>NC_090657.1:148064489-148664489 GCF_040937935.1 Hyperolius riggenbachi | reverse complement strand
ATCACCCGTGTCTCACAGGCTCCCTTCTGAGTTGTCTGCGGCTAATTCTTAACGGTTCCTGCGCATTGACTGCGACCAGAGTTCGCACGATCTGTGCGCTGGCACCGTTTAGAAGGCTAAGTGCGGTCAGCCACTAGGGCTCCTGTGACAATACTGTACTGGGGAGGGGAACATCTGGGTAGCTATGCTGTACTGGGGGGGACGGGGAGGGTGTCTATCTTGCTATACTGTACTGGGTGAGGGGGATCATCTGGGTAGCTATACTGTATTGGGGGGATCATTTGGATGTCAATGCTTTATTGGGGGAGGGGGGTTTCATCTGACTACCTGTACTGGGAGGGATAACTGGCTGCCTATACTGAAAGATAGGGGGGGGAGTGGGGAGGCATCTCGCTACTTACTACTGATATCTAGGGGCACATGGCTATTTAATTATTTTATCTTGAGGCATCTGGCTACTTACCTATTTTGTCTGGAAGCTTGTACCTGTTTAATTATTGTATCTGGATACTGGGGACTACTTAATATTTTATCTGGAGGCATGTGACTTAATTCTCTTATCTGGGGACATGTCACTACTTAAAGCCAATGGGTACCAATCTAAAAATAAAAAAGTCAGTTACTCACCTAAGGAGAGGGAAGGCTCGGTCCTAATGAGCCTTCCCTCTCCTCTCCTGGTACCCTCGGTGCTACGCTGGCTCCCCCGTTCGCGTCCGCCGCTGCAGGGACTTCGGAGGTCTTCGGGAGCACTCGGGCTTCCGAAGATGGGCCGCTCCATACCATGTACGCGCGAGTGCGCCATAGAGGGTGCTCGCGCATGGGTACTATGTAGCGGCCCCGTCCTTGGGAGCCCGAGTGCTCCCGAAGGCTTCCGAAACATCCCTTCGGCAGCGGAAGTGGCAGTATTTGACCGAACTGGTCGAATACTGCTACGGGGGATCCTGCGCGGGACCGGGCACCGGGAGAGGAGAGGGAAGGCTCATTAGGACCGAGCCTTCCCTCTCCTTAGGTGAGTATCTGACTTTTTTATTTTTAAATGGGTAAACATTCACTTTAATTAATGAATTTATTTTTTATCTCTAGCACCTATCTACTGAATTTTTTTTATCCTACTTTTACTATTATTAAGTATTTATATAGCACTGACATCTTTCGCAGTGCTTTACAGAGTGCTCTTGCTGCGAAAAAGGTGTACTATATATAAATTGTGTGATTGTGTGTGTGTTGGGGGGTAAAATGCTGTCGATCGGGACGACTGGTGATAGTGGGCCTTGGGTGGCCAAAAATAGAAATCTGGCACTGTCTGTCCATCTTTCTTACTCATTTTTCCTTCTTTCAGGATTTATTTTTCTACTTAAAAATATGTTTAACTGACTTTACACTTTACTCACATCTTTTAAATTTATGCATTTCTTTTTTTAAATGCTACCATTAAGGAAACCTAATGATGATTGAAAAAACAAGTGTGGTATGAATTATAAAACTACATATTTTGCTTATGTATTACCACTTCAAAGTCCTTACAAGAGAGGGGCATGGGCACCAGCAAGCATTTATTGCAAGGCACGTGTAAAACAGTAGTAGCAGTGTAACACATCGGTAAAACCAATAGTTTACATCACCCGTCCAGATGACACTACACACACAGAGCCCGTCCTCCGACAATTGTTTCGCACAAGCCGGTGCTTCATCACGGAAAGCACAACTCTATGGCATCCAGAAGTGTAACATCGCCACAAAGGGCCATATTTTGCTTATGTATTCTTTGTGGTATACATGACTAGGGGTGTGGCAGGAGTGTGACTTAAGGTGCCCCTCTTTCTTATCTCTGAATGTTGGGACGTATGAAAATGATCCAGTGCCATATCCTCTTGATGCCTGACAAATGGCGGAGAATGCCGCATGTGTCGATTCCTTCCCCCGAAGACCAACGAGCAGCACCACACATGTAATTCTATTTCCAGCCCTGAACTTTCTATACTAAGTATAGCAAGCCCCAGAGCAATGCCATTCTGAATTCTGCTGCTGAATGTCATTTTGCTGACTTTAAAAAAACATTTTTTTCTTGGAAGTATTCAAGATTGATTTTCTCAAAACTACAGTGTGTTTTTCCCTCTTGTTCCCACTGTTCTTGTTAACATACCCTCCACATTTAGTGATTCTAGCGTGTATGGGGGCTTAGCTATTAACCGCTAATATTTTTAGACATTTGCATGCCATTAAAGCCAATAGGACTTCCAGGCACTTTCGTTTCACAAATTTTCATTGTAGAGTTTGTTAATGATGTTCTGCCATCCCTAGTCAGCAACCCATTTGACTTTAGACTGACATAATAAGAAGGTAAAGCGATCCCCTGGTTTATGGTAAATATGACTATATCATTCTAGTAACTAGACAATGTATTTTTATGCTGAAAATGTTTAAAGTCAGAATTCAACTTGATATATGGTCAAGTCAAAGCAAATTTGAATTGTAATTTAGTTCAGTTTGGCCACCTCTCCTCTCCAGAAGGTGGAAATGACCCTCCCGTATTATCCTCCCTTCTGTCCTGTGATAAACACGACATGGTCCATGTATCTATGTAAGGAGATCCCCATAGCAGTCACTCCTTCCTAGTGACTGGCCATCTAACCTTAGGCTTAATGTGTCTGAAATGTGAAGTACATTGGCTGTCTTAGTATGTATTTTAAACTGTACCTTAATGTCAAATTTAGGATTACTCAGAACGGCATTGGTTTGGATAATAAGGGTTCCTTCGATGTCCTCAAGGGAGCAGATCACTTTCACTTCTATGGTGTTATCTGGAGTTAGCAGACCATCATACTGATCATAAGTGATCTTTATTGACTCTTCTTTTTCTGGGTACACAAGAGACAAATTTAGTACTGTGAATGACAAATTTAGCTTTGTTAATGAAAAAATGCAAAGCAAAACAACATGTTCCTTTTCATATTGCACTCAAAGCTCTAATAGAGAAACATTTTAGCCACTTTACAAGTAATGAAAATTACATCCAGCAATGAAGTAAGGGTGTTATTTTCTATGGGAGCTTCACAGAGCTCTTACGGAATTTCCCCAGGTATCAATGTCATTTTGTAGTCATACATTTTTTGTGCTATACTTGCTGGCTTGACTGATGAAGCTTTGATGGCAGAAAAGAGTCTTGCTTTATTAATGTAGTCAAGATACCACTAATGCAATAGTAGTACAGAGGCGCCAACAGGGTAAAAACAATATTTCTTTAAAATGGATAAAACGAAATAGGTAGCGGTGGACTTACCCCTCCAAAACAGACACAAAAAATTGCCATTTTAAGCCAAAATCAGTTTATTTACATACTCCGAACATACTGCCTAATATCACCTGCCCAGCAGGTGCATTACTCAAAGTACTACCGTTACACCAAACACTTACATACCCTTAGGTGTCCAGAGGTTAATAATATATCTGTATTATCGGTGATTCTGCAGATCATCAATAATCAGGTATATATCTGCATTCTTGGTGATACTGCAGATTTATTATTATTATTATTATTTAGTATTTAAATAGCGCCGACATATTACGCAGCGCTGTACAGTGTATATATATATCTTGTCACTAACTGTCCCTCAAAGGAGCTCACAATCTAATCCCTACCATTGCCAAATGTCTATATTATGTAGTGTAAGTACTGTAGTCTAGGGCCAATTTTTAGAGGTAGCCAATTAACTTATCTGTATGTTTTTGGAATGTGGGAGGAAACCGGAGTGCCCGGAGGAAACCCACGCAGACACGGAGAGAACATACAAACTCTTTGCAGATAGTGCCCTGGCTGGGATTCGAACCGGGGACCCAGCGCTGCAAGGCGAGAGAGCTAACCACTACGCCACCGTTCTGCAGATCACCAATAATCAGATTCTCTCTGTGTGCTGACACCAATCGTTACATTCAACAATATAAAAAAAATGCTATAATCAATTTTTATAGATGGAGTTAACCTTTAGCCTTTCCGAGGGTTTTTTATATATTTTTTTAAACTACATGCCGGTGCCAGCTATATTTGAATTGTGTTTATTAAATATGTAGCCAAAATCTAAATTTATCGTAGTCTACATTAGCCTGTAGGTATTGTTATTTAGGTGTAAATAAGTTTGAGATGATTTAGAATTCTGCTGATTATTATGATAATACAGAATTATGCTAATTATTATGAAAATCTGTTGTAGATGGACCAATCAAATCTTGTACTGGAAGCTTTGATTCGTCCATATTTAAGCTGCATAGTATTTGCAGTAAAGTTTGCAGAGTTTTACATCAACTTAAAATTCTTTGCATATCCCAGGCCAATTGGGGAAGTTGGCATTTACCCAAAACTTTTTACTGAACAGGTCTGTGGCACAGGAATATGGGTAAACTAAACGTCTATAGACATCTTCAGTAGAGATGGGCCGAACATCAAATTTTAGGCGCGAACTTCCACATAAATATGCAAATCTACTATTCGCAGCAGGCTCCATAGACTTACATGGCAGGCGAACGGCCGCCGACTTTAGCGGTTAATAGCAAAGCCCTCTTATGTGCTAGAAACACTAATGGGACATGGGGACAGTGGGTACAAGAGAAAAAAAATCAAAAAGACCTTATAGTTTTTGAGAACATCGATTTTAAAGTTTAAAAGTTTTAGTAGGAAAAAAGAATACATTTAAATGTGGTACATGACAGATAATGTAGTAACCTAATGGTAGTGTAAATTTACAAGGGCTGCGGGGAGAGGGGGAGGCTTGGCCCTCATTTACTTTATATCTTCCATCTTCCCCTTTCTCAGGGCAAACTACCTAAATCTATGTCAAAAGGGTTGACAGTCATTATACCATAATGGGGTAAGAACCCTACTGAGTGCCCTTCTTATCATCCAATTTTGTTATTAAATCGGGATTACAAATTATTAGCTAAAAATGTATCAATTAGAATAAACATTATAATTGAATACTTGATACACCCGGATAAGTCTGGCTGGGTATCTTGGAATGGTACAGATACCAATACTCACCCCCTGATGATGAACTTATGTGTTGACTGTGATAACAAGAGTTCTAGGGGTGGTGGTCTTCCTAGACGTGGAGAAAGCATTTGACACAGTCAAATGGGAAAACCTGTGAGTGGTCATCAGGCGATTTGATTTTGGCCCTAGATTTCTTAAGTGGGTGCAGGGTATAGAATCACCCTACTGCCTGTGTTATGTCTGGGGTAATTATTTCTGACCTCTTTTTGTATCACAAGGATTTTGGCCCTTCCCCAACAATGGCTCGCCAGGTTATGAATCAATTTGGGTGATACTCTGGCCTCCGAATTAACTGGGATAAGTCACTAGCTCTCCCTCTGGATCCTTCCCCAGCGTCTGTGGGAAGTCTAACTTGAGTGTCAGAAGTATCTGGGGATACGTCTTAGAGCAAATATGCAAGATGTTCACCAATTGAATATTTCTCCAGCATTGAAGGTTCTCTGGGATAATTGTAAAGTGTGACAAGGTCTACCACTCACTAATCACTAATAGGCAAAGCAAATGCCATAAAAATAAATTTACAGCGTAAATAGTAACAGCAACAGGCACTACAGTCGCTAGTGCACTGCAAATAACTGTTCTATTGAGGAGGGACAGAAAACTAGATCGGGCAATGCTTCACATCTGTTGCATACTCAAACTCACTGAGGCATATATAGCAATCAATGGTAGTATAGAGAGTAACAGGTTGGCACTTGCAGCTTTATGTGTCAAAACAAAAAACAGATTTATTGAATCCGGCTGTCACAGAAAAACATACAATTTGAGCTTAAGAATAAAATCCTACCCGATCTAATAGGCTTTGGGGTGAGGTGGGAGCGGTGGACTGCCTGACGATCGTTTCGCTCACCTGAGTGTCTTCTGAGGCTCTGCTCTTCCAAAATGTACTTATTTGTTAAAAAAAAACTTCCATCTATCTTCCAGCCAAGATAGTCAATGAAAAAAAAGACATATCTCCTCATACCTGTGGAAATTGGGGTCTCCTAGAATTGCCATGCACACTTTATAGTTACCAAAGGAATGAGGTGGGATTGCCTTACCTGTATTTAAATATTACTGGGCTGCGGTTTTGGTTAGTGTGAGATGGTGGTTCTCCCTGTCACCCGCTAACCTTTCAACCACTTTTGAGGTAGCAGCTATAGGCTTGTGTAATGTCCTGGCTAGTTTGCCCTCCAGGGACAGCAAATACTCTCCATGACTAACTATGCCTATGAGAACAGTTATTAGGGTGTTGGAAGCTGTTAAAAAAAGGAAATCTGGACAGTTTTCCAGTACTTGTTTACAATGGTTACAATATTGAGTCCCATGCTTGCTACTCACTCCTTAGCACTTCCACATTGGTACAGTTCTTTCTCTAACACAAGGACATCACTTAAAAAATACAGTAAACCTTTGTTGCTGTCATTGTGATTCTGATTGGGCAGCATGGTGGCGTAGTGGCTAGCGCTCTCTTGCCTTGCAGCGCTGGGTCCCCGGGTCCATTCCCAGCCAGGACACTATCTGCATGGTGTTTGTTTGTTCTCCCCGTGTCTGTGTGCGTTTCCTCCGGGCAGTTACCTCCCACATTCCAAAAACATACAGATAAGTTAATTGGCCTCCCCCCTAAAAATCGGCCCGAGACTATGATACATACACTACACAATACATACATAGACATATGACTATAGTAGGAATTAGATTGTGAGCCCATCGGAGCGACAGAGACAGGTAAAGTGACAAGACAATACTGTAGCAAGGAAAAGTATGTTAACCCTTTGGAATTATATGGATTTAAGGAGGTTCAACCAGTTATTAAATCCAAGGGTTCACATACTTTTTCCACCTGCACTATGAATGTTTACATGGTGTGTTAAATAACAGCATAGAAGCATTTAATTATTTGTTTGGTATTAGCTTAAGCAGACTGTGATTGCCTATTGTTGTGACTTAGATGAAGATCAGATCACATTTTATGACCAATTTGTGCAGAAATCCATATAATTCCAAAGGGTTCACATACTTTTTCTTGCTACTGTATACTCTGTACAGCGCTACGGAAGATGTCAGCGCTATATAATTACTAAATAATAATAATAATAATAAAGTCTCTCTGGGATTTTCTATTTTAATTTAGTCATTTAAAGTGGACTCAAACCAAACATTTTTTTTATTCAAAATATGTAGTTGCACCGTTCTGACACGTACAAGATAAATAAACACGCCTTCAAGCCTATGAGCATTTCAGTGCATGCTTTTCACCCTTCTCTTTTCATTACTAGGGTTATACAGGTGGCAGCCATTAGCAATTCCTCCTTTGCCGGACACCACCTACTCCACCAGATTGCCGGATTCTGTCCCGGCAATATGAAAGGAAGGGAGGGGTTCCTCCAATAAATGTAAAATATTTTGTATTTGTCATGCAGCTGAAAAAAAGGCTGCTATTTATTATTATAATTTAGAAAATAGATTTTATTTCTGAAATCTTGTATTTTTAATTTGGGTCCACTTTAACCAGTGAAGTCTGATGTCTGAGCACCTGTTTTACATATACAGTACCTAAACTATACAGTACCAACTAAAATGACAACCCCAATTTTTTCATGTGAACTTAAAGAGAACCTGCAAGAAAAAAGGAGCTCATAGGGCATACTTACCTCCGGAAGGGGAAGCCTCTGGATCCTAATGAGGCTTCCCCCACCTTTCTGTGCAGCACGGGTCCAGTGATATATCGAATATCAGCAGACAGCAATATTTACCTTGGTGATCCAAGTACCATTTTCCCCCTCAGGTCCAATCTACTGCAAGGGCACAATACCGAAATAGCTGAGCCTGATTGGGTCCGATCTACTGCGCAGATGCAGGTGTCTCGTGCCTGCACAGTAGAGGGGATCTAATCGGGCTTGGCTATTTCCGCTGTTGCCCGAGGTGGAAGCTGGTACTGCGCTTGCTCTGGATCCCAAAGGTAAATATCGCTGCGTACTGCGGGCGCTAATGCGCTTGCGCACATCCTTTTCAGAGGTTGCCAGGGCTGCATCAAGGCTACACAGGACGGGGGAAATCTCATTGGGATCTAGAGGCTTCCTCCTCCCGAGGTAAGTGTCTTTTTAAATGTCAGAAATATCAGCTACTCTAATATCTTAGGATTCCACACGGTGTATTACCTTCACAGCCTGTAAGGGCAATTTCCCTGGTCTCTCTCATCAGTTCATGTATCTCCTTCCTGGTGTACAGGATTGAAGAAGCCTTGATGTCAGCAGAAACAGTCTTTGCATCCGTGGTCAAGTTATTTATTGTCAGCTTAAAAATGATGTCTTTGCCCACAGCTTGATCACCATCCACCTTAAGTCCTCCTGATATCTCAGCTTCAATGCAGGGCGTTGTGGGGGTTACCATTTCTGCCATTTTTGCCTAAAACCAAAGTACCAAAACAGTTAGGAATCTCAGTAGTGCTATAGTGCAATTATTATAGAATAGGATAAGGAAAGCCAGTGTCAACCAAATCTCACAGTTAGCCGCAAGGAATGTGTCAGATTGAAGTCAAATTACAGAAGGTTGTGATCAGACCAAAAGTCTGAACCTTTTAGCCATCCGACTGAACGCTGCAGCATGTTAATCACTAATTTAATTTTTAAATACACACAAAATTCAGACAAGTTAATTCTGAGAGTATTAAAGAATGATGAAAAATTTAGAGATTTACCTTAAAGTGTACCCGAAGTGACATAGCACATGATGAGATAAGCAATTATATGTACAGTGCAATACATATTAACCACTTCACCACTGAGGGGTTTTACCCCCTGACCACCAGAGCAATTTTCACCTTTCAGCGCTCCTTCCATTCATTCGTCTATAACTTTATTATTACTTATCCCAATGAAATTAACTATATCTTGTTTTTTTCGCCACCAATTAGGCTTTCTTTAGGTGGGACATTATGCCAAGAATTATTTTATTCTAAATGTGTTTTAATGGGGAAATAGGAAAAAATGTGGGAAAAAATTATTATTTTTCAGTTTTCGGCCATTATAGTTTTTAAATAAAGCATGCTACTGTAATTAAAACCCATGAAATGTATTAACCCATTTGTCCCGGTTATAAAACCATTTAAATTATGTCCCAATCACAATGTTTGGCGACAATATTTTATTTGGAAATAAAGGTGCATTTTTTTCAGTTTTGCATCCATCCCTAATTACAAGCCCGCAGTTTATAAAGTAACAGTGTTATACCCTCTTGACATAAATATTTAAAAAGTTCAGTCCCTAAGGTAACTATTTATGGTTTTTTTTATTGTATTTTTTTTTTTTTTAATTACAAAAAAAAAATAAAAATTGGGGAGTGTGGGAGGTAATGAGTTAATTTATTGTGTAAATGTAATGTTTGTATATGTAAAATGCTTTTAGGGTGTAGTTTACTATTTGGCCACAAGATGGCCACAGAGTGTTTGTTTACATGCGACCTGTAAGCGTCCGGAAGGACGCTTACAGGAAGCAGTAGGAGGCTGGGAGACTCACAATGATCTCGCTGTTTCTGAAAGAAGCAGCAGATCATTGCGGGGGCTTAGATCAACGAACGGGAATGGATTTTCCCGTTCATTGATCTCCGGGCAAGCGGGCGGCGGCGTGCACGAGCGGCGGGTGCGCGCGCACGAGCGGCGGGAGCGCGGACAGCGGCGGTAGCGCAGAAGGTACGGATTTCTCCGTCCCTGGTTTTTTAGGAGGGAAAAAAGGGGCGGAGAAATCCGTACGCGTGGGGGTAAAGTGGTTAATAACCAAGTTGTTTTTCTTTATTTTGCTGCCTGAAATAGTTAATTTACAAACATGCAAGTGACAGCTTCTGTCTTGTTGGTACCTTGTTGGGAATATAGTAAACTTCACTGATAAGCACATAACAGCCATAAAAGTTGTCCTTGCAGAGTACAACTTCAGAGGGCAGGGAGAGATAGAAAAAGATCAATAGTTGATGTATTTTAACTCTGGGACACTTAATAGGCTGCCATTGACCAGAGGCAATCACATGTTGCAGAAAATCTAGAATATTTCTGTGAAGGTTCTCATCCATCCAGGTCACGGTATAGTCAAAATGCAGACATCAAACCAACAAACGTTGATTCCAGTGATACCTTTAATGACTAATTGTACACGGTTTATCACAAGCTTTCGAAACATTACGTTTATTCTTCTGCATTATATAGAACTGTATCAGAACCATACAATAAGAAGTTTTAATTCACATACAGACTTATATATCATTCTGTAGGCTCAATCTGAAATGATGTCACACCTCCAGGTATAGCGAAAAAAATAAGGTATAAGGCAATTCAGCACCTTTTCCTGTTCTAGGCATTTCATCACTCCTATAGAGTGACTTCTTTGGTTCTATTGAGTGAAGGATGTTCTTCAGCCTTTCAGAAGTACAGGTAATCCATTCACTTCATGCAGAAATCAAAGCAATTCCAAGGTGCGGAAGGTAATTTAATCCTATCCTTCAGTTACTGTATTATGCAATAAAAAATTTTGACGTTGATAAATGGACGAAAGATTGCCCAAGGAAGAGCTCTGGACAGCGGAGAAATACACCAAAGTCCATTTTATGGTTAATCATAGATACGCCAATATGTTTGGCATTTACTTACTGTTACAATTGTCATCTGTAAAGCCTCTTCAGTCTCAGTCACTAAGGCTTGTAACTCCTTCTGCTATTATAGATCTCTTAGTGGCCCCCTTACTAGTCTCCTTGTATGGTCAATCACATTTTGTGACATGTTCTTGGCAGATTTAGGATCAGTTCACACTAGGGTCCATATGCAATTAATTTTTTCTCCTGAGTTTTCTCAAAAAGTGATATTTTCAAAATTGTCAATAAAATGCCTTTTAAAGGAGCACTATGGTGAAAAATTGTAAAATTTAAAATATGTGCAAACATATACAAATAAGAAGTACGTTTTTTTTTTTTTCCAGAGTAAAATGAGCTATAAATTACTTTTCTCCTATGTTGCTGTCATTTACAGTAGGTAGCAGAAATCAGAAGTGACAGGTTTTGGACTAGTCCATATCTTTAAAGGGGATTATAAAGGTGGCCACTAATGATCCAATTTCTAGCGAAAAATTGCTCGAGCGATCAGAAATTCTGATCGGATTGGTTATAAATAATCTTCATTGGTGGACACAATCGGTTATGAACGAATGAAAAAAATGTCGCCCGAATGAATTTTCGTCGAACCAAAATTTGGATTTTCTTGTTGGTTGTGATAGATAGGAAGCAAAGATTGGTTCGTTGATGGTGTAGTGGATGATTTATTACAATATTTCACTTCCGATCAGAATTTCTGATTGCTCGAACGATTTTTCGCTGGAAATTGGTCCGTTAGTGGACAGCTTTAGAGATTTATTTTCAAAAGCACTTAGTGAATGGCAGTTACTCTGCTCAACTGCCAAAAACTGTGTAGGGAGCAGGGAAGCTGGCCAGCATGTTTGTTTAAATCCTTTTTAGGAAATATCTTTATAAAGAATAAAAGCCTTGCTGAGAATCCCCTATGAAGAGATGGATTAGTCCAAAACCTGTCACTTCTGTCAGATTTCTACTACCTACTGTAAGTGACAGCAACATAGGAGAAAAGTAATTTATGGCTCGTTTTACTCTGGAAAAAACGTACTTCTTATTTGTCTATGTTTGCACATATTTTGAATTTTACAATTTTTCACATAGTATCACTTTAAATCACCAGCAAGCAAGAAAATACATAAATTAATTTTGATAGCACTTTCCAACCTACTTTTTGGTACTTTTTCAATTGCACAGTGCTGAAAAGAAAGTTAAGAAAGAAGTGGAACAATTATCTCATAGGAGAAAACTCAGGACATTCAGTTGATTGCATATGGGCCTAGGGCCCTTATTCAATTCCTTTTGGCCCATATGCAATTCCCTTTACTTCTGAGTTTTCTCCCAGGTGATATTTTCAAATCATGTCAATAAAATGACCATTAAACGACCAGCAAGCAAGAATATACTCAAAACGATGTGGACAGTACTTATTCACCTGCTTTTTTGGTACATTTTTTATTCCAAAGTTCTGAAAACATATTAAATAGAAGTTGAAAAATTATCTTCTAGGAGAAATCTCAGGAGAAAAAGTTACTAGTAATTTTATATGTAATTAACATTTTTTCCTGAGTTTTCTCTTAGGAGATAATTTTTTCTTCTAGTTAGAATAACTTGAAAATGTGACAAAAAGTAGGTGACAAATTACTATCAAAACTATTTTAAGTATTTTCTTGCTTGTTGGGGATTTAAAAGAAAATGTATTGACAAGTATGAAAATATCACTTTGGAGAAAATAACACTTTGGAGACTAAAGGTCTCAATTCTGGTAGCTCTGTGAGGTAAATATTTTTTTGTAGGTAAAATACCTCATTAGGTATTTTCCTCCTTTTCTAGCAATTCTGAAAGATTTTTCTCCATTTCCAAACATAAGGTAAAACATGAGGTAAATGCATAAAGTGAGGTAAAACATGAGGTATTTCAGCAGTAAATAAATAATAGTAGTCTTTAATAGTCTTCCATAAGTTAGGATAGTCTTTTGAGGGGGGAAGGTGTATTTGATTATGTAGCAACATATGAAAAGTATATTTCTAGGCATCCCTTATAAAAAAAAATCCAGTAAATATTTGGCGTTTTATTTCTACTATTGTTTTCTATTACACAGCCTGAATAGGAACGACACTAAAACAGTAATAGGAACTCCACTAAAAACTGCAAAATGCATACAAATTGTATTTACCTCCAGGTACAGGCAGGTCTTAAACGCAAATTACCTCACAATTTACCTCATTAGGTAAAACATGACTAAAACCTACCAGAATTTCGAGTCCAAGAATTTCCAGAGTCCGCCGACAGACTGTACACACACCGGACTGTCGCTGGAACGCCCACCCAGCGGGAGGTGATGACGGACCCGTCGTTGCCTCCAGTCCGGCGTGTGTACGGACCTTAAGCCACCAGCAAGCAAGAACATATTTAGAATAATTGTAACAGTACTTTTTCACCTACTTTTTAGTACTTTTTCAATTGGAGTGCTAAAGAAAGGTTTTAAACAGAAGATGAAAAAACATCTCCTAGTAGAAAACTTAGTAGAAAAAGTGAATTACATCTGGCCCACAGAATGGACTACAGTGGATAAATGGAGATATCGATGGAAACTATGTTAAATATGAGATCTCTTCTGACATGTGCTGACATGTCCATTCTGTCTAGTGCCCTTCCATATGCTGCCGTGAGGGAACCCAAACTCACTGCATGTACAATAACTACGGACAGCAGTCATCAAACAAATTCTATTATGACATGCCCAATACAACGGACATATCTGAACAGGTGACAGAGTATACAGTCATGCTGTTACTGTCCACAGCACTGAACTCTGTTGTTTGAACCTAGCCTTACTTTGTCATATTCTGTCACTTTCTTAATAGTTATTGCTATACCTCAAGGGCTATTCGTTGACTGGAAAAAGTTATTCAACCTGACATTTTCTTGTCAATAACTTTATTATGAAGTTGCTAGGAGTACAATAAATTACTCATTAGAAGTCGGACCTCTCAGACGCACAAATATGTATGGTACAATCACGTCACACATCTCGGCCACACACAGGCATTCTTTATTTAAAGACAAAGTTATTTTTAATTTTGTCATGTTCATTTTGGATAATGGAAAATGGTTCTTTTTTTTTTATTGGTGTTCCATTGGAGAAAGATTTTTTTCCTCACTTCCTGTTTCAAGTATCTCCATAGAGCTTTGTAGATTTAATATGAAAAATGGTGGTCTTGGAACAGGAAATGAGACTCAGCTACTGCTCTGCTACTCTTGGAGACATTTCCATAGTTGCTGCCTGGACAGAAAGAGAGGCAAATGTTCACAAATGGGGGACACAGGACACCAATTAAAGCCCCAAAAGAGATTTCTAATTCTGAAAGCACCACATGGATGCTAGACTGATCACAGCTTTTGAAACAATTACTGTACAGACATTTTGCTTGTTCACAGCCAAGAAGCCTGTTCTGCTCTATGGAGAAAGGACAGAACAGTGAGTGGTTGATATTAGGAATGGTCAATAAGATGCAAATAGTTCTGAGTTGTTGCAGGATTATGCAAAATTTGCATGCAGATCTATGCAGCTTGAAAACAGACCAATCAGATCCAGCTAAGGTGGAATTTGATTGGTCCATTTCTAGTGGAGTGCAGTAGTTAAATCATTTATGATACTCTGAAAAATAAAAGGCTGCACCACCAGTGAGATAATTTAGGTGGGTTATTTTAAAGGTAATGGATATGGATACTTATGGTATTTTAAGACTATTTGTTATTTAAAGGGGCTTTTTTTTTTTTTTGCAATAAACCACTTTGCACCTAGACCTGTTTTCCCCTTACGTACTGGAGCCGTTCTGACCTTTTAGCTACACCCCTATTTAATCAGCAAAAAGCATTGTTTGTTTTGCCTATAATTATTATTTCTATTATTATTATTTCTATAAAAAAGTGCTACTGTAGCTAATTAATGCAAGTTTAATTTGGCCATTGTAATGATCTGCTCAGCTGCCTGTGCAGGCAGGCAGCTTTTTGACCATTGTTTAGGTTTGCATGCTGCAGGACTCTGGAAAGAAGAGCTTCTGTCAGTTTTGCAGCTTGTGCTTGCTGAGGAATTTGCATACGTTGTCATGCAAATTGCCTGGCCACATTCATTGGAGGCGTGTACTATAAGTACTATGTGTTTCCCACAATGCTTGGCTGGTCACAAGGATTCCTTCCTGTGAAACACTTCTGGAGGAGTGTCAGCCTTACTCTCTGTTTGAAGATCAGCTTAGAGTAATTTCTGAAACTGCGCTAGGCAGGTTCCCCTAGTGCAGTTAGGATTGCTTATCTGTTTTGTTTGTTCTGTTGCGGTTGTCCTGTCCCAGCGGTGGTCGACACGAAATCATTCTGATCTCTGTTCTTGGAGTATAGCTGGTGCAGCGGTTGCTACCAGCTATCTCTTCTGATCTGTCTCACTTGGATCGCACTAGCATCGTGCGCTAGTGCTGTGGATCCTTCTGTTCTGCTACTCTGTACCTGGATCGCGCTGGCGTCCTGCGCTGGTGCTGTGGATCCTTCTGTTCTGTCTTCCCGGATCGCGCTAGCCACTTTCGCTAGTGCTGTGGATCCTATCTCTCGCTTGTCCCTGTTTTCGTGTGTCTGTCTTGTCTGCTACGAACGCTTGCTGGAGGCTCGGTGAGGTAACCGTTAAGCAAGCGCTCGCGTCCTCTGTTACATGTTTGTCTGTCGATGGTTAGTTAGGCATGCTTGTCTCTATTGTGCTTATCAAGTGGAGACCGCGCATGAACGCGTGCACTGTTGCGAATGAGTGCGGTGTTCGCGTTCAGTTAGCGTTTGTTATATTCCGTATATCCTCATTGCATGATTTGCTGTGCCTTTGCTATCCTCGTATTCTGTTCTGATCTGCCTTGTGTCACATTTGGCAATCGCCTTTCTTGCGGTTGCGTTTCTGTTTCGTATCTGCTGTTGTGTGTGCGCTGTCGCGGGGTGGCGACTAGATTGGCGCACACACATACAACCTGTCCCTTTGCTCGTTCTCATTCGCAATTGCTTCCCTTGCGATTGCGTTCTGCGCTTCGTACAATTCCTGTCTGGCATTTGTGGAGGTACAGAGGACTGGTTCCTCTGCACTCCTCAGCGCCATCTGCCGACAGGAATTTCCCTCTACGGGTCCGTAGCACCTTTTGCTGGGTTCCTGTAATTATACGCTTGTGGAGGATTTCTGCCGTATCAGCGCACGCTTAGTGCGCTGATCACGGAGAAAGTTCCACAATCGTTACAGCCATCTATCCCATTTATTATTAAACTTACATTTTGTTGCTGTACAATGTAGGGTGAAGATATTTTATTTTGAAATAAAGGTATATTTTTCAGCATTATGCCATTTTTTTTCCTCCTTCCACTTCAGTAATAATAAAAACATGTCTGAAGGTAATAAATAGGTTTATAGAAAGCACAATTAGTTGCTTTATCATGCAGGGGTCATGGTTTCAAAAGTGATTGGGGTTATAGGAGGTGGCAAACCAGTATTTCAATCATAATAGCCCCATCTTTTTGTGAAAGTTTTCTCTGATGATCTAGGGATCACCATCGTATTTAGAGCTTTTATAGTGTCTAGTGGGGCTTTCCCTGGAACTTAGCGGTCCCCCTCCCCTTCATATATTCATATATTTTTTGGGGGTAGACTAGTGGTCCCGCACTTTCACTTTAAGGCATTCCTTGGTGGTCTAGGGGTCCTCCTTTCCTTAAAAGGTAATCTAGTGCCCCCTTCCTTTTTCCACAGCTCTCCTTGGTAGTCTAGTGTCCCCCGTGGTAGTGTAGTGGTCCTCCCTCTTTCCCTTTAGGGCATTCTCTTGTAGTGTAGTGGTCGTCACCTGTTCTCCTTGAAACTAGCGGTGCCCCCACCTTCCCATGTGGTCTAGTGGAATCCCCCTCACCCTTTAAAAATTCCCTTTTATAGATACCTAATATGCAGATGAAAGATATAAAATGTTCACCTGATAAAAAAGTACACACACACACACTCACTAACACACATATATTTTCCTGTGCAATTTAACTTCCATCTGTCAGGTCAACCTCTTCTCTCCCTTCATTGCTTGACAAATGACTGCAGAATGTCAGTAAACTGTTTGTTCAGCAGCATTAAAATGAAGCTCCCGCTCCCGCCCCCCAAAAGAAGTTGCCCCAACCCATAGGTGAGCAGTATGATACTACTACAACAGAAGGATTGAAAACCTTGTGAAAAGGTATGATAAATGATTAAATATTCAGAAGATACAGTGTGTCTAAAATAAATAAAATGTTTTCTTAATTGATTAGTCAAAAATGGCTGTCACTTTCCAACACATAGTATATATAATTGCATATTCTTATAAATATAACCTAGTACCACATAATGACAATAGCTTATATAAACCGTACAAAGACAGCAATTACTGACATATTTGCAAAGGGCAGAGATTTTAAGTTGAACTCCCTGAACCAGTTTCACATAAGCTTTCTGTAGGATGTGAAGGAGTTTTCAATAAATTAAAACTTCTTTGTAAAAGACTGTGAAGTTGATTAATTAAACTTCCAATTTTAACTCTTTCCGCACTTCATTTTTGCCAGGGTGCTGGGAGGTATGTAGGTAATCAGGGAAAAGGTATGATGGTGGTGATCTATGGTAGCTGCCCAGCTCCCATGCTCTCTTCACCCCTGGATTTCAGCATTAATCGGGGCAGCAGGCAGGCAATTAAAACCTGCTACAGATCTTCTTGCCGGAGATGAAGCAAGCCTCTCTCGATATGCTCAAGGTCTAAAGTTGCTTTGGGAGACCAGGCCAAATATGAAGCATTCTGACTATAAGCCGCACTCATCCCCCCCCACATTGGGGGGCAAAAAGTGTGTCTTATAGTCCGAAACATACGGTAGTTCATTTTGTCCCCCTTAAAGTGAACCTTAAGCCAGAAAAAAAAATGAGTTTTACTCACCTGGGGCTTCTATCAGCCCCCTGCAGCAGTCCTGTGTCCTCGCAGTCACTCACTAATCCTCTGGTCCCCTGCTGCCAGCTAGTTTCGTTTTTGCCGACAGGGCCGTCAGGACTGACCATGCGTAGCTTTTTCTGCATTCCCGACTGTAATTAGCGCTTTTGCGGCCCGCAACGCGTACAAAAATACGCGTTGCCGCTAATGCGGCAAGCTACGCTTGGCCAATCCTGACGGGCTTGTCAGCAAAAACGAAACTAGCTGGCAGCGGGGGACCAGAGGATTAGTGAGTGACTGCGAGGGCACAGGACTGCTGCAGGGGGCTGGTAGAAACCCCAGGTGAGTAAAACTCATTTTTTTTTTCTTGCTTAAGGGTCTCTTTAACTATGTTTTCACTGAAAACAGTCCGACGAAGGCTTTTTATAAGCCGAAAGCTCACTGTTTATCCATCTCTAAGTTAACAATGGTTAATAAATGGTATCATCCTGATGCAAAACTCCTTGCTTTCACTGAGATGTAGCATTGTAGAAGCTGTCACCCCCTCGTGTAGTACCTTCAGGGATATAGCATATTTTGGATGTTATTCCCTATTCGTTTTACAGTAGCTGCTCTAAATTTACTTACGCAGATACCAATAAATTGCCTGCTACTGGTAATAGTTATAGCCCAAGTGCCAGGGCGGCAGAAAGGACATCTAAAAGGCTCCCTGTTCTCCTAAATTTCTATTCCACCTCTCAGTCTGTGACAGGAAACCTAAAAGTTCATCATGATCATTAGGGGCAGTATAGGGTGAATCTGATTGTTATTAACTTACAACTTAACCTATTGTTCTTACAGTCCAACTAGGTGACACATGCCACACTCAGAACACAATCTCAGAGGTTTAAACTAGAGAACAGATATATGTTGTTGGGCAATGGTGGATTCTTGACGTGAAAGGTGTGTAGAGGTAGATAATCTTATTTTTATAATGATGTTTTACGAGCAATAAAGTTTGGCGCCAGTCATTTTATAGAACTTGCAAATAACATGAATATTTATTGAACTCTTGATGGAGAGAAACTGTAACAGCAGGTTGTTTAATCCAAAGGTCACTAACACAGCATCCCGAAAATTCTGTTTGAACAGAGGATCATATTCCCCTCAAATTAAAGAGGAACTTTAACCCAGGTTTTAACTTCATCCCAATCAGTAGCTGATACCCCATTTCCCATAATAAATCTTAACCTTTTCTCAAATAGATCATCAGGGGTTCTGTACGGCTGATATTGTGGTGGAACCCCTCCCACAGTGTGATGTCATGACCATGGTACTGACAGTTTGCTGTCTGTGATCCTCATTGCATAGTGGGAAATCATGGCTTTTTTCAAGCAAGCAATATCTCCCTCTGTGTATAGAACTCTCAGTAACGAACATTCCGTACAGCTAACCTGGCAGAACTAAAGATCTCAACTCCAGT
Source organism: Hyperolius riggenbachi (assembly GCF_040937935.1). Lineage (NCBI taxonomy): Eukaryota > Metazoa > Chordata > Amphibia > Anura > Hyperoliidae > Hyperolius > Hyperolius riggenbachi. The sequence continues at coordinate 148,645,444 of NC_090657.1, read as the reverse complement.
TATAAATTTCAGGATGTAAATCAGGGAGAGGAAAGATTTTACAATGGGCAAACACTGACTAAATAATTATGTTATTTTCACTACAGTTCCTCTTTAATAAATCACAGTATTGACCACAAACAATCAAGCATCTGCTCCTCTGGTTATGCCACAATAAATTGCAATTTCACCTCAAAATCAGAATTATTTATTGTGCCAAGTACAAACGGGGGGTTGTACCCGGTATTGGTTTTGGCTCATACAGGTTCTGGAAGGATAGGGGGATAATGTCTGAAATCCAAGAGCCAAGGCTGCCATACTATGGCGCCACCAGTCACACTTGGCAATCATCTGTCATCCCTAAGGAGACAAGATGAGGGGGGACAGAGGGAGGCGAAGGTTCATCAGCAGTGATGACCCAGTTCTTCATGAAAAAAACCTGCAGTGATGCCTGATTCTGCTAAGGATCACAATTGCTGACATCTGGCAGTGCTGGCTTAGGTGTTACAGTTCAAAAGGTGCAGTAGTGTTAATTTATGTGGTGGGTCCCGACTCCTGGGCAGCATTCAGCAGGGCTGGGCAATATAATCTGGCTGTCACAGAAGCATCCGGCTGCGGCGGCCCTTCCGGTTTAGTGGCTTGCATCATGGAAGGGCTGAACCAGAGGTGTCCCTGCTGCAGTGAATGGATGGATAGATGCATTGAGCCGGCATCCAGCGAGGCCAAAGGTTTCCCGATGAGCATGGTGCCTTCCGACCTCAGTGGAGCCCTGATCTTATAGGTAGCAGTGGTGGACGCCACAAGACCTCTATCTACACAGACAACTGATTTAGGCAGCGGCAAGGTGGAAAATCCTCCAGGTCCCTGACTCCCCACAACCCGCACCAACGTCCCAGGCCACACTGGGCCACACTGCACACCTTCAGGGGTGAAAACAAGGTGAATTGGTAGGGAAAAGGGAAGAAAAACAAGAAAAAGCCAGAATCTTGTGGCCATGGCTGCCAATTAAGCCGCCATCTTCCTGAACAGCAATTTAACATCAGAGGTGACCTATGATAATCAACTAGGTGCCCAGGCTTAGTTGCAGTCGTGAAGAAGGTCAACTTTCTCTACAGGTGGAAAGACTCTTTACTCTGACAACAGTAGAACTATACCAGTTAGCTTCATGCCATGTTTAGGATTCAACACTCTTTGGAACAGAGAAGTATGTGGAGATAATGACAACTGACCCCTCCCAACTGCTCCAGTTATTTAACATAATCCATGGACTCCCGTGGACCTAAGGGCTAGGGGGGACGCACCTCACAATCTCCTAGCATTCAGAGCTCTCATTGTGGCAACTCACTAGCTTAAATAAGCGTTGGTATCACCCCTGAAATCCCAGAAGTAGTCTGAGCCACTTACTTAAAGAGAATCTGTATTGTTAAAATCGCTCAAAAGTAAACATACCAGTGCGTTAGGGGACATCTCCTATTACCCTCTGTCACAATTTCGCCGCTCTTCGCCGCATTAAAAGTGGTTAAAAACAGTTTTAAAAAGTTTGTTTGTAAACGAACAAAATGGCCACCAAAACAGGAAGTAGGTTGATGTACAGTATGTCCACACATAGAAAATACATCCATACATAAGAAGGCTGTATACACCCTTCCTTTTGAATCTCAAGAGATCATTTGTGTGTTTCTTTCCCCCATGCACTGAAGTTTCAGGCTGCTCTTTTCTTCCTGCAAACAGCTTTGCCCTTGTTTGTAATTCCTCAGTATGTGAAAGCCCAGCCAGCTCAGAGGACGATTTATCCAGCTGATTAGAGCAGCTTCTCTCTTCTCTCTTATCTAAATAACACACAGGCAGTGTGCATAGAGGGGCCAGGAAGGGTGAGTTCATAGCAGAACCACAACACTGAAGAACTTGGCAGCCTTCCAGACACAGGCCGACAAGTCTGACAGGGGAAAGATACATTGATTTATTACAGAGACTGTCATAGTAGAAAGTGCTGCAGTTAGCCAGAACACATTAGAATAGCTTTTGGAACTTGTAGAATGATAAAAAAACAGGATGCAATTTTTGTTACGGAGTCTCTTTAATGGGAGGGAAAAAATCCCACAGAACTTGTAGGCACTTGCTGCAAGAAAATTAGCTTCACTAGTGTGAATGGTAGGTATGAGGGTGTTTAGTGTCCAAATATCAATGTGTCAATTCTTGCCATCTACTATATGGGTAGAATACAGTAGTCCTTTAGCTGTAAAAGCAGAATCATGTCTCCTGAAACACAAACACCTTCCAAGTATTTTACCTTACTTGAGGAAATAGAGGTAGGGCCAGATTTATGGGAAGGCTTACAGAGGCCTGGGCCTTAGGTGTAAAAAGCCAAGGGGTGGGAAAATAAAGTGCTGTCTAAAGAAATTGTCTCTCCTGGTCCACAGCTGCCCCCACTTTACTCTCCATACACACTGGCAGCCTGTGTCTTTGTGCTGCTGCCGCCTTAGGGCGATCATGGGCAGGCTGATCTTACGCATGGTGGGGTCAGATGGAGTCCGTGAAAGACTTGGTTCAGAGCAGTAGGCTGTAGGCAGTGTGGGATAGAGCAGTTCAGAGCAATACGCTCTAGGCAGCATGGGACAGAGCAGTCCAGAGCAGTAGGCTGTAGGCAGCGTGGGACAGAGCAGTCCAGAGCAGTATGCTGTAGGCAGCATGGGACAGAGCAGTCCAGAGCAGTAGGCTGTAGGCAGCGTGGGACAGAGCAGTCCAGAGCAGTAGGCTGTAGGCAGCGTGGGACAGAAGAGTCCAGAGCAGTAGGCTCTAGGCAGCGTGGGAACAGGATAATAGGGCTGCTCAGATGAAGCCTTGGTGTCAGACACAGAATATAGGCACCCTTTAAGTAAAGGTTTACTCTACGTATTTGGGGAATACATGTAAATAGCTTGTTTTAACATTATCATTATGTGCATCAACAGAACTCGTGAAACTTTACTAGCTCCATGCATGCTTTACAATTAGATTAATCCTGAACATAAGAATGTGTAATTATGATAATTACTATAAGAGGCAGCTATTCAAATAAACAAGCTATAAAATGGTTTCCTAGAGGCGAATTTATAGATCGACCTAGTCCATATGGAACTGAGCTATTCACAAGATGATTCATCTACTGGCTTATTATATCTTTAGGAGAGTCTATTTACAAAATCTATTGACCTGGATTCTCAGCTCTGCCCACTTAGCTCCAGCTTCTGTGAAGAGCTTCTGTCTCACCAGTGGACCCTGCTTTGCTACTTTTAATGTGATCCCTCCTTGCTTGCTTTATAATGGCCTCAGTGAAAAGGTTTTGCTTGGAGATCTAGTATAGCGGAGTCAGCTTTTGTTTTTATTATTGTTTTAGTCCTCAAAAGGGCACAAGATAGTGAGGTGTACATTTTAGAGCACTGCAAGCTAATTTGGAGCGTGGTTTTTACCGGAAAAAAATATCGTAATAAAGGGTGCATGAAATAGTACTCTAGAATAACGGTAAATTTACAGATGTTCTACTGCTTAAATCATATAGTGAAAGATCAGTAATATTTGCTGGTGTTTGATTAAGACCCAACCTTTCCCATCTCTTACACATAACCCCCCAGTGTTCCCTAATACAGTACAGCCCACCCCGATGAAGATGCCGTGCCTTATACCCCCCTGGTGGTGCCTAACCTTAACACTCCCCCTTTCCCGTGAACAGATAACCTTAACCCCATAGCCACCTAACCTTAGCCTTCCCCCACCTAACCTTAACACCGGCGTCAAAAGGGCACCCGCTTTGCGAATTGTGGCTACAAAAAGCAGGCACAAAAACACCCACTATTAATAGCTGCAGTTCGCACAGCATCCCCAGTGCCCACTATATAGCGGCGTCTTCTTGGCAGTCATTTAACAATTGAGAAAGTTGAGAAAGTAATTCTTACCACAGACTTTTGCCCAATCATGTTCATTTTACAGGCCAAAAGAATTTCACAGTGTGTAAAATAGTAAAGAGGTCATCTGCTCACTGCATTAGGAAGTGTATCCAGAGCTTAACTAGTGTACTGACTATAATCACCAGTCTATTAAAAAAAAAAAAAACATTTCTTTTGGCAGAAGAAGCATTACAGGGAGGTGAAAGTGATATAGAGGCTGCCATATTGATTTACTTTAAAAAAAAATGCAAGCTACCTGCCTGTCCTCTTGAACCTGTGTCTCCTTTACCCATAGAACCTAAATAAGCATGCAGATCAGCTGCTGTGCCTCAAGTCTGATTAGAATAGCCACATGCTATGTGTCAGGTGTGTGATTCAGACGCTTCTGATACCAGAAAGATCAACAGGACTGCCAGGCAATTGGGAATGTTTAACGGTGGGCACGGCCGCGGCGGCAGCCCCAGGACCACCTAACACCGATCGGCGTAAGGTCCTGCGGGCCTGTTTTGCAGGACATTGCGCACGCTAATGCACGCACATCTCTGCTTGGTAGGCAGCGATCGCGCCAACTTCAGTCTTCCAACGGTCGCTAGGAGAGACGGCAAAACCGCCGTCTAATTACCCCCTACAGTGCTGCGATCTAAGATACAGATGTCCCCTCCAGAGGCTCGGGTGATCAGCTGTCATAGGCTGCAGCCTATGACAGCCAATCACAGTGATTGGCTGGCGGGGGGAGGGACAGTGGGGATAAAAAAACAACAACAAATAAAAGTTATTATAAAAATAATAAGATACATATTGATAAAAAAATAAATAAACATTGGGGGAGCGATCAGACCCACTAACAGAAAGCTCTTGTGTGCTGAGTTGTGCTGCCAAACAGCGAGGCCTTAAAGCTGCAGTGGCCTATTTCTTGAAAAATGGCCTGGTCTTTAGGGGGGGTTTAACACTGTGATCCTCAAGTGGTTAAAATCAAATCAATATGTCAGCCTTTATATCATTTTCACCTTGGGTTAGAATATGATATTAGTTGAAGTTAACACTTCTCTTCTGCGCCCTTGTTTATTATAACCCCTTGTATTAGCCTTGTGCTATCTTTCATCCTGGATGAATGCCTAGCAGTGATCTTCACCCTTTACTAACTACAGCAGCAACACAATCCAAATACTCAACTTTAACCCTTTCTCAGACAAAACCCTAAAATGAATATCAATAGCTCATCACGTGACCCTCAGCCTTTCTGTAACTCTTTAAAATGGAATTACAGTGCAATGTTTCATCGTGATGTCTTATCCACAGTAATAAAAAGTGAATTATTCTGCTGCTTGCAGTCAGTATGCCCGTCACACATTGGCCGCCTGATGCCTGCTAAAGATCTGGCATGCTGCATCTTCAGCCATCCCCGATGCCCGAGAGACCTGCGAGTTCATTGCTCTCCCAACTTTCCCTGTCTACATTAAGCTGTTCCGTTGTGCGCCGTTTGTTGTGCCTCCACTCCCCATCCACAGTAACAGATGCATTGTTAGCCTGGAGGCTAGTGATGCATCTGTATAGCATCTGTACAGTATTAGCTCTGCACTTTCACCCTGAGGGACTGAGTCCCGATCCCTTCAAGGCAACTTGCCTTGTACATGTGTACGAGGCTTTAGTGGTGTGGTGGCCAACAGGAATGTTCCTAGGCTAATTCACAGCAAAAACCTACTGCGACATTTGCATAAATCAACCCAGCAGAGATGGATCACTATAAGAATGAAGACCTGCTTAGCAGAGAGTGGTAAGCAGCTGGCCTGGGAGAGGAGGACACATCATCAAAGCTGAAGAAGGACTAGGCAACTACATGCTCTACTGTAACAATAGTCATGGGAATATTTTAACAAAATGAAAGAACCTCAAGGTGTTCCGAGGGTATAGTCCTGTTCCCCAGGAGCATATTAGTATATAAATAATTACAGAATACTAACATATTCATAAATAATGGTGCACAATCAAGATGAATAAAAAAATAGGTCTTTTTTAGTAAGATAACTCCGAAGATCTCCAAGAATCTCCAGTGAGGATATGAGTGATCCAAGCAACCTGTACTGGATCTGAGGTGCCACAATAGCACCTGTAGCCCCTGCAATCACTGAGAAGACCAGAGGCTGTGGGGGCCTGCTCTTCCTCCCTCTTCCCACCTACACATGAGTAGCACAGGAAGCAGTGTTATATTGACCTGCTCCAGAGCTGTGGGCCTCTTCTATGAATCACAGCTCCACTCTCTCTGCTGCCATTTGCCGACTCCTGATCACATGACTGATGTGAGTCACAAATGGCAGAGCAGAGGGTGTGGAGCTTGTAATAAATATTTGTTAGTTTCTATGGGCAACTCCACTACACCTTCGTTCGGCACCATATCACAGGAAGTGTGATAACTCGACACTCATCACAGCAAACAACATAGGAGAACTTCTTAGACGTCGTCAAAGTTTCAAGAGTTTATTTGTAAAACAAATATACAGATGTGTTCATCAGCAATCTTATATCTTTGTTACATGTTACCACGGCAAAGCAAACGGTCTGTAGAATCTTATGCATTGCATGCAGACTTGGTCTATCCCTAGAAGATTAGACCAGGCTTTCTCTTATGTTACAACTATGCTAGTTGCACTAAGGCCTACATACAGCATACAGATAATGTAGAAGGAAATTAGAAACAGAAGTGAAAAGTAAAGTCATAAGTGAGAAGTCCCCTCGGGAGCTCACGTTGGCTATTCTTATACTAGCCTCTAAAATGTGACATCATCCAGCAGGGATGGTCCAGTCCCCATCGAATGCAATTGGCTGATAATAGCATATGATGGATGACCCTATTCATGCCTGAACAGGGACAAGCCAAATATGGCGTTTCCTCTACTTGTACCCAGAAATTAGGTAAAATGTTCCCTGGTAAAGGTAAATGTTTACCTTTAGGAAATATGAAAACACTTGATGTTTACAGCAAAGGCTGCCTGGATGTCTGTACATGGCTGTACATCGTGACTGATAAGCTCTCTGGCCTTGTGTGAGACACAGGACCATGTTCCACAGTGCTTCTAGAAATGCCTCTCTCTCTCTAAGGGAAGCACAGACTAACCAGCAAGCTCATGGTGACCCAGAACTCATTGGAGTGTGTAAGGGACTACAATGGTCCTAAAAGCCCCCTTACATGATCCTTAAAGAGACACTGCAGAGCAGGTCCTTTTACTAACCTAGTTAGGTAAAGTAACTGAAGCCTACAAATTTAAGCATATCATACTTAAATTCTAACAGAGCTGTGATGCATGGAGAAGACCCGCAGCACTGGAAGCAGGTCAATATTACTGCACTAACTTGTCGGGGCAAAGTATGTGCATGGGGAGATCAGTGCGGAGGAGTTTGGATCCTAGAGGGGCCATAACAATTTCACGGGGAGGTGGGGGTGGATGGTGTCTGAGTTGTTGTTACATCCCTGGCCTGATTTAATTAAAATTTGTCCCTGACTAAGAGGTTGGTGATTAGCCACTATCAGATCAGGTAATATCAGAGCGCAGTCAGGGTTGCTGATAGGTTTCTGTAGTAATAGGTTGGGTTATTGCAGTTGCATGCAGCATCTGTGTAAAGAGATTTTTTATTTATGAACAAACTGATTGTGGGAAGCACTGCAATTTTTTACCTTATAATTTCATAAAATCCATTCCTATATTACTACTGGAGATGATGTACGATTTCTATAGATCCCGCCCAGTCTTATGATATCCCCACCAGAGATGCTCTATGATTTCTATAGATCTGGCCCAGTTGTTGATACCCCCACTGGAGATGCTCTACGATTTCTATAGATCCGGCCCAGTTGTTGATACTCCCACTGGAGATGCTCCACGATTTCTATAGATCCGGCCCAGTTGTTGATATTCCCACTGGAGATGCTCTACGATTTCTATAGATCCGGCCCAGTTGTTGATACTCCCACTGGAGATGCTCCACGATTTCTATAGATCCGGCCCAGTTGTTGATATTCCCACTGGAGATGCTCTACGATTTCTAGAGATCCGGCCCAGTTGTTGGTCCATTTGTGGGCTAGATGATCTTCTCTTTCAATACACACACACTCAACATTTTGTAGAGGCAGTAGTATTCATTTGAATAAAGTTGAAAATCCTGGGAATTCAATATCCAGACAGCTTTCAGATATAAACACTACCAGTGAGTTTTTCAGTGGCTACGTGACCAAACTAAAGGGTGTTTTTTTAAATACTTGCCTGGAGTGATTAATTTTTATTGGCTAATTATTTGACGTAATTAACGTCTTCATTGATTAATGAACTAGTTTAAATGGTTCCTTATTCAATTTATTCTGCACATAGCTGTTTCGACTTGATTTCATGCATTTATTAGTTTTTGTAGTAGTTACACAGCGATTGACTAATTTTACATACTTGCTGCATAGGCTAAGTATATATTTCTTCATTGTTTTATTATGTTAAATATTAGGCAGGGCAATTTACTAATACTAAATATGTGAATTCTCTGCTCATGTATTTTGATGTGCTAGTATAGGGTCAGTTATTTGAATAGTAGGCTGTTTATGTTTATAAGGTGTTGCTTCAATCCTTGATAAACTGTTTAATTGGATTGGCCATTGGATACGAATAGCATCTGTGGTTCATACTTCTTACATAATTTGTTGTTCTTCAAAAGTTATGAATGTTCTCTAAACTCTGCCTCTGGTCAGCATTCAGCATTCAATGGTGACCACTAATGATCCAATTTTACCAAATCTATGTAGTAGAAGGGCAAACTGAGTAAATATATTGAATGGATACTTTAGCAAGTCCCTCATTACATAGAAATGGTAAGTTTAGAAAAAATGATCGTATTATTAGTGGGCATCTTTATACCTGAGAATTAAGCTATGGATACACGCAGGGGCATAACTAGAGATGAGTGGGCCCAGAGCTGTGGGGGGCCTACCTGCTAACCTTCCCTCCCTCTGACACTAAGCTTCACATGATGTGTTTTTGTTGCTACACTTGTTATGGATGATGGCCACACTTGATTTATGACCCTTGTGAGATGAGCTCCAAGGCCTTGAAGGGACACAATGGGAGCCAAGGGAAGGGGTGTGAACATTGAGGGGGCCGCTTCAAAGTTTTATAGGGGAACCCCATGAATTGTAGTTACGCCACTGGATACACACTACAATCTACAGGTGTCCTGTCACTTTGATCTGTAGTAAGCAGGAACCTCTTGTGCATGAGCGGCTCCGCGCTACTGCACATGTGCGGCCATGCTCACCTCGCGTGGCCACTGCATGGCCGTTCTCAACACAGAAGAGGAGCACAGGCACAATATTCAGGGGTTCCGCACACAGCCAGATGGGTCTACAGAATGCAGAGGTAAGCCTCAAATGGATCCTAAAGCTTACTGTAGCTAAGTATCTTTTTCTGAACCTGAGCTTCAGCTCTTAATTGGGTTCCAGGTTCCAGTCAGCATCCAATGGTGTAGGCACAGGCTTTACAGAGGCTGTGACTACCTCACGTTTGCTGAACTTAGGAGTACTCAGGTGCTCAATTTACATTAAATATGTGGGTGGGGGGGGGAGACTTCTTTTTATATCCAGTAAATGAAGATTTTTACTGCAGAACATCTGACACCAGCTACCTTTTTCTTCATCTAGAATATTTAGTTTATGCGCTGTGTTAGCAGTCGTTTGCCACTTTATAGCATGGCTTTCTTTGCTTCTCTCTAAAATGATTATAAAAGGAGATGCAGTTAGGTTAAGGCTAGGATTTTGTCAGTGACAATATTAAGATTATAGGTTTGTGTTAGGGCTGTTTGGAGAAGGTTAGTTCAGTAGTAAAGAGTTAGATTAGTGTGCTTACACTTAAAGTGAACCAGAGACGAAGCACCCTTGTGTATTTTACCATAGAAATCAGTGGGAACATTAGAGAAAACATTTACCATGCTCTCTGTTCCATCCTCACTGCTAAAAGTGTCTGTTATCTAGCTGAGATAAGAATCCCGGACTGAGCATTGATTCTGGCTTTGCTATAATGATTCCTGAGCAAAGCCAGCAGGGGGCAGGCTTGGAATTGAAGACAGCAAAGAACACAGTCTCAGCTATAATTATTCTGTAGCAAAGCCAGACCGACTGCTTAGTCGGGATTCTTATCTTAGAGGTGATAACAGGCAAATTAAACAGAGAACAATGTAACAAAGAGCAGATTAGGTGTTTACTGTCATGTTCCCACTGATTTATAAGGTAAAATACATGAGGTTGCTTCATCTCTGGTTCTCTTTAAGCATGCTTAAAATATCTCAAAATGAGGTCCTGATTAAGTATAGTGTTACACAGGAGTTTATTTTGCCTCTGCTGTGTATGGCTGGCATAGGCGTCTGTTGCTCTTAGATTGCTTTTATGAGAAAACATTTTTTTATAAGGCTATATGGTGTTCTGCCAGTACGTATAGTTATTATTAATTTTTGTACCTTACAATTTATTAAGTATTTGGAATGTTTATACCGATTATAAGTTGCTATACTTTTTTGTGTAATTTTACCTTATACGTTTATGTAGAAGTCCACACCCTGTGTAATAGAGTGAGCTGATATTAATCTCTAAATTTCTGGGTTGAAGGTTATACTTTTTTTTCTGTATGATTTGTATGAAAAAATGGAGTTACAAAAGTTTAGCTCTTTCCTAATGCAGCAACTTAGAAAGCTGCATTTTCTTTCTAATACTGTTCTGTGCCTTAGGCTGGATTCCTAGTGGTCAGATGCATAATGCACACATTAAAATGTATGTAAACTGCAATGGAGACTGGGCATAAGAATTTAAAGTAAACCTGAAATGAAAATGAAAAACCAAAATAAACATACACACGTCATGCTTACCTCCCGCACAGTTTGTCCACTGTGATCAATGGAATTCTCCGTCCTCCATTTTGAAAATGGCCGTTATCCCATAACAGCTTCCTGATCAGCACACTGTTAAACTGTAGTATGTAGCATTGCCCACTGGAGCCAGAGGAAAACATGGACATTGCCTTTCTCATCAGGTGTCCTTTCAGTTATAACTGACAGCAACTGATGAATTTTAGCTCTGAGAAAATCTTGTCAGAACTGGAAGGAATCGTCTGAGAGGAACTGACGGCAAGGGCCTTTTTACACTTAATGCGTTGGTATGCGTTAGTACACGGTTTTTTCTAAAGCAGTGCATTGTGAAAAAGATTTTAGTTAAAACACGTATAGTGGGAACTGTGCTGTAGGAAAACATGGACATTACTTTGCAAATCAGTTTTTTTCAGTTATAACTGAGAGCAACTGATCAAGTGTAAAAGGGGCCTTAGGGTCCTTAGTTGTTCTCAGTTATACTGAAAGGACAACTAACTTTCAAAGTAATTCCCATGTTTCCCAATGGCTCAGTTCACACTATATGCATTTTATCTGAAAGATTTTTCATAATGCACTGCTATGGAGATGTAAAAAAAAAACAAGTACCAACTGATTAAGTTTAAATGGGGCCTAAGGGCTGATTCACACTATGAGAGCTTTTTGAAACACCAGAGATTTTAAAAGCTCTTGCTAATGCAATCCTATGGGGGATTTGTACAAAATCACATCGCTCCAGTGTGAACACTCACATAGGATAACATTAGCAAGAGCTTTTAAAATCACAAAGCGCTCAGAAAAGCTCTTCTAGTGTGAACCAGCCCTCAGGGTCTTTTTACACTTAATCAGTTGCTCTCTGTTTTAACTGAAAGGACAACTGATTTTCAAAGTAATGTCCATGTTTTCCTATGGCAAGTTAATGTGACCGCAAAAAAAAATGTGTTTTGAATCAAAAATCGCAAGCAATTTCATAGTTTGATACATTTGCATGTAAATTAACTTTACATTACATAGTTTTTTTTACATTACATAGGTTATTACATAATTATTTGGGTTGAAAAAAGACATACGTCCATCAAGTTCAACCAGAAAATATGGTACAACACTAGCCTACAGCCTTTTGCAACAAAAATCGCAAGCAATTTTGAAGTTAGTTACATTTTCATGTAAATTAACTTTACATTACATAGTTTATTACATTACAAAGGTTATTGCATAGTTATTTGGGTTGAAAAAAGACATACGTCCATCAAGTTCTACCAGAAAAATATGGTACAACAGTAGCCTGCAGCCTCACATATCTCAGTTGATCCAGAGGAAGGCAAAAAACCCTTTCACTTCCTTTACAACTTCTGATGGTAATCAGATAAAATCCCTCAATCAACATTCCAAGGTATTACCTAATTTATAGCCTTGGAAGTCTTTCAATGCAAGCATCTTAAGCCGCATCTACACGCGTAGATGCGGCCGCGATGCTCCTTATCAATCGAGCCGCTGATGCGGCTCGATTGATAAAATCCGACAGGACGGATCTCCGCTCCGCCGATTCCCTGCTCGATCCCCGCGAGGGGACAATGGCAGGGAATCGTGCGGGAGATAAGCGGCGCCGGCGGGGACGAGCGGGCACGAGCGGGGAATCGAATGCGGCGCACGCGCGGCGAGCGGGGACGCGGCGGGCACGCTCGGGGACGCGCAAGAGGCCGCCGATCGCCACAACATCTCCCCGTGTAGACGGGGCTTAAGCCTCCTTTAACCACTTGCCGACTGCTCCACGCTAATTTGTGTGAGCAGTGTGGCAGCCCCAAGACCGCTCCACGACGATTGGCGTGAACGGCTGGGAATGGGCTTATTAGGATTCTCTGATGACGGAGCTCTGTTCTGCCTCCAGTCTCCCAACACCGCCTAATACCTATGTACAGCTCTGCGATCCATGGCAGCGCTGTACTGGGGACAGCTGTGTGACACGGCTGTCCCCCTGGGGGACACAGGAGCAATCCGCTGTGATAAGTAGACGGGGGGAGCAAGGGAGGGAAGGGAATTAAAATAATAAAAAAGCAAAATTTTATAAAAAGAAAATAAATATTTACAAAAATTAAATAAACACACCTGGGGGTGATCTGACCCCACCAACAGAGAACTCTGTTGGTGGGGAGAAAAGGCGGGGGGGGGGGGGGGGGGGGGGAATCACTTTAATTTGTGTGCTGAGTTGTGCGGACCTGCAGCGAGGCCTTAAAGCTGCAGTGGCCTATTTAGTGAAAAAAGGCCTGGTCATTAGGGCCGCAGTCCTTAAGTGGTTAAACACAGATATAGAATTTGCCATAACTACTTACTGTGGTAACACATTCCACTTTTTAAACACTCTTACTGTAAAGAACTCTCTACTAAATAATGGCAAAAACTTTATTGCTCCATGCGCAGATATTGTCCTCCAAGTCTTTTGTATAATCCTAGGGATAAAAAGCTTATCTGCCAAGCCTTTATATTATCCTCTGATGTATTTATACATGTTAATTAGATCTCTAAGGCATCGTCTTTAGATGTATAAGCCCAGTTTATCTAACCTTTCCTGGTAAGTAAGACTTTCCATCCCTCTAATAAATTTTGTTGTTTGTTGCTGCGCCTGCTCTAAAACTGCAATATCCTTCCTATAATGCAGTGCCCAGAACTGAATTACATATTCCAGATGCAGCCTTACAAGAGAGGTAAACAGGCACAGTATTATGCTGGCATCCTGAGTTTCTGTGTCTCTTTAAAGAGAGTCTGAAGCCACATTAAAAATGGCTTTTTAGCTTATATTCAGCAGGGGCATGTTTGCGAAAACGCCGCTATCCCGTGGCATAACAAGGGGTCTAAAGCAATGGTACGACCAAGATGCATGACTTTTTTCAACATTGAATTTCATCTGTCATATACATGCCCATATAGCCATCCTATCCAGATCCTTTTGTATTATGTCACTGTCTTGCTGTGTGTTGTTTATTCTGCAGAACTTTGTATCATCTGCAAAAATAGCAACATAACTTTCTACATCATCTAGTACAATGATTTTCAACCTTTTCAGCAGATGTAATGCAGATAGTAGAACAAAGGCGCCAAAAGTAGAGTAAAGTATTTAAAAACATTTAAAAAGGGAGGTAGTGGTGGACTTACCTCCCACAGTAGACTCATACAAGTCAATTAATCAGAAACAAATCACTTTATTCACAGCTCCAACTTATTGCATCACATTTCACAGGTCTATGCCCGCTTCATCAGGCTATACAGGGAGCAACTGTATAGCTCTCTGTATAGTAACGATGACTAAGGACGGACTTTGAGCCCGGCACGCGCCAGTTTGATCCTGTGGCTGTTTCATGTTTTTGTATGTGGATTTTCCAATAAAGTACACCAGCTTTTATCCATCCCACTGAGTTCTGCGGATCCTCCTTTCCCCAACTGCTGATTAGCTGTAGCCAGAATAAGCAACTCTGTGCTTTTCAGCACATGTACTCCTTTGTGGGTCATCCCTAAGCAATTGTACCCCCTATGTTTTTTAGTAAGCCGGAAGAATTTTTCACGCAATACATTTTGTACAGTTGAAGGTCCCAGAGTAATTATTTTGAAAAAAGTTAATACAAAATCTGTTGCATATTTGCAGCAATTTTGCTAAAATCTGGTAACAGAGGGGACAGCTGACAGCGTATATCTGCAGAGGCATCAAGTCTGTTCACCTTTTAAATTTTGTGTCACAGTCTTTTGCAAACCCACATTCGCACATATATGCTGTGACAAAAGGTAGAAGTTTACGAATAGCTGCATCTCCTGCATCTGAAAAACTTTCCGATAAACTAGCCCAGAATGCAGACAGGCGGACAGTGTGACATTTATCCTGGAGTGCAGTGGAGAGATATTAATAACTTCCTCTTCTGCTTTTGCTGAGAGATAAGATGTAGTTTGACCTAATTAAAAAGGGTTAGATATCCACCTGTAGTTTTCAATGTCCATCATTGGAGAAAGAAATTTTGGGAAAGAAACAGTCAGCAGTGTAATATGCTCAATTATTGATGCCTGTATGTCCGGGTTTATGGGTGTGTGCTTTTCCATTAGGAATATGTTCATAGTCTCAAAGCTCTCAAATTTACCTTCTTCAACTCTTCCTTTCCAAGCAACCATTTTTTTCTTTGAAGGCGGATGTTTTATCATGGGCAATGAAAAGAGTGGCATTTTACCCTGTAGTGCCAGATTTAGTGTGTTCAGTTTCCCAAATATATCGGAGAGGTATGCAATGCCCTTCAAATTAGTGTTATAAATCAATAAATCTCTGCAGTAAGTCTCATGTACTCTGATTACTTGTTTTAGTTCTCACTTCATTTAAAAAAACCATCAAGATATCACTGCATAATTCAAAGACTCCTACCAACACTTTTCCACGACTAATCCAACAAACCTCTGTATAAAATAGCAAGCAATCATAATCACTGCCCATTTCATTGCAAAGTTGCTTGAAAAGTTTTGTGTTCAATGCACTGTAATTCACATAATTGATGATTTGCACCAGTTTTTTATAGGTATGTTTTTCACAGCCAAGCTTTGCCTGTGAATTAGACACTGGCCACGAGTACAAGAAGGTTGGGCAACTGTCTTAATTCTTGTCACTACTCCAGAAATTGGACCTTGCACATCATCATCAGCACAAATGTCAATGAAAAAACTGTCAAGTTTTTCAAAGATATCAGTTGTGGTTTTCAGATCATCACACATCAAAATATCTCCATTTCTCCATTGTAAATGTAGCGAACAAACACTAATTGCACATTTTTGGCTAATAGCACAATTTAGGCACTTTTACTTGGCTTGAGGAAGGGGACGTAGTCCATCGAAACGCATTGCCAGTGCATATTAAAGTTACTAATCGTAAGATTGTGTCTTCATTTGAGGTAAGCCACCTCAATCTCTCCTTTTTAACTGGGCGCCTCTTTCCTCTTGTGCCTTGAACTACTAGTCACACTGTAACAGCACACGCAATAAAACACTATGAATTTGATTCACTAAGCTGTGCTGCTACAGCAGCGCAGCTTGATGACAGCAGAGAGTGTTATAATTCCCTGCGTTATACTTAATGAGCGATCCACTGAACCCTGGCCTGGCGGGTCCGGTAGCTTCAAAGTACGATATTCCTGCACTTTGATTGGCCCAATAGCTTGACTATCAAGTCATTCAATCATTCGCAGCTTAGTGAATCAACCTCATTGGCCCTTAGCAAGGAAAAAGATTGAAAAAAGAACAAACTTTTAGTGCCCCCTCCCCCCCCCCCCCCCCCCCAAGTTCTGGTACATGCGCTGGGCAGGAATGACAGTGCGGTTGCCTTACACTAGTCACACAATAACAGTACACGCAATAAAAATCTATGGGCCTTAGTAAGGAAAAAGATTGAAAAAGTAACACATTTTAAACATTTGTTTTTTTCCCCAAGTTTGGGGAGATGCGCTTGGCAGGAGTGACAGTATGGTCCCCTTGCACTATATTGTCACACTCTAACAGCACACGCAATAAAAACCTGGCCTCAGCAAGGTAAGAGATTGAAAAATTACAAACAGTGACAGTTTTTTCCCCCCTACCAGCCTACCTATCCACTTCTCAACTAACACCCTTCCTTTTTATAAAAGCTTTTATAAAAGCTTTTGTAATTGAAGGCTGGTAATTTACCATTTACAACACAATAAATGTAAGGGCTCCCTCTCACACGCCCAGCCACATGCAGCAGTGATCTGCAATTGGCGTTGGACAGGAGAGCCTCTGACACTTGTCTTTTGCCTTCCCCTACCCTTCCCTTCCGGTGGCCTGCCCCTCTGTTCCTGCCCACAGACTACAAGAAAATGGTGGCCAGAGCCCTGCACTGGAGACACCCTCCAGTGCAGGGCTTTGGACGCCATTTTTCAATAGCCCTACTGCCGGTGACCCCGCTCATACTAATCACTGCAAGCCGCAATCCTTCGCAAGTATATTCCTGCTGTGGATGCTGCCTGGCACTTCACCTCTCCTGGGAGGCGAGATCCGACATTTTGTCTGCAGCCCCTGCCAAGTACTGATGTACCTCCAGGGGATCGGGGACCCTAGGTTGAGGTGTATAGGTGCAGTTACTTATAGCACATAGCATACTAAAAAAGCTCAGTTTTTCTAACTTTTCTTTGTAAGTGAGACCCTTCATCCAATGACTATTTTTTTTTTTTAAACATGTTTCTTGGCAAAATCATAAACATACAAAAGTAGTACACTCAAAGGATACCATATCAAAGTCAATGACAGTATCGTATCAGCAAAATAGTACATATAACAGCAAATAGGAAGTACTCCAATCATGAAGATGACACTGTTTAGCAATATATAGATATGCAAGGTAATCAAGGTAGCAGGTGTAGAGATGCGAAGAAAAGAACAATTAAACATAGTATTAATTGCAACAGGCAACAAACCCATGAGTAAATAACCACAATAAATAATAAAAGCAAAAATAAAGCATAAAACATAAAATGCAGACCATATAGCTGTCAATAGATATAAAGACTACATGTGCTTTGAGTCCTAAGGGAGAAAAGCGCTTTACAAATGTTATTGTATGATTGTATTGTAAGGACTATTAGTACAGAGAACGATCACATGTGGCTGCCCAGAACCAATCGCCCTTTATCCTGACCACATTGTACAGTATAAGGCAAACTCGGTAGTCACTGTTAGGTGTGAAGAGACCCATTTAGCCCAGACCTTACTGAATTTACCGGGGCACCCTCTATGGGTGTACGCAAGTTTAATAAAAGCTAGTACTCTATTAGCCTGTGCCAGCTAACTTTAAATCGCTGGGGGCCGTGGGGTAATCCAATTGAGTGTTATGACCCTACAGGCATATAGTAAGGAT
Organism: Hyperolius riggenbachi; assembly: GCF_040937935.1. Lineage (NCBI taxonomy): Eukaryota > Metazoa > Chordata > Amphibia > Anura > Hyperoliidae > Hyperolius > Hyperolius riggenbachi. The sequence continues at coordinate 148,627,762 of NC_090657.1, read as the reverse complement.
TCACGAAACAGTACGGTCTCAAATTTAGAATATTGATTAGCAGGCAAAATTCCCAATAAACACATTTTAGGACATAGTAGATGTGGCTGCCCAGTGATATATCCAATGACTAATTTAGTTACCTGTCTTCGCAGGGGTGCCTGGTCCACCAGGCCGACCAATCGTCACCTGGAGCGCCGTGCAGGGGGCAGATTGTGGGCCCCCCGTAATGAACTCCAGTTCACTTCCCGCAACCCTCAGCTTACCTCAGCCTGCGGAGTCTTCTGGCAGGCAGAGCAGGGCTATGGGAAGATGGCGTCCGAAGCCCTGCACTGGAGACTATTTGTGTCTCCAGTACAGGGCTTCGGGGGCCATCTTCCCGTATCCCTGCTCTCTGCTTGTCAGTCCGGAACTTTCTCAGTGGCTGGCTGCAGGGAGATGATCGGGGAGCTGCACGCTGGGAGTCTTCTGCAGGTGAGTAAATGCTTTTTTTTTTACAGGTGCTCATTACTTTCTGGTGAAACACTGCCCACATTAGGATTATTTTCTGGTGAAAGATTCCTGCATTACGATTACTTTCTAGTGAAACATTGCTGTGTTACGATTATTTTCTGGTGAAAGATTGGCGCATTACGATTATTTTATGGTGAAACATTGCCGCAATACGATTATTTTCTGGTGAAACATTGCCGCATTACGATTATTTTCTGTTGAAACATTGCTGCATTACAATTATTTTCTGGTGAAATATTGCAACATTACGATTATTTTCTAGTGAAACATTGCCGCAATACAATTATTTTATGGTAAAACATTGCCACATTATGATTATTTTCTGGTGAAACATTGCCGCTTTAGTATTATTTTCTCGTTAAACATTGCTGCATTACTATTATTTTCTGGTGAAACATTGCCGCTTTACTATTATTTTCTGGTGAAACATTGCCGCATTACGATTATTTTCTAGTGAAACATTGCCGCTTTACTATTATTTTCTGGTGAAACATTGCTGCATTACTATTATTTTCTGGTGAAACATTGCTGCATTACTATTATTTTCTGGTGAAAGATTGCCACATTATGATTATTTTCTAGTGAAACTGCCGCATTGCGATTATTTTCTGGTGAAACGTGTATTAAGAATTCCTACACAAAGTCTGATGTTCACAGCTGTTTGCATTTTTTTAATTCGTTCCAGTACCACTGGCACGCCCTAGGTTCATGACCTTGCATTTATCAACACTAAATGTCATCTAACATTGGCTTCCCATTTGTAATTAAATAAAGAGCTGTACACAATGCTGACCTTTGTGGGACCTCACAGTTTCCCATTTTGAGTATGATATGTTTACCAGCAGTCTTTGCCTTCTCTCCATTAACTAATTCTCTACACTTCTTGCCCTAGTCCCTAGATCCTTAGCTTCTGCACTATTTATCATGGGCGACTATCAAAAGCCTTTCCAAAGTCCAACTATACTACATCTACTGCTTTCCCAAGATCTAAATTTGCACTCACCACATTATAGAAGCTAAGCATGTTGGTGAGACAAGAACTGTCTTTAAAGTGTACCTGAGATGGGCACACTAAAGTATTTTATACTTATTCAGGGCTTCCTCCAGCCCCATGAGCACCAATGCGTCCCTTGCCGTCCTCCCGAGTACCTCCGTTCACCTGGTATAGGTCCTAGTAATCTGGCTCAGATTTGGCTCTTTTGCGCATGTGTGGCCCCTTCGTGCATGCACAGAAGAGCCCGACTGGCACGTCTGAGCCAGTTACCCGGACTGATACCAGGCGAACGGAGGCACTCGGGAGGACGGCAGGGGACGAATCGGTGCTCATGGGGCTGGAGGAAGCTCCGGGTAACTATAAAATCCATTAGTGCACCCATCTCAGGTTTACTTTGATAAACTTGTGCTGATGATCTGAAATGTGTTTATTCTGAGATATATAATTTTGTATAGTATCCCTAAAGGTGGCCATACATGGTACAATTTTAAAAAAAATTTCGATTAGATAATTTAGTTCGATTATTCCGTTAGATCGAATATAAAGATTTTTCCAGCATGTCCGATCAGCTTTTTCTTGAAAAAACGGGATAATCATTTAAATTTCTTGATCGAAAAAAAATAATATTTTCAACTTTCATTCAATTCGATCATTTAGATCGAATAAACGGGATAATCGAACGTTTTTATTGTACCATGTATGGCCACCATTAGACTTCCTTCAGATAGGTTACCCAAAACTGATGTTCAGCTTACAGGTCTATTTAGTAAACACTGTGGGTGAGGAGTATCCTCTATACAAGTGCTGAATGTTGCTCTTGTGTAAAACATCTCACCCACAGTGTTTACTGGTTACCTGGGCAACCACCCATCCCTGCTTCACCCATCATGACAAGAGAGTGTGCTATCAGCAGCAGCCTCCAGCATGGAACAAATATTGGGAACAAAACATGGAAACATCATAATTAATCTTAAATTGCTTGGAATAAACTTCAACAGCGCTATACAGTAACTTTACATTTTCTGCAGACAGTATTAACAATATTTAACTAAAAGTCAGACAGGGGATCATGAGAGCACAGCTGAGCTCATCTCTAGTAGCTTGGCCACTGACTTGCCACTTAGAAGTGGTGTATCTTTTCATCAGTGTTAGTGTTGCACTTTGAAATACTGCACCCCTTAGCTCACTGTTTACTCTTCTTTATCAATGGATAAATTCATTTCAGAAGATTTTTTTGCACATCACAGTTCATTTCGGCGCTCAGCGCAGAAGCAGGGCGCTGTCATAGCAGCAATGCTATGCTGTGCGTCCCCGGTAATGGTAATAAAGGGATCCAGTGATCGCCAGACCCCGAATTACATCTCCATCCGAGCTGCTACAACTCGAAGGGGAATAGGATTTAATGCTGCCGGTTAGTTTAGCGGCAGCAGGGAGAGACGCCATACCTTTCACCCTGGGCCCAACTGCCTTGCGCCTGAACAATATGTACTCTGTTGCCCAGACCTGCTGTACTTGGCTGTGAGATGCATTTTCCCAGCTCACTGCTACCCCACTCCATCTCTGACTAGGATATAAATCTGATGTAAACTGAGTGTAAAATGGTGTAAAAAAAAAAGTGTGCACACCAGCATTAAATGTTCGAAAAGATCCAAAGGAATAAAACACCTGTTCTAGTGTTACCTTTGTTGTGTGGACTGCTTCCAGCTGTCTTAGTTATCCAGCATAACCCGAAAGATGCCCTTTGGGAATCGGTGACAGATCCAAGTGTTCAGCTGAGTCAGAGCTCTGTATTTGCAGCTGTCCTCATCTCACTCAGCAACAATTAAATAATCCACGTTAGTCAGTGCTGAGCATCTTTTGGTGAGCTGAAACACGCCCTGTTTAACTTGAAACACTAGAATGTGACGACATCAAATCAAGAACATCTTGCTCGAGTTTTATACCCCTCCCCTTGTGATATTTGGCATGGGTCATGTGACCATTCTATGATTCAGGTTGTAAATATGGGCATTGGTACTGTATTGATTGTTGAAAACCATCAGATTGCCAGCACAAATAAATACTACTTATATCTAACACAAGGCAAACTCTATAGCAATAATAAAGCTGTTTTAAACTTAATTTCTGCCCAGAACTTTATTTTGGTTTCAGTCAGATAGTGGAAAGAGGTTTGAGATTTTATAGGGACAACTGCTGCCTATGTCATTTTCTGGAACAATCTGTTTGGCTTCATTTACATCTAAAATCGCATTCGCTGAGGCCAGTGTTTTGCGATTTTGTAAGTGAATTTTTTTCCTCTCCCAGCACTTACCTGCATGCTACGATTTTTTTAAAGCACTTTTCTAAGCGCTTTTGCAGAGTGATTCTGTTTTTTCACTTCCTGCCGTCAATCAGGAAGTGAACTCTTTCACCCGGAAATGAATAAATACAATGTATTTACTCATGAAAGTGCGCACAAAGCGATTTTGTGAGTGTTTTGCGCTTTTCCTATACCTTCCATTATAGCAAAATCGCCCCAGAAATGGTGCAGGCAGCACTTTGGTCAGCAGAAAGCAGACAAAATGGGCAGATATGAACAGTCCCAAGGAAACATTGCACAAGCGCTTTTAGGAAGTTTTTGAAAATTGCTGGCGCTGAAAAAAAAAGCAAAAACGCCCTAGGTGGGAACAAACCTTTTTACTTCCTATCCTGACAAGAAGTCAAGGAAATCCATCAGAAAAGCACATATACAATATACAAGAGCAATCTCTGTGCAGTGTGGAAGAGTAAAAAATTGTCCTTGACTTCCCCTCTCTCGGACCTCCATGGTTCACATTAAAGATCTGGAGGTTCCACTGCCAGGAAGTGTGAGAAAATTCTAAACGAAACAGGAAAGCCTGACAGGGGCTGAAATCATACACCAATGGGCAAGCAACATCCTCAATAAACATTCACCAGTCCCAATATTATTCATATCAATCCATTACACTACCGGGAGTGTGCAGAAAGGCATACAAATCAATAACTACACAGAAAATAAGCATGGCCCAGCAAAACACTGCATCAAACCGGATATAGGGTACTGGAAAAAATACCATTTATTGAGCATCATGTAGGCTAAAAACAACTAAAAAAAACAGGTAAAGGGAGGCGGGGCACACAATCCATATTCAAGTAAATAACACTAATAAATCAATAAGCGGACTGCCCAGTAGATTCATAAAGTGCTCCATGCATATTGTTTGTAAACAAAAACATGTTTTGAAAGTGCTAGTGCAAATGACCTTTAAACTCTTGAAACTTCAGTGCAATGGTAAAAATAGTCTGAACAGAAATGATGTGATAGGAAATGTGTATAAAGATGGTGATCCCAAACGGATGACCAACAGAAAGCAATAAGATTGAAGTATGAGGAAGCTAAAGTAAATAGACCTCCAGAAAATAGAGCGTAATAGTAGTACAAGTAGAAAGTGGTAAGCGTGAAATGAGATGACAAATAGCAGTGAAGGAGAGAATCTTACCGAGGAGGATGCCGCTGAACCCCGCCGCTGCTCTCCCGATTTGCCAAAATGAATTGGCTGCCTCAGAGCTCAGGGGAAGCCAATTCATTTTGGTGAATTGGGATAGCGGCTGCGGGCTTCAGTGTCATGTTCATCGATAAGATTCTCTCCTTCACTGCTATTTTTGTCACCTCATTTCATTTTATTATCGCTTTAATGGAGTTTGCACCTATTTGACTAGTTATTATGTGAATTTTCCAGCACTTATGAATTGTTTCTGTACACAAGAATTGCCTTTGCACTATATATGAATTGTTTTGATTGCTGATATTGTACTTATTCTTGTACATGTCACCTTCTGAATTGAACCCAAGTTCAGCACTGAGCATAACAGCAATTTAATTATGTTGTCTCATATTGAATTGAGTTGCATTGTATTGGATATTTTTTTTAATCATGATACATGAAATGTGGTAAATTTAATTGCCCTTAGCACACTCAGATTTGGATAGCCGCCGCAGAGGACCACATGGCCCCGGCAGGATTTTTTTTAAATAAAATGTGTTGTATATGCTTAAGCTAGCACTTGGCTAGCTAACTATGTCCCCCAAGTTTCGCCACTCTCCACTGATCCCCCCCGATCACCGCCATAATACGTACCCCCCAGGGATCCCGCGATGGCGCAGCCTCCTAATCAGCTCCAGGCTTTGCAATGGGGAGGATCTGTACTGTGCATGATGTCGGTGACGTCAGATGTCATGTCCGATCGTCACCATAGTGACGAGTGAAGCTGAATGGTGAAGCTGCGGCTCTCGTGGGATCGCGGAGGGGTAAATATTGCCGGCGGCGATCGGGGGGGGGTTTAGTTAGGTGCGGCGGGGCTTGGGGGACATAGCTAGAAAAGTGCTAGCTACAACATAAAAACACATTGGGCCTGATGCTATTCCAGGTGATAAGTAGCTTGCAGATGCGAGCTACTTATCACCTTGCCATCGCACGAGGATTACCGGCGAATCCTATTGCCAGTTTCACTCTTGCGATGGCCGATCGTTAGGGAGCATTACTCAGGCGAAAGCCTGAGCGATGCTCCCTATTACCGGGCGATGGGGAGCGAGGTTTACCCTGTGGTGCTGTCCATCAGCACCACGGCCTCGCTCCCCACACATGCGCACAACCCGCCGAACATCCGCCGCCATCTTCCGCCGCTGCATCTGGGGGTCTCCTTTAATAAGGAGACCCCCAGAGCTCCCCGCCGGCCGCCGTTCATCTCCGCAACCCCCCACAAAGTTGCAAAGCTACAAATTGCTTAAATTCCTTACAGCCGCTTTACACCCGCCGGCCGCCGCATCTCGCCGCAAGTCCCCGCTGTGTAATTACAGTGTATGAGTTACTGTAATTACACTCACTAAGAACAGAGTCCCGGCAAAGCATCTTTGAATCAGCCGCCGGGGCTCCCCATTGGTTCACAGGCTGGACCAAATGGCTCAAAGATGCTTTGCCGGGACTCTGTTCTTAGTGAGTGTAATTACAATAACTCGTACACTGTAATTACACAGCGGGGACTTGCGGCGAGATGCGGCGGCCGGCGGGTGTAAAGCGGCGGTAAGGAATTTAAGCAATTTGTAGCTTTGCAACTTTGTGGGGGGTTGCGGAGACGAGCGGCGGCCGGCGGGGAGCTCTGGGGGTCTCCTTATTAAAGGAGACCCCCAGATGCAGCGGCGAATTCGTGCGTTAGCATGTTTAGACCTGCTTTTTGCAGGTCTAAGCTAACGCTCATGTCTTCCCGGAGGCATGCAAAGTGTAATAGGATAGGGTGTAAGGAACTTGCTGGGCGATAATATCGCCCAAGCGAGTTCTTTTAGCTCCCTGCCTAGGGCTAAATGCAATTGAGTCAGGCGACTTTATAGTCGCCTGATTATCGGACTCACCAGTGTTTACCACTGGCGAGTCTGACAATTGTATCAGGCCCATTTTATTTTAAAAAATCCTCCCGCGGACCCAGCCTCTGAAACTGCGTTTTGCCAGGGAGGTTAAAAAAGTTGGCATTTTTACAATATGCTTCCGTGCTTTTCCGCATACCCAAATCAGGACGTGTGTCACTTGCTGCTTGGCCAAATGCCAGACAGGAAACACCATGTACTAACGCAGTGCTCCCTGAAGGCCTGTTTTTGGCAGTGCGATGCGGCGGGCGTCACGCACCGCATCGCTAACGCCAGTTTACAGTGTGAAACCAGCCTCACACCTGTGAAGGAGGTGTATGAACAGTTGTTATTGATGACTAATGTCCCTGATACTTTTAGGAGAAACTTATCAATGTTTTTGCACTGATTTTCCCCACACATTTTTCTCCAGCATCAGTTCCGATTTGTCAAATTTTGACAAATCGGCAAAAGTTTTTCTCAGGCTTTGAGATGGCTGTGGCCAGTTTTCACTGCTAAAGGTTTGGCAAATTTCCATCTGGGGGTACAGATAGTTCTTTAGTACAGCCCCCCCCCCATCCCCCTCCGCCCCCGCAGAAATGGATTAAGATGAAATGGGGCCTAGGCAAGATAGCAGTTTTTGCCCACCACTGATGATCATCAGGCTTTTTTTTAGTAAGATTTGGTGGGGGCCAGGCATCCACTAGGCCCCTAGACTTTCTCCAGGCCCTGGGCAACTGCCTAGGATTGCCTTGTGGATGATCCAGCTTTCGCCCCCAGGTGGGGAGGCCATTGAATTTATGTCATACGGAAGGCCTATGTTGGCCCTGTATGGAGCCCAGAGTTTTCTCCATTACAGATTTATTTTGATAAAAAAAAATAAATATATATATATATATATATATATGTATATATATATATATATATATATATATATATATATATATATACACAGTCAATTTTGTTTTACATAACTGATTGATCGACAAAATGTACTGACATGCTGAACAAACATCAAGGCGGTAGAAAATTACAATAACAAGCCATGACTAAATCATGTATTGCTGACTGGCAACATTGATGTAGTAATAACATGTTTGTTGTTAAGGTACATAAATGTAAACACGTATACTGCATCAAAGCCGTATGTGCAACTAGCATTGTATTGCATTGCAATGAGACCACACGGTCTAGACAGCTTACATGCTTCAACTGTATCTTCAAGTCATGCGTCAAGTTTTTCTTATATGCAGATGTTATTTATATTATTTTAAACTATAATAAGACCTAATAAAAGTTTTGGAAATCATCCATTCTAGGGACTATGCCAAAATATGGCAGGTGAAACTTTGCTGATTTTTCTGTAAAATTTATAGATAAGCTGAAGAAAGTATTCCACGGGCCGGGTACTATATCATTTAACCAGTTCTGCTAACGCCCAGCAGGCGCCGCTCAGAGGCAATCTGGATGAATACTTATGTATGCGGCTCGTTCCCCGCCGCTATTACAGGGAGTCGATTGTGGAAGGGGAACGAGTGTTCCCTCGAGGCAAAATATGCCCTGTGAATGAATTAACATGCCTCCAATCAAGACGCATTTTGATTCAAAAAAAATAAAAATCAAGCACTTCCAGGTAACTAGCAGGAGAGTGCTTAAAGAGAACCTGTACTGAGTAAAAATATTTAAAATAAACACATGAGGTAACTTCAAATAAACATTACATAGTTACCTTGCCATCAGTTCCTCTCAGAAGCTCACCATATTCTTCTGACAATAATCCCTTCCAGTTCTGACAATATTTTGTGAGAACTGAAATATATCAGTTGCTGTCAGTTATTCATCAGTTGCTGTCAGTTATAGCTGAGCAGACAACTGATGTACCAGGTAATGTCCATGTTTCCCTATGGCTCAAGTGGGCGATGTTACAGTTTAACTGTGTGTTGACCAGAAAGCTGTTATGGGGTAATGGCTATTTTCAAAATGGAGGACGGAAAATTCCCTTGATCACAGTGAACAAACAGGACGCGGGACAAGAGAAAGACACTGAGGAGTAGACTACATGGAAGGTAAGTATGACTTCAGTTCAGGTCTTCTTTAATGCCACCTATTAGCCAAAAAGTAAAATTTAAGTAGAAAAACAAAACAAAACACACATTACAGATTTAATGAAGCCTGATCAACCCCCCACCCTCACCGTAGCTTAAAAAAACAAAAAAAAATGTTAAAAAAATATGTCAGTTTAAAAAAAATACATAAATAGTTACCTTAAGGGCTAAAGTTTTTTATTATGTATGTTGTGAGGGTATATTACTATTATTTTTTGCCTATATGGGCTTGCAATTAGTGATGGACGCAAAACTGAAAAAATGCACCTTTATTTCCAAATAAAATATTTGCACCATGCATTGTACTAGGGACATATTTTAAACGTTGTACCACCCAAAGAAAGCCTAATTGGTGGAGAAAAAAATCAAGATATAGATCGTTTCGTTGCGATAAGTAGTAATAAAGTTATTGGCAAATCAATGGAAGGAGCGCTGATTGATAGAAAAGATCATTGGAGTGCCCCTGCCGCCCCTTGATCTCCTCCACACTGCCAGAATGAGGACAAGAGCCATCAAGATCTCGCAAGACCCCTCCCACCCCGGCAACCGCTTCTTCAAGCTTCTCCCACTGGGCCGCCGTTTCAGAGCTATCCCCTCCAGAACCACCAGACGCTGGAGTACCTTTTTCCCTCAGGCGGTACACCTTCTGAACTCAACCTCGAGCTCCCCATGACCAGTTCAGCCATCCCCTGGCTGAACTATTCTACTGGCCGCCCGCACCGTCCTCACTGGCCCTAGTTCTGAATGCATGTTCCCTAGGCTCACACCATGTGTGTCATGTTGATATTTTAATGTAATATATGCTATGTTTGTATATGTTCGACTACAATACCATGTGTACCAAAAACAATTCCGGGTACGTCATTCCGCGTACTTGCTGAATAAAGCTGATTCTGATTCTGAATACATTCTATCATAAATATTGTTTTTTGCCAGTTCCACCAAATTTGCACCATGGTACTAACTCAGGGCCAAATTTCTGGAAGGCCACTGAGGCCTAGGCCTTGGGCGGCTGTAGCCCAAGGGGGCACCTGGTCATGAAAAAGATGTTGATACATAGGTTGGAGGAGGCTGCAAATGGGGAGCAACACAGGAAAAAGGGAAGCTAATGTCCATGGGAGCTGTTCAAGATAGAGAGGGGCTGCAGTACATGGATACACATGGAAGAGGGGGCTGGACATGGAATGGGAGGGGCGCTGCTGTACAAGGAAGGGGGGGTCACAACACATTTGACCTAGGGTTAGAAAAGGTATAAATCCGGCCTTGGTACCAACATGGCTACAGTAACAAAAAAAACATGAATATAAATCTGGATTACATTTATCTTTGCAGTTGGGAGTCATATTCCATCTCATATTAACTTCATACAAAGTTTCCTTTCTTTGTTAACTGACCTTTTTTTTGTTGACCACCAAATATCTTCCCAGAATTCTAAATCTTGGGAGACCAGATATTTTGATATGAATTTTGATGGCGGCTGAGAGTTTAGCCATAGATTGCCAAAGGAGCAGAGGCAAAATACTGTATGCAAAAAATATATGGGGCCACTTTATTTGAGTGTAATCCTTCATAATGAACCAAATCAATCGCTTTTAATGCAAACCTGTGAGATATTTAGGATACAAATAGATAATCTCTCCTCTGTAAATGTGCAAAATTGTGCTCTCACACGGTGATCAAGTTCCACTCCCTTAAGTCAGCAGCTCACCGGATGTGATGAGGTCATAAACCCGAATTATATGGCTAACTCTGTAGCCCCTGATGAGTCCGGAAGGAGGACGAAACGTATAGGTTGGAGGTGTAGCATGTCTGACGTCAACACGCTTCCACATGGCCGTGGTGCGATAGCAAGAAGGAGCAACAGATGGTGGAGAGAAACTGCAGCTGGTCTATGATTTTGCTCAATATCTCTACTGTTGTTTGCCTTAGGAATGCATACGTTTAGTTATGCCTCTGGTGAGTGGGGTGCAGGCTGAGCTCGAATGAAGGCTCCCCCCACTGCCGCTCAAATTTCAGGCAGCGTTAAATACTATTTCCCCTCGAAGTCATAGCAACTCAGAGGGAGAAGTAATTCAGGGTCCGACAATCGCCGGAACCAGGAATTACTCTTACGCACCCTGCGCACTATAGGATTACTGCTATAGCGGTGCCCAGCCTCAGGCACCGAAAACCACCTCTGCTCTGTTGGGTATTACCGAAAGACCAATTTCCAATTTCATTTTTGTAATATTTCTATCACTCTAATGCACTGTATTACTGGTTTATACTGTATATCACTATAGAGTTCTGTTTGTTAGACATTGTTATCTGCAATTTAATCATCTAGATTTGTTTTTGTGTTTTTTCTCTGCTTTGTTTCAGTATAATCATATATGAAGATGGTAAGATTATAGTGTAGGGGTTAGTTAGTTTTATAGATTGCATCATGCCCCACCCATGCTGTGGAGCAGCTGCTCCATCCACATTAACCGGCTGTGGAAGCCTCTAATCCAGGGGTGTCAAACTCAAATACAAAGTGGGCCGAAATGGTACAATGGGACCCAGTCACGGGCAAATCTCAATGTCTATTGGCCACCACCCTCCCTTATAAAGTTCAATCCAACCACTATACAGTTACTTGGTGCCTAGTTGTCCTCCCTTCCCTATACAGTTTTCTGGTGTCTAGTGGCCTCCCTCCCTCTCCTATAGAGTTCCCTGGTGTCTAGAGGCCCCCACCCTCCCCAATACAGTTCCCTAGTGTTTAGCACTTTCTCCCTATCTCCCCCATATAGCTTCCGTGGTGGTCTAGGGCTTCACATCCAGTATAGCTTCCCTGGTGGTCTAGAGTGGGACAAACATAATACAAAGCGGGAAACCCACTGGAGGGCCAAATTTTAAGGCTCTGAGGGCTAGATTTGGCCTGCGGGCCAGAGTTTGACATATATGTTCTAATCCAATTGGCCTGTGCAAGTGAATCTGGAATGTTGACCAGTTACCAGAGATGTTCCCGGTCTGACTGGGTAATCAACTGGATAATGTACATTATACTGCCTACCTGTCTGATACATCGGCTGGCAGCCACTAACGTGATCTAGGCGTTGTGTTTAGTGTGAGCTGAAGGTGTTCATTATTCTGTGATCAGCCTCAAAGGAACGTTTTGGCAAACCTTGGCTGGTACATGTGGGTTAGTCTTAAAGGGAACCCAAGATGAGAGGTATATGCCTTATTTTTATCCTTTTAATCGATACTAGTTGCCTGGCAGTCCTGTTGATCTTTTGGCATCAGTAGTGTCAGAGTACCTTATCTACTGCATGCTAATTCCGGGTCTATGTCTACAAGTATCAGAGACTCAGGATCAGGAAGGATGGGGGGGGGGGGGAGTCAGGCAACTAGCATTGTTTAAAAGGAGATAAAGATGACCGAATCAGGTCGTTTTAGCGTGCGCTCTTCCTCACACTGTGCCTGACCTGGGCACTGCAATAGATATAATGTTATTTTGTCTATTGGTGTGCAGCAGTGTCATTTGGGTGCCTGACCCCAGATTACTTCTCTGAGTTGCTATGGCTCAGAGGGGGAATAGTATTTAACGTTGCCGAGAATTTGTGCGGCAGCAGGGTGAGCCGTCATTTAGATTTCCAGTACTACAAGACTTCCAATACTTCCAAGAATCTAAGATGCATTTGGGTTCATCGATTGGTGATCAAGATGCTAATTGGTGAATATTTGTAGATATGTATCAATTATTTTTCAGCTCCTGCAGCTTGTCACAAGAGACCTCTGATCGGATGTATGACTAGTAAAAGCCTTCTTTTGTCAGCATTGAATCCTTAGCCCTGAGAGAACTGCATCTAAAGCCTTTCTATTCAGAGTTCTCACTTATACAGAGATTATTGGTTCCTATGCACAGTGATCTTATATTACACCTAACAAATGGAGAACAATTTGGTCAAATACTGCTCTAATCCCCTGCTGCAGGGGACTTCGGAAGTCTTCGGGAGCCCGAGTGCTCCCGAAGACGGGCTGCTTCATATTGCGCAAGTGCGAGCACCCTCACTCGTGCATGCGTGGTGTGAAGCCACTGTCTTTGGGGGACTTGCTTCAGAAGACTTCCAAAGTCCTCCGCAGTGGGGGATTCAAACAAGGAAGCCAGCGCTTAACGGAAGGGACTGGTAGGGGAGCGGGAAGGCTTTGTAGGACCCAAAGTCTTCTCCCTCCTTAGGTAAGTATCTGGCTGTTTTTTTGTTTGTTTTGTTTTTTCTTAATTCCCATTGATTTACTGTGTGCTGTAAAAAAATGTGAAGGGAATATGTTGTGTCCCAATTAAATAGTTAAATGTATACATATTTTACTAAAAGATACATTGTTTTTAAGTCCGTGATTGGACAGTTTGCTGGCCATTTATTTTTTTTGTGTGCCTACTACCCCTTAGCTGTTGGACTCTTGGTAGAGGAACCCAGGGAGGGAGGTAAGGGATGGGTGAAGTACAGCAAATTGGTAACTATAGACCTCCGCAGGTAAGATAACAGTAGAGAAGGCTGGAAAAAAATGCACTGATCATCCAAAATATTAGAACTAACTGCTCAAATCTCCTTGTGCCACCAAAACAGCTCTTAGGTGTCGGGAAACGAACTTCACGACCCCTCTGAAGGTGCGCTGTGATACCTGGCAATAGTATGTTAGCACTATAATTTGCAATTATAGCGTGATATTGTAATGCAATATTTTGGGAAACATTTTCATTTATTTTGAATGTAAACATAAACAGAAACCATGATTTTGTGTATTTTTAGCATAATTTCATGACAACTTTAGTGGTTAATAGCAAAGCCCCCATGCTTTCTATCGCCACAATTGCTACATATGTTAAGGGGAATAGTGGGGATAAGGCAAAAAAGGAATTTTTCTAAAATACCTTGTTTTTGAGATAATCAATTTTGAAAATGAAAAACTAATTTTTCTGCAATTAAAAAAACATTTCTCCTTTGCATTGTTAAAATCAATTTTCTTAAAAACTACAAGGTCTTTTTGAAAAATATTTTTTTGTCTTGTTCCCAACATACCCCTTAAAAAACTATTTACACAAAATTATGAACAGATTATGCAAAAATCAATTGAATGTCCTAATTGTAATTATAATTGTAATTATGTGTGACCGTAATTGCAAAAAATTAAGTGAAATTATGCATAATTATGCTTAATTAGTAGATTACGATCATCACTACGTAAGGTACAAAGTAGGCTCTCTTGACATTTTTTCCAGCCCATCCCACACGTTTGATCCCACAGATATCTCGCGGGGAATTTGGAGGCCAAATAAAACCTGATTCTGGTGACCACCTTCTTTTATTGCTCCTTGGTCCAGTTCTGTTGCTCATTTGCCCATTTTAGGTGCTTTTGATAGTGGACAGAGATCAGCATGATCCACTTTAACCACAATGCAGATAACTGCAATGCACTATGGGGTTATGCAGTAAACTTCATTAAGCAGAATTACGTGCGGAAAGTTTTATGCACGATGAGCAGAGGGTAAAACATTGCATGTAATGTATTGCATTTTGCTCTACTCATCGTGCAGAAATAATTAAGGCACGTAATTCTGCTTAATGCAGTTTACTGCATATACCCCTATGTGTTCTAATACCTTTTTCTTATGACTAGTGTTACCGTATTTTGTGCTACAGTAGCTCTGATGTGGAATCGGACCTAGCATGCCTTCCCTGCATGCAACACTTGTGTGCAGTGCCGGGACAAGGTTCCCCAGCACCAAAGGCAGAGATTCCAAAGTGGACAGGGAGAAATTTGAAGCGCTCCTAAGATTCCAAAGTGTATCTCTCCCTAGAAATTAGTCAGATGTGCCCCCAGGATTAGTTAGGTATTCCTAGTTTATATAGCCAGATGTGCCCCCAGTATTAGGTGGGTACTCCTCCCCCTAGTATAGCCAGATACGCCCTAATATTAGGTAGGTTCTTCCTCCCCCTAGTATAGGTAGCCAGATGTTCCTCCAGTATTAATTAATTCTCCCCAGTATATATAGCCAGATGTGCCCCCAGAATCAATTAGGTCTTCCCAGTATATATACAGTATATATAGCCAGATGTGTCCCCAGTATTAGGTAAGCACTAATTGAATTTAAGAGGCGCACTGGTGGTTTGTAAAAACATTTGAAAGCAGTTTAAAACCGACAAAGGTTTGAGGTTGCTTACCTCAATGATGACAAATCTTTGTATAGACAAAAGATATTATTGGTAGCACAGGCAACACGTTTCACGCGTCTGAGCCCGCTTCCTCAGGCCAATAGCAGTGCCAAGTCAAATAGAATAGCATGCTAAGGGAGCCTTTATTAAAATAAAATTAGGCAGGTGCATACATTTGTCATTTTATTGATTCCAAAACCTTTAGAACTAATTATTGGAACTCAAATTGTCTTCGCATGCTCAGTGACCCCTGACCTACATACACAGGTGACTCAAATTATAAGAAAAAGTATTTAAGTGAGTTTCCCTCCTCTTTTAAATTTCTCTGAAAAGTAGCAACATGGGCATCTCAAAACAACTCTCAAATGACTTGAAGACAAAGATTGTTCACCATCATGGTTTAGGGGAAGGATGCAGAAAGCTGTCTCAGATATTTCAGCTGTCTGTTTTCACAGTTAGGAACATATTGAGGAAATGGAAGACCACAGGCTCAGTTCAAGTTAAGGGTCGAAGTGGCAGACCAAGAATCAGTGACAAAGCTAGTAGAGATTTTCCCGATCAGGAGGTGTATGGACCTGGGCCACGCATCTATTTGAAAGAGGAGCGCTGCAGGTGACAGGAATATTGCGTAGTGACGGCGCATGTGCAGGATGACTTCAGGGGGCCAGTAGAAGCCCCAGGTAAATTAAAATGTTTTTTTTTTTACGTGCTTTAGGTTTCCTTTCAGTCAAAATTTTGATAAAAGAATCCTTGTTATATTCTCGTAGAGCTATTACAATATGTAAGATCTATTCCTGCATCCCCTTGAGGTTGATATAAGTTAATAAGGTATACAGTATGTTACGTGGTTGATGTATGTTAATAAACATTTTATTAAGCTGGTCTATATACACAGAGTTGCATTGATAAATTCAATGGAGTAGGGACTAAATAGACGACCTCTCCCTTAACGTCTACTAAATAGATATGCTATATGATTCCTTGAAATGGCATTATGTGTCTCCACTTTTCAATTTGTTTTACTTTTATTACTGTAGTTGTTTCTTGTTGCACTATTATAAATGCAATTTTACTCATTATTGCAAGACCTGCTATCTGCTGGTGATATGTTAATAGGAGTTACCTTCTTTGTTATAACTAATGGACATTAAAGGAATACTAAAGTCAGCAAAAAAAAAAGACTTCTACTCACCCGGGGCTCTCCTCAGCCCCCTGCAGCTGAACGGTGCCCTCGCCGTGTCCCTCCGATGCGCCTGGACTCGCCGGCGGGAACTTCCGGCCGGCAGGCTGGGAACGCGGCTTACGAGCCGCGTTCCCGGCCGCAATAGCATTATAGAGGGCGCTATTGCGGCCGGTGACGGCCAAACCGGAAGTGCCCGCCGGCAAGTCCAGGTGCATCGGAGGGACACGGCGAGGGCACCGTTCAGCTGCAGGGGGCTGAGGAGAGCCCCGGGTGAGTAGAAGTCTTTTTTTTTTTGCTGACTTAAGTATTCCTTTAAATGTTCTGTTAATTGTCTTATACGCATTATCTTACTTCTATACTAGTCTCTGTAATGTGTATATTGTATTATGTGGTAAGATCTTGCAATTTTGCTAATAAACATGTTTTTAAAAAAGGCAAACTCTTTGATCTGCATGAAAGAGGGAAGAAGGCTCCCCAAATGTGATACAATGGGGTTGAGTCATTAAAGGCTGCGAAAAAAAAATCTGGTAGAGAAAATACCGCATTTGGTATTTTAGACTTATGTGTGCTAATTCATTTTCACAGGTGCGGTAAAAGTTCCGTGAATTACTGAAGCCCATTGACAAAAACCTGTTAGTAACAGCAGGAGAGAGTTACGGGCTGTTCTGTGCAGCGAGGGCATTACAATAGAAGAAGCATCCCAGACATCCCTTTAGATGTAAATGTTTTGTTGTACTGCCTCTGCTTGCTCTGAATCTGTCTATTAGTCTTTCTTAACATTCTATTTAATTAATTGTCACAGCTTAAAAGAACTCCAAGAGACTTTACACGTGCCATGCTTAGGTTATCTTCCCCACTAGCTCCTACACATCTTCAAAATAGGAAACCAAGTTAAACAGCCACACAGCCTAAGGTATTCAGAGGAAGTCTGTTTTGTTCCGGTCACTGCTGCTGCCTGGGGAGTTTAAAAGCTTGTCCTTTTGGCGAAGGCTGTGGGTCCTATCAGATTCCATCATTCAGACTTGCAGGAGAACAGGGGCTGTTTCTATTGGCTCCCTGCTCCTGTCAGTCACAGCTGCCTCTGCTTCTGCTTGTGAGTCACGGCTCCCAACACAGTCTCCTCACACAGACTCCACACTTTTTCACCACATCAAAGCAGACGGTATTATTTTGTGCCTTTACCACATGTTGTAGGCTTTATAAATTGACATCTACTGACATGTGTTGAGGTATTTACCACACAATTCGGCAATTTACCTCACTGCTCGGTAATTTCAACTTTTCATGCGGTAACAACTCTTATGAATTGACATTTTCCTAAGTGCTCGGTGAAGTCAGCTGGTTTCTGCATTACCGAATGCGGTAATGCTTTATGATTCGACTCCAAAATGTAGTGAGTGGAGGTAAGTAATAGGAACAGTCTTACCTCATGATAAGAGTTTAAGATTTTTATTGTTAGACACCAATAAATAGGCAATGCGTTTCACATGACCTACCCGCTTCCTCATGTCAATACGGGACAGTGTTTGAGCTATGTATCCCCATTTCAGAGCACCAGATTTGGTGTCTAACAATACAAATCTTAACCTCTTATCATGAGGTAAGACTGTTCCCATTACTTACCTCAACTCACTACATATTGTTTCACAATTGGGGCGCCTCCTCCTATCTTGCATTGTCTCCTCTCCTGTCCCAGGGGTTACCTCTGCGACTACATCTAGTGGTCCTTTGTTTTTTCTGAAGTACGACTCACATTGACCTGACAGAGTCATCATAACTGAGTGGAGACAATTCTTCTCCACATGCCCGAAATTGTGGTTGCCTATAGCAACCCACGTTTGTGAATAGTTGTTATTTCTTTACATTTCCCAGAAACTGGTATGCGTGGATAGTGCTGTGCATGTGCTTATTTGTGCTGCAAAAATCATATTTCTATCTTTTATAGTTTTTTTTTTGAAATTCACGCTTTTATAAAGGTCAAAAGTTAACTCAGGCTCACTCAACCTTTGCGATGTTGTAGGAGGGCTGAGTGAACTTTTGACCTTTATAAAAACGTGAATATCTAAAAAAAAATGTATAAAAGATGATTTTTGCAGCATGAATTAGCACACGCACAGCACTACCCACCCATACCAGTTTCATGTCTGTAGGTTGTTGTATGGGGGCTGGGTGATGCTATTGATTTATAAATAATAAGTGTTATCTTCAACATGAAAGCAGCACAAATGGGCACAAACGTAGCACTAACCAAGCATGATGGCATTTTGTGTAGGGGAGCCAGCTTTACGGAGATGCCGCATGCACCAGATTTGTTTGGTACCCATGTCTTTGCCTATTGTATCACTGCAGTATACTATGTGAATGGCATCTGAGTTGTTACAAACGTGACCAGAACTTGTTAGTTTACCCAGAACTGACACACATAAGGATATAGGTGATCATCTGTACCTGTGACGTCTACATGAATGAACCTTTATGGATCTCAGATACATGGAAAATGCAGGAACTCCTCTTCCAGAAAAAAGCCTAGTACATATGCATCACCGGGTAATAAAAAGGGCATTTTATAATTGCACCCACTAATTCCTCAGCAAAGCACTTCAAGCCAAGGCTGCTCACAAAGTCCAGCTTCAATAACATTTAACACGCGTAGCTGTGTGATTATTTCACACTGTGCCTGGGAGGAGGAATTTCGCTGAGCTAGTTTTCTACACCTTCTGCAGCATTACAATGAGCAGGAACTGAAACATTTACAGTGTGTCATTCTGGCCTGTCTACACAGCATGTACACTACTAGGCCCTCATACCCCCCAGTGACGCTCTCTGAATTCAGTCCCTCACTCACCTTCTGGTCCTCATGCAGTATAGCCCACTGGAATCACAGAGCTGCTCTTGTGCCCTTTCATCTCATAAGTGCAGCGGTTGTGTTATGGAGAAACGCCTTTTGAAACAGTACCAAAGTTACTCTATGGAAGAAAAAAAAAACCCACAAATGTGAGTCATCCTCCCTGTTCCAACGTGCTGCAGAACCACAACACAGATTTAAAGCAGCCTGATTTATCAAGATGATATTCCACCTGACTGCGATTTGATCAACAAAAAAAGAGGGTCACAGGTGGGCTTGTGTATGAGGGTACCTAAGACCTGCTATCTTACAAAGTGGTCCCTGGTCATATATACAGTATTTTAATTTTTTAAGGTGATTGCCAGCTGTTGCTTTTAAATCATTTATTTTGTAAGGGAAAAGGGTTTACCTAATGTTACAGCAGCCTTTTCTAGGCATTATGTTAATATTAAAGAGTACTTGAGGAAAAAATGACAGCGCCCCGATCGGTGTTAGGGCTAAATACTCACTTGGTCCAACGTGTTTGGGTTATAGGTGATGCTCTTCGGCAGTGCAGTGGTGGCCATGTTTCTGAAGACTGCCGAAGCTCTTTGGGAATCCTCTGCTTGTGTGGCTGCAGCTCAACCCTGCTTGGCGGCCACCAATCAGACTGCGGCAGCTGAGCTGGGGATGGCCAGTCTGAAAAAAAATTTCCTGGGCCACAATCCGAGGGGATCACCTACCTGGAGGAATGACATCAGATCAGGTAAGTATTTTATCCCCGTGGCCCCCACCAATCTGTCATCATTTTGTCAGTTTTACCACAGCTACTCTTTAAATATATATATTTTATATGATATATTAAACGGCCTATATTTTTATTATATATTAAACAGCCTATGCCCCTTCAGAGAGTTAAGAATCTCCCATTTAACCATGCAGTATGGGTGGTTAGAAAGGGACAAGTGTCCAATCTTGTAGTATCTCCTTCCTGAGCAGCAATAATCAAGCCATATGGCTTTCAGCGTTGGGGAGCACCTCAATAGTGGCAGCAATAAACATTTCTCCTCGTAGCAAAGCATACTTGTGCCACAGTTGAGGGTCAAGGGTTTCCTCCTCATATCTGTGTGCCCCAAAAAGGACATGGATATACACTTATGGTGCTGTCGGGTCACTGCCTACCTGGCAACCGAATTTCTTCCCCCACCCAGGTGAACCGGTAATAGGAATCATTTTATGATAGCCTAGCTATTCACCTCAAAAGGCTAAAAACATAAAGACAGTGGCGGAAAATAATTTTAATGAAATAAAACAAAACACGCAGACCTGATTTAAAAGATTATTTTAATTTAAATTCAGTGCTGCACATACAGAATCTGTCTGCACAAAACATCATCAATTCTTCTTGCTGTGTGCTCCTCAGCATTCCATCTATAATACTATAATGCTTGTGCTTGTTTGACCCCTCCCACTGTCCTCACTTGGTGCCATTTCCAACAAAACTAACCAAAAACACGGGCACAGGGATATCTGAATGTCCCTCTGGGGCCTGTGTGAATCTGAATGTCCCTCAGGGGCCTGTGTGAATCTGAATGTCTCACTGATGCCTGTGTGAATTTTAATGTCCCACTGAGGCCTGAATGTCCCAATGGGGCCTGTGTGAATTTAAGTGTCTCACTGGGGCCTGTGTGAATTTGAATGACCCACTGGGGCCTGTATCAATGTAAATGTCCCACTGGGGCCTGTGTGAATTTGAATGTCCCACTGAGGCCTGAATGTCCTAATGGGGCCTGTATGAATTTGAGTGTCCCACTTGGGCCTGTGTGAATTTGAATTACCCACTGGGGCCTGTATCAATGTAAATGACCCACTGGGGCCTGTGTGAATTTGAATGTCCTACTGCGGCCTGTGTGATTTTTAATCTCCCACTGGGACCTGTGTGAATTTGAATGTCCTACTGTGATGATCCGCTCAGCTGGCTGCACAGGCAGACAGCTGTTTGTCCATTCCTCTAGTCTGTGGGCTGCAGGTCTCTGGAACAGAGACCTGTCTTTCCATTGCAAGTTTATGGTCTGTTCTCTTGCTGGGGAATTTGCATACATTCGTTATGCAAATCCCCTACCTGCCTTCTTTGATGACTGGCACTATAAGAGCTTTATGTTTCCCAGAAGGCTTTGCTGGTCATTTCCTTTCCATGGTCTGTTCCTGATGGACACTGCTGGAGTGTCAGCCATTGCTATCTAGTATAGTTAATTCCTGGGGGTTGCTTTAGGCTCCCCTTCTAGCCCAGTCAGGTTGTATTATCTGTATTGCCTGTTCTGTTTTGTCTTGCCTGTTGCCATTGTCCTGCCCCAAAGGTGGTCGACAGGAAATGGTTCTGATCTCTGTTCTTGGAGTATAGCTGGTGCAGCGGTTGCTACCAGCTATCTCTTCTGTTCTGTCTCCTGGGATCGCGCTAGCTACTTTTCGCTAGCGCTGGGAATCCTTCTGTTCTGCTACTCTGTACCTGGATCACGCTAGCCACTTTTCGCTAGTGCTGTGGATCCTATCTCTCGCTTGTCCCTGTTTTCGTGTGTCTGTCTTGTCTGCTACGCTTGCTGGAGGCTCGGTGAGGTAACCGTTAAGCAAGCGCTCGCGTCCTCTGTTTCATGTCTGTCTGTCGATGGTTAGTTAGGCGTGCTTGTCTCTATTGTGCTTATCACGTGTAGACCGCGCATAACCGCGTGCACTGTTGCGAATGAGTGCGGTGTTCGTGGTTAGCTAGCGTTGTTGTTTTCCGTATCTCCTTATTGTATTATTTGCTGTGCCTTTGCTACCCTCGTATTCTATTCTGATCTGCCTTGTGTCACGTCTGGCGATCGCACCTCTCGCGATCGCGTTCCTATTTCATATCTGCTGTTGTGTGTGTGCGTGGTCGCGGGGTGGCGACTGGATTGGCGCACACACATACAACCTGTCCCTTTGCTCAATCTCATTCGCAATCGCCTCACTTGCGATTGCGTTCTGCGCTGCGTACAATTCCTGTCTGGCACTTGTGGAGGTACAGAGGATTGGTTCCTCTGCACTCCCCAGCGCCATCTGCCGACAGGAATTTCCCTCTACAGGTGCGTAGCACCTTTTGCTGGGTGCCTGCAAATATACGCTTGTGGAGGATTTCCGCCGTGTCAGCGCACACGTTGTGCGCTGATCACGGAGAAAGTTCCACAATCGTTACAGAATGACCAGCCCAACCCAAAACCCCAGTGTAGACGGAATTTCTGATTTGTACGATTTTGTCGAGTTTGGGTCCTGTGTCTTTAAGAGCTTTAAAAGGCTAAATTCAGAGACCAAGGCGGAATTTCTTTCTGAATGTGTGAGGTTTTGTCTGAATCCCACCTTTCAGATTTCTGATCCGTCCACGTCGGCTCTTCTTTTTGCCTATGTGCTCTTAAAAGACGATTTGATCACCTGGGCATATGATTTGTTAAAAATCAATTCCTGGAATGGTAATCTGTATCAGTTTCTTGCAGTGATATTCTCTCACTGGTTTAAACTGCCTGGCTTGCCACCTGCTCTGATTGAGTGTGTAGCTGCTGATAAGTCAGCTGATCTTTCCCTTCCATGCAAAACTTTTCAGTATGACAATCAGTTCAATGTGTCTGTTGCCACTTCAGGTTTTAAACAGCAGACATGCAAAGTGGCTAATAAGAGAAAAACTAAAAAATGCAAGCATCGGAATAAAACACTCCCTGTTGATGTTTGTAATGATGTTGTTCCGCCTCCGGCTTTTTTGCCCCAATCCAAAGCTCATGTGGATCCTGCTATAGGTAGGATCGCACACTATATTAAAGCAGTTAAACAATCTGTTCTTGTTCCTGAACTCCACCCCTATGGAGATTATTTGGATACTGGCCTGTTTGAACCCCCATTTGCTTCCTGGGATATTGGGGCCTTGCTGGAAGAATTCGATTTTGATTGGAAAGCCTTTTGCGATTTTTATATCGCAAAAATCGAAAATGTCTTGAATGCTTGTCTTGATTCAATGTATCTTCTGATTGATTCCGATGAATGTGACAAGGATGATGTGAATCTGGTGATCTATGTATGGCAAACGATTTTGGATGAGTTGCACACACACCAACCAATTGATTCCAATAAAGAGACATCGTTGTCGGATGATTGTTCCTGCCTTTCTGGGGTAAAGCATGAGAGTCTTGACTTTGTGCAATCTGAAATGAATGAGTGTGCCGCTGTGGTTGATTCCTGTGCGAATCCTGAAGGATTCTCTCCTGACAGTGTGCAGTTTGAATCTGTGCGATCTGATGCCTGTTTCTCGGATGTTCCTGCAGATTGTGATCGGCATGAGTCTGCCGGTTTCCTCAAGGATGTGTGGGATCCTTTGTCATTTAGTAACAGATCTTTGAGATCTTCCGTCTGTGACCCTGCCATGGGGAAAATTCCTAAGTTATGCAACTTTAAGAAAATTATTGATGTGTCTAATAAAGTTTCTCCTGTTGTTGTCGCCACTTCTTTTGCAAATGAATCTATGTCTTATTCTGTTCGCACCTGTGCAGGCCTGTTGCCTGATGACAGTTGCTCCAGTGTTTCTGTCCTAGATGCCTTGCAGTCTGCTCCGCAGATCGCGGAGGTTTGCGATATGGAAGCGTCAGTTTCGCAACCTAAAGCGATCTTGGATCCGCAAATTTTGCGTTCTGACTCCTCGGATTCGACATTGTTAGCCGAATCTAAGAGTGAGACAGCGCTTCGGTTTTGCGAATCTGATGCTGAAGCTTCTTTGCCTTGTCCAGAGAAGCTTTCTCTGAACCTGCCCTGTACCATGAATGAAGGCATGATGTCCACTTGCATTGACATTTGCGAGTCTGATTCTGAAGAAAGTATTGACTCTCCACCCAGTACTCTGGATGAGTCAATATTGCCTTGTACAATATCTCCTGCCCTGCCCCTAGAGGCTCGTCTAGGTATTGCTGCTATTTTTACCTGTCTTTCTGCAGTTTTGGAGTTGCAAGCTAGTTTGACTGCTACGCAGAGTTCTGGGTGCAGCGAGATTAAAGTTAGGGAGTCAGTGAATATTCCTGTACGTTCCACTCATGATGATGAAATTCAGTCTCAGTTTATGGTGGAACCTTCCCTGGGACATCTGCCCTGTTCTCAAAGTAAAGTTCCAGTTTTGCCCTGTAACATGGATAGTACAGAATCCTTCTTAGACAACTTGAAAAATGATGTTCCTGAGGTCTTGTTTGATGATCTGAAGGTCTCCGAGTTCCTCCCAAAGGGTGCAGAACTTGTAGGAGATGTCTCCTGCCCCCCAGGTCCTTCTGAGGTGTTGCCCACTTCAGTAGGCATTGCTGCCTTGCTGACTACTTTTGCAGCTCTTGTGGAGCTTCATTCATGTGTAGTCAATGATGATATTACAGTTACAGAAAATTCTGAATTTGAGTCCGAGTCTTCTTTTGAAAGACCAGTACCTGTGACCTTTACTCGTGATGATTTTCTGCCTGGTACTGGTTTTGGTCTTGTCGTGTCGGACTCTGAGGTTGGCAGTTCCCCGACATGTCCTGAGGTTTCTCCTGTACTAGTGTACCCCGATGTGCTCTGTGACCCAGAAAGCCCAAATGTGCCTCGGTTACCAGCATACTCAGATGCTTCCTCAGTGGAGACATGTTCTGATATAGCCTGCCTGCTTGCATGCCTGGAAGTGGTCCCTGAAAGTCCTGATCTTGATGGGTGTCCTACTAATTTTGAGTCTGGAATGATCATAGGTTCCATAGGGGTTCTTGGTGGTTCTCCATGTGAGCCTGGTGAGCGTTCTGGCTTCTTGGGATCTCTGCGGAGCTTCAAGGTGTTCTGGGAGATTCCGGGAAAGGTTTTGCTTGGTGCCCTGAATACGATCAGCAATGGCTTTGGTGTTGTAAGGGACACTTCGAACAGGTATTGCGGCAGGTTTGGTATTCTTGGACGCTCCTTGGAAGGTGGTGGGTATTGTCTGGAGGGTGTCGATGGCTTCTTCTCTGGTGTCCACAGTCCTGATGGGTGTTACGCTGAGACTTGTAGTGCTGATGGGCATGTTTCGGTGGCTTCTGCTTCCGATGAGGTCGGTTTCGGATGGACTGACTCTGGAATTGGGCCTTGTCGGGCTGCCCCGACCTTCATGAGTCTTCAGTTAGAGTTTTGTGATGATACCAGTTTTGAGGGATGTCTGGAATCCATCCCTAGAGGGGGGGGTACTGTGATGATCCGCTCAGCTGGCTGCACAGGCAGACAGCTGTTTGTCCATTCCTCTAGTCTGTGGGCTGCAGGTCTCTGGAACAGAGACCTGTCTTTCCATTGCAAGTTTATGGTCTGTTCTCTTGCTGGGGAATTTGCATACATTCGTTATGCAAATCCCCTACCTGCCTTCTTTGATGACTGGCACTATAAGAGCTTTATGTTTCCCAGAAGGCTTTGCTGGTCATTTCCTTTCCATGGTCTGTTCCTGATGGACACTGCTGGAGTGTCAGCCATTGCTATCTAGTATAGTTAATTCCTGGGGGTTGCTTTAGGCTCCCCTTCTAGCCCAGTCAGGTTGTATTATCTGTATTGCCTGTTCTGTCTTGTCTTGCCTGTTGCCATTGTCCTGCCCCAAAGGTGGTCGACAGGAAATGGTTCTGATCTCTGTTCTTGGAGTATAGCTGGTGCAGCGGTTGCTACCAGCTATCTCTTCTGTTCTGTCTCCTGGGATCGCGCTAGCTACTTTTCGCTAGCGCTGGGGATCCTTCTGTTCTGTCTTCTGGGATCGCGCTAGCTACTTTTCGCTAGCGCTGGGAATCCTTCTGTTCTGCTACTCTGTACCTGGATCGCGCTGGCCACTTTTCGCTAGTGCTGTGGATCCTATCTCTCGCTTGTCCCTGTTTTCGTGTGTCTGTCTTGTCTGCTACGCTTGCTGGAGGCTCGGTGAGGTAACCGTTAAGCAAGCGCTCGCGTCCTCTGTTTCATGTCTGTCTGTCGATGGTTAGTTAGGCGTGCTTGTCTCTATTGTGCTTATCACGTGGAGACCGCGCATAACCGCGTCCACTGTTGCGAATGAGTGCGGTGTTCGTGGTTAGCTAGCGTTGTTGTTTTCCGTATCTCCTTATTGTATTATTTGCTGTGCCTTTGCTACCCTCGTATTCTATTCTGATCTGCCTTGTGTCACGTCTGGCGATCGCACCTCTCGCGATCGCGTTCCTATTTCATATCTGCTGTTGTGTGTGTGCGTGGTCGCGGGGTGGCGACTGGATTGGCGCACACACATACAACCTGTCCCTTTGCTCAATCTCATTCGCAATCGCCTCACTTGCGATTGCGTTCTGCGCTTCGTACAATTCCTGTCTGGCACTTGTGGAGGTACAGAGGATTGGTTCCTCTGCACTCCCCAGCGCCATCTGCCGACAGGAATTTCCCTCTACAGGTGCGTAGCACCTTTTGCTGGGTGCCTGCAAATATATGCTTGTGGAGGATTTCCGCCGTGTCAGCGCACACGTTGTGCGCTGATCACGGAGAAAGTTCCACAATCGTTACACCTACTTGTGCCTGTGTGAATTTGAATGTCCCACTGAGTCCTGTGTGAATTTGAATGTCCCACTGAGTCCTGTGTGAATTGGAATGTCCCACTCAGGCCTGTGTGAATTTGAATGTCCCACTGGGGCCTGTGTGAATTTAATGTCCTACTGCGGCCTGTGTGAATTTGAATGTCCCACTGGGGCCTGTGTGAATTTGAATGTCCCACTGGGGCCTGTGTGAATTTGAATGTCCCACTGGGGCCTGTGTGAATTTGATTGTCCCACTGGGGACCTGTGTCAATTTGCCACCTAGGATTCCTATAGGTCCAAATAAATAGACCAAATATGAAGCCATGGCAAGAATTTCAAATATCCCATTGCTAGTCAGTTGTGATGGGAATGCGGTGAGTATGAAAAGCGAGGTGATGGTTCTACATCAAAGCAGTACATACACTGAAGTACACTGGATACTGAATTATCAATAAATATTTGTATCATATACTGCATTGTGCTTTGCTCTGTACCATTGTGCTGTTGTAGATAACACCGCTCATCAGTTAGATGTCTTGATTTGTTACCTGCTTATCTTGTTTTGTATCCTTCAAGCCTTATCCAGTTACCATTTTCAGTGCCTTCCTGTATAGGATTTTGACTTATATATATATCTAATTTTGACATTGATACTTGCCTTTCATATTTCTTTTTTAATGGGCTGAAAGAAGTGCAGTCAAATAATGCAATATCTCAATTCCTTTTCTTAGAGGGAGGCTAATAGGGACAATTTTGTTTTCAATCATGTTCAATGAATTTTTTAAATACATCTTGCAGATTACAACATGTAAAAAATAGCATTTTAAAGTGCATAATACAACATGGAATAAAATAAACTGTCCAATTTTTATTAAGCAATGTAGACAAACAGCATAAAACAGGTCACACGTATCGGAGCTCAGGTCCAGGTCTAAATAATCTGTGGCGTGTGGAGAGCACAATGCCGATAGTAACACTTGAGTTTATAATATAAGTCCAGAACAGTAAAGCAGTATGGGATGTTTGTGAAAGGAAAGGCTCTACTCCCCCGTTTACTAGATCCTTACTGGGTAGGGTGGGGGTCTCTCTGCTCACTATTTGTCATTTGGAACCTTCCTACCGGTGAAGGAAGTGTTTGCATGTCTACTTCTTGAGTAGGAAGAGCGGGTGGGCAAACTAATGCAGCATTTGCAATGCTACTGTACTGTAGCTAGCTCACCTCAACACCACAGCAGCCATCAGTGTAACTCCTCCTCTTCCGCTCATCTCTAGTGCAGAAGCTTCCTCTTCCCTTCCTTCTGTGAGAAAACGCGGAAAAGCCGCCGCGTGTGCTCAGAACAAGGCGGCTGATTCCGCGTCTAACGCGGCGGTTTGCACGCGTAGGCCTACATCTACTATTATGGCTGAACGCTGAGAAACCGCCGCATGCCCTGATAGCGGTGTGGCTGGTTCCGCGTCCAGCGCGGCGGGTGGTACACAACACATGGCTGGTGTGGCTGGGACTGATAGTCCACACAGGTTCAGAAGGACGCGCGGGCTGAGAGGCAGGACCTTTATGACAGCCAGAAGGGAGTCAGCTGACCAAGCCGGTCAGCTGACGATTCAACCAGTTCCCATTGGTCCAGCACTTAGGGGAGGCGCTGGAGAGCGCTGTGCTATATATACTGGGTGCTGGTCATTCACTGGTTGTCTGCCATTGCGATCACTACGTGGAAGCACTCAGACCTTTTGTTAGATTCTGTGTTAACAGTTGTTATATCCAGACTAGTTCCAGGGTGTTGATGATCAAGGACCTCACACCCAGACTAGGGAATTGTATTACCATTCTGTTATACTTCAGACTAGTTCCAGGGTGTTGATGATCACGGAGCTCACACCCAAGACTAGGCATTGTTTATTATCTGTTATGACCTTCTGCTTTCCTGACTACTCTTCTGATTACTGATTCGGTACTTCGCTATATCTGTTATTTTGTTGCCAAACTCTGCATGTCTTAGGATCACTGTATCTGTCTCCTGTCTTTGTACTTATCTGTCCGTGTGTTGCCGACCTGGCTTGCCCGACCTCGAGAGCTATCTCCCTACCTTAGAGATAGTTCACAGATCATTAGTGACACCCTCCAATTTGGTGTCACTGACGCTCTGGTCCTTCCATCTCCTTGCCTGGCTCCTCCCTTGGGAGATTCTCAGGTTACTGGAAGGCACTTGTTCTCTTTTGCAGTATAGTCTACTGCTCTGATACCTGTTCTCCAGGTATTGTCCTCAAAGTATTTACTGTTGCACCAAAACACTCATATCTTTCCGGTGTCCAGAGGTTAGTGATATATCTGATTATCGGTGATACTGCAGATCATCAATAATCGGGTATATATCTGTATTTTTGGTGATACTGCAGATCACCAATAATCAGACCCTCTCTGTGTTACACCGATCGTTACAGAACGGCAGACCACATACAAATGGACGCACTCATCAGCCGTCTGGGCACACTTACCACTACGGTGGAAAATATCAACCAAGTGCTGGGTAACCATCAGACCCAGATTAATGCCCTGTCTGGGTCCATACAAACCCTACAGACGGCTGTGGATGAAGTGCGATCTCCTCCTAGCACAGACATACGTATGCCTGTACCTGAAAAATTTTCTGGTCACAGATCTGACTTCCAAAATTTTAGAAGTAGAGTGTTACCATACTTTGAGTTAAGGCCTAATTCTTCAGGAACCATGACCCAAAGGGTTACGTTCATTAAGACTTTGTTATCAGGCGATTCTCAGACCTGGGCGTACAGTCTTCCCCTCGGTCACCAGGCCCTAACCTCTGTAGAGGAATTTTTTAAAGCTATGGCTATAATTTACGATGACCCAGACATTGCCCCGACTTCTGAGCGGAAGCTCAAACTGTTACGTCAAGACAAGAGTCCGGTTGAAGATTATGCTGCTGAATTTAGGAGATGGTCAGTATCGGCCAGGTAGGACACATTTGCCCTTTTAGATTGTTTTTTATCAGGGTTGTCAGACGAGGTCTCCGATCTTATGTTAAGCCAGCCTGAACCTAAGTTCATCGATGAGGCCATTTCATCGGCCATCAGGATAGATCGCCGGCTGCGCTATCAGAGACAGACCGGGGTAAAAACCACGTGAGAATGGTGTCCCACGCTGCACCTCCAGTAACTCCACCTCCTCCCGCTTCACCTCCGCCTGAGCCAATGCAGATTGGTCGGTCAGAATTGTCTCAAGTGGAGCGGAAACGCAGGATAGCAGAGCAGCTCTGTCTTTATTGTGCAGAGGGGGGTCATAGAGTACAGAATTGCCCTAAGAAGTCGGGAAACGCTTCTGCCTAGGTGTAGTTGGGGGTAATACCCTAGGCGTGCAATTTTTACCCCTAGATGATAAACATTTGCTTCTTCCCTGTACTGTTTCATGGGAAGATAGGTCTGAGGTCACTGAAGCCTTCATTGACTCGGGCTCAGCGGCTAATTTTATGGATTACGAATTTGCAAAGAAATTGGGTATTCCAGTCACCCCGGTAAAACCACCGATTCAAGTTACTGCAGTAGATGATTCCCCTCTGCAGGGTAACAGTCCTCTGTCACAGACTCCAGAAGTGGGAATCACTATCGGGGTGTTGCATAGAGAAGATTTGCATTTTTTTGTGTTGCGAATGACAACCTCCACGATCATTCTTGGCATGCCTTGGTTACAACTTCACTCACCTCAGATTAATTGGGCCACTGGTCAGCTAACGAGCTGGTCTTCCCATTGCTTTCATCATTGTTTAGCGAAGGCAACCTTGGGTGAGACCAAGATTCACGTGGATGGATTGCCAGATCAGTATGCCGAGTTTGCGGACGTGTTTTGTCCTAAGTCGGCCGATAAACTTCCTCCACACTGTCCTTTCGATTGTCCTATCGATCTCTGGTCTGGTTGTATGCCTCCTAGAGGTCATCTCTACAATTTATCTGGGCCTGAAAAGTTGGCCATGCAGGAATACATCCGTGAAAACTTAGCCAAAGGGTTCATTCGCCCTTCCCGGTCGCCTGCTGGGGCAGGTTTCTTTTTTGTAAAGAAAAAGGACGGAGGCCTTCGGCCGTGCATTGATTATCGGGGCCTGAATAAAATCACAGTAAAAAATCGCTATCCATTACCTTTAATAGATGATTTATTTACTCAGGTCACCAATGCTAAGATTTTCTCAAAATTGGATTTGCAGGGTGCATACAACCTGGTACGGATCAGAAAGGGCGATGAGTGGAAGACGGCCTTTAACACACCAGATGGGCATTATGAGTACCTGGTGATGCCCTTCGGGTTGTGTAATGCCCCGGCCGTCTTTCAGGAACTCATTAATGAGATGTTCAGAGAGGTTTTGGGCAAATTTGTCCTAGTATATCTGGATGATATACTAATCTTCTCAGCCAACCTCTCAGAGCATAGGGACCATGTCAGGTTTGTGTTACACAAGCTAAGACAAAACATGTTATATGCCAAGTTGGAGAAATGCATTTTTGAGGTAACATCTGTCGCCTTTCTGGGGTATATAATTTCTACCTCAGGCCTTTCTATGGACCCTGCCAAAGTCTCTTCTGTTCTGGAGTGGCCTCAGCCAGTGGGACTGAAGGCTCTCCAGAGATTCTTAGGGTTTGCTAATTACTATAGAAGGTTCATAAAGGGGTACTCCACAGTCATCGCACCCCTCACCAGTCTCACAAAGAAAGGGGCAGATACTACCCACTGGTCCCCCGAAGCTCTTGCTGCTTTCTCCACTCTGAAGGAATTGTTTTGTACTGCACACATTTTGAGACACGTTGACATTTCCTATCCCTTTATTGTGGAGGTAGATGCCTCAGAGGTTGGGGTAGGAGCTGTGCTGTCTCAGCGTTCTGGGTTGCAAGGGAGGTTACACCCATGTGCCTATTTTTCCCGTAGATTTTCACCCGCAGAGAAAAACTACGATATAGGCAACAGGGAGCTCCTAGCCATTAAATTGGCCTTTGAAGAATGGCATCATTGGCTAGAAGGAGCAGAACATACGATTACAGTCTATACTGAACACAAAAGAGATTGAGTCCCCGACAGGCTCGGTGGTCACTGTTTTTCTCAAGATTCAGATTTATAATTACGTATACCCCGGGTAGTAAAAATATTAAAGCAGATGCTTTATCCAGATGTTTTGAGCCAGAGACAGCACAGCCCTCAGACCCAGAGACTATTCTCCCACAGAAAGTGGTGGTGGCAGCCACAGAGACCTGGAGGAACTGGACTGAAACTTTAAGTCCCTTCCAGCAGGATGTCCCTGAGGGAAAGCCTGAAGGGGTCATGTTTGTACCATTGCCATTTCGTCTCCAGATATTGCAGATTTTCCACTCCCACAAAAATGCTGGGCATCCTGGTGCCACCAGAACACAGGACCTTGTTGCTAGGTGTGCTTGGTGGCCTTCATTGGCAACTGACTGCAAGGAGTATGTGAGAGAATGTGCAGTGTGTGCAAGAAGTAAACCCTCCCGTCAGGCACCTGTGGGAACATTGCAGCCTTTACCCACCCCAAGTGAATCATGGACCCATTTGTCCATGGATTTTGTGGGTGAACTCCCGAGGTCTGAAGGCATGTCGGTCATTTGGGTGGTAGTCGACAGATTCAGTAAAATGGCCCATTTCGTGCCCCTGAAAGGACTCCCCTCGGCCCAGGAGTTGGCCGATCTATTCATCCTGCATATCTTCCGGCTACATGGCATTCCGGAAAATATAGTGTCAGATCGGGGAGTCCAATTTGTTTCTAAATTTTGGAGGGCATTTTGTCATCAGTTGGGCATGGAACTGTCGTTCTCGTCGGGCTACCACCCACAGACCAATGGTCAGACCGAGAGAATTAATCAATCTATGGAACAGTTTCTAAGGTGTTACGTTGCGGATGCACAAACTGATTGGGTCAAGTTCTTGCCGTTTGCAGAATTTGCACACAATAACTTGAAAAGCTCTTCTTCTGGATTCTCTCCATTCCAGGTGGTAATAGGAAGGTTGCCTAGGTTCTCCCCACTGCCAGTAGCTTCTACTCCGTTTCCAGCTTTTGAGGCTTGGCAAAAGTCTTTTAAAAACATGTTAGGAATTGTGAAAAAGAATCTAGAGAAGGCCTTTCAGAGTCAGAAAGGACAAGCTGACAAGAAACGTTCCATAGAGTGGAAGTTCCGGCCAG
Organism: Hyperolius riggenbachi; assembly: GCF_040937935.1. NCBI lineage: Eukaryota > Metazoa > Chordata > Amphibia > Anura > Hyperoliidae > Hyperolius > Hyperolius riggenbachi. The sequence continues at coordinate 148,594,855 of NC_090657.1, read as the reverse complement.
GAGACCTGGTCTGGGTGTCCACTCGTCATTTGGCTTTAAAACAGCCTTCACCCAAGCTAGGACCCAGATTTGTGGGTCCTTTCCCAGTAACCAGGAAAATCAACAATGTTACTTATGCCATTGACCTTCCTGCCAGCATGCGTGGTGTGAGATCGTTCCATGTATCCCTGCTTAAGCCAGCAGTGCATGTAGATTCCACTCCTCCTCCCCCTGTGATGGTGGATGACCAACCTGAGTATGAAGTGGAAAAGATTTTGGACTCACGTATTGTACAGAATTCAGTACAGTATTTGGTTCACTGGAAAGGTTATGGCATTGAGGAAAGAACATGGGTACCTGATTTCCGCATGCATGCGGATGAATTAAAGAGGGAATTCCATGCCCTACATCCTGAGAAGCCGGGTAGGAGCTGTCCGGAGTCCACTCCTCAGGGGGGGGGGGGGTTACTGTGAGAGAACGCGGAAAAGCCGCTGCGTGTGTTCAGAACAAGGCGGCTGATTCCGCGTCCAACGCTGCGGTCTGCACGCGTAGGCCTACATCTACTATTATGGCTGAACGCGGAGAAACCGCCGCATGCCCTGATAGCGGTGCGGCTGGTTCCGCGTCCAGCGCGGCGGGTGGTACACAACACATGGCTGGTGTGGCTGGGACTGATAGTCCACACAGTAATCAGACACTCTATGTGTTACACCGATCTTTACACCTTCTCCACCAGCCGCCGATGCACATTTGTCCTTTCAACCGTCATCTTTCACTTGTGACTCACTGGCATGTCAGCAGTCAATTACTTGATTCATGTGACTCGCTGGTAACATGCTGGCGAGTCATATGTGAGAGATGCTGGTTGAACAGATGTACAGCGGTGGCTAATGGAGAAGGAAGGAAAGAGGAAGCTTCTGCGTTAGAGATTATCGGAGGGATGAATTACACTGATGGCTGCTGTGGTGTGGAGGCAAGCTGGCTATCTATAGTGAAAAGGGGAGGTGAAAGGAAGGGAATAAGGGAGTCATCTGGCTACTTATACTGGAGGGGGATCATCAGGCTACTTATACTAAATGGAAGGGGGGGGGGGGGGGGTGATCAGGCTAACAATACTAAAGGGAAGGATCATCTGGCTACATATACTGGAGAGAAGGGGGGGGGGGGGTCATCTGGCCACCTCTACTGGAGGGGGGTGGCTGGTGACAGTGGCCTTGGGTGGTAAAGAGTAAAAATCCAGCCCTGAACTCAAGATGTTAGTTTAGGTCATCCACATACACTATTTTTCCGCAATGTTAACATAACATTATAACAGAGCATCCCTAATTATATTTATTTCTCAAATGAATGTATGATGGTATACCTAGTAACCTGGGGGCGCTTAGCTCAGTGTATTGGATTAGGTAATAACAGTCAAGGGCCTATGTGCAATTCACTTTTTCTCCTGGTTTTTTTCCTAGGTGAAATTTTTAAACGTGTCCTTCAAACCTTTTTAAATCACAAGTAAGCAAGAAAATACAATAATTCATAGTACTTGTTCATCTAATTTTTGGCATTTGTTCAATTGCAAAATGATGGAAAGTTATTTTAAATTGAAGGTGAAAAACTATCTCCTAGGAGAAAACTCAGGAGAAAAAGTGAATTGCATATGGCTCCAGGAATGTAACAAAGGGAAGTCAAGAATTTGAGAAGCAAAAAAAAAGGATAAGTAGGAGAAGAAGAAAGAAGGAAAAAGTGAGGAGAAAAGGAGAAGAAAAGAGGAAAAAAATAAAAGAAGGGCGAGAACTTATTAGCATGATTTGCTCCATCTACACTAAATAAGTTTGAGTTATGGGTCTAGGTGACAATTTTGAAGAATGTTCTGAAGAGCACTAAGAGGATGAAAGGCACGCCTATTAATTTAAAACTAACAAGATAGTAAGTGTTCAGGCATGCAAAGTGTAGGCATATTTGAAAATTGTGGAAAATTGGAAAATGAAGTTCAGTACAGTATACTATTTTATCACACGGGTCTGCTTTTGAGGCCTATGAAGCTGCCCCCTCTACAATCAGCAAAAATAAAAATGTCATGAAATTTCAGAGTGCTTCATTTGTGTTGCATAATTTACGTTTATGTTGCTTTTATTATGAAGATAACGGTAATTATTTTTGTGAAAAGGACGCCATTACCCAGCCCTTCTGCAACAGCTTACACAGACAGAAATCTGGTATGGTTGGTTAGGGAGAGGATATCACCTAGCCCCCGTACAACAAGTTATAGGTATGTTTCTTGGTGCCACATTTGTGTCACAGAAATTACTGTTTTAAGGTGCCCATACATAGTACAGTTTTTCATTTTTTTTTATTAGATAATTTAGTTTGATTATTCCATTAGATAAAATAAAAAGATTTTTCCAACATGTCTGATCAGATTTTTATAGAAAAAATGGGATAATCGTTAATTTTTCTTGATAAAAAAAAAAGATTATTTTCAACTTTCATTCGATTTGATCGTTTTGGTCAAAAACACAAGAAAATCAAACATTTTTATTGTATCGTGTATGGGTACCATAACTGTTCTATTTTTTTGTAAAGGTTACTAGATTGTAAGCTTTCGGGCAGGGTCCTCCTCCTTATGTCTCCTACCTGTTCATGCACCTCCATTACCGTACACCTATCCTATGGATCTGAGTGAACTCTGGAGTGAACTCGACTTGCCTAATCTCCATGCTCCCATCCAGTGACTGACTAAGCATTACCTTGTACTCATACTGTGCTGCGTGATACGGTTTACATGTATTCCTGTATTGTCTTATTGCTGTATGTCACCCCTAAATATTGTCTGTAACCTAAACTAATGTACAGCGCTGCGTAATATGTTGGCGCTTTATAAATACAATAAATAAATACGGTTTTTAAAAAGGTCAAAAGTTCACTTAGGCTTAGGTGACCTAGAAATCTTTAATACCTTCAAAATTCAAAGAGATAGAACAGTAATTTCTGCAGCACAAATGGGCACAAATGTGGCACTAACCAACCACAATGTAATTTTTTTGAAGGGACTGGGCTAGGGGCAGCTTAACGGATCTGTGCTTCAGGTTTGCTTCACAAGATAAAGATAAGTGTACTTATAAAAGCCCCTTTACTGTTATTTTAGAGAATTATTTTTAGCTGCAGAAGTCTACCCCGTAAAGTAAGTTTGGGCACACTGTTTATTAAGCTGCCACTGCTACATATTATATTTTGGGTTGGTATCTCAAATCCCATTTCTAGTTACACATCTAAACAAGAAAACTATTAAACTTACCTGAAAGTGCCATGCTGTGACAAAGACACTTGTAAAAAATAAAGTATACATTGTAAAATCAAGGCCTATAAATGGTGTGTTCTAGATTACAAGTCACCTGTTTTATGTAAATTGTTCTTCATTCCAGAAATGCTGATCATCTTCCATGCAATGAATAGCTTGTATGTAAACCCGGTGACTTATGCAAGCAGTAGAAGTGGTAACAATATGTTTTGTGCCTCTGGAAAAATATATGAAAGCAATACATGTAATCAGGGGAGGTTGATGCCAAATACTGTACTTAAGTGCCCAAGAGTGTGATTAAAGGAGGGCGGCAGACTGGGAGAGCAACAGGGATCTGCTAATTTGAGGGTTTTCATATTGTTTCTCCAATAATAGATACATTGTTGTAAAACCAATATGATATTTTAGCTGAATTCCAGGAATCCTGGAATAGGTGGCAATGTTGTTGGCTTTCTAATGCCCTCCATAGTGTGTTGCTGCTTGCTTGAATCCATCATAGTATCCTACAATATTGTCTCTCCAAAAGTGTGTCTCAGCTTCCTAGTGTCATCCAAAGTGTGTCCTAACATCTCAGTTCTTTCTGTATGGTTTCTTAAGTTTTGCTGGATCTCTGCAGGGGTGCAGCTAGGCTCAGGCAAACCAAGCAGAAGCTTTGGAGCCTCTCCCACAGCAGGGGCCTCCCATGCTGCCAGAGCCACCCTGCCTGTGGCTATATGGCCATCGCTACCTCTCAGTCACTCACACACAGAGATCAGATCAGCGGTAGTGTGCACAGAGGATAGAACGGCGCAGTGACCACAGAGTACATTTCAGATATGGAAGCATGGTCATTTCTCATTTCTTACATTAGAATTGTGTCAGATGGTTTATGTGGGCTACTCCTCTCTTTGGGTTGTCACCTATCTGCAGGTCTGTGAGTGTTGGGGATAGGGAGGCAGCAGGTAGCTATATACCCCACTGACATCAATGTCCTATAAGTTGGGGGGCACACACCTTTGGCTATCTATACTGGGGGTGTCTATCTACACTGGGGGATACCTTGGCTACCTATACTGGGGGACACCTTGGCTACCTCTACTGGGGGTGGCTACCTATACTGGGGGGTGCACCTTTGGCTACCTAACTATACTAGATTGTTACCTATTTTTAGGGGGAGGAGGAAGAGACACCTTTTGGCTTCCTGTTATTATGGTAGAATGGTCCTATGACGGGAGGGGGGATGACAGGCATGGATGATGTGTCGCTTGGGGCCACAAACACCTTAGCAGCACCCCTGGATCTGTGTATTGTGGACCCTGTTTTATAGTGATTCAACTTTTAGAAGAAGACTCTGGTGACAAGTGGAGCCAGGAAGCTAAGTGGGCGTAAGTAAGTTTTACCAGTGTATTTGATGGGGTAAACTTCTCACTTCTCAAAGCAGTCTATATAATACCACAATCAAATGGCAAATAGGCAAAGAATGCATGGGAGAAGAGGACTATAGTCATTCCCAGATAATGAAGGATATTTTGGGAAACTTACCATGTTTCCTTAGCAGGGAGCAGAGGGTAGGGCACAGAAGATGACAACTGGAAGAGGGTCTGGGGGTCTTCGATAAAAGGAACATTTTTAATTTCATTAAAAAAATGAAATTGGTAGTTACCTAGAGGTTCCTCCAGCCCACCGTAGGCCACAAGGTCTCCAGGTGTCCTCTCCCGGTCCCACTGGTGGCTGCATTACCGGCGACTGAAGGTCAGCCATATACTTCCTGAAGGGGAATGCTCCGCATCATCACGCCGACTGCTACACGTCGGCCTGCGTGACATTCTAACTCTGAACCGCGCATGCGCAAGACTGTCATGCTGGCCAGCGCGGTGACGCGTAGCGGCAGGCGTGATGATGACACGAGTGTCCCCATTCACGAAGTATACGGCTGACCTTCAGCCCGAAAGTCACGGGTAAAGGAGCCGCCAGCAGTACCGGGAGAGGAGCCAGGAGGACGCCGGGGGACCTCGTGGCCTACGTTCGGCTGGATGAAGCTCCAGGTAAGTACTAGTTTCATTTTTGGGGACTCCTCAGGGTCCACACTTCTAATCTTCACAGCTGTCTTGCTTTCTGGAGTCCAGGCACCACACTGTTTCTCTGGGTCACACTTCATTCTCATAAAAAGGAACAGGAGGGAAGTGGAAAGGCAGCCCAGGCCTACCCCCTCCCACAACCAATCTCTCCTCATTCCAGAAGCTCCTGCAATACTTTCTATGATGTTGTGTCTTCTATTACACTTTACAATGTAGCCATACCCTCAACATTGACCAAAACAGTAATGCCCTGCCTTCAGTAAGGTCATAGGAAGGATAGGGGTAGGTAGCACATTCTAAGTATCAGTGAATCCTTTATTGATCTCTCTCTGAAAATTGATTTAAATGTATCATTTTGGTCTGAGACCTCCATAGCAATACGGTATGCTGGGCCACAGGAGTTGCAATGGAAAGAATAATCACAGCAGCCCTTTCCTGCCTGGCCTGCTGCCTGCCCACTGGCCAACACTGATTGACCAGTTAGGGCCCGTTTCCACTTGTGCGGAGGGATTCGGCGCGAGAAAAATTTGCATGCGGATGCGAATTTTGCATGCGGTTGTATGTATTTTCATGCGAATGCGGTTGTATGTATTTTCATGCGAATTCGCATGCGATTTCGCATGGATGACTATGTATGCGAATTTAACCATGGCAGTGCCTGTGTGCTTTTCCATTGCTTCTATGCAAAATCGTATGCAAATTCGTATGAAAATTTGCATACCAATACCGCATGCAAATTTCCTATTAAATACATTGTATGCGAATCGCATAGCGGTATTCTGATGGTTCTGCCGTGCAGATTTTTTCTGCACAGAAAAACGCTCAGAAATACTGAAACAGTCCCATCCACTTGGTGGAAACAGTCCCATCCACTTGTATTGCCCATGCGAATTCACATGCGGGAAGCGCATGCGAATTCGCGATAGTGAAAACGGGCCCTTAGTGCCACTTTAAAGGGAATCTGAAGTGAAAATAAACTTATGATATAATGATTTGTATGTTCAGTATAGCTAAGAAATAAAGCATTACCAGCACAGATTTTGTTTCCAGTACATGAAGAGTTAAGAAACTTTAGTTATCTATACAAAAGCACTTATCTGAGCTCCACTCCTATGTGGTAGATGCTTTCTGGACCATTATACATCAAAGAAACAGTCAGAGACAGATTAGATAACATTTGTACTCCTGGGAAGTTGAAAAGGTCATTAGTTCTGCTTGTGTTATAGTTTAAAATACAGAGTGTGGCTTGTAATTGCAAATATTAGAGAATCATGCAATGTTATAAAAAAAAAATAAAAAAAAATATGTATATCTAAAAAATAAAATATGAGACTATTTTCTTTGCTATTAATGTTCTATTAATTATGCGTACTACACATAGAAATCATTATATCATACGTTTTTTTTCACTTCAGCGTCACTTTAAATATAGTAAATTCAACTTTTGGCACTTGACTTTAGAGCTGTTTTAAGATGGTTGCAGGTGAATGATACCATCCTTTTTAGAGCCATGTTATGCTTTGTTAGTTTATTTTTGTAGTGGTATGTATGCGTAGTGATGTGTAAAGAACACCTGGAGGCAAGCAGCATGGGTTAGAGTCACACCTCTGTAGCACAACGTGATTGATAGATAGGTCTTGCATAAGAGCCACAAGAAATTCCAGAATGATTATCTGGCTTAGGTTCTCAGTATCATCACTGTTCAAACTTCCATTGTTGTTGGGTTATTTATAAACAGGCATAAGAAAGAACAAAACATGGAAGACATAATGCTATACTTAGGGTGTACACTGCATTTTGAGCACCAAATTTGGGAAGCACATTTGCTTGAATGCAGAACATCAGGTTCAATCTTGTTGTCCAGTACAGTCCAGGTACATTACATTTTCACAAAATCCCCCTAGTTAGTACCTAACACAAATGCCCTCACTGCATCTCCCCTACCCAAGGGCTGTATTTAGGGTTTGATCTGCCCTAGGCATTTCAGACGTATCCCCCCCTTCCCCCGAAAGGAAAGTGGGCATGGGCACAACAAACAGGGGCGTGATCATAGCATTTATTGTTTGGGTTGCACTTTAACTAGAAAATGTAAATTGGCCATAAAGTCAGTGTTTCCTCCCATGTTTCCTCACCAAATATGAGTAAAGTGGCCTTCAAACAAGTAAGTAAGAAGCGTTCCAACCATAAACATCACATTAGCCAGCGTTCTAGCGTTCTCTCCCACAAAATGGTGGTAGGTATTAGATTGTGAGCTCCTCTGAGGACAGTCAGCAACATGACTTTGTACTCTGTAAAGTTGTCAGTGCGATATAATTACAAAATAATACTATGGTAGGACGTTAGACTATGACTAGGCAACGTTTCCCACAAAATATAGAGAATGCGGCAGTGTTTTCCTCAAAATACACATAATCTGCAAGCGTTCCCACAAAATACACATAATGCGGTAGCATTTCCACAGAATACACATAATACAACAGCATTTCCCTTAAAAAACACATAATGCAGTTAATACACTGCGTTCCTCTTGTTTTCTGCCCCCCCCCCCCAGTTAATGCTTCCTAATATCCCTGGTGTCAGAGGGGTGGAACCTGAAATTAAAAACAATGTACTCACCTGGCAGGAGACTCCTCTCTGTTTTCAGTAATGTTTCCTGATCTACATTGCAGCAGGTCCACATGTAAATCTCCTGCTCTATGCCAAGCAGAGCAGGGCTACCAGGAAATGGTGTTAACCCGGGGTAACCAGGCCCAGATTTTACTGACAGGAGCCTATAGGCACAGATGTCCTTGCACCTTAGACGTCGCCCTCCATGAACCTACAAACCCCCACCAAACTGCACTGCAAGTGTGCCGGCTGCCTAGCTGTCACTTCTCCCATACTTCCCTTGCCCGTCATAGGTAGCTACAGGTGCCTCTTAGTATTAGGTAGCCAGATGTAACCACAATATGAAGTAGCTAGAGGTGCCTTCCAAGTACCAGGTAACTAGAGGAACCTAAGTATTAAAGCGGTTTAACACCCAGCATTACAACTTTGCTTTAAAAGATTGCTTACAGCTTAGAAATTATTATGCCAGATTTTTTTTAAGCAGAAATTCACTGAATGGGTTAAACATGACATTTTAGTGTTGGATTTAACTAGGAATCCACATCCATTCTTATCTTTAGTTGCAAATGTATCTTTGTTTGGAATGAAAATAGACCTTTGAAAAGCCTGCCGGGGAAGCCCTCTTTGTTCTCTCAGAGCAGTGTTTGTTTATTACTTTGTAAATAGATACATTCGTAACTAAACCTAAGCACTGAGGAGGAATTCTAGCTAAATGCAGCACTAAAATGTCATGTTTAATCCATTCAGTGAATTTCTGCTATAAAAAAAATCTGGCATAATCGTTTCTAAGCTTTAAGCAAGCTTTTAAAGCAAAGTTGAAATGCTGGGTGTTAGACCACTTTAAGTAGTTAGAGGTGCCCCTGACTGAAGGGAGAGCTCATCACTTGAATGCTGAGAGCAGGATGAGCAGGGCTAGATTTACCATAAGGCACTGTAGGCACGTGCGCTAGGCTAGCTACATGATTTAAAAAAAAACGCCGCCGCCCTGGCCGTTCTAATAGAAAGCCAGGGTGGTTAATCACAAGATAGGAGCCGCTGTAGTCTATCTTGACACATATCCGTGTCCAGTGTTGTTGCGGCAGGTGTGCATGCATGTTCCCGGTGGCACGTATAGGGGATCGATTGGTAAAAAGGAACGTTTTCCCCAAACTAACCAAAGCCTCTGTGAATGAATCAACATCCCTCAAATCATGAATAAAACTGATCATAACACTAACTAAATCCTAACCTATGTATATGCATAGCCTGAGTGCGCAACCAAGTAAAATTGAAAAATCGAAAATTGCGCAAAATACATAGGTTAGGATTTAGTTAGTGTTAGGCCCCTTCCATCGAGGATTGACTTCTTCGCAGTGGGAGGGACGAGTACTTAATAGGTTGCATGCAAGCTGTTACAGGAAACCAACATCCTCCAGTGGTAGACAGGTCATGTGTATGCTCGGTGTGTATTGGACCCCACAAGTGGGGCTTGCACTCTTTTGCAGGTAGGCACTAGTCTGTTTTTAAGTAGCGCTGCTCATTTCTTTGCTATGTACTAATTTAATTCGTTTTTGGTCAGCTGCTCCCACTTAACAGCCATGCTTTTGGTGTATATGCAGAGCTTCTGTTTGGGTTCAAGGTGCGTTTGTAGTTCCTGGGGGGGCTCAACGCATCTCTGATTGGAGGCCATTCGGAGGCGGCCTGGTGTTGCGCTGATCCACCTTTTGCGCAATTTTCGATTTTTCAATTTTACTTGGTAGCGCACCCAGGCTATGCATATACATAGGTTAGGATTTAGTTAGTGTTAGGCCCCTCCCATGGAGGATTGACTTCTTCGCAGTGGGAAGGACGAGTACTTAATAGGTTGCATGCAAGCTGTTACAGGAAACCAACATCCTCCAGTGGTAGACAGGTCATGTGTATGCTCGGTGTGTATTCGACCCCACGAGTGGGGCTTGCACTTTTTTGCAGGTAGGCACTAGTCTGTTTTTAAGTAACGCTGCTCATTTCCTTGCATAGTACAAAGCTTCACCACTTTTTTGGAAATGTGGTTGTATATTTGCAAATACATATGTAAGGCCAAGTGCACACATGAGAAACAACAGATATCTGGAAGCAAAGAATGGGAGCCACTACACGTAAAATGCCATGGATGAATTAAATCAATTCAAATAAGGAAAAAGCCATCCATATAGCAATCAAAAAATATCCACAATTAAATGTCCAATGTAGAAACAAAGTTTATTAGGGACTTGTCCTTCTGTAAAACCAATTAAAACACTGAAGCTATATATATGTACAGTGACTCATAAAATAATGGCCACAATGAAAAACAATACAATAAATAACAATTAAGTACGAAGATCAAATATAAAGAATAAGGCAGCTAATCTATTGCCCAAACAGGTATAGTCTGTAAGGGAACAAAAAAAAGGATAGCTTACCCACAAGATCCGCAGCTACTGACACTGGATGTCTGCCCCTGCAGGATCTCACGTTTATTGCAAACTCCTCAGAGATAGGTACCGTAAGTATCAAAATGGGGCTCCCTTATATACCACCAAAGTGCCTTATATCGACGCATGTAAGCAGCCGAGTGGACAGACTATACCTATTGGGTACTCAATCATTTTTATCATTTCAGCACTTCCTTCTGGTTGACTGTTTGTTAACAGTTTAATCTGGTTCTAACAATATGATAGGTCATTAGATTAGCTGCCCTATTCATTATATTTGATTGAATTGAGTCCTGAAGAGGCGTGTACACCACATGACACAGCTGTAGACAAGCTGTACCTGTTTGTCGTGGCTAATAAACAAAGATTTGTATGGAGAGTGCCGGAGTCCGTCTTGTTTCTTGGTTCAAGCATTATAGTTGATTGGTTGGTACTTGATTGTTATTTATTGTATCGTTTTTCAGTGTGGCTATTATGAGTCTGGTTCTAACAATATGTTTGGTCATTAGATTAGCGGCCCTATTCATTAGATTTGATTTGTTTTATTCTTTCAAGATTTGATTTGTTGGTACTTGATGGTATATATATATATATATATATATATACATATATATATATATATATATATATATATATATATATATATATATATACACAGAGGGGCTGCAGCACACAACAGGAAAACAGTGACAGGGGCTCTTGGTCACGCTTTAACGCGCTTAAGCTCACCAACTGCGCTAAAGTGTCCCCAATCTGGTGAGCCCTACTCTAACCAGGCAAAAATGCTAGTTTTAATCAGCGTTCTAGTGGGAACCATACCAAAAGCCCAAGGGTCAACTAAATGGCAGAAATGAAATTAAAAAAATATATATATATACAAAATCATAGGCACTGGAAGTTACCTGCTGCAGTATTTTAATAATGCTTTTTATGCAGGGACAAGACTTTAATAAACTTTGTTTCTAATTGGACATTAAAGTGTGGATATTTTTGGTTGCTGTATGGATGGCTTTTTCCTTTTGACAACAGATAACCGGGTATTGGGTTAAATGTTGATTGATTGGACATTCTGGTAGACATCTATCGGTTACACAAGCCATGCCAGGTACGGTGCCTTGCAAAAGTTTTTTTATGCTTTCTTGCTTCACAACCTGGAATTAAAATAGGTTATTTGAGAGTTTTTACCATTTCATTGAAAGAATATGCCAACATCTTTGGCAGAGTATTATTTAGCTAATTGTGAAAAAAACAACAAATAGGACAAAATAACTGAAAGCTTCAGCATGCATAACAAAATGCCCCCCCCCCTTCCTTACAAGTCAGTACTTTGTGGAGCTACCATTTTTAGCAACTACAGCTGCAAGTTGCTTTGGATTAGTCTCTGTGAGCTTGCCACTGGGATTTTTTTCCATTCCTCAACAAAAAACGAACAACTGGAAAGGAGAAGGTGCCCCAAAATATAGGTGGTGGTGGATGAACGGTATATCTATATTATGCGACTAAAAATAGTAAAAAATATAAATAATAAAAATGGCTTACCTCAAAGGAAGGGGCAAAGCCAATTTCAAACAAAAGGTTTATTATTCATCAGACACTATCGCATTTTGCGGAACACAGTCCGCTTCCTCAGATCAAATACAAAGCAGTGTCTGAAACGGGGAGCAATGTAGGCACTCCTTAGAATAATATTTTAATCAACATATAACTATATATCAACATATAAAAACATTCCAAGATGATCATTATAAACCGCATCTATAATCATATGCCTATAAATATAAACACTTCCACATCTGCTCAAAAATGCTCTCACAGCATTCATATGTATAAGGGCTCTTTCACATTAGGGCAGATTTTCTGCGTTTCAACGCAATGGATAAAGTTTGCGTTACCCAAGGTGAAATGAAAGTCCATAGACTTTCATTTTAGCTTTCACATATAACGCTGCGTCTTTGTGCGTTGCGTTACACTGCACCCAGGCGCAGTTTTTCGGCCAACGCTAGCTTTATGCGTTACAATGTTAGTCAATGTAAAACGCACACTATGCGCGTTTTTAATCCGTTAACGCAGGCAATTAGTCCCAGAATGCAACAGAGGAACAATGTAGAAAGTTGAAAACTAAAAGAAAAAAAAATTACCTGCGTTTTCCTATGTCCTGTAACGCATTGAAAACGGATTAAAAACGCACACTCACTGCAGTGCAAAACGCATTAAAACGCATACAACAAAACGTATGCTTTGAGCGTTCTCCAACGCAAGCTCTGATGTGAAAGAGCCCTAAAACCTTTGAATGATGTAAGCATTGGTGATATTAGAATTTGAACGATAAAGATGCATAAAAAATAAAATAGTAATAATAATAATATATATATATACTGTATATATACATATATATACATACATATATTCTATATCTATATATCTCTATCTATGTACAGTGGGTTGCAAAAGTATTCGGTCCCCTTGAAGTTTTCCACATTTTGTCACATTACTGCCACAAACATACATCAATTTTATTGGAATTCCACATGAAAGACCAATACAAAGTGCTGTACATGTGAGAAGTGGATCGAAAATCATATATCATTCCAAACATTTTTTACAAATAAATAACTGCAAAGTGGGGTGTGCGTAATTATTCGGCCCCCTGAGTCAATACTTTGTAGACTTACCTTTTGCGGCAATTACAGCTGCCAGTCTTTTAGGGTATGTCTCTACTAGCTTTGCACATCTAGAGACTGAAATCCTTGCCCATTCTTCTTTGCTAAACAGCTCCAGCTCAGTCAGATTAGATGGGCAGCGTTTGTGAACAGCAGTTTTCAGATCTTGCCACAGCTGTATGCCAAAATCATCAATATTAAAACAATAAAAGGCTTGAACTACTTCAGTTGTGTGTAATGAATCTAAAATATATGAAAGTGTAATGTTTATCAGTACATTACAGAAAATAATGAACTTTATCACAATATGCTAATTTTTTGAGAAGGACCTGTATATACAATGGGATGCGAAAGTTTGGGCAACCTTGTTAATTTTCATGATTTTCCTGTATAAAACGTTGGTTGTTACGATAAAAAAATGTCAGTTAAATATATCATAAGGAGACACACAAAGTTATTTGAGAACTGAAATTAAGTTTATTGCATTTACAGAAAGTGTGCAATAATTGTTTTAATAAAATTAGGAAGGTGCATAAATGTGCTATTTTATTGATTCCAAAACCTTTGGAACTAATTATTGGAACTGAAATTGGCTTGGTAAGCTCAGTGACCCCTGACCTACCAACACAGTTGAATCCAAGTATGAGAAAAGAGCATTTCATGGGGTCAATTGCAAGTTCCCCTCCTCTTTTAAGTTTCTCTGAAGAGTAACAACATAGGGGTCTTAAAACTACTCTCAAATAACCTGAAGGATACAGAAAGCTGTCTCAGAGATTTCAGCTGTCTGTTTTCACAGTTAGGAAATGGAAGACCACAGGCTCAGTTCAAGTTAAGGCTTGAAGTGGCAGACCAAGAAAAATCTCGGATAAACAGAAGCGACGAATGGTGAGAACAGTCAGAGTCAACCCACAGACCAGCACCAAAGATCTACAACATCATATTGCTGCAGATGGAGTCTGTGCATCGTTCAACCATTCAGCGGACTTTACACAAGGAGATGATGTATACTAGAGTGATGCAGAGGAAGCTTTTTCTCCGCCCAAAGCACAAACAGAGCTGCTTAAGGTATGCTAAAGCACATTTGGACAAGCAAGCTTCATTTTGGAATAAGGTGCTGTGGACTGATGAAACTACATTGAGTTATTTGGCTATAACAAGGGGCATTATGCATGGAGGAAAAACAACACAGCATTCCAAGAAAAACACCTGCTACCTACATTAAAATATGGTGGTGGTTCCATCATGCTGTCGGGCTGTGTGGCAAATGCAGGGACTGGGAATCTTGTCAAAGTTGAGGGACACATGGATTCCACTCAGTATCAGCAGATTCTGGAGACCAATGTCCAGGAATTAGTGACAAAGCTGAAGCTGCCCCAGGGCTGGATCTTTCAACAAGACAGCGACCCTAAACACTGCTGAAAATCCACTAAGGCATTCATGCAGAGGGACAAGTACAAAGTTCTGGAATGGCCATCTCAGTCCCCAGACCTGAATATAATTGAAAATCTGTGGTGTGAGTTAAAGAGAACTGTCCATGCTCAGAAGCCATCAAACCTGAATGAACTAAAGATGTTTTGTAAAAAGGAATGGTCCAAAATACCTTCAACCAGAATCCAGACTCTCATTGGAACCTACAGTAAGCGTTTAGAGGCTGTAATTTCTGCAAAGGGAGGATCTACTAAATATTGACTTAATTTCTTATTTTCTGGTGCCCAAATGTATGCACCCGCCTAATTTTGTTTAAACAATTATTGCACACTTTCTGTAAATCCAATAAACTACATTTCACTTCTCAAATATCACTGTGTGTGTCTCCTACATGATATATTTAACTGACCTTTTTTATTGTAACATCCAAACAATTTATACAGGAAAATCATGAAAATGAAAAAGGTTGCTCAAACTTTCGCATCCCACTGTGATAGATAGATAGATAGATAGATAGATAGATAGATAGATAGATAGATAGATAGATAGACAGATAGATAGAGATGTAGATATAGAGATCTAGGTATACTGTACATATACATACACACACACCAACACATCTAAGAATAAATAAAAGTTATAATAATTGTGGAGATGTGTATAATAATGTGCATGAGGACTGCAAAAGGACCTAAAAACTACACATAAATTAAAATAGACCATTGTCTAAGAAGGACCTCACAAGGGATAGATAGATAGATAGTTCTCATGATAAAAGCATGCCCCATATAAATAAGTCCTGCTGGATGGAACCGCTGTCCCAGTTCCAAATCACTGGTAGACTTGACCCAGGTTTTGCTCAAGAATATCCCTGCACTTAGCACCATCCAGCTTTTCGTCAACTTGGACCAGTTTCCCAGACCCTGCTGCTAAAAACATCCCATAGCATGATGCTGCTAACCCGACTTCACTGTGGCGATGGTGTTCTTGGGGTGATAAGAGATTTTGGGTTTGTGCCAGACTTAGCATTTTGCTTGGTGTCTGAAAAGTTTAATTTTAGTTTCATATGACCAGAGCACCTTCCTCCATACATTTGGAGAGATGCCCACATGTCTTATGCCAAACTCAAAATGTGCCTTCTTATTTTTAATGCTAAGTAATGGCTTTTTTTCTGGCCACTTTTCTTTAAAGGAGAACTGTAGAGAGAGGGATATGGAGGCTTCCATATTTGTTTCCATTGAAGCAATACCAGTTGCCTGGCTGTCCTGCTGATCCTCTGCCTCTAATACTTTCAGCCATAGCCCCTGAACAATCATACAGCAGATCAGGTGTTTCTGACAAATTTGACAGATTTGACAAGATTAGCCGCATGCTTGTTCCTGGTGTGATTCAGACACTTCTTCAGCCAAATAGACCAGCAGGGCTACCAGGCAAGTGGTATTATTTAAAGGAAATAAATATGGCAGCCTCCATATACCTCTCACTACAGTTCTCCTTTAATGTCCAGCTCTATGGAGTGCATGGCTTATTGTGATCCTGTGGCCAGATACTTCAGTCTCTGGAACTTTGCAACTTCTGCAGGGTTACATTTGGTCTCTGAGCTGCCTCTCTGATTAACGCCCTCCTTGTAAGGTCTGTGAGTTTTGGTGGGTAGCCCTCTCCTGGCCGGTTTGTTGTGCTTTTGTGTCCTTTCCATTTGAAAATGTTGGATTTGATGGTCGTCTGGGGGATATTCAAAGCTTTGGACAATGTTGGTCATTTCTGACGGCAGCGTTACTGCTCCATCGCCCACTTAGTTATAATTCACCGAAAGGCTGCAATACACACTATGCTAATTTAGGCATGCTGACTTCAGCTACTGCTTCTTACTTCCTATGAAGTGAGTTTGCATGACTGGATGATAGTGTGGAAATGAACAGAGGTGCCAAAAGGATAAAAGTAGCAAAAAATGAAAAAAAAACAAAAAAAAAACGGGAGAGACTGTGGTGGACTTACTCCCTCCAAGAAGAAACAAAAACAGGTTGATATTATATCAGCAAGCAAATATATATATATATATATATATATATATATATATATATATATATATACACTCCAAAGGGTCATGGCAATGCGTTTTGCAGGTGTGACCCGCTTCATCAGACAATAAGGGCTGGAGCATACAGCAACACGTGTCTATGTCTCAGCCTAGCACCTTTTAAATATTTTTTTAAAAATGTTTTAGCTACTTTTATTCATTTGGCGCCTCTGTTCATTTCCACATTGTTCGAGTCCACCCATGGTGGAAGGGTGTTATCCACTTGTTTCCAGATCTACAGAGAGCGACTTCTTAGTCCTGAGTGGAGGCAGGTCTAATCTCCCCACCTGCATTTACAGTGGTTGCCTTAGTGGTAACCCATGTTTGTGAGTATAACTTTACATACTTGCCTCTCATCACCCACATCAGTCCAGTACATACTGCACTATATTGGGCTCTCGGTGTTCTCTCTGGTTTTCTCATTGACTGGACGATAGGAACGCTATAAACATTTTGAACATGGTTGCATTTTGAAACGTCATGCTTTATGTTTTTTATTCTTCCTTATCACGACCTGTGAAATTATACTAAGAAATTTGGCTCTGAAGAAGCAGCTATGAAAAAAGCAGTGAAGCGTGCGTTAGGCTATAGTGTTTGTCAATTCACGTGATTGAAGGATTTTTTATTGAGCTGCGTCACATTTGACTATTTATGATTATTGTAATAAATGTTTGTAGCTATATATTGACATTTGGGCCTTGAAACACTCATTTTTTTTTCAATTTGATTCTGATAGAAATAGGGGATACAATATAAAAAACGATTTTTAAAAAAGATTGCTACCTACATTCAGGCCTCCAGGCTACTACTTGTTTCCTGGCTGTTTTTTTTTTTTTTTTTTTTTTTATACCTGCTATCTTCAGTTTATGGATTTCCTGCATGCTAGTGATACATGTGTGAGCCATGTTTTTCAGCCATCCTGAATGATGGCTTGTTGGTTCATATCCTGCTTGTAAAAATAGTCACTGATTAATGATGTAGTCTGTTTTCAAGAACAGAAAGTTATGATACCTTCTGCACTGAGACAGGTATTACCTGTGTCTCTGGCTCAGTTTGTGGGATGCTATAAATGGCAATGAAAGACCAGGCTCAGTCACTACTGAGACAGGTCTATCAAGCACTGAAGCATCCTCCACCTATGTTGATTGCAGCCTACTACTACAGTATGTTGATTACAGTGATGTAGTATCTATTGTCTTGACCCTAAAAGCTCTGGTGTTCAGCTGATATAATTCCTCTGCCTGCAGTGCACCTATATTAAGATATGCTGCAGGGTTGTGTCAGTGACCTCCATCATCCGATATCTAGTATGGGCATACAGTATTTTACCAACATGAAAATAAGGGGAAACAACTATACACTATAGTGTAGTACGAAAAGGTTTATTGTGGGTAACAATAATTTTTATTATGATTTACTTCTCGTTGTAGTGACGCATTTTGTGGGTCAAACCCGCTTCCTCAGGCAATAGGGGATTAACTCTGGACAGTCTCTCAATGCAGAGGCACCCATTTTTAAACCTCCCTCCCATTTTTTAACTGTTTTTAGTGTATTTTATTCTGTTTTGGATAACTAGGTAAGTCTTCAATCAGATATCGAGTGATCTACTGTTTCCAGAGGACACAATTGAGAAAGCTTACAGGAGAGCAAAGAATAGTAAACAGGAGGAGACCTTGCGACCTAAATGCACCCTACCACAAACAAATCAGCAAACGTTAAGACTGATAGGCTCTTTTTCGAATCAGTCACATCAGGTCTATCAGATTATGGAGAAATACTGGCCAGTGTTACATCAAGACAAAGATCTGACCAAACATTTGACAACAAGACCCTCAATTACATATCAACGTACAGAAAATCTGAAAGATGTTTTGGTACACAGCACATATACCAGAAAGAAGGAGGATAGCACACACCTCAATTGGCTGCCACTAAAGCCTATGGGATATTTCAAATGCGGCCATTGCAAAACAAACATTTTTTAGTTCCAATAGGAATTTTGAAATCAGAGCTTTCTTCAACTGTAACACTCGGAGCTTGGTGTATGTAGCAAGCTGTGACTGTGATCTCCTATATGTGGGGAAGACCACACGGGCACTAAAAGACCGGGTGCTCAAACATGTAGGGGATATAAAGCACAAGAGAGATACCCCTTTAGCTAAACATATGAATGACCATCATAGTTCTGACCCACTGGCCATCTCATTTTTGGGCCTCCAGCAATGGAGGACTGGCATAAGGGGGGGGGTGACTTGAATACAAAATTGTTACAATTGGAGGTTGCCTGGTTATTTTATATGGACACTCTAGCACCAAGGGGCCTCAATGAAGATTTCTCGGTCAAATGTTTTTTGTGCATCTCCATTTCACGTGAAGCATGTCCTCATCTGTCAGCCATCATGGAATTTTCTTTTCTTTCTTTCTTTTATTTGGTCTGTCATTTTTACCCCTTGAATATGTTGGGGGTCCCCTCTTCCCCCTCAGGTCCGTGTCTCTCTACCCCCGCTTCCCCTCCCTCCAGGAACCCCTCAATGGGCCACCAGGTATAATGGACGACCACCCATACATATGTTTAGATGGCCGGTGATGGGTCCAATTGGTCAAGCTGCTGTTTATGCACCCTAGGGAGTGTCCGCTACCTATGAGCTATATGACCTATGGATGCAACTCCCTGTTGTCTAGCATCAAGAGATTCCTGCACAGTGAATAGATGTGGTGTAAGCATGCGAGAAATGGTTTGATGTATCCACATGCAGTATTTGGATTTCTAGAAACATTCAGCACAATAACAGTAACAGTGGGTGCTGTGAAAAAATGACGGATAGGTACACATCCCCTCTACATTACATTATTATTTTTACATGTGGGTACTTTTTTTCATTATTACCATACCACCACTGGACAATGCAGTGGATTCGGATGCGACTATAGACGTGCACCTGCACAGTACCGATATGAATAAATAGACAATTGAAGAAGCTATGAGAGTGCGGTGCTCCTAAATATATAAATATAGGCATGTGATGAAATCGTTGCACTGTACAGCAGCATTAGGAACAATTGAACCTAAGGATCTACGAGTAAGCGGTCTCCGTTTATACTTCAACACATGTGTCCTATTAAAAGCGGCATCCGTCCTCAAGCTTGGTGCTGCTATGGCAACCATGGGCGGATCTGTATTAAGCCGGCGGAACCCGATGCTGCCCAATGTGGGGTTGCTAGGCGCTTAACCAGGAAGTGACATCACAGGAAGTGACGTGACGGACTAAGAACGGTTTCCTATAGAAGGTCAGTCTATCAGGGAGCGTATGAGGTTATGCATGGTAGGAGGCTGGATGCCTGGTGAATAAATACAGGTAACAAGCATGCGAGTTACCAGGAGGTGTGACTGGGGATATGGGGCGGAGACGACTTGCCCTATTTAAATTGGCCTAACGGCCACTCGACTAGCTCTGACTTGGGCTATTTGCTGGGGGAAATTTTGTCAGTTGGTGGGGGGGTTTTGTGATAAATAATTTTTGTGCACTATATACTAATGATGACACCCAGCTTTAGAGGAAAAACAATTGTTCAGTGGCACCCTATTATTGTTTGCACCCAATGTATTGCAGTCAGTGTTTGCTCATTGTAAAATCTTTCCTCTCTCTGATTTACATTGTGAAATGTATCACTGGTGGTGACATGTTTAGTTCTGTCAGGTGATCTGTACGGAATGTTCGTTACTGAGAGTTTTAGGCACAGAGGGAGATATTGCTTACTTGGCAGTTGGAAAAAGCTGTTAATTCCCACAATGCAATGAGCAATGTCTGGTTCACAGACTGCAAACTGTCAGGACCATGGTCATGACATCACACTCTGGGCGGGGTACCCGTGGCCAGGAGCACATTGCTCATGCACATGATGTCACGATTACGTGCACTCCTGGCCAGCATCTGCGCAGTAAAGCCCAACTCCAGCGACCCGGAAGTGGATTCCTGGAGGCTTTTGGGTAAGATATGGGGGACAGAGAGGAGAATGGAAGAAGCGGTGCCTGCTCCCGCTGTTTCTGTAGCTTTATTTGGCTCTGTTATCCTTTAAGGGTACATTCACACAGTTGTGTTGCAGAATAATTCTGCAGGTCAACTCACTGCCCATACAATTCTGTAGCCCTGTTCACATCACTGTGTTGAAATGTATTGTGTTATTCTAGCTCGCTGAATGCAGACTTTGAATTAACGTGTATGGAATAATATGGTATATAGTGTCCATTGCATTTCACACACACATTATAACACATGCATTATGCAATGCACAAAGTGTGTATCGAGCCTTAAAGGGGTTCTGTGGGGTATTAAAAAAGAAAAACCAAAAAGCGTTACTTACCTGGGGCTTCTACCGCCCTCCTGCAGCTATTAAGTCCCACGCCGTCACTGAAGCGCTTTTTGTTTTTTTTTAACCCCACATAACCCCTTTAAATGTAAACTGAGGTGAGAGACATCAAAGCAGGTAAAAAGGTCGCATACGGCAAGCACTAAAAAGGGCGCCACATAGAGCACAATGTTATTAGCGGCTTTTGCAGTTGCCCACAGTATAATAACGGTCCTCAATTGTTTTTTTTTTATCGGCTTCCACTATGTCATTTTTGTTTTGAGATTTCCTATTTCCATTATATGAATTTCCCTATGATTTTCATATAGAGACTTCCACTATAACAGAAATAGGAAGTCTCAATACGAATATCACACAGTGGAAGCCTCTGGGCCCCCAAATTTCCCTGAAATGTCGATAATTGCAGCAATGCGGGGATAGTTAATGGTTAGGCACCACCAGAGGAGGGATAAGAGTAGGGCACCAATGGTGGGGGATTAAGTCTTAGGCATCAGTACATGGGGGTGTTTTGTGTGAGAGTAAGTTAGGTTAGGTATTAAGTAGTAGAATATCTGTTGGGGCAGCACGGTGGCATAGTGGTTAGCTCTCTTGCTTTGCAGCGCTGGGTCCCTGGTTCGAATCCCAGCCAGGGCACTATCTGCAAAGAGTTTGTATGTTCTCTCCGTGTCTGCGTGGGTTTCCTCCGGGCACTCCAGTTTCCTCCCACATTCCAAAAACATACAGATAAGTTAATTGGCTCCCCCTAAAAATTGGCCCTAGACTACAGTACTTACCGTATTTTTCGGACTATAAGACGCACTTTTTGTCCCCCAAAAGTGGGGAGAAAAAGTGGGTGCGTCTTATAGTCCGAATGTGACTGCTTACCGATCTGGTGCTTGTTTCTTTTGCCGTGTAAATTAATGTAATGACGTCTGCGGTGGGGAGAAAGCAGCAGCAGCCCGATCCAAAGTCCTTCTGAGCGGCATAGCAGCAGCCGCTGTGTAACATGGAAGTACAGTACTTGTCCTGGCCGGGCCGCCCCCTCTCAGCGCATTAGCCTTGTGTCAGCGCGATTTAAACTTCTTGTGAGCGGTATAGCGGCAGCCGTAGTGAAGATTGGCATTAAAGTACGCGTCCTGGCCGGCCCCTCTCCGTTCAGTAGCCCTGTATCAGCGCATCCAAAGTGCTTGTGAGTGGTATAGCGGCAGCCGCGGTGATGTCCGGGGATGCTGCACGTGGTTGTGATCCTCATGTCAGCGCGATCCTGGCAGCGATGCACGGCTTCGGCCACTATGGCAACAGTGTCCACACAGGCTTCCGTATTGCCTTGGTGCCCTCTCATGACGTCATGATAGGGCGCCAGTAAACAGGGCAATACGGAAGCCTGTGTGGACACTGTTTCCATAGCGGCTGAAGCCGTGCATCGCTGCCAGGATCGCGCTGATATGAGGATCACAACCACGTGCAGCATCCCCGGACATCACCGCGGCTGCCGCTATACCACTCACAAGCACTTTGGATGCGCTGATACAGGGCTACTGAACGGAGAGGGGCCGGCCAGGACGCGTACTTTAATGCCAATCTTCACTACGGCTGCCGCTATACCGCTCACAAGAAGTTTAAATCGTGCTGACACAAGGCTAATGCGCTGAGAGGGGGCGGCCCGGCCAGGACAAGTACTGTACTTCCATGTTACACAGTGGCTGCTGCTATGCCGCTCAGAAGGACTTTGGATCGTGTTGCTGCTGCTGTCTCCCCACTCCAGATGTCAGATTAATTTACAGCATGAATACCCACACCCCACGTGACTACTTTGTGAAGATGTCATCCAGGCTGGTGAGATGTGAAAGGTCATTGTAGTGGTTAGTGTAGTTGGGGAGGGGGGTGTAGGGGTTTGTGTGCTGAGGTGGGAGGAGGGGAGGGTATCAGGGGGTAAGTGAATTGTGATGTAATATAGTATAGTTGGTGGGGGCAGCAGGGGTTAGTGTAGCTGGGAAGTGTAACTTAGAAAGGTACATCTTGTGGAGAAAGGTCTATAATACACTCCTGGACCATGGATGCACATAGGTTTAGTAATTTTTTTTTCCTGGTTTTTGCTCTCTAAACCTAGGTGCGTCTTATAGTCCGGAGCGTCTTATAGTCCGAAAAATACGGTACACTACATAATATAGACATATGGCAATGGTAGGGATTAGATTGTGAGCTCCTTTGAGGGACAGTTAGTGACAAGACAATATATATATACTGTACAGCGCTGCGTAGTATGTCGGCGCTATATAAATACTAATAAATAATAATAATCTGTCCAATAATTTGTCCAATGCTCTACAAGCAGCAGTGTTCACCTTTTTTTAGGCGCTTTTATTACATTTACATAGAGGCATATGGAGGCTTCCATATTTATTTCCTTTAAACAATACCAGTTGCCTGGCAGTCCTGCTGAATTTTTCAGTCAGTAGTAATTGCCACACCTGGAACAAACATGCAGCTGATCTTGTCAGAAACATCTGATCTGGATGGTTGTTCAGGGTCTATAGCTAAAAGTATTCGATGCAGAGAAACAGCAGGAAAGCCAGGCAACTGGTATTGTTTAAAAAACAAACAAACATAACTTTGGCAGCGTCTATCTCCCTCTGACTTCAGGTTCCATTTAAGAGACATGATTGTATAATCTGACAAATCCCTGCAATACTCAATTTTGTCACCTCTCACACTTTAAATTAATATGACAAATAGGAAGTTTTCTTTTTAATTACATGTTGTGTCACGTCCTTTCCATTTTGTGCAACTAGATGATCAGGTTTGTTTGTAAGTCATGATGAACACAACACCGCTTTTGTTATAGATGTACTTTGATGGATATGTAATTACTAGGGTGCCACTTATCAGATCTATCAGGTGACGTGTGTCTTTTTGCAGTGTAGCGTGGAGTAGCTACTTCTGGGTAGTCAGCAGTTTGTGTTGTAAAAAAATGTAGAGTCATTTCTAAATCATGATGATCAAGCCTGTAATCAAGTCATTTTGTTTGATCTTCCATTCATATTAATAATGTGACATGTCAGCATTGCCTAGAAAGGTCTGTAAACCTCTTTCTTATGTTGCTGGCGCCATCCAAGCAGTGATACTGTGGGCGGAATTCACAAACACATCTGCAAGCATATCCAGATGTACTAAGGCATCTCCAAGCACCTTTGTTTGGGATACCATCTCTGATTCAGCAAACCTACACTGGATTACTAAGATAAAAGATTGATATATTGGCACAGCAAGGATTACTCATGGCCTAAAGCAGGTTAGGAGACCCTCAAATCCCAGATGTGACCCTTTATTAGCCAGACTCGCCCCTTTGTCCCCCTACCCCCATTGATAAGTCAGGTTTGCCCTTTTGTTTTTCCCCTCCAATAGGTATTCAGATGTACCCTCTATTCCACCTCCCTCCCCCCCATGGATAGCCAGGTGTCCCCCTTTATCCCCCCAGTATAGCCAGATGTGCCCCTTATCAGCCCCTCCCCAGTATAAAAGATATATGTGCCCCCTTGACCCCCATAGATCGCCAGGTGTGCCGCTTTATTCTCCCCCCCCCCCTCGATAATCAGATGTGTCCCTTTGTCAGTGCCCCCCCCATATATAGCCAGGTGAGCCCCTTTGCCCCCATAGATATCAGTGTGTGCCCCTTTGCCCCCCTCCCCATAGATGGCCAGGTGTGCAATTATCCTGCCCCCTCTCCCCCTTAAATAGCCCCCAGATAGCCATTATGCCCCCCTCCCCTCACCTCCATGCTGCGATCGGGCAAGCAGCATGGAGGATTAGCATGTAAACAGCTCACCTTGCCTCGTTCCAGCGCGATCAGTTTCCCCTCCGTGCATCTCAGCTGCCTGTGTCATTATGCCGAATGGACCGGGTCCCGGCTTGATGACGTCATCAAGCCGGGACCCGATCCATTTGGCATAATGACAGAGGCAGCTGAGATGCACAGAGGGGAGGCTGATCGCGCTGGAACGAGGTGAGGTATGTTGTTTACATGCTAATCCTCCATGCTGCCCGATCGCAGCATGGGGGAAGGAGGAGGGGGGAATACTAAATTACAAGGGATCGGGCTGCGGGTTGGAGGATCGAACCCCCGGGAGGGCATCTTAAATTAGTGTAGTTAGAGGGAGGGGGGTTAATGAGCCCAGACGCGTGCAAACACGCGCACTGTGCTCATTAAAGGGAGCTGACTTATATTCACGTCATGTGGCTTTCAAGAGCCACTTACAATGACGTGAATATACTGTAGGTAGGATACGAACTGGTTAAAATATAATAAATATGGCAGCCTGCATATGCCTCCCGCCTCAGGTTCTCTATAAAGGCTTATAAACAGGTACAGGTATACAAGGGGTTAATAGGTGAGGTAGGGGTTAAAAACATCTCATTTTTCATTGAGACCTTGCCACTAACT
Organism: Hyperolius riggenbachi; assembly: GCF_040937935.1. NCBI lineage: Eukaryota > Metazoa > Chordata > Amphibia > Anura > Hyperoliidae > Hyperolius > Hyperolius riggenbachi. The sequence continues at coordinate 148,569,535 of NC_090657.1, read as the reverse complement.
TGTTTTTTAAACTTATAAAACTTTTCTCTCTCTAACTTTTAAATGGAACCTAAACTGAGAAGGATATGGATTTTTCCATTTAAAATAATACCAGTTGCCTGACTCGCCTGCTGATCCTGTGTTTCTAATACTTTTAGCCACAGCCCCTCAACAAGCATACAGATCAGGTGCTCTGACTGAAGTCAGACTGGATTGCTGCAGGCTTGTTTCAGGTGTGTCATGCAAACACTACTGAGGCCACATAGGTCAGCAGGACTGCCAGGCAATTGGTATTGTTTAAAAGGAAACATCCATATCCCTCTCAGTTAAGGTTCCCTTTAACCACTTGAGGACCCACCCTTTACCCCCCCCCCCCCCTTAAGGACCAGCACTGTTTTAGCTGATCTGTGCTGGGTGGGCTGTGCAGCCCCCAGCACAGATCAGGGTGCAGGCAGAGCGACCAGATCGCCCCCCTTTTTTCCCCACTAGGGGGATGATGTGCTGGGGGGGGGGTCTGATCGCTCCTGCCTGCCTGGGTGTTGCGGGGGGGGGCACCTCAAAGCCCCCCTCCGCGGCGAAATTCCCCCCTCCCTCTCCTCCCTCCCTTCCCCGGAGATCCGAGGCTGCACAGGAACGGATCTGTCCTGTGCAGCCTCTAACAGGCTCCTGCCTGTCATGTGACAGCGATCCCCGGCCGCTGATTGGCCAGGAATCGCTGATCTGGTACAACGCTGCTACTGTTAGCAGCGTTGTACGAATGTAAACAAAGCGGATTATTTCCGCTTGTGTTTACATTTAGCCTGCGAGCCGCGATCGGCGGCCCGCAGGCTATTCACGGAGACCCCCGCCGTGAATTGACAGGAAGCAGCCGCTCGCGCGAGCGGCTGCTTCCTGATTAATTAGCCTGCAGCCGGCGACGCAGATCTGCGTCGCTGGTCCTGCAGCTGCCACTTTGCCGACACGCGGTATGAGTGCGCGGTCGGCAAGTGGTTAAAGAATGATTGCTGCTATTTGCATTCTCTTTTGAATGGACAGTCGGCAAAGGCTTCCAGATTTGGATGTAGATTCTACCTTAAAGAGGAGCTGTTAGGTATAAGGTCTCAGAGAAAATAAACACATATATCAGTAGCTAAAGATTGGCTGTACTTACATTACATATGCATTTCACTGTCCACGTTTGGATTTCACAGAATTTGTATATAGTATATGCAGAGATAGATGCTCCTGACAGCTCATGGCAGGCTCCATGTTTGTCTGTCAAATGTGTCGTCATGTCCTGCCTGCTTCCTGATCACAGATAAGCTCCTACTTGAACAACACAGTGTGCAGTGAATATTAATGAGCCATGTGGCTAGGAACAATAGCTGACTCCTGCAGAGTACTCTGCCCCGAGATTTATCAGTGCTACACGCTGAACTGATTACAAGCTTCTGTAACGTCTCATTAGCAGCCGAGGGGAGGGCCCCAGAATGCTTTGCAGTTTAGTATGCGGCTTGCGTCTTTATGGGTCTATAACAGACTTGCTGATAAGCACACATCAAAGGTAACTGAGATTTTTATCTTCACTAATGGCTTTTGAGCTTCCTTCTAAACTGTTTAACACAGGAGAATAGAGGTTTAAATTAGCTTCTGCAGCCTGACAGTTACTCTTTAAAGAAAAGGTTCAGGGAGGGTGGGTAAAAAATAAAAATCAAATTCCACTTACCTGGGGCTTCCTCCAGCCCGTGGCAGGCAGGAGGTGCCCTCGCCGCCGCTCCGCAGGCTCCCGGTGGTCTCCGGTGGCCGACCCGACCTGGCCAGGCCGACTGCCAGGTCGGGCTCTTCTGCGCTCCAAGGCCCGGAACTTCTGCGTCCCACGCCGGCGCTCTGACGTCATCGGACGTCCTCCGGGCTCTACTGCGCATGCGCAGTAGTTCTGCGCCTGCGCAGTAGAGCCCGGAGGACGTCCGATGACGTCAGAGCGCCGGCGTGGGACGCAGAAGTTCCGGGCCTTGGAGCGCAGAAGAGCCCGACCTGGCAGCCGGCCTGGCCAGGTCGGGTCGGCCACCGGAGACCACCGGGAGCCTGCGGAGCGGCGGCGAGGGCACCTCCTGCCTGCCACGGGCTGGAGAAAGCCCCAGGTAAGTGGAATTTGATTTTTATTTTTTACCCACCCTCCCTGAACCTTCCCTTTAACTGAGAATCTTAGCCAGTTAATGAAAAACATGCTGATTTTAAAATCCTTTATTAAAATCAAATTCTCTTATCTGCTTCTATTTTTCAAATGTTTGACAGTGGTGAGAAGCCTATTCCCTAAGCACTTAATTTCAGTGCTATATCACTTGGAGTTTAAAACTGGACCCCAGTATTTTACATATTGTGGCAATCTCCATGCCAGTAACTATGTACAAAAATATAAAGAGGTGAAAGGGTTAGCTGGGGTTAGTAGGACTTAGGCTTCAGACACACACTAGATGGTTCTTGGATGAGGCAACTTTGAGACCACCTCTGCCATTAGGAAAAATGATAAATACAACAGGTGTTTGCACACAATACAATGACAGTGATGATGGGCAGATTTGACCAAGAGACACATTTCTCTCTAAGTGAATCTGATTAGAGAGAGATCTGTCGCCTGCCCATACACCGCAGGCCGATTTCCAATCAATTTCAGCATGAACTTGATCAGGAATCGGCCTTGTGACGCCGCATCCGACTGCCTTGCCGACCCGAAGCTGTCAGCCCCAATGTTTAATGCCCCCCTGGTGCCCAGTGCAAGCTATACATTACCTGTCCGCGGCCTACAATTGCTCTGGGCTCCTTCCGTTGTCCATACATCCGCATCCCATGTGTTTGCCTAGTAAGGGCTCCTCCACAGTCAAGTCAGCACCATCTGTAGTAATATAGTAATATAGCTCTTTATTGGTTAAAAGGTAACATGACAAGTATCTTCAACAGCGACAGCAGCGCTGCTTCGGTCAATAGACCTTTCTTAAGCTGCATAGGATAATGTCACATCAAACAAACACACACCATGCCTTTAAATAGTTTGTTTGTTGTGACATTATCCTATGCAGCTTGAGAAAGGTCTATTGACCGAAACAGCGCTGATGTCACTGTTGAAGATAATTGTCATGTTACCTTTTAACCAATAAAGAGCTATATTACTATATTACTACAGATGGTGCTGACTTGACTGTGGAGGAGTTGTTGGAGCGTCTGGAGTGCAGAGACGCTGCAAGTCTTAGCACATCTCCTTTCCCCTCCTTGGGTGTTTGCTTTAACCCTCCTGGCGGTCTATTAAAAACCGCCAGGGGGCAGCGCAGCTGTTTTTTTGTAATTTTTTTTTTTAATCATGTAGCGAGCCTAGGGCTCGCTACATGATAGCCGCTGTGCAGCGGCACCCCCCTACCCTTGGCCATCAGGAAATTCCGTTCAAAAAATGGGATTTCCTGGAGGGCTTCCCCCGTCGGGGGCAGGATGACGTCACCGACGTCATCGGGAGTCCTGATCTACCCCTCAGCGCAGCCTGGCGCTGATAGGCCAGACTGCGCAAGAGGTCTGGGGGGGGTGGCGCGGCGGATAGCGGCGAATCGGTGCGGGGCGGCGGCGATCGGTGTGCTCACGCACCTAGAAAAGTGCTAGCTGCGTGCAGCAAAAAAGAAATTGTGCAAATTGGCCCAGCAGGGCCTGAGAAAACCTCCTGCTCGGCTTACCCTGAATTATGTTCGGGGTTATCGCCAGGAAGGTTAAACTGACCTTTGTTTGCCTGGTAAGGGCACGTGTGTGACGTCAGACGTCACACACGCACCCACGTTATTAGGAATAACATGGTGTGCGTGTATGGACAGCGGAGGGAACCCGGAGAAAGCGGAGGCTATGGACAGGTGAGGTATAGTTTGCACTGCGCACGAGGTGCAGGGGGGAGGGGATCATTTTACATTAGCAGGGCAGTGCTGGGGGCTTCGTTGCATTTGTTGCTCGTTCTTATATCACTCACCATTGCACCCGATCAAGCAACTCAGCCCTACATCTTGCAGCATGTCGGATCGATTAATGGGACCAGTTTTGGCCCGAAGTAGGTCGCATTGTCGGTCGGGCATGCACTTGGCGGCACAGATTTTCATCCGATTCCGATTATATTATAATAAGCGAATCAGATTGTCGATTGGCCGCCATTTCGCCTAATGTATGGCCGCCTTAAGACTGCTCCTTGAGACCATAAATACAAATCTATGAAGTGAAAAAAAATGAACAAACGAATACAAATAACACTATGTTTATAGAACCTCTAGATGCAGATGAACATCTAGACCTTTAAGATTACAACTACTGGCTGTAGCTGTTGTCTCCTACAGCTCCATACTATTGTGAACTTATTAATTGGGAGGAGCACAATGTGCTCAGCGTTATGAATTAAATTATTTTTATCACTGTAGTATCTCAAAGACAAGACAAACAAGAACGAGAGCTACTTCTAGTGAAGTAAGTTGAGAAAATAAAGTAAGAGATCATATAGGATAATGGGTGCTCACTGCTCACAAATATGGGCCACCTGAGAGGCAAACAGACACTAAACAGAGGGAGATTATACAGTTAGCCTGGATCCGCTCAGGGCATCTGGTTGTGCCCAAGGCAGTAAGGCAGTCATACTCCAAAGGAAAGTTGGGGAGGGGGGGAGGGATACAAAAAACAATCTTTGACCAAAAAGTAGAATATAAGGCAGTAGAGAGGGGCAAAAATATGTATATAAAAAACTTAAATAGCGATTTAAAGGGGAGGACAGGTTTTGAACTTACCTTCAAGGATGAGCAATCATGGGCTCAAAAACATTTATGTACTCACTGGCCTGTTTTGTGGGCTACCACCCACTTCCTCAAGTTAATAATCATCCTTTGCCGAACACCTCCTACTCCACCAATCTGCCGGATTCTCTCCCGGCAATATGAAAGGAAGGGAGGGGTTCCTCCAATAAATGTAAAATATTTTATTGTCATCATGCAGCTGAAAAAAGGCTGCTATTTATTATAATTTAGAAAATAGATTTCATTTCTGAAATCTTGTATTTTTAATTTGGGGCCGCTTTAACAAAATCTCTGGTTTCTGCTTCCATGTGTGTGTTTGTGTACCGCACTATGTAGGCGCAGGGTCGTGGGTGCCTGTGCATGGGCACAAGTGCACCACTGTTCAGCGCCTGCTATCTAACAGGCCAAAATGCCTAGTAAGTAATGTATATAATTAAGTATGTAGGTAATATAAAAAAGAAAATATACTGCGACCGTCATAGTTTGATCAAGGATCATACTAAAGTTCTGCATTTGTATCTTGGACTTAAGTAATCAGTTATAAAATGATCCCAAAACCTATCAGCAAGTTAATAAGCCGATAAATGTGTAGGATGGTAATTAACAATTGATATAAGATGAATGTGGGATATTAAATATCAGATATTGAATAATAAATACATAAAATATATATTGAACAATAAATGCATAAAAGAATAATGAATATAACATAATTAATGATCATATTATATAATAATCAGATATATTATACATGATTACTGCTAATCTATTAATTGCTAATAATGAAAAAGATGAATAAATATCAGTAATCAATAATAGTGATCAGAGCAAAGAGAATAACTGAGGTTTTCATTGCTGCAGTAATAAACACATAGAAACAGCCACAAATGAAATACTGTAAGTGTAAGGTACATAATAAATATAATCTGCCTAGTCAGACCTAATGTTGGACACCTCCAAAAAGTCAAAAGTATTCCAATGCTAGAAACCTATCATTATCAATAAAAGTGCGTATTGCTTGGAGACTTACCAAGTAATAAGAAGTGATTGGCAGAGCAACCTGGTGCAGGGACGCTCTGAGGTGTGCCGTAAATAAGAGTGTGGAGGGGAACTTGTGTGCGTGAGCATACCATCCGCTCTGTGTCACATGACTGTTACGTGTTCCTGTGTCAGTCAAGGAGGTTGGAGATCTGGTTAGAAGTGCTCAATCAACCATATTAGAAAGGAGCAGCATTGAAAAAACAAAACAGAACTCAAACTGTTGCTCATACTGTATGATGGATAAACTCCACAGAATAATAGGGGTGGGTTGAAAATGTTTGAGGGTAAACAATCTGTAACAAAAGACAGCTTTTCACTCTGGTAGGTATAGTGAAACTAATGGTGGCCACTAATGATTGAATATTTTTATTGGATCGTATTACATTTTTATATATTATATTTCTTTAATCCAATCTTACCATTTCTATGTAATATAAGGGAATGCCTAAATTATCCATTCAATATATTTACTCAGTTTACCCTTATACTACATAGATTTGGTAAAATTGGATCAAAAAGATTGGATCATTAGTGGCCAACATTACAAAAGTTCCCTCCCCCAGAAAAGACATTTTGGTTCCTCCCTCTCATAGACAATGCAGCAATTATACTGTGAGATAGGTGTTCAGTTCACAGTTTTCCATGTTTAAAATATGGTACATGCGGTTCCCTACTTACAAACAGACTCTGTTCTAGAAGATTGTTCGAAAGGTCCCTGACATACCAAATAGCGTTTGGGGGGTCGTTTTTGTCTTCTAAAAAACGCCTCCATTGACTTACATTTAAATCGCGGCAAAATTGCAGCAACCACAAATTTTTAAAAAATCACCACAAATTTAAAAAAAATTGCAATTGTGACAATTTTGCTGCGATTTTACAGCAATTTAGATTTAACCACCTTAGCGGTATGGACGAGCTCAGCTCGTCCATTACCGCCAGAGGGTGCCGCTCAGGCCCTGCTGGGCCGATTTTTATGAAATAAAGAGCAGCACACGCAGCCGGCACTTTGCCAGCCGCGTGTGCTGCCCGATCGGCGAAAGAGGGTCCCCCCAGCCGCCTGAGCCCTGCGCAGCCGGAACAAATAGTTCCGGCCAGCGCTAAGGGCTGGATCGGAGGCGGCTGACGTCAGGACGTCGGCTGACGTCCATGACGTCACTCCGCTCGTCGCCATGGCGTCAGGAGAAGCCAAACACGGAAGGCTGCTCATTGCGGCCTTCCGTGTTACTTTTGGCCGCCGGAGGCGATCAGAAGAACGCCTCCGGAGCGCCATCTAGTGGGCTTTCATGCAGCCAACTTTCAGTTAGCTGCATGAAATAGTTTTTTTTTTATTTAAAAAAAACCCTCATGCAGCCGCCCTGGCGATCTTAATAGAACGCCAGGTTGGTTAAAGAGAACCTGTACTGAGTAAAATTATTTAAAATAAACACATGAGGTAACTTAAAATGAACATTACATAGTTACCTTGCCATCAGTTCCTCTCAGAAGCTCACCATTTTCTTCTTACGGTGATCCCTTCCAGTTCTGACAACATTTTGTCAGAACTGAAATATACTAGTTGCTGTCAGTTATATATCAGTTGCTGTCAGTTACAGCTGAGAGGAGAACTGATGTGTCCATGTTTCCCTATGGCTCAAGTGGGCGATGTAACAGTTTAACAGTGTGCTGACCAGGAAGCTGTTATGGGGTAATGGCCATTTTCAAAATGGAGGACGGAGAATCCATTGATCACAGTGGACAAACAGGACACAGGAGAGGAAAAATAGATTGAGGAGTAGACTACACAGGAGGTAAGTATGACCTGTGTATGGTTATTTTGTCTTTTAATTTTCAGTTCAGGTTTTCTTTAAGTCAAGTTGTTTTTTAGAAAACGACCCGAAAAACGCTATTTGGTGTGTCCCTTGGCTTAATTTGTTTGTAAGTTGAGCCATGAGTTAAGCTACGTATACACATACGACAACGATCGTTCGTTGTGAACAACGAACGATCTTTTAATTGACGAAAGAACGACCTAGCTTTTAAAGGTGTGTAACGATCTGATTGTTTGTTAACGAACGATCCGGAACAACCTCACATACTGTTCCTTGAAGTTACATTATAGCAAGTTCCGCCCGCACATAATAAACGGTTCAAAACATATGTTACACTGTAAAACTAACGTTACGCATATGACATAACTAAATTTCTATTTCATACTGTCGGTATGTAGTAGAGCATCTAGATAATATAGTGTTGACAAAACATACAAAAATACACTTTCTCCTGTTAAAATAAAAATTATGGTATAATTATGGTATAATGTAGTATACAACGCATCACTGGGCACAATCATAGAATGAACGTTACATTGCGAGGGGAAAATTTAATGTGCTGTGACTATAAAACGAAGTGTGCATGTCTTGCCTACTATGAACGACCGTTTCTTAACGATGTACTACTTTTGCTAATGATCGTCGTTTAAAAAAATCCGCCAGGTCAGATCTTTCGTTTTTAACGATCTAGCTCGTCCATCGTTTGACTTAATGATCGTTGCCTGTTTTTTTAAACGATCGTCGTTTGAAATGATCGGGGAACAATCGTTTCAAACTACTATAGTCGCATGTGTGTACGCACCTTTACACATACTGAAACGTGTAGTTTGTTTTCTGACAAGTCTGGATTTGGATATATGGTATTACAGGGAACCCGATGTGAGAGGGATATGGAGGTTGCCATATTTATTTCCTTTTAAACAATGCCATTTGCCTGGAAGTCCTGAATTTTTATTACTTTCAGCCATAGACTATGAACAAGCATATGCAGATCAGGTACTCTGACTCAGCTGACTCAAGTTTTACTGGATTAGCCATATGCTTGTTCTACGGTTTTGACAATTCGTATGGCAGAAGATCAACAGGACTGCCAGGAAACTGGATTGTTTACAAGGAAATAAATATGGCAGCCTTCATATCACTCCCACCTCGGATTTCCTTTAACAATGTTTTTTGGTTGTTTTCAGTGTACTTTTAAAGTGTTTTAAGCTGTTTACAACAATTAGTATTTTTTTATTGCTACATCAACAAAGAAGCATTTGTAAAAAGCTTTTCTCCCGAAGGACAAAAAGTGCATAAGCTTGTCTTAGATCAGTACATTAGCCTCAATTCACGAAGCATTACTGCATTCGGTAATGCTGAAAACACCTGAATTTACCGAAGACCTTCCCAAATTCCAATTCACTAAACCTATTACCACACAAAAAATTAGAATTACCGACTAGTGAAGTAAATTACCACCTTGGGCCATATGCAATTCACTTTTTCTCCTAAGTTTTCTCCTATGTGATATTTTTAAATGTGTTAATAAAATGCATTTTAAGCCACCAGCAAGAAAGAAAATGCTCAAAATTATTTTGATAGTCATTTTTAATTTACTGTTTGGTACTTTTTTAATGGAAAAGTGCTGGAAAGTTATTTTAATTTGAAGATGAAAAATTATCTCCTAGGAGAAAACTCAGGTGAAAAAGGGAATTGCATATGGCCCCTTGTGCGGTAATTGCCTCAAGAAATGTCAAGGAATTGCAATTCACAAAGATTTACGCATATGGTAAATGGGGCAAAAGTGTTCGATATATTTTCTCCAGCTCTTACCAGCCAATAACTCACTCTCTCCATGCTCTCTCCGCGCGGTAACATTGACAGACAATAGGGAGAGCCAGGCAGCCAACAGGGAAGCCATACAGCCCTGCTTCTCAAGCTGATGATCCGACATGGTAGAAGGCGGTCTTCACTGTAGCAGAGCAGGGGAAGGTGACTTTTTATGAGGCTTTTCTGCATCCCTTTAGATGTGAAAATCTGTATACTGTTATACAGAAGAGCTCCCCCTGGTTGCTGTAGCACATCTTAAGGGATGTTGGAGATGCACTAGGACAAAAAACCCTGAGGCAGGGAACACACTTGTCTTTCAGTTTTCTGCGCGCGTTTTCCTGCATACTTTTGCTGCACTCCCAAGTGTGTTTCTATTCAGGAAAACGCGCACGTTTTTTCACAGCAGCTGATGTAGTTGAGAGAGAAAACTGACAAAATGTGCAGAATCAGGATGCAGAATGTCAGTTTTTTTTCTGCGCGTGAACAACATATTAAGTGTGTACTAACCCATTGATTAACATGAGTTCTCAGTTTTTCTGTGCAGAAAATGCGCACGAAAACAGACAAGTGTGTTCCCTGCCTCACTCATACACACACAGCTTCCTGCCTCAGTGCTGACCTACTCCACAGCTGGTAAGTGACACTTACCAAGCATGGCTTAGTGAATTAAAGCATGTTTGTTCTGTAAATTACCAAACTTTTGCCTTATGCGGAAGATCTTTAGTTAATTTGGAAAAAAATGTAAAATACTGATTGCAGTATTTTACCAACCAAAATTATTTTACCGAACTTCCTTTAGGCCTCTTTCACACCAAGACGTTGCGTTTTAGGGGACGTTAAGATCGCATAACGTGCCCCTAATGCAACGCATGGTGGTGTTGAAGTTGGACGTCAGATTGAGCCGCGTTATGCAGCTTTTGGTGCGCTGTTTTTGTTCTATCTATACTGATAGAACAGCCGATCCAGGATAGTGATGGGAAGTCCGTCTCTTTTCAAGGATTCGGATGCTTCGAATCGGATCATTGAAAAGATCCGGATCTTTGAACCGAATCATTTGAATCATTTTACTAGGGAAGCAGACTGGGGGTGAAATGACTGGCAGGACACGACTTTCCCTGCACTGTACATTCTGTATGTTCTTGTTTCTTCCAGACAGACATCCACTGTGAACCGAATTGTTCATTGTGATGATCCGGATGATTCGACTCACAAAAAAGATCCGGATCAAATGAACGATTCATTCATGATCCGGACAACACTACGAGTCCAGGTTACGTCACCACAGTGCAGTGAATATTAATTAGCCATGTGGCTAGTCACTGAGCATGTGCAAGCAGTCTAACGCAGCTAAAGCCTAGTATAACGCACAGCATGCTGCACTTTCATTCAACGTGTAGCGTTACAGTGTAACGCAACGTGGGCACTCTGAACAGCACATTGATTTTTCATTACTGTGAGTTGGGCTGCGTTACTGGCTGCTGTAACGTGGGACTTTAACGTCCCACTATGAAAGCAGCCTTAGTGAATTGAGGCCATAGTGATGTGTACACAGGGGGAAAAGTTATGTGATCATATATGACAGACACCTATACTTTGGCTATCTATACACCTATACCTGGCTTCCTATACTGGTGGCACCTATACTTTTGCTATCTATACTGGGGGCACCTATACCTGGCTATCCATACTGAAGGCACCTACACCTGGCTACCTATAATGGTGGCACATATACCAGGCTAACTTTACTGGGGGCACCTTTACCAGGCTACCTATACTGGAGGGCACCTATACCTGGCTGTCTATACTGGGGGCACCTATACCTGGCTAACTATAATGGTGGCACCTATTCAAGGCTGTCTATACTGGCGGCACCTATACCTGGCTAACTATAATGGTGGCACCTATTCAAGGCTGTCTATACTGGGGGCACCTATACCTGGCTACCTACTGGGTCATGTAGAAAAGATACACGTGGGCACCAACTGATTGTTTCAGACTTTACTCCAATAGGTGTAGCATCAATGCATTAATGGCAGAAAGATAACATATACATCACCATTCCTGGGTTGCTGCACAGCACATAGAGACAAGATGGTGAACAATTGTTTTGCGCTAGTTGCGCATCATCACGGACCCACTCAGCTCTATGGTGGGGAGAAAAGCTTGCCGCCATACTTGGTGGCTTCCCATATAAATGTTTAACTCCTCCCTGTAACAGGGTAGGATCAGCCTCATCCCATGCATCGCCGGAACGAGTATGCGTCTCACTGTGGAGTGCACTGTTAGTATTTCCGGCTATGTCACATCCCCTCTATACGAAACGCTTCGCCGCTGTATTGTTTACACGCAGTTGCATAGAAACGGCAGCATACACACAGCTTTCCCAGCTAAAGAGCTGAAAACAGCTCCTAACTGCTGGAAAATAATTGGGCTAAAGAAGATGATATGTGGGGTGTTGTGGAGATGCCCTATCCCAAACGTTCAGAGCAATTCTACTGTTCTAGCAAGATAAGTGACCTCATAATCATTGCTTTTAGAAGAATCTATTAGCCAAAAAAGCCAGTGTAAGATAGCACAAAACCCTTCACCATTAGGTGAATAATGCTTTCCATGAGAAAATGTATGCGTGCTCAAACACCAAGTTTAACCCTAGCAAGTCTGGCTTTGCAAATCTGGCCTAATTGGCTATTCATGAGGCAATGCTTATGCAAATGTGCATTTGCTTTCGCATTCCAAACTATGCAAGGTCAAAAAACCAATACCGCAAAGCGGCTTCCCAATGCCCCCCCCCGTGGCGCTCCTGGATAGTGCTAATGTAGCATAAACTAATTCCTGCAGGGCGACCGCTTTGCGGTATTGGTTTTTTGACCTTGCATAGTTTGGAATGCGAAAGCAAATGCACATTTGCATAAGCATTGCCTCATGAATAGCCAATTAGGCCAGATTTGCAAAGCCAGACTTGCTAGGGTTAAACTTGGTGTTTGAGCACGCATACATTTTCTCATGGAAAACATTTTTTGCAGTTGTATCCTTTGGAGGCAGGTGGTGGATGGCTTGCTCTGGTGATGTGAGCCCTGGAGTGAGTTGTCTGCGCCTGTCCTCCCCACCCCTCTAGAGTGTTGTATGTGAGCCAGCCCTGAGCTCTAAAGCTCGGGGTGACCCATGCTTCACTCCTTTCTCATGTGGTGCCCCCAAGTTAATGCGCATGTAGCAGAACGCAATGGACGTTAACGTAAGTGCCTGTTTTTAATATTGGGAGGTGGGTGCGGACGGCTCTCCCCGGCACTGGCCACGCTTGGGGGGGGGGGTCGCCTGTGCCACCCAGCCTCCGCCTCTGGGGTGCCACTGTGGTTCCCAGGCAGTGAGAGAGCCTGGGACCCCGCGGTCCCCCCGGTTGTATGGGGGCATTGGGAAGCCTCCCCGTGGCGCTCCTGGATAGTGCTAATGTAGCATGAACTAATTCCCGCAGGGCGACCGCTTTGCGGTATTGGTTTTTTGACCCTGCATAGTTTGGAATGCGAAAGCAAATGCACATTTGCATGAGCATTGCCTCATGAATAGCCAATTAGGCCAGATTTGCAAAGCCAGACTTGCTAGGTTTAAACTTGGTGTTTGAGCACGTATACATTTTCTCATGGAAGCCATTAGGTGAATGATGAGGAAGAAAGAGGAGAGAGGGTAAGAGAAAATAGAAAAACCAAGAAGAGAACCCTATTCTTATGATTAAACTATTAGTATATCATATGATGTCACAATTCAGTATTTTTCCAGAAATACACCAAAGTAATTTTTATCATTAAAGCCCAAGGGGCCCATTGCATTGGTCCTAGAAATCAACACTGCTTCCCTTTGTAGTAAAATAATATCACGACCCCCCCCCCCCCCCCGGAGTCTTTTAACTGACTCTAGACCTGCTATTCTCAGAACATCTGGATTAGCTCCATAACATTCATGCACATGATTTATAAGCCTCAAGGCCCTAACTTTAGTATGGATCGACCTTCTATGTTCAACAAGATGCTCTCTCATAGGTCTGGTTGTTTGCCCAATATAGAAAAAGGAGCATAGACAGAGAGCCACGTACACAACAAATGTATTCCTGCATGTAATACCTGTCTACCTATACTGGAGGAACCAATACCTGGCTACCTGTAGTGGGGGCACCTATACCTGGCTACCTATACTGGGGGCACCTATACCTGGCTATCTATAATGGGGGCACCTATATTTGGCATCCTATACTGGGGCACCTATACTTTGGCTATCTATACACCTATACCTGGCTTCCTATACTGGTGGCACCTATACTTTTGCTATCTATACTGAGGTCACCTATACCTGGCTATCTATACCGGAAGCACCTATACCTGGCTACCTATACTGGCGGCACATATACATGGCATCCTATACTGGGTGGCAATATATATTATATTTAGCGCACACCCTTGGACAATGATCTTCAAAACACATTCTTTATATCTTCGGCATATTGTCCATAGACTTGCATCAATACCAGCAACACCTCCACCATAGACACCCACTCGTGATCAGACTCACCGGACGTATTGGCCACTGTTAGACTGGCCAATCATGCACGATTCCAGGAAGCCTAGGTGCCTCAGGATCCTGGTGCTAATGCTGCTCTGTATCTTTATCATTTTGCAAGACCTCAGAGAAAAAACCTCACATAGCATGATACTGTCTCTTTAAAATCAGTTTTATTAAAAGTTACACTCACATGTCCAAGATGATTATGTTCGCACAGAGTTTTTTTCACGGGCTCTCCCCCGTTGCCAGGCTGGGCATGCTGTTTGGGCTTGTCTCCCACGACCTATTAGCCACCTCTGCACTGACTCCACTCAAAGGCCAACGTTCTTATCCTAGTACGTCCACCTCCGCCCGATCGATTTCGTTACTTCCTTGTAACTCATCAGGGGCACGAAGATTGGACGCCTACCAGGACATATTTATTGCATACTGCGCCTCACTGGCCGCTCCCACCATCCCTCCCACAGCGCTCATGCGCTCCTGTTGATTGGCCTGCATTCTACCACGTGGGCCAATACTCTCAAATTGGTCAGATGCAGCCACATGCAAGCCCGCATACCGAGCCTCTTCCGTAACGCTATACGCGTCATTCCCAGCAAGCTCCGCATGCCCGCATTACCATGGGCTCAGGCATCGGAGTTCAATACATGACGCCGTACGCGTCATGTTCCCAGCAATCTCCGCATGCCTGTATCCCATTGGCTCCCTTTCGCCAAGTTCTGATTGGTTGAGGCGCGAGTGCACACCACGCTATGTTTACACCCCCTCCAACTGTATACAACCTTCTCCAACCCACAAAATTGCAGGCCCCTTGGGTCACACCTATGGTGAACCCTAAAATGCTCAGATACGCTATGTCCACCGAACCCTTTCTTGATGTTACGAATATGTTCCTGAACCCTTGTCTTAAGGGCTCTGGTGGTCCTCCCCACGTATAGTTTACCACAGTTACACCATAATAAATAGACAACCCCTACAGTATTGCAGGTGATATTGTGCCTAATTTTAAACCTGGCCTGGTTTGAAAAGACACCACCTCATCTGTTCTAATTCCATTGGCTTCCTCACATGCCTGACAACCCCTGCAAGGAAAAAACCCTTTCTGACTCCAGAATGGAGCAACCCCCCTGACCGGTCCCTCCACCAAACTCGGTGCCAATATCTGTTTAAGGTTTGGCGCTCTATATATTAAGGTTTGACGCTCTATATATAAATTGCGGTTTCTCCGGTATAGCTCGCTGGAGCACCCTGTCCTCTTTCAATATGTGCCAATGTCTTTTCATGATCGTTTCCATCTGTCTATGCTGACAAGAATACTCAGTGATAAATGGTACCTTATACTCATGAGGGCCCCCCCCTCTACCTCCTTTTATTAAATCATCCCTATTTTTCCGCCCTACCTCAATAACTTCAGTGTACAACTGTTCCTCCCCATACCCCTTTTCCAAAAATCTATCCACCAGCTTTTGTGACTGTGCCATATAATCTTCAATTTTAGTGCAATTCCTTCGCAATCTTGTGAACTGTCCCCTAGGTACTGCTTTCAACCATTGTGAATGGTGACAACTATCTATGGACAGGTACCCATTCCTGTCCGTGCTCTTAAAATACGTGCGTGTTATTATTTTTCCTTCATATTTCTCTATCTCTATATCCAAAAAATGAACCTTTTGTAAATCACTCTCCACTTCCAACTTGATATTCAACTGATTATTATTAATCCCCTTAATAAATTCATCCAATTGGGATGAGCTACCCTCCCAAACTATAAACAAATCATCAATAAACGGGTGCCACATCGATATATTCCCCCCTTGTGCCCACTCTTCCAAAACCCGTGCTTCCCACCACCCCATAAATATATTTGCCAGTGAAGGTGCAAACCTCGCCCCCATAGCACATCCTTTGATTTGGATGTAATAATTTCCCCTATACCAAAAGTAATTCCTACTCAAAGCAAATGTAAGCAACTCTATCACAAATTCCACCTGCTGAGTGTCCAGTTCGCCTTCTTCATCAAAACTTGCCCTCACTGCTGCCAGAGCAGGCCCATGCGGAATGTTGGTGTAAAGGCTGGCCACATCAGCTGTAACCATAACACTGCTTTCACTTATACATTTTCCTTCCAAGATGCACAGCATATGTTTCGTATCCTTTACTACACACGGTAACCTCTGTACCAACGGTTGCAAAAAGTAGTCAATATATTGTCCAAGTCTGTGAGTTATGGACCCTATGCTGCTGATTATAGGGCGGCCAGGGGGGGCAGTGGTGCTCTTATGAATTTTGGGTATCTGATAAATAATTGGAATTCTTGGTGCCGACGGCAGCAAGAACTCAAACTCCCTGTCATCTACTATCCCCTTATCCAATCCTCCCCTTAATATCTTCCTCAGTTCTTGCGTGAATATTTTTGTGGGGTCCCCCCTCAGTTTACAGTATGTGGTAGTGTCCCCCACCAACCTGTCTAATTCCGTTCTATACTGTTCCTTGTTGAGGACCACTACCCCCCCTCCTTTGTCAGCCGGTCGTATCACCAGTCCCTTCTCTTCCAAGATGCCTTTTGCTACTGCCAAGGTATTATCTCTCTTCTTCACCTCAATATTTTGTAGATCCCTTTCCACTAGTCTCCTAAAGACTTCAACACAATTACTATTTGTCCCATCCTGAGGGTTAAAAATAGATTTATTACGCATCCCCGTATGCAAAAATTGACCTACCGGGTTTACTCTAGTTACTGGGCCTTTTTTATTTAAGAACATATTTGTAATATTCAGGGTCCTTGCATATTTCTGAAGATCTATATATGTCTGAAACCTGTTCATAGGTTTCATAAACAATACGTAGGGAGGACCACCAGAGCTCTTAAGACAAGGGTTCAGGGACATATTCGTAACATCAAGAAAGGGTTCGGTGGACATAGCGTATCTGAGCATTTTAGGGTTCACCATAGGAGTGACCCAAGGGGCCTGCAATTTTGTGGGTTGGAGAAGGTTGTATACAGTTGGAGGGGGTGTCACAAGGTGAGGCACATCTCTAAAAAAGAAACTCGCTGGATTTACAGTATGGGAAGCCTCCAACCTGGAGGACATAATGTGGATCTAGATTTAAACTGTTTTATTGCTGATAATTGAGGATGGATAATGTGTTTAATATCAGGGAAAGATGTTGAAAAGCTACCTTGGATTATATAATAAATTTGTGAGTGACCAGAAAACAATAAGTAAATGGTGAGATAAATCACCATTTAGGAGGTCATAGTGGCTAATTAATCAATTTTAATTTTAAATTTAATTCTAATTTTAACAATAATAGTGTTTAAGTGAATATGTGCAATAATGAAGAATCGGTGGTGTATAAATGCATGACTGTAAACGGAGTCTCCCTCCGCTATCCTGGGATGTGGATAGTATCAGTAAGAAGGGAATGACACATGTAAACATAGCGCGGTGTGCACTCGCGCCTCAACCAATCAGAACTTGGCGAAAGGGAGCCAATGGGATACAGGCATGTGGAGATTGCTGGGAACATGACGCGTACGGCGTCATGTATTGAACTCCGATGCCTGAGCCCATGGTAATGCGGGCATGCGGAGCTTGCTGGGAATGAAGCGTATAGCGTTACGGAACAGGCTCGGTATGCGGGCTTGCATGTGGCTGCATCTGACCAATTGGAGAGTATTGGCCCACGTGGTAGAATGCAGGCCAATCAACAGGAGCGCATGAGCGCTGTGGGAGGGATGGTGGGAGCGGCCAGTGAGGCGCAGTATGCAATAAATATGTCCTGGTAGGCGTCCAATCTCCGTGCCCCTGATGAGTTACAAGGAAGTAATGAAATCGATCGGGCGGAGGTGGACGTACTAGGATAAGAAAGTTGGCCTTTGAGTGGAGTCAGTGCAGAGGTGGCTAATAGGTCGTGGGAGACAAGCCCAAACAGCATGCCCAGCCTGGCAACGGGGGAGAGCCCGTGAGAAAAACTCTGTGCGAACCTAATCAGCTTGGACATGTAAGTGTAACTTTTAATGAAACTGATTTTAAAGAGACAGTATCACGCTATGTGAGGTTTTTTCTCTGAGGTCTTGCAAAAGGATAAAGATACAGAGCAGCATTAGCACCAGGATCCTGAGGCACCTAGGCTTCCTGGAATCGTGCATGATTGGCCAGTCTAACAGTGGCCAATACGTCCGGTGAGTCTGATCACGAGTGGGTGTCTATGGTGGAGGTGCTGCTGGTATTGATGCAAGTCTATGGACAATATGCCGGAGATATAAAGAATGTGTTTTGAAGATCATTGTCCAAGGGTGTGCGCTAAATATAATATATATTGATTTGTGAAAGGTCTGCCTAGACCTGGTGGTGGCGCACCCGAGGACATTGTAAAATTGGCTATAGCGCTTTGACAATTTGTTTCTATACTGGGGGGCACCTATACCTGTCTTCCTATACAGGGGGAAACTATACCTAGCTACTTACCTACCTATACTAAGGGTGGGGTTTTTTGCCGCACCGTGCCGATAACGTGTGTTGCAAATTGGTAGGTGCTGTGCGATCATTCCAAATCGGGGTAAAAAATAATTCTTGCATGCAAATCCCTATAGCCATGTATGGCACAGCTCAAGGGATTCAGATGTGTTCTCATATTGTATCACATCTCACAGAAGCGCCGCTACAGTGGAACTCACAGGTCTCAATGAAATGATCAAAATTACAATCATTCACTAAAAATATCACTATTAATGGACACCATGCGGAAGGAAATTAAAAATGTAATATGTAAAATTAGGGTGCCATCTAGTGGAGGTAGTTGGAAAGAGCATATAGATGAGAAACTAAGAATAGGAAGAACACCAAGGTGGATGATAGTGAAGTGGAAGGAAATGGAATTAAAGTGAGGAACCATGACATAGGGTGCACCTGTATTACATTTGTTGAGTGACAATAATAATTAGGGTGATCAAAATGAATAAATAGAAGTAAGCAAAAAAAATAGCAAATTTTTTCGAAAAACTGCCATCATTCGTATTGCTTAATACAAAGTGACATAAGAATCCACAAATTGGAATAATACTAAACAGATGTGGCTTAAAGTAATGGATAGCATAAGTCTTATATACTCGTTGAGACCCTGGCTTATCAACTGATCAATGATAAAGGTTTTGGGATCATTTTATTGCTGATTACTTAAAGAGTACCAGAGCTGGAATCAAATGAAGATTTGATACTTACCACTTACCCAGGGCTTCCTCCAGCCCCATAAACACGTCTGAGTCCAGCGCCATCCTCCCGTGGTCTGTTGTTCAGCCGCAATCAGCCTCGGTAACAGGATCAGTCGCGGTCTTCTGCGCATACGCAGGAGGTCCGCACATGCGCAGAAGGCCACAACTGACACGATTGATCCTGTTACCGGGGCTGATCACGGCTGAAAGGCAGGACGTGGAAGGACAGCGTGAGACTCAGAGGTGTTTATGGGCCTGGAGGAAACCCAGATTAAATATCAAATCTTAGTTTGATTCCAGCTCTGGTTTACTTTAAAGTAGACAAGACACAGAACATTCATATTGCACTTTTCTGCTGGCAGACTCAAAGCGCCAGCCACTAGAGCACGCTCAGCAGGCAATACCAGTTGCCTGTCAGCCCTGCTGATCCTCGGCCTCTAATACTTTTAGCCCTAGACCTTGAACAAGCATGCAGCAGATCAGGTGTTTCTGACATTATTATCAGATCTGACAAGATTAGCTGCATGCTTGTTTCTGATGGGATTCAGATACAACTGTGGCCAAATAGATCAGCAGGGCTGCCAGGCTACTGGTATTGTTAAAAGGAAATAAGTATGGCAGCCTCTATATACCTCTCACTTCAGTTGTCCTTTAACCAGTACACTATCCAGCTAGTGAATTTATCCAGTGGAAGGCTAGATTACCTTAACCAGAGAAGCCTGGTGCTGCTCCTTGCAGTGGCATAGCAATAGGAGTTGCAAAGGTCTCAACCGCACTAGGGCTCATGGGCCAGAGGGACCCTGTAGGGCACTCCCTCAACTGCAGTATTAGCCCTTTAATGGGCCTGTGCATGTAATGATCACATCTATAAATGCTTTGAATTATAATAATGATTAACAAGCTGTTCCCCATCCCCTTCTTGCACCTCTGGCGTTGTGGTTGTCCTTGGCAGGTTTTGGTGCGTTTATCAGTTGCTATGTATAGAGTGCTTGGGGGGGGGGGAGGCCCAATGTAAAACTCGCACTGGGGCCCATAGCTCCTTAGCTACGCCACTGGCTCCTTGTCTTCGGAATCCCTCCCATTCCCTGTGCTCGGTCCATTTCACTCCCCAGCCTTCCGCAAGTTCACCCAAGCAGTGCCGATTGATTCTGAACCAGTGAATCCAGTCAAATACCTGGACGTTGGGGAATGAGAGAAGCCTGAAGACAACAAGGAGCATCTGGAGGCTATGGAGGAGGTAATCACCATAGGCTTCATTCAATCTCCCCATATACCTCCCCCCCCTCCTTTCAGGGGTACTTAATCACTGATGAAATTACGAAGGTAGGAGTACTACCGTAAATTGTTTACATTTTTTCTTACATTACATATATAATTGTACTAAACTTTGTGTGTATGAACTCGTATTGTTTTGCCCCTCTTTCGTTCCAGTTAGTGAGCAAAGTGATATGTAAATGACTCTATATTTGGAATCTGGTCACCAATTACATGGGCAGGCATCATTAATCTAACAATAACAAATCATGTTTAGCAGGTTTTCTTGTTACCAGGCTGCTTTGTTTATGCCACAGGTTTCCAAGAGTGCTTGCCTATGGCTCACAGTGGAAAATAACTGGTTGGGGAGGTACCGGATCTGTGATATGTTTTAGAAGGCCTAAGGTCCCCCACCAAACTTCTGTCACTCACCTCCTCCTATAGCTTGTCTCAGTGCTCCACCGCTCCATAGAAAGGTTAGAGATAAAATGAAGAGGAAAAAGAATGCCTATCCGCTCCATAGAAAGGTTAGAGATAAAATGAAGAGGAAAAAGAATGCCTATAAGGTCCTAAAACAGGAGGGGACTGAGGCTGCACTCAGCAATTATAAGGAGTGCAATAAAAATTGTAAAAAAGAAATTAGGCTGGCAAAGATCGAAGCTGAAAATCAAATCGCTAGGGATATCAAATCTAACCCAAAAAAGTTTTACAAGTACATCGACTCTAAAAAAATAAAGGTTGACTGTATAGGACTCCTAAAGGATGAGGGTGGGACCTCAATGGTGGATGACCAAGGTAAGGCAGAGTTATTAAATGCTTTCTTTGCTTCTGTCTTCACAAAGGAAACAGCACTGTTGCAAATTACAGAGGCAGAAGAGTCTCAATCTTCAAACTGTAATATTAAATACTTATGCAGGAAGAAGTAAAGGCAAGACTAAATAAATTAAAAATAGACAAGGCACCTGGCCCGGATGGCATGCATCCTCGAGTCCTAAGGGAATTAAGTTCAGTTATAGATAAACCCCTTTATCTTATCTTTTGTGACTCTCTTTCAACTGGCAGAGTCCCAGTGGATTGGCGTACAGCCCACGTTTTCCTATTATTTAAGAAGGGCAAAAAATCAGATCCAGGGAATTATAGACCTGTAAGCTTAACATCAGTTGTATGCAAACTATTTGAGGGGTTACTAAGAGATACTATACATGACTTCATAGTAGAAAATAATCTTATTTCTCAGCATCAACATGGGTTTACTAAAGACAGGTCCTGTTTGACTAACATGCTCAGCTTTTATGAGGTAGTGAATGCTAATATGGATATTGGGAATGCTGTAGATGTGATATACTTGGACTTTGCTAAGGCCTTCGACACTGTTCCCCACAAAAGTCTGGTGCAAAAGTTGAGGATGCAAGGACTGGGGAAGAGTCTGTGTGCTTGGATAGGGAACTGGCTAATGGACAGAAAACAAAGAGTTGTGGTCAATGGATCATACTCAAAATGGGAGACTGTTAGCAGTGGGGTCCCACAGGGGTCTGTACTGGGTCCAGTGCTCTTCAATTTATTTATTAATGACCTAGTGGATGCAGTAGTGAGCAATGTTGCTATTTTTGCAGATGATACAAAATTGTGCAGAATCATCAAATCTCAGGAAGATAGTGTCATATTGCAACAGGATCTGGATAGGATGGCTATATGGGCGCATAAATGGCAGATGAAATTCAATGTTGAAAAATGTAAAGTCATGCATTTTGGTCGTACCAATGGTCTAGCACCATACAAAATAAATGGGAGACAGTTGGGGACATCAAACTTGGAGAAGGACTTAGGAGTACTCATCGACAACAAGTTAAATAATCGTACTCAATGCCAAGCCACTGCAGCTAAAGCTAACAAAATTTTGGGATGCATTAAAAGGGAAATAAAAACTCGAGATGCGAGCATAATATTGCCCCTGTTTAACTCTCTAGTAAGGCCACATCTGGAATATGGAATTCAGTTCTGGATATTGCAGTTTTAGAGCAGGTGCAGAGACGAGCAACGAAATTGATACGTGGGATGGAAGGTCTCACTTACTAAGAAAGGTTAGATAAACTGGGTTTATTTAGTCTATAGAAAAGACGCCTTAGAGGAGATCTAATTAACATGTATAAATACATCAGAGGGCAATATAATAGCTTGGCGGATGAGCTTTTTGTCCCTAGGCCTTCTCAAAGGACTAGAGGACATGATCTGCGCATGGAGGAAAAACGTTTTAGCCACTTATTTAGGAAAGGGTTCTTTACAGTAAGAGTGATTAAGATGTGAAATGCATTGCCACAGGAAGTCGTTATGGCAAACTCTATACCTGCATTTAAAGGGGGCTTAGATGCTTTCCTTGGGTTGAATGACATCCATGGCTACAATTACTAGGTAAGGCCTAATGATGTTGATCCAGGGATTCTATCTGATTGCCATCTGGAGTCGGGAAGGAATTTTTCCCTTTTGGGGCTAATTGGACCATGCCTTGTAAGGGTTTTTTCGCCTTCCTCTGGATCAACAGGGATATGTGAGGGAGCAGGCTGAAGTTGTACTTTGTACTGGTTGAACTCGATGGACGTATGTCTTTTTTCAACCAAAATAACTATGTAACTATGTAACTCACACTGATGGACATATGCTTGACCTCATATTCACTCGTCTCTGTTCTATCACTAATTTTACTAATGCTCCACTCCTTCTCTCTGACCATAACTTACTCAACTTCTCTCTCTCCTCCTCTTTTCCTACTATGCTGGCACAAGCATGCTCACATAATCACAGAAACTACTGCAATCTAAAAGATATGCAATCGGTATCTGATTCCCTGGCACCTCTTCTCACACAATACCTCCAATCTGCCAAATTTCATTCAAATCCGTTCAGCCATTTTTGTGTGATCGAGTAACAAACATCCAAACATCCGAACTTTCCCATTTATAATAGTAGTAGGATATATATATATATATATCCTACTACTATTATAAATGGGAAAGTTCGGATATTTGGATGTTTAGATGTGTGGATGGTTGGATGTTTGGGTGGTTGGATGTTTGTTACTCGATCACGCACAAGTGGCTGAACGGATTTGAATGAAATTTGGCACACACATAGTACATTACCTGGAATAACATATAGGATACTTTTCATTCCCATAACCAAAAAGTGGGCGGAGACAAATACAAATTTCACTGGGAAATGTAAACAGCAGCCGTTCTTAAACTGTTAACAGTAGGGTTCTCAAACGTTGCACAGTTTGTCACTGAGTGACTGGAATCATATTCTGAAAAGTGGGTGGAGCCTGCATAAGCCAATAAAAATTCACCTATTGATTTTCAAGGGAAATATTTCATTGCTGTCATTCTTGCACTGTTAATGGCACAAACCTCAAACCTGGTACAGTTGGTATTTGGGTGACTGGGGTTCAAATTCAGAAAAGGGGGTGGAGTCAGAAACAGACAATCAGATTTGTTTCATTGCAATGAAAATTATTGATGACAAAGACTGCAAAGCTTACAAACGTGGTCATTAAGTAATTGTGTGTTATAATTAGAAAAAGGGGCCGTAGCGAACACCGGCCAAATACATAATTGGGCAATGCCAGGTCATCAGTGGGCGAAGACAAATACATATTTTACTGGGGAAATGTAAACTGCAGCCATTCTTACACTATTAATTGTAGGGTTCTCAAACTTTGCACAGCTAATATGTATATATATATATATATATATATATATATATATATATATATATATATATATATATATATATATATAGTGGGTTGCAAAAGTATTCGGCCCCCTTGAAATTTTCCACATTTTGTCATATTACTGCCACAAACATGAATCAATTTTATTGGAATTCCACGTGAAAGACCAATACAAAGTGGTGTACACATGACAAGTGGAACGAAAATCATACATGATTCCAAACATTTTTTTACAAATAAATAACTGCAAAGTGGTGTGTGCATAATTATTCAGCCCCCTTTGATCTGAGTGCAGTCAGTTGCCTATAGACATTGCCTGATGAGTGCTAATGACTAAATAGAGTGCACCTGTGTGTAATCTAATGTCAGTACAAATACAGCTGCTCTGTGAGAGCCTCAGATGTTGTCTAAGAGAATATTGGGAGCAACAACACCGTGAAGTCCAAAGAACACCCAAGACAGGTCCAAGACAGGTCAGGGATCAAGTTATTGAGAAATTTAAAGCAGGCTTAGGCTACAAAAAGATTTCCAAAGCCTTGAACATCCCAAGGAGCACTGTTCAAGCGATCATTCAGAAATGAAAGAAGTATGGCACAACTGTAAACCTACCAAGACGAGGCCATCCACCTAAATTCACAGGCCGAACAAGGAAAGCGATGATCAGAAATGCAGTCAAGAGGCCCATGGTGACTCTGGACTAGCTGCAGAGATCTACAGCTCAGGTGGGAGACTCTGTCCATAGGACAACTATTAGTCATGCACTGTACAAAGTTGGCCTTTATGGAAGAGTGGCAAGAAGAAAGCCATTGTTAACAGAAAAGCATAAGAAGTCCCGTTTGCAGTTTGCCACAAGCCATGTGGGGGACACAGCAACCATGTGGAAGAAGGTGCTCTGGTCAGATGAGACCAAAATGGAACTTTTTGGCCAAAATCCAAAACGCTATGTGTGGCAGAAAATGAACACTGCACATCACTCTGAACACACCATCCCCACTGTCAAATATGGTGGTGGCAGCATCATGCTCTGGGGGTGCATCTCTTCAGCAGGGACAGGGAAGCTGGTCAGAGTTGATAGGAAGATGGATGGAGCCAAATACAGGGCAAACTTGGAAGAAAACCTCTTGGAGTTTGCAAAAGACTTGAGACTGGGGCGGAGGTTCACCTTCCAGCAGGACAACGACCCTAAGCATAAAGCAAGGGCAACAATGGAATGGTTTAAAACAAAACATAGCCATGTGTTAGAATGGCCCAGTCAAAGTCCAGATCTAAATCCAATCGAGAATCTGTGGCAAGATCTGAAAACTGCTGTTCACAAACGCTATCCATCTAATCTGATTGAGCTGGAGCTGTTTTGCAAAGAAGAATGGGCAAGGATTTCAGTCTCTAGATGTGCAAAGCTGGTAGAGACAAACCCTAAAAGACTGGCAGCTGTAATTACAGCAAAAGGTGGTTCTACAAAGTATTGACTCAGGGGGCCGAATAATTATGCACACCCCGCTTTGCAGTTATTGATTTGTAAAAAATGGTTGGAATGATGTATGATTTTCGATCCACTTCTCACGTGTACACCACTTTGTATTGGTCTTTCGTGTGGAATTCCAATAAAATTGATGCATGTTTGTGGCAGTAATGTGACAAAATGTGGAAAACTTCAAGGGGGCCGAATACTTTTGCAACCCACTGTATATATATATATATATATATATATATATATATATATATGTATATGTATATATATATATATATATATATATATATATATATGTATATGTATATATATATATATATATATATATATATTAAGACAAATATATATATATATATATATATATATATATATATATATATATATATATATATATATACACACACACACACACACACTATTGCGGACCCTTTTTCGTTTGATTATTTGAATGTTATTTATGTTATAATGTTTAAATAGTAATGTATATTGGCATACTGATGTAACTATAGTGCTTAAAGAGACTCTGAAGCGAGAATAAATCTCACTTCAGAGCTCATAGTTAGCAGGGGCATGTGTGCCCCTGCTAAACCGCCGCTATAGCGCGGCTTAACGGGGGTCCCTTCACCCCCAAAGCGACCACTGCAACACTTGGTCGCAGATTTGGTCGTGATTTATGGCTTCCTGGAGGCAGGGCTAACGGCTGCAGCCCTGCCTCCAGTCGCGTCTGTCAGCGGCGCATCGCCGCCTCTCCCCCGCCCCTCTTAGTGAAGGAAGACTGAGAGGGGCGGGGGAGAGGCGGAGATACGCGCTGACAGACGCGCGTGGGGCAGGGCTGCGGCGGTTAGCCCTGCCCCAACCAGGAAGCGCTCCCCCGCTGTACGGAGCGGATTTGGGGGGTCAAGGACCCCCGTTAAGCCGCGGGAGAGCGGCGTTTTAGCAGGGGCACACGTGCCCCTGCTATCTATGAGGTCTGAAGCGAGATTTATTCTCGCTTCAGACTCTCTTTAAGCCATACATGTGAAAGTCTGACATGTGGGCCAAACGTGGCCCTCAGAACCATTACATGTGTCCATCATGTGGTTTTTACGTTTGGCATTATGTTTTCCCCTTTCTAGTCCACCTGGGAAGCTATATTGGAGATGAAATACTTGAACACCACGTAAGCCATATGGGTGATGGAGGAGAAAAGTATTCTATATTTTCCAAATGAGTAAGTGAGTGTGGGTGCCAATACATAATAGGGAACTGTATAGGCCGTGGAGGAACACTGTATAACAAATAATTATTTAGGTGTTGTAGGGTGGACATGACAGATCAGGAAAGTACATATGGAAGTAAGGTGGCCACTACACCTTCATGTGTTTCGACGACAAGGTCCTACTTACCTAATTAAAATTACATTGACTTTTTAGTAAATTTTAATAACCCTGCTATAGGTATCCATGCCCTGCCAGCCTATCCTTCATACAACATCAAGCTTGTGTCTGCTTCAGCTATCAGTAATCAATTATGTGACCTCTAACTAATGATTAGCATCCTGTTGCTTGTTACAGTAATTGTTTTAAAAATATTAGGTGTGTTCAAGCTAGATGTTTTGCAAATAATATTTTCGGTTCGACTTTATGAAAGGCTGAATATGCAGTACTCACAGTACTCAGGCCCGCAATCATAAATGTTGTGGCCCTTCACACATCATCAGGCTTGTGCCCCCTCCCTGGGCCCACCCACTGGTTGATGTGGCCGCCCACTAGTCAGGCCACCCCATGTCCATGCTTAAATTGCACTGCATCAAAAAATGTGCATGGCTCCAACACAGAACAAAGCGGCAAGCACAGCGTGATGCGCCAAAGACTGGGTGTGAGTATGGCATGTTGTGGGTGGAGACAAATACTAGCAAAATACAGGTAGTCCCCAGTGAACAAATGTACTTGTGACCAGTAGGTCAGTTCTTATCCTTTATCCATTTTCTTTTGTCCCCCTCTTTTCTTCCTGTGCCTGTTTTGGCTTTCTGTGTGTCACCTCAGAGTGTGCCTATTTTTTGTCCCTCTATGTGACCTCATGTTCCCGTCTTATATATTTTCCCCCTGTGCCTCTTTTATCCCCCTGTGTTACCTCTTGTCCCCTTCTGTCTCAGGTTGTCCCCCTGTCCTAGCCAGGTATAGGTGCCCCCAGTATAGCTATCCAGGCATAGATCCCCTCAATATAGGTATGCAGCTATAGGTGGTGACCCATTATCTAAAGTCTGCTGTAGCTGGCTCACTCATCTGCTCACCATGTTCAAGCACTGATGTCACTCTTATCTCAGTGCTGGACCGTGGTGTGCAGGTTAGTGAGCCACAGGCCCACAGGCAGCACATGCGGCCCTTCACATGCTTTTGGGGGGCCCAGGGACCCCAGAAGCCCTGGGACCCTCGCTGCAGTGTCAGTTGTTGCCCCCTGATGGCTGCCCTGACAGTACTACAGTAAATGTAAACAAATGCTCAATAAAGTTGGTCATGCAATAATTGTGCATCACATGCATGATTTTTATAATCTAAGATGATGCGTGACGATAATGACCCAGTCTACACCCTATAGAAGTGAACAATGATACACCAACTCCTGAACTGCATCTGGCAGAGATTAACCTCCCTGGCGTTGCATTTCTGTCTGGAATTATGAATCAAAAGCGGTAAATTTTTTTCAAGAATTTTAGACCTCCAATTCTTAAAGAGACTCCGTTACAAAAATTGCATCCTGTTTTTTATCATCCTACAAGTTCTAAAAGCTATTCTAATGTATTCTGACTTACTGCAGCACTTTCTGCTATCACAGTCTCTGTAATACATCAATGTATCTTTCCCCTGTCAGACTTGTCGGCCTGTGTCTGGAAGGCTGCCAAGTTCTTCAGTGTTGTGGTTCTGCTATGAACCCCCCCTTCCAGGCCCCTCTATGCACACTGCCTGTGTATTATTTAGATTAGGGCAGCTTCTCTCTTCTCTCTTATCTTTTACAAGCTGGATAAATCGTCCTCTGAGCTGGCTGGGCTTTCACATACTGAGGAATTAGACAAGGGCAAAGCTGTTTGCAGAAAGAAAAGAGCAGCCTGAAACTTCAGTGCATGAGAACTGCAGGGGGAAAGAAACACACAATGATCTCTTGAGATTCAAAAGGAAGGCTGTATACAGCCTGCTTGTGTATGGATGTATTTTCTATGTGTGGACATACTGTACATCAACCTACTTCCTGTTTTGGTGGCCATTTTGTTTGTTTATAAACAAACTTTTTAAAACTGTTTTTAACCACTTTTAATGCGGCGAGGAGCGGCGAAATTGTGACAGAGGGTAATAGGATATGTCCCCTAACACACTGGTATGTTTACTTGTGTGTGATTTTAACAATACAGATTCTCTTTAAGTCTTAACTCACCAAGATATATCAGAATAAAGGCCTAGTAGGCATTCTGCATATAAATAAAAGACTAGAGCACAAATTTGTTGAAATAATTAAATTAATCAATAAAATGAAAAAAAAAGGAAAACTGTACAAATAAGGCAGCAGATAATTATACACTTTGTACCTGTATACCCAGTACACGTCCCATGTATGATAGATTTTAAAGCATGGAACTGCACAACATTACAGTCAGGGCAGTAGATGCGCGACTCCTTTCTGACTTTTTTCCCCCTTCTCATCAGTTTTAGAGCAGCAAACAACACGTCTTGCAAAGTGTGTTTTTTTGGGGGGAGTAGGGGGTATGGACTCTGGGAAGTGACGGCAAGTGAGTCGCTCTGGGTTCACGACATAGGAGGCACGGCGCCCCACTCTGGCATCTGCTGCAGTCTGGTACTTCATATCTTCAGATCTTCCATACAAAGTCTGCGTGAGTAAGTGGCCTGTCACTACACTTCTTGAAGATGGTATAAGCATTCCAGAGACTAAGCTCTGGGAGATGCCAAAATATTTTCTTGTAATATTTATCTTGTTGTTTTTGGAATGCGGGGTAGAAGGTCCTCACCTGGTCAGCTCTGTCCTCTTCACCCATCGTAAAATTGTAATCGACCACGACCTGTGGTTTGACGATCTCTTTTCTGGTGGGGACAGTGGAGGTGTCATGCACTGTGGAGAGGAGAGACACATCTTTTTTTATAACTCCAGTGGAGAGCCAGCATCTTTCCCTTCTGCCAAGCAGCTATGCCCCCAGGTTTTAGTTTCTGCTTCGCAAATCCTGATGGCATCTCCCGCCTCTTAAGCCTAACGGAGCCATAGGCATTAGTTCTATCCTTTATCAGGATCTCAAAGAGCTAAAGAGGGCTATAAAAATTGTCCATGGTGACACAATAGCCTTTGTTCAATAAAGGATCAACAAGGGACAGTACTGAAGATGTCACCACTCCATAGTCACTGAACCGGGGGTTGAACTTGGTTCCCTTTCTGGTGTATAACACACTGTTCCAAATGTACCCGGTTGCCGCCTCCCACAGCATGTACGACTTTACACCAAAGCAAGCCTGCTTGGATGCTATATATTGTATCCAGCTCAATCTCCCCTTGTAGGCCATCAGGCTCTCGTCCACACTTATGTCCCTCTCTGGAACGTAAGTCATGCGGAAGTTGTCCGCCACCATCTCATAGACCTCCCAGATCTTCTTTAGTTTTGGAGCAGGGTGGGTGGACTCCTAAAAGGTGTCATTGTTGGCAAAGTGGAGGAACTACATTATGAGGGAAAACCGGTACTCGGACATCACCGTTAAAAAGAAGGGGGGTCACAATTATTTTGTAGGTGGTCCAAAACCATTTCTGCAGAGGCTTCCGCACTACTCTCTGCAGAATAATTAGGCCCAAGAACAACCAGATGTCATCTCTAGAGACCGGCTCCCATGTCCTGCTCCTTGAAAAGAGCCCTCATGGAGGAGCCAGTTGTTGGGTGGCATATCGGTTAGTTTCCTCCACTATCTTGTCAATAACTGCATCTGTGAAAAACAGCTGCAGGTAGGCCAGTGGGTTGTGCTCACACTCCTTCTTCAGGCCAGGCTCCCCAGTAAAAGGGAAACATGGGGGCGGTGGTGGAGCCTGAGAAAGGTGGATGGGGCACCAAACCCGGACATCACTGACCTCGGTGGTGACGGAGTCGCTGTCGCTACCTGGGTCGAATGACAGATCCCCAGGTGCGTCTCGTCACTGTCACTTGAGTCCGCCAGTGACTGCAGATTGCTGTCCTCCAACTCCACCAGCACTTCCACGGTGACATGCCTTATGGAGGATGACGCCATAGTAAACAAGGCAGGCAGAGGTCGGTGCAAACGGCAGGCAGAGAGTTGTCAAATCCAGGCAGAGGTCGGTACAGGCAGCAGGCAAAGAGTAGTCAAAGTCCAGGCAAAAATCAGCAACAGGTGCAGCATGATGATAAGCCATCAGTCAGTGGGACAGCATGAGAAGCCATTAGTTAGTGGGGCAGCATGATAAGCTGTCAGTCAGTGGTGCAGCATGATAAGCCATCAGTCAGTGGTGCAGCTTGATAAGCCATCAGTCAGTGGGACAGCATGATAAGCCATCAGTCAGTGGTGCAGCATGATAAGCCACCAGTCAGTGGGGCAGCATGATAAGCCGTCAGTCATTGGGGCACTGTGATAAGCCATCAGTCAGTGGGGCAGCGTGGGGGCACTGTGATAAGCCTTCAGTCAGTGGGGCAGCATGATAAGCCGTCAGTCAGTGGTGCAGCATGATAAGCCATCAGTCAGTGGTGCAGCATGATAAGCCATCAGTCAGTGGGGCAGCGTGATAAGCCGTCAGTCACTGGTGCAGCATGATAAGCCATCAGTCAGTGGTGCAGCATGATAAGCTACCAGTCAGTGGTGCAGCATGATAAGCCATCAGTCAGTGGTGCAGCATGATAAGCCGTCAGTCAGTGGTGCAGCATGATAAGCCGTCAGTCAGTGGTGCAGCATGATAAGCCATCAGTCAGTGGTGCAGCATGAAAGGGGGGGTGGAATCACTTGTGTGCTGAGTTGAACGGCCCTGCAGCAAGGCCTTAAAGTGTAACTGTCGGGCATAAAATCAAAAATCAATTCTTTCTTTTTATCTGGTAAACAAGTAATAAGGATGCTAACCAGGCAATCCAAAAGTTAAACTCACTATTACTTTTCCTGTTTATAAATGATCATTCCCCAGTTTCTCTGGCTCTTATTTGGCAAGTGACCGCAAAAATGAAGTTGCAGGGCATGCTGGGTTGTCCTTTTTTGCTTCTGCACATTAGTTAAGCCTGAGGGGAAATAAAGAAGCAAAAAAAGACAACCCAGCATCCCCTGCAACTTCCTTTGTGCGGCAACGTACCAGATAAGAGTCAGGTAAACCGAGGAATGATTATTTATGAACAAGAAAAGTAATAGAGATTTTAACTTTTGGATTGCCTGGTTAGCATCCTTATTACTTGTTTACCAGATAAAAATAAAGAATTGATTTTTGATTTTATGCCCGACAGTTACACTTTAAAGAGACTCTGTAACAAAATGTTCAGCCTTATTTCTTCTATCCTATAAGTTCCTATACCTGTTCTAATGTGGTCTGTCTTACTGCAGCCTTTCCTAGTTGCACAGTTGCTGTAATATCTCTGTTTTCTAAGCTAATCTTCTTTCCTTTGTCAGCTTTGTCGGCTCAGGCAATAATGTGCTGCTCTACTTGTGATAGGGAGAAGCTATACACTCCCTCTCCACGCCCCCTGCAGGCTCTGTATGAGTCACAGACTGAACTTCTCTGAGCCTATCACAAGCTGGTTAGCAGTCATGTCTTTTGTTTGTAAACACTGCCTAAAACTGGTAATTACAAGCCAGGATTGCAGCAGGGAGTGGCAGAAACAGCACAGAGGGGCCCAGGAGAACAAAATGAATAGAATGGTATGCTTTTTATTGTAAGAATTTTAGAGTACAGATTATTTTTACAGCTGCAGTGGCCTAAATTGTAAAAAATGGCCTGGTCACTAGGGGGATGTAAGCCTACGGTCCTTAAGTGGTTAATCACTTTAGGTGTGCTTTAAGTTTATGTGAAATAATTTATTCCCCAGCCAATCTGTATTATATTTAAATATAGTGGTTAAACTAATGTATATGTTCTCATATGTGGAAGTTATGGGCCAAACCATTTTTAGTTCGGATCCATCTTTTTATATGCTTTTATTTGTTTTGAACCCCCTCCAGGTAAATTATATACCGGCATATGTTGAGTCAATTTTTTATATTATAAATATGGTTTGTAAAAGGTATATAAGGTGTGGGAAACTAACAAATTTGATTAGATGATACCTTCTTGAAAAATAAATTGGCAGGTCTTTCTATGTATTCAGTATCCACATCATGTTTTTGAGGTTGCCTCCCTTGAGATTTTAATACCTATGAAAATTACATACTTGTTCAGTGATCTCATGCTCTCTCGCTAGTTTTAGAAAGTTCACTTTTATGATAATTTATTTTTAGCCCTGAAAAGAAGGAGATAAATTATTACAGTCTACTACTTTTTGAAGTTTGTCATTCCTTGGAACAATGCTAATGTCAGTACAAGAGCTACTGTTTTAAAAGAGCTAATGTCTTAGCAAAGCCTAATTTGCTATGTTGAATAAAGAGGGAGATACAGGTCACTAGGGCTGTTTCTGGGTGAAGGCCATCCAGGTGCAATACTTCTCCCTGTGTATTAATGAAATTCTGCTTCACTCAGCTTGCAGTGCACAGCACAATATAGTTCAACTTTTTTAGTGACCCTGTGATGTCTTGCAACTTAAATTATTGTGTAATCAACTGACTATTTTTGGATTTGGTAGTATGTTGATTCCATAACTGTGAAATAAAGATCCTCTCCGTTCATTTGTCTCTCTAGTGCCCGACTTCTCACTTATGTTGTGTGTAATCATGTGACATGCAGGGTGGAGACATCTCACTTATGTTGTGTGTAATCATGTGACATGCAGCGCGGAGCCAAGACAGCGTGACTCTGGAGTAATGTTATTGTGCTGGTGTCAGCCACAAGTGACGGCGTCTCCACGTTTGTATTCCCCGCAGCTTACTCTGGCGAGAGGCGGGTGACAGCAGCCTTATAGCAGGAATGGGATATGCACTATGCTACATGGGTGCAGCGATGAACAATACTGAATAGCCTGCCCCTGGATCCACAAAAAGAGGGAAAGCAGCACCGAGGAAACTTTGTGGTGAGATTACCCTAACCAACTGGTTTATGGACTGAAGCCTCTGTATACGCCTGGGCTTGCAATAGACTGTTATTTGCTGAGGTCAGGCATCCTGTATGGGACTTTTATCTCCATTTTAGGAAGGCTTGTGATACATTACATCTATATGCATAAAACAAAGAGAGGGGGACCCCACCAAGTTAAACTGCATGGCACCATTGTGAATGCTTGGACATATGTTGATGACATTTATATTTGGATGCATCAAGATAGCTTATTATGGTTATCCTACAGATATTAGCTGTTTTTATGGCTAAATTATCAGCTTTCATGTTGGATTTTAAATGATTGAATCTATGTTGTGATGTCTTATTTTCATTGAGTACATTAGATAATTTATGCCTTAATTATATATCAATAAAACCCATTTTTTTGTACATTAAGTTGGCTTGTGACCCATGTGTACCTGAGTTTTTCTTTTTCTATTGACATGCAGGAGATGCCAGGCGCTAGAGGGAGAGATGAAAGGAGAAGATAGACTCACAGCACTGGACTCCAGCAGAGAGGTGAGAGAAGCACTGTGTATTCAACAGCCATACTGGATCTGGGTTAAAGGTCCCAACCCACAGGGGTCGGGGCCTAGTCCAGAAGGGTTTACAGCTAAACAATGCAGTGCAGGACAAATTTGGGATTGTATCTATACAAGTATTTACACTCCTTACTACCTTTGCTGCACCTCAGATTTCCTTTAGGCCCTTCTATTGTTCTTACCTGCTTGACCAGTGTTATTTCCATTTATAATATATAGAGTATATCTTTTTTGTTTATGGGAACCTGAGGTGAGGGAACGTGGAGGCTGCCATTTTTGTTTACTTTAAAACAATACCAGTCATCTGGCTATCCTGCTGATCCTCTGCCTCCAATACTTATAGCCACTGTGATCAGTGATGTATTTGAAAGAAAATATTATTTCTTTTTAAAAAACTTCCTAAAGTATACAATGTGTTCCATGTTCGGGACAAGGTCTTCCAGCACCCAAGGCTGAGACACCCAAGTGCGCCCCTCCATCCCTCCCACCCCAGCTGTCACACACTGATTGCTATTAGACTAAGAGGAGCCCCAGGGCCCCGACACCTTAATCTCTAGTTATCTGGCTTGCAGTCACTGCCATGTATCCCATTTTCTTATCTCTCTGTTTGCTTCAAACACAATAGGGGAATGATAGCTGAGTGAGTTGTGCGCCCCCTCCTACACTGCGCCCTGAGGCTGGAGCCTCTCGCGCCTCTGCCTCGGCCCAGCCCTGCTTGCAGAGGATGGAAATCCTCTTGTGTAAGGATGTAGCCTCTGAAACACAGCTCCTTGTTACACTGATAACGTAATGTAGAACAGAGGCGCCAACATGATAAAAACAGTTATTAAGAATTATAAAAGTGCTTTGGAGGCAGTGGTGGATTTACCTCCTGCAAGCAGACACAAAAAACTGTGTGTTCAAGACAAGTAAAATTTATTGGTACACTCCCCCAGGCGAAACCCCTGGAGTTTACTGATCAATTTTACTTGTCTTGAACACACATTTATTTATTAATGACCTAGTGGATACAGTAGTGAGCAATGTTGCTATTTTTGCAGATGATACAAAATTGTGCAGAATCATCAACTCTAAGGAAGATAGTGTTATATTGCAACAGGATCTGGATAGGATGGCTATATGGGCACATACATGGCAGATGAAATTCAATGTTGACAAATGTAAAGTCATGCATTTTGGTCGTACCAATGGTCTAACACCATACAAAATAAATGGGATACAGTTGGGAACATCAAACTTGGAGAAGGACTTAGGAGTACTCATCGACAACAAGTTAAATAATCGTACTCAATGCCAAGCCGCTGCAGCTAAAGCTAACAAAATTTTGGGATGCATTAAAAGGGAAATAAAAACTCGAGATGCTAGCATAATATTGCCCCTGTTTAACTCTCTAGTAAGGCCACATCTGGAATATGGAATTCAGTTCTGGGCACCACATTACAAAAAAGATATTGCAGTTTTAGAGCAGGTGCAGAGACGAGCAACAAAATTGATACGTGGGATGGAAGGTCTCACTTACCAAGAAAGGTTAGATAAACTGGGTTTATTTAGTCTAGAGAAAAGACGCCTTAGAGGAGATCTAATTAACATGTATAAATACATCAGAGGGCAATATAATAGCTTAGCGGATGAGCTTTTTGTCCCTAGGCCTTCTCAAAGGACTAGAGGACATGATCTGCGCATGGAGGAAAAACGTTTTAGCCATTTATTTAGGAAAGGGTTCTTTACAGTAAGAGTGATTAATGATGTGGAATGCATTGCCACAGGAAGTCGTTATGGCAAACTCTATACCTGCATTTAAAGGGGGCTTAGATGCTTTCCTTGCGTTGAATGACATCCATGGCTACAATTACTAGGTAATGCCAATGATGTTGATCCAGGGATTTTATCTGATTGCCATCTGGAGTCGGGAAGGAATTTTTACCTTGTAAGGGTTTTTTCGCCTTCCTCTGGATCAACAGGGATATGTGAGGGAGCAGGCTGGAGTTGTACTTTGTACTGGTTGAACTGGATGGACGTATGTCTTTTTTCAACCAAAGTAACTATGTAACTATGTAACTATGTAACACAGTTTTTTGTATCTGCTTGCAGGAGGTAAATCCACCACTGCCTCCAAAGCACTTTTATACTTTTTAATAGCTGTTTTTATCCTGGTGGCGCCTCTGTTCTACATTACGTTATCATTGAAATCCACCCCTGGTGGAGGGGGATACCCCTTTCACTCCTATCTATAGAGAGCGACTTCTTAATCCTGAGTGGGGACAGGTTAATCTCCTCACCTGCTTACACAGTGGTTGCCTGGAGGTAGCCCTGGTTTGTGAGTATATATTTATACATGTTCAATATACCCAATTGCCAATATTTACTACACTATATTGGGCTCTCAGTTCTCCTTTCTTACATATACGCCTTGTTACACTTAGAGATGGCCCAGCCTTTGGGAACTCATGGAAAAGCACATGATCAGTTTGATCAGCTGATAGATTTTTAAGCCTCAGATTTGCTGTGATGACTTCCTGGTTTAACACATGATCATGACCAGCAAATCAGATCCTTACAAATCTATCAGCTGATCAAACTGATCATGTGCTTCTCCATGAGTTCTCCAAGGCTGGGCCATCCCTAGTTACACTGAGGTTCATCATGTTTCAATTTTTTAATGTAACCAGCACTTCTGCAATTATCCATGGACTGATTTGAATAGCATGTTCCCAGCAATCATAATGGTACACATGTATTGTGGTTTTGCAGCACACTGGCAATGAACCTCTGGCGCAGTTTGCAACCTGACCAGAAGCACCTTGTTTGTTTGCTGCAGAAGTAACCGAAGCTCTGGCTTTGCGGACACGGACACTACAAAGTTCTCTGAAGCCACACAATGTTCATAACCCTGTGGCACAAAAGTAAATAATGTGCTTCACTTTTAAACTGGAGAAGACTGTTTGGCCATCTACTGATCATGGACTTGCCATGCAAAGTGTCAATCAAGACAAGACACAAAACATTAATATTGCACTTTTGTCTGGGCGGACTAGAAGTACTCCAGAGCTGCAGGCTTAGGGCACTCTCCACAGGACAGGTGACCAAGAGCATTAGAGAGCCTTGCCCAACCGTTGCGATCATTTCTGTCACTTTTATAAAGGGAGTTATCAGCCGATTTATATCAAAAATGACAGTGGTCCTCTGTGCAAATAGTGTTTTCTGTCAATCAGCTGATGCAACTTCAAAAATATGTACATAAAAGTGCAAGTGTCGATTGACTCCATCTATAGGCATTTCTTTGTTTGGCATCTGACTACCTGTACTTTACTGGGAAGAGGGGGGAGGGGGAATTGAGAGGTCATCTGGCTACCTGTACTTACTGGAGGGAGGGGTGGAGAAGTCATTTAGCTGCCTGTACTTTACCAGGGTAGAGGCGTCAGCTGGCTACTTGTACTATACTAGGGGTGAGCTCATGTGGCTACGTATAGAGTTGGGCCGAACGGTTCGCCTGCGAACGGTTCCATGCGAACTTCCGTGGTTCGCGTTCGCGTCCCGCAGGCGAACCTTTGTGGAAGTTCGGTTCGCCCCATAATGCACATGGAGGGTCAACTTTGACCCTCTACAGTCAGCAGGCCCAGTGTAGCCAATTAGGCTACACTAGCCCCTGGAGCCCCACCCCCCTTATATAAGGCAGGCAGCGGCGGCCATTAAGGTCACTCGTGTGCCTGCATTAGTGAGAGTAGGGCGAGCTGCTGCAGACTGTCTCTCATAGGGAAAGATTAGTTAGGCTTAGCTTGTTCCTGGCTGCATACCTGTTCTGTGAACCCACCACTGCATACCTGTACTGTGAACCCACCACTGCATACCTGTTCAGTGAACCCAACACTGCATACCTGTTCTGTGAACCCACCACTGCATACCTGTTCTGTGAACCCACCACTGCATACCTGTACTGTGAACCCACCACTGCATACCTGTACTGTGAACCCACCACTGCATACCTGTTCAGTGAACCCACCACTGCATACCTGTTCAGTGAACCTGCCACTGCATACCTGTTCAGTGAACCCGCCACTGCATACGTGTTCTGTGAACCCACCACTGCATACCTGTTCAGTGAACCCACCACTGCATACCTATTGTGTTCAGTGAACCTGCCACTGCATACCTGTTCTGTTCAGTGGACCCACCACTGTATACCTGTTCAGTGAACCCGCCACTGCATACCTGTTGTGTTCAGTGAACCTGCCACTGCATACCTGTTCTGTGAACCCGCCACTGCATACCTGTTCTGTTCAGTGGACCCGCCACTGTATACCTGTTCTGTTCAGTGAACCCGCCACTGTATACCTGTTCAGTGAACCCGCCACTGCATACCTGTTCTGTTCAGTGAACCTGCCACTGCATACCTGTTCTGTGAACCCGCCACTGTATACCTGTACTGTTCAGTGAACCCGCCACTGCATACCTGTTCTGTTCAGTGGACCCGCTACTGTATACCTGTTCTGTTCAGTGAACCCGCCACTGTATACCTGTACTGTTCAGTGAACCCACCACTGCATACCTGTTCTGTTCAGTGGACCCGCTACTGTATACCTGTTCTGTTCAGTGAACCCGCCACTGCATACCTGTTCTGTTCAGTGAACCTGCCACTGTATACCTGTTCTGTTCAGTGAACCCGCCACTGTATACCTGTTCAGTGAAGCCGCCACTACATACCTGTTGTGTTCATTCAACCCACCACTGTATACCTGTTCTGTTCAGTGAACCCGCCACTGCATACCTGTTGTGTTCAGTGAACCCGCCACTGTATACCTGTACTGTTCAGTGATGTCGGACATGCGGATGTTCTTTAGTCCAACGCCTCGCCGTAGCCCTTCCGGATCCACCCTCCACCAACGCCTGGAACGGCAGGTAGCCGACTACCTGGCCTTAAGTGTGGATGTAGACACTGCTGTGAACAGCGATGAGGAACCCTTGAACTACTGGGTGCGCAGGCTTGACCTGTGGCCAGAGCTGTCCCAATTTGCCATCCAACTTCTCTCCTGCCCTGCCGCAAGCGTCCTGTCAGAAAGGACCTTCAGCGCAGCTGGAGGCATTGTCACTGAGAAGAGAAGTCGCAAAAGTGTTAAGTACCTCACCTTTATCAAAATGAATGAGGCATGGATCCCGGAGGGCTGCTGCTCGCCCCAAGACTAAGTCAGTCCCCGCACACACAGCATCTCTGCTTGCACGCCGTGTCACTGGCTGCCTGGCCTGTCCCTCCACACAGCATGTCTGCCTGCAGGCCGCTTGACTACCTTCTCCGCCACCACCAACAGGGTCCGGGACTCCAGGCGGATTGCTGAATTTTTTAGGCCGCTGCTAGCAGCGGCCGCTGTAATAATTTTTCTGGTGCGTGTACATGACTGCCTAATTTTTCTGGCTGCACTGCGGGCAGCTGCAACAACAAAAGAAAAGGCATGTACATGCGCCCATTCCCCTTCGTGATCATTACCTTGCCGTGGTGAAGGGGCTTGCGTATCACAATGAAGCAATGACCGGCGCCTAGATGAGTGTCACGGGGGGCACACAAAAGATAATAAGGTCGTTGCTTCATTGTGGTCA
This sequence comes from Hyperolius riggenbachi, assembly GCF_040937935.1. NCBI lineage: Eukaryota > Metazoa > Chordata > Amphibia > Anura > Hyperoliidae > Hyperolius > Hyperolius riggenbachi. The sequence goes on along the minus strand of NC_090657.1, from coordinate 148,529,572 downwards.
GACCAAATTTGATCAGCTGGACAGTCACTGTTCTGTCATTCAGCTACATCAGCCAGGCGACCATATGGGCTGTAAAGCCACCAAAACCTGCACTCTCGCCATGGTGCGCACCAGTCCAGCACGGCCGTCACTACACAAACAGCTGTTTGCGGTGCGTTACACGGTGAGTTTGGTGTGTCAGTGTGAAGCAGTACCTTAATTACACTACCTGATTGATGTATACACATGCAAGATGTTTTAAAGCACTTTAGGCCTGTCATTTAGCATTCAATGTGATTTCTGCCCTTAAAACGCTGCTTTGCGTCAAATCCAGATTTTTCCCGGGGACTTTTGGCGTGTATCCCACTCCGCCATGCCCCCCTCCAGGTGTTAGACCCCTTGAAACATCTTTTCCATCACTTTTGTGGCCAGCATAATTTTTTTTTTTCCAAAGTTCGCATCCCCATTGAAGTCTATTGCGGTTCGCGAACTTTAACGCGAACCGAACGTTCCGCCAAAGTTCGGGAACCCGGTTCGCGAACCTAAAATCAGAGGTTCGGCCCAACTCTAGCTACGTACACTGTACTGGGGGAGGAGGTCATATGGCCACCTACTGTATAATGGGGTGGGGGGGGCATCTCTTACCTGTACTGTGAGGGGAGGGGGCAGAATTTGGGGGTACCTATACTGGGGCGGGGGTCATCTGTCTACCTATACTGGGGGCGGGGGGGGGACATCTGGCAACTTATACTGAAGTTTGTGTGTGTGGGGGGGGGGAGCATCTGGCTAATCAATACTGATATCTAGGGGCACATGGCTATGTTTTTGTTTTTTTCATCTTGAGGCAACTTGCTGTTTCATTAATTTATCTTGAGACACTTGACTGCTTAATTCTTTTGTCTGGAGGCATGTGACTGTTTATCTGGATACTTGTAACTACTTAATAATTTTATCTGGAGGTATGTGACTACTTGATTCTTTGATCTGGAGTAGTGTTGGGCGAACACCTTGATGTTCGGGTTCGCGAACGTTTGCCGAACATGGCCGCGATGTTCGAGTGTTCACGCCGAACTCCGAACATAATAGAAGTCAATGGGGACCCGAACTTTAGTGCTTTGTAAAGCCTCCTTACATGCTACATACCCCAAATTTACAGGGTATGTGCACCTTGGGAGTGGGTACAAGAGGGAAAATTTTTTAGCAAAAAGAGCTTATAGTTTTTGAGAAAATCGATTTTAAAGTCTCAAAGGGAAAACTGTCTTTTAAATGCGGGAAATGTCTGTTTTCTTTGCACAGGTAGCATGCATTTTGCCGCCATGCAGTCATAAATGTAATAAAGATAAGAGGTTCCATAAACAGGGACCGGCAACGCTAACCCAGCAGCAGCACACGTGATGGAACAGGAGGAGGCGCAGGAGGAGAAGACCACGCTTTGAGACGCAACAACCCAGGCCTTGCATGAGGACAAGAAGCGTGCGGATAGCATGCTTTTTGCCGCCATGCAGTCATAAATGTAATAAAGATAAGAGGTTCCATAAAAAGGGACCGGCAACGCTAACCCAGCATCCTCGGACTCGCCTTGCATTTTAGTGCGCGGTGCATTTCCCACAGTCAATGGTTGTGAATCCGGGCACAAAATTTCTGGCTGTTCCATTGACCTTTGAAAGGTGGAACTTTGTTGGGCTGGGAATAGCTCCTGCGAATACCCCATTGTGTCCTGAGGAAATTCTTCGGACTGGTTATTTGGCAGTTGTGTGCGTGGTGTCGCTGCCGGTTGTGTCAGCTTTGTGCCCACTGGCTCCTTGTAACTGGCTGAGGACTAGGACCTCGTGCGTGATGTGCTGGTGCTGCTTAACCCACTGCTGGACGCTTGAGAGGTCATCCAATTAATTATCTGATCCTGTTCTTTTGGATTTGTGAGGGTTGATTTCCTGGACAAGATGGGCGGTATTGAGTGGGTTTTCTTCGGTGCTCCACTGTGGCCTGTACGTGAACCGTCAGAGGGAACACCTCTTCCCTTGCCCCTCCCTCTTTCACAGGATTTCTTCTTCATTTCACTTATCAGTAAAAGTACACGCTGACTGGCAGCAGTACAGTGGCAGTACAGAAATGCTATACAGTGGCGGGTGAGCGGTGTACTACTATTCCCAGCAGCGACACAGAGCACAATGCTATACAGTGGTGGGTGAGCGGTGTACTACTGTTCCCAGCAGCGACACAGAGCACAATGCTATACAGTGGTGGGTGAGCGGTGTACTACTATTCCCAGCAGCGACACAGAGCACAATGCTATACAGTGGTGGGTGAGCGGTGTACTACTGTTCCCAGCAGAGACACAGAGTGGCAGTAAACACAATGCTATATAGTGTGGGTGAGCGGTGTACTACTATTCCCAGCAGCGACACAGAGCACAATGCTATACAGGGTGAGCGGTGTACTACTGTTCCCAGCAGACACACAGAGTGGCAGTAAACACAATGCTATATAGTGTGGGTGAGCGGTGTACTACTATTCCCAGCAGCGACACAGAGCACAATGCTATACAGGGTGAGCGGTGTACTACTGTTCCCAGCAGAGACACAGAGTGGCAGTAAACACAATGCTATATAGTGTGGGTGAGCGGTGTACTACTATTCCCAGCAGTGACACAGAGCACAATGCTATACAGGGTGAGCGGTGTACTACTGTTCCCAGCAGACACACAGAGTGGCAGTAAACACAATGCTATATAGTGTGGGTGAGCGGTGTACTACTATTCCCAGCAGCGACACAGAGCACAATGCTATACAGGGTGAGCGGTGTACTACTGTTCCCAGCAGAGAGACACAGAGTGGCAGTAAACACAATGCTATATAGTGTGGGTGAGCGGTGTACTACTTTTCCCAGCAGCGACACAATGACCGGGGGACCCTGGCTAGCCTGGCTGGAGAGAGAACTACCCTGCCTGCCTACCCAAAGCTAAACCCACAGACAAATGGCGGAGAAATGACGTGGATCGGGTATTTATTTACCCGAACCACGTGACCCATTTGACCAATCAGAGCGCGTTCGGGTCCGAACCACGTGACCCGTTCGGCCAATCACAGCGCTACCGAACGTTCAGGTAACGTTCGGCCATGCGCTCTTAGTTCGGCCATATGGCCGAACAGTTTGGCCGAACACCATCAGGTGTTCGGCCGAACTCGAACATCACCCGAACAGGGTGATGTTCTGCAGAACCCGAACAGTGGCGAACACTGTTCGCCCAACACTAATCGGGAGGTATGTGACTACTTGATTCTTTTATCCTGAGGGCCCTTCCACACTGGTGCTGTGGGTCATTTTACTGCACCACACTATGCTAATGAAAGCCTATGGGTGGTTTCATACAGCATGCATTGTGCGAAAAGTCGCCGATCTACCGCACGGACATACCAACGTTACCGTGCGACTTCTGTAACGACGTGTGGTGGGCCGAAAGTCATATAAGTCTATGGCGACATAGGGTAAAATGCTGGCGTTGTGATGTGCATGCACGGAAGTGTATTTTTGTACTCTTCCGTGTGCTTCCATATTTCCATATCAGGAAGTGACTGCAAGCAAGCGTCACTTCCTGTTTGGATCTGAGCCAGTAGGGGATTACCGCATATTAACGTGGTAATCCCAGAAGGCATGTTTTTGTTTTTTCTGCCAATCCATAGTCTGAAGCTGGCCTGAGGCATATGACTACTACATTCCTTTATCTATAGGCACGTGAATACATGATTGTTTTAACTGGGAGCAGGTGACTACTTAACAATTTAATCTTACAGCGCATGGCTGCTCAATTCTTGACCCTAGGGAGGCATTGGCTATTTAATTTGTATCCAGGGGGTATAATGGCTATTCAGTTCTTTAATCTTGGAAGCCCAGCTGCTCTTGCTGGGAAAAAGGTGTGTATGGATTGTTTTTTTTGGGAGGTAGGGTCTGTTCATCAGGGGGCAGCAAGTGATAATGGGCCTTGGCTGGCAAAAAGTACAATTCTGGCCCTGCTTTTAGGTGTTTCCTAACCAGGTCCCCTTGTGGTATCTTTACGTTTTTTTGTGTGTAGGGTATGTACCAAATTATCCTTTACATTTTTTGCTCGTCTGGTCTGGAGTGTAAAATCTCCCTCAAATCTTGATCTGCTCATTGTTATTTTGTACAATATTAACCACTTCACCACTGAGGGGTTTTACCCCCTGAGCACCAGAGCAATTTTCACCTTTCAGCGCTCCTTCCATTCATTCGTCTATAACTTTATCATTACTTATCGCAATGAAATGAACTATATCTTGTTTTTTCCGCCACCAATTAGGCTTTCTTTAGGTGGGACATTATGCCAAGAATTATTTTTTTCTAAATGTGTTTTAATGGGAAAATAGGAAAAATGTGGGGAAAAAAATAATTATTTTTCAGTTTTCGGCCATTATAGTTTTTAAATAATGCATGCTACTGTAATTAAAACCCATGAAACGTATTTGCCCTTTTGTCCCGGTTATAAAACCATTTAAATTATGTCCCTATCACAATGTTTGGCGCCAATATTTTATTTGGAAATAAAGGTGCATTTTTTTCATTTTTGCGTCCATCCCTAATTACAAGCCCATAGTTTATAAAGTAACAGTGTTATACCCTCTTGACATAAATATTTAAAAAGTTCAGTCCCTAAGGTAACTATTTATGTATTTTTTTTAATTGTAAATTTTTTAATTTTTTTTTTTATTACAAAAAAAAAAAAAATGGGGAGTGTGGGAGGTAATGAGTTAATTTTATGTGTAAAAGTCGTTTATTTGTATGTGAAAAATGTGTAGGGTGTAGTTTACTATTTGGCCACAAGATGGCCACAGTAACTTTTTGTTTTAATGCGACCTCCAAGCTTCCTTCCGGAAGCTTGGAGGAAGTATAAGGAGGCTGGACACGTGAGTTTTTTCTCACAATGATCGCGCTGCCCATAGGAGAGCAGCTGATCATTGCGGGGCTTAGATCAACGAACGGGAATGGATTTTCCCGTTCATTGATCTCTGGGCGAGCGGGCGGCGGCGTGTTTACTAGCGGCGGGTGGTGTGTTTACGAGCGGGAGCGCGGGCAGCGTCGGGAACGCGGAAAGTACGTGTTTCTCCGTCCCTGGTTGTTAAAGGATGGAAAAAGGGGCGGAGAAATACGTACGCGCGGGGGTAAAGCGGTTAAAGATATCTGGAGTGCATATGTACTGATAAGTCTCATCTGATTACTCTATCCAACAACTCTCATTTCTCTATCTTTTTGAGCAAATTTTCTTCACATTGAGCTCTAGTCACAATCATTTTTCGCATGCGGAAATGCACTTGCAGTAAATTCCCGACTGAAAAAAGACCATCTTGACATTCACAATTTTTACGCATGATCATTTACCGCATGCGTAAAATTGTACGCATTGTTTACCCGCATGCGTAAAAAAATGCGGTAAAAGTCCGCAAAAGTCAGTAATTCCCGCAAAAAATCAAGATTAAAAAAAAAAACTTGGTGATGTATTTCGCTTCCCATTGACTTAAATGAAGTCTGGAGCCTTGAGTGCTGTGTTTGCTGGACTTTAATTTTTTTTTGGACAAGTTTTTTTATGCCACTTATTTTCCACATGGTCTCTGCATGTTTACTATGTAAACATATTTGTACGCATGTTTCCCAAATTTTTTACGCATTGTTCGCGGATGTGGGAAACATGCGGAACGTTTTTAGTGAATGTGGAAAAAATGTGAAAATTATCACTGGCGGTAATATAGCGGTAAAAAATCTCTTACCGCATGTGTGATTGTGAATAGAGCCCATTTGGCTCTATTCACAATCATTTTCCACATGTGGAAATGCACTTGCGGTAAATTCATGACTGAAAAAAAGACCATCTTGACATTGACAAAATTTTACTCATGTTTACTGCATGCGTAAAAAGTGCGGTAACAGTCTGCAAAAGTCAGTAATTCCTGCAAAAAAATCAAAATTCACAAACAAAAAGGTGTGCATTATTTCTGAATTAACTACCAATTTTATATCACCTACTAGCAAGTAGTGATGTCGCGAACCTCCGATTTTCGGTTCGCGAACCCTGTTCGCGAACCTCCGCGGAAAGTTTGGTTCGCGAAAAAGTTTGCGAACCGCAATAGACTTCAATGGGGAGGCGAACTTAAAAATTTAGAAAAATGTCTACTGGCTGGAAAAATGATATGAGACATCTAATACCCTTCCACCGGAGGGTCTCATCTGCCAGGGAATTATAGTATATCAAAAGCCAGCTTACATACCGTGGCTGGGAAATGAACCTAGGTCTCAGTGTATGGTAGGTAACTAACATATCCATTATACCACCAACACTACTAGCTGAAGCTAGCCTACCATGTACCATTTATGCTCAATCCAAGAGAAAAATTAGACAAGACAAATAACATTTATATCACGCTTTTCTCCTGGCAGACTCAAAGGGCCAGAGCTGCAGCCACTAGGGCACGCTCTATAGGCAGTAGCAGGAAGACTTGCCTAAGGTCTCCTACTGAATAGGTGCTGGCTTACTGAACAGCCAGAGCCAAGATTTGAACTCTGGTCTCCTGTGTCGGAGGCAGAGCCCCTAACCATTACACCATCCAGCCACTGCTTAAGGATTTGTAGCCAGGCATGGCCTTGCCTTTTGTGTTCGATATTGTACAAAGGGAAGTGAGTGTGGCACTCCTATATAAGGCAGGATGGATCAATGGATAGGGAGAGAGTGAGACCAAGACTCCCGCTATAAATGACTAGTTATACTGTTTTAAACAATCAGCCACTGACGTGTGCCTCGCATATGTGACAGGAAGGAAGTAAATCGTAACTGGTTGTGGATAAGAAGCAGATTCGGGCACCATCCGTCATTCAGCTTGTTTATTTTCAAAACAACTTGTGCCGTATAAACATCAAACAGCTATCACCTGTTGTCCCATGGCGGGGCTGTGCGGGATGCAGTGGAGGTGGGTGCTCAGGGCTGTAGAAGGGTCGGCGACGGCCATTTCGCGTCCACCAGGACGCTTGGTCACGCTGCGTTCCACAAGGTCTTGCCTTTTGTGTTCGACAGTTGTCAAGAGAAAAATTAGACAAGACAATTAACATTTATATCGCGCTTTTCTCCTGGCGGACTCAAAGCGCCAGAGCTGCAGCCACTAGGGCACGCTTTATAGGCAGTAGCAGTGTTAGGAAGACTTGCCTAAGGTCTCCTACTGAATAGGTGCTGGATTATTGAACAGACACAGCCGAGATTTGATCCCTAGTCTCCTGTGTCAGAGGCAGAGCCCTTAACCATTACACAATCCAGGCACTGCTTAAGGATTTGTAGCCAGACATGGCCTTGCCTTTTGTGTTCAACAGTTGTCCAAAGAGAACCCCAGATAGCCAAGTAGATTCATCTCTCTCTCTCTCTCTCTCTCTCTAGTAGGGATGGTCACCGCTTTCCGCGGAATTGTATTTTTGAGCATAAATGGATTGAGCATAAATGGTACATGCTGGGCTGGCTTTAGTATGTAGTGTTGGTGGTACAGTGCCACTGTACCACCAACACTACATGCTGAAGCCAGCCCAGCATGTACCATTTATGCTCAATCCATTTATGCTAAAAAATACAATTCCGCGGAAAGCGGTGACCATCCCTACTAGAGAGAGAGAGAGAGAGAGAGGGAGAGAGAGATTAATCTACCTGGCTATCTGGGGTTCTCTTTGGACAACTGTTGAACACAAAAGGCAAGGCCATGCCTGGCTACAAATCCTTAAGCAGTGGCAGGATGGTGTAATGGTTAAGGGCTCTGCCTCTGACACAGGAGACCAGGGTTCGAATCTTGGCTCTGTCTGTTCAGTAAGCCAGTACCTATTCAGTAGGAGACCTTAGGCAAGTCTTCCTAACACTGCTACTGCCTATAGAGCATGCACTAGTGGCTGCAGCTCTGGCGCTTTGAGTCTGCCAGGAGAAAAGCGTGATATAAATGTTATTTGTCTTGTCTAATTTTTCTTTTGGATTGAGCATAAATGGTACATGCTAAGCTAGCTTCAGCTAGCAGTGTTGGTGGTATAATAGATATGTTAGTTACCTACCATACACTGAGACCTGGGTTCAATTCCCAGCCACGGTATGTAAGCTAGCTTTTGAAATACTGTAATTCCCTAGCAGATGAGACCCTCATCCCTCCGGGAGGAGGGGGCTAATTAAACTCTCCCTAGCAGAGTGTGTGTAGCAGCTGTCCCTTAACTAATTAGTGTAGGCAGACGAGTGAGTCAAATGGCACAAGGACCTTGCCTTTTATAAGGGGGGTGGGGCTCCAGGAGTGAGTGCAGTCTGATTGGCAACAATGTGCCTGCTGATTGTGATGTAGAGGGTCAAAGTTCTGCTCAATAGAGCATTATGGGATGAATCGAACTTCCGGGAATGTTTGCCTTTGGCAGGCGAACGTGAACCACCGAAGTTCGCCGGGAACCATTCGCTGGCGAACCGTTCGGGACATCTCTACTAGCAGGAATGCTCAACTTCGGATTCGGGTGAAACCCGGATAGTGGCGCAGGCTTGGAGCGCATCGTGGGAGGTGCCAAGGGACGGACCAAAGAAGACGTCAGAGAGGTAAGATTGACCCCCCCCTCCCTGCCCAGCTGATTGCATTTAGGAGGGTGAAAATCCGGATAGCAACTATCCGGGTTTCACCCGAAGCCGAAGTTGAGCATCCCTGCCTTCTAGTACTTGGTGATATATTTTTGCTTCCCATTGACTTAAATTGAGTCAGGAGCCTTGAGTACTGTGTTTGCTGGACTTTAAAAAAAAACATTTTTTGACAAGTTTTTATGCCACTTCTTTTACACATGTTTACTATGTAATTATGCATGTTTCCCCAATTTTTTTAACGCATTGTTCCCGCATGTGGAAATTTTTAGTGAATGGGCTCTATTCACAATCACGCATGCGGTAAGAGATTTTTCACCGCTATATTACCGCCAGTGATAATTTTCGCATTTTTTCCACATTCACTAAAACTTTCCGCATGTTTCTCGCATGCGGGAACCATGCGTAAAAAAAGTGGCATAAAAAAAACTTGTCCAAAAAAAAATAAAATATTAAAGTCCAGCAAACACAGCACTCAAGGCTCCATACTCCATTTAGGGCTCTTTCACACTTGGACGTTGCGTTAGAGGGGACGTTAAGGTCGCATAACGTCCCCTAACGTAACGCATGGTGGTGGTGTGGTATTAGAGGACGCTACAGAGCCGCGTTAAGCGGCTCTTGATGCGTCCGTGATGGGTACTTTTTGACGCATGCACCGGTGGAGACCACGTGAGCAGAACACTCCACATCACATGGTCCCGCCAGCCAATAAGCGGCTGATCCAGGAAGTAAACACTGCAGTGCAGTGAATATTAATTAGCCATGTGGCTGGCCGCAATCGCGGACTCTCCACTCCTCCTCTCCGGCCCCCCAAAAAATAAACATATTACGGAGCATGTGTAAACAGCCTAACATGGCTAAAGGCCGCGTATAACGCACAGCATGCTGCACTTCCATAGAACGTGCAGCGTTACCCTGTAACGCAACGTGGGCACTGTGAACAGCCCATTGATTTTTCATTGCTGTGAGTTGGGCTGCGTTACAGGCTGCTCTAACGTGCGCCTGTAACGTCCCACTGTGAAAGCAGCCTTAAGTCAATGGGAAGCAAAATATATCACCACGTACTAGTAGGTGATAAAAAAAAAAAAAAAAAAAAAAAAAAAATCGGTAGTAAAGTCAGAAATAAGGCGCCCCTTTTTTGTGAATTAATATTTTTTTTTTGCGGAAATTAATGACTTTTACTGACTTTTGCGGAATTTTATTGCATTTTTTACGCATCAGTAAATAATCATGCGTAAAAATTTGTGAATGTCAAGATGGTCTTTTTTCAGTCGAGAATTTACCGCAAGTGCATTTCCGCATGCCGAAAATGATTGTGAATAGAGCCAAATGTGGAAAAAATGTGGAAACTATCACTGGCGGTAATATAGTGGTAAAAAAAATCTATTACCGCATGTGTGAATGTGAATAGAGCCCATTGCATTCCAATCGTGTTAGCGTTCGCTTTGGGTGTTTGCTTGGGTGATCAGTGCGTTTGTTAAAATCGCTTTTCCAAGCGCTTTTATAGAGCGTTTTTTTAATTCTCTTTGACCCAGAACAGAATAAATACATTGGGCTCTATTCACAATCATTTTCCGCATGCGAAAAAGCACTTGCGGTAAATTCCCGACTGAAAAAAGACCATCTTGACATTCACAAATTTTTACACATGATTATTTACCGCATGCGTAAAATTGTACGCATTGTTTACCCGCATGCTTAAAAAATGCGGTAAAAGTCAGCAAAAGTCGGTAATTCCCGCAAAAAATATAAATTCACAAAAAAAAGGGGCGCCTTATTTCTGACTTACCTACCGATTTCTTATCAACTACTAGTACTTGGTAATATATTTCGCTTCCCATTGATTTAAAGCTAGCAAAGAAATGAACAGCGCTACTTAAAAAACAGATGAGTGCTTACCTGCAAAAAAGTGCACACCCCACTCATGGGATTCAAATACACAATGAGCATACACGACCTGTCTACCACTTGGAGCATGTTAGTTTCACTAACAATTTGCAATTTGTTAGGTACTTGTCCCTCCCACTGTCGAAGAAGTCTTTCCTCCATGGGAGGGGACCTAACACTAACTAAATTCTACCTATGCATATGCATAGCCTGGGCGCGCTACCAGTAAAATTGAGAATTGCGCAAAAAAAGTGGGATCAGCGCATCACCAGGCCGCCTCTGAATGGCCTCAGCTCAGAGATGCGCTGAGCCCCCCCAGAAACTGCAAACGCACCTTGAACCCAAACAGAGGCTCTGCATATACACCAAAGGAAAACTATTAAGTGGGAGCAGCTGACCAGAAATAAATCAATCAAACATAGCAAAGAAATGAACAGCGCTACTTAAAAACAGATGAGTGCTTACCTGCAAAAAAGTGCACACCCCACTCATGGGATTCAAATACACAATGAGCATACACGACCTGTCTACCACTTGGAGGATGTTAGTTTCACTAACAATTTGCAATTTGTTAGGTACTTGTCCCTCCCACTGTCGAAGAAGTCTTTCCTCCATGGGAGGGGACCTAACACTAACTAAATTCTACCTATGCATATGCATAGCCTGGGCGCGCTACCAGTAAAATTGAGAATTGCGCAAAAAAAGTGGGATCAGCGCATCACCAGGCCGCCTCTGAATGGCCTCAGCTCAGAGATGCGCTGAGCCCCCCCAGAAACTGCAAACGCACCTTGAACCCAAACAGAGGCTCTGCATATAAACCAAAGGAAAACTATTAAGTGGGAGCAGCTGACCAGAAATAAATCAATCAAACATAGCAAAGAAATGAACAGCGCTACTTAAAAACAGATGAGTGCTTACCTGCAAAAAAGTGCACACCCCACTCATGGGATTCAAATACACAATGAGCATACACGACCTGTCTACCACTTGGAGGATGTTAGTTCCACTAACAATTTGCAATTTGTTAGGTACTTGTCCCTCCCACTGTCGAAGAAGTCTTTCCTCCATGGGAGGGGACCTAACACTAACTAAATTCTACCTATGCATATGCATAGCCTGGGCGCGCTACCAGTAAAATTGAGAATTGCGCAAAAAAAGTGGGATCAGCGCATCACCAGGCCGCCTCTGAATGGCCTCAGCTCAGAGATGCGCTGAGCCCCCCCAGAAACTGCAAACGCACCTTGAACCCAAACAGAGGCTCTGCATATACACCAAAGGAAAACTATTAAGTGGGAGCAGCTGACCAGAAATAAATCAATCAAACATAGCAAAGAAATGAACAGCGCTACTTAAAACAGATGAGTGCTTACCTGCAAAAAAGTGCACACCCCACTCATGGGATTCAAAGGGACGAGTACCTAACAAATTGCAAATTGTTAGTGGAAACTAACATCCTCCAAGTGGTAGACAGGTCATGTGTATGCTCATTGTGTATTTGAATCCCATGAGTGGGGTGTGCACTTTTTTGCAGGTAAGCACTCATCTGTTTTTAAGTAGCGCTGTTCATTTCTTTGCTATGTTTGATTGATTTATTTCTGGTCAGCTGCTCCCACTCAATAGTTTTCCTTTGGTGTATATGCAGAGCCTCTGTTTGGGTTCAAGGTGCGTTTGCAGTTTCTGGGGGGGCTCAGCGCATCTCTGAGCTGAGGCCATTCAGAGGCGGCCTGGTGATGCGCTGATCCCACTTTTTTTGCGCAATTCTCAATTTTACTGGTAGCGCGCCCAGGCTATGCATATGCATAGGTAGAATTTAGTTAGTGTTAGGTCCCCTCCCAAGGAGGAAAGACTTCTTCGATAGTGGGAGGGACGAGTACCTAACAAATTGCAAATTGTTAGTGGAAACTAACATCCTCCAAGTGGTAGACAGGTCATGTGTATGCTCATTGTGTATTTGAATCCCATGAGTGGGGTGTGCACTTTTTTGCAGGTAAGCACTCATCTGTTTTTAAGTAGCGCTGTTCATTTCTTTGCTATGTTTGATTGATTTATTTCTGGTCAGCTGCTCCCACTTAATAGTTTTCCTTTGGTGTATATGCAGAGCCTCTGTTTGGGTTCAAGGTGCGTTTGCAGTTTCTGGGGGGGCTCAGCGCATCTCTGAGCTGAGGCCATTCAGAGGCGGCCTGGTGATGCGCTGATCCCACTTTTTTTGCGCAATTCTCAATTTTACTGGTAGCGCGCCCAGGCTATGCATATGCATAGGTAGAATTTAGTTAGTGTTAGGTCCCCTCCCAAGGAGGAAAGACTTCTTCGATAGTGGGAGGGACGAGTACCTAACAAATTGCAAATTGTTAGTGGAAACTAACATCCTCCAAGTGGTAGACAGGTCATGTGTATGCTCATTGTGTATTTGAATCCCATGAGTGGGGTGTGCACTTTTTTGCAGGTAAGCACTCATCTGTTTTTAAGTAGCGCTGTTCATTTCTTTGCTATGTTTGATTGATTTATTTCTGGTCAGCTGCTCCCACTTAATAGTTTTCCTTTGGTGTATATGCAGAGCCTCTGTTTGGGTTCAAGGTGCGTTTGCAGTTTCTGGGGGGGCTCAGCGCATCTCTGAGCTGAGGCCATTCAGAGGCGGCCTGGTGATGCGCTGATCCCACTTTTTTTGCGCAATTCTCAATTTTACTGGTAGCGCGCCCAGGCTATGCATATGCATAGGTAGAATTTAGTTAGTGTTAGGTCCCCTCCCAAGGAGGAAAGACTTCTTCGATAGTGGGAGGGACGAGTACCTAACAAATTGCAAATTTGTAACGATCGGTGGGCGCAGAGAGTATCTGATTACCGGTGATCTGCAGTATCACCGGAAATACAGATATATACCAGATTATAAGTGATCTGCAGTCTCACCGATAATCCGATATACAAACTAACCTCTGTTCACCTGAGTAGAGTGTAGTGTTTGGTGTAACTGTAACACTTAGAGGACAAGGCCTCAATGCAGCAAGGAGTACTGCACAGATTCCTTCCGCAGACCTGAGCTCTCCAAGACGGGAGGAGTCAGACTGACAGTAGGAAGGTATATCTGAAAGTGACCCTCAGGAGGAAGGATCGCTAACAGAGCGAGGAACCGCCTCTAACGGTAAGGTCGGTTCTCGAGGTCGGACAAGCCAAGTCGTAAACACACAGACAGATAAAGTACAAGATCAGCAGACAAAGGCAGAGTCAAAGTACAGGCAGGGTTCGGCAACGGGGTATCAGATATATCGGGGTACAAAATCAGGAGGCAGAAACAGAGTCTAGGAGCGAGCCGGGGTTCGGCAACAGAGTATCAGAAATAACGAGGTACAAGATCAGAGTTCAGAAGGGTAGTCAAGGCAGGCAAAAGTCATAACAGATAATCACAATCAAACTAGTACTTTAGCTATCAACAGAATCTAGCTAAGTGTAGGATTACAGCTCCAGCTGGTCCCGGCACACTTGCGGATCTGACTACGGATCTGGGTGCTCCCACGTGTGTGATCGCACGCCAGACAAAGAGCAAGTGAACAACCAGCAGTATATATACTCTAGGACCTTTCCAGGACCTCCCTAATTGCTGGTCCAATGGGAGCAGTGGAATTTGTCAGCTGACCCAGCTGGTCAGCCGACTCCCTTCTAACAGCTATTTAAACTCTGCCTCTGTGCTCGCGCGCGTGTAAGTCTGAATCTTGGTGGACTATCAGTCCCAGCCACACCAGTACTGTCTTGCAATGTATCCAGTGAACTGAGTGCGGGAGCCGCCTCCAATGCGGATTCCGCCGCTCTGCCTAAGCGGCATGCGGCGTTTTTTCCGCGTTGTGACACCATGCTGGACGCGGAAACAGCCGCCTCGCCTTGAGAGACAGCGGCTTTTCCGCGTTTCATCACAGTACCCCCCCCCCCGAGGAGTGGACTCCGGACAACTCCTACCAGGCTTCTCGGGGTGTAAGGCATGAAACTCTTTCCTCAACTCATCCGCATGCATGCGAGTCCCCGGTACCCACTGTCTCTCCTCAATGCCATATCCCTTCCAGTGTACCAGATACTGTACCGAGTTCTGGACAATGCGAGAGTCCAAAATTTTCTCTACTTCGAACTCAGGATGACTATCCACCAGGACAGGAGGAGGAGGAGGAGGAGTAGGGCCCACATGGACTGCTGGTTTGAGCAGGGATACGTGAAATGATCTCACCCCACGCATGCTGGCGGGGAGATCAACGGTATAAGTGACGTTGTTGATCTTTTTGGTCACAGAAAACGGACCCACAAACCTGGGGCCCAGTTTGGCAGAAGGCTGCTTCAGGGTCAAGTGACGTGTGGACACCCAGACTAAATCCCCTGGCTGAAACTTCCATTCCATGGAACGTCTCTTGTCCGCTTGACCCTTTTGACTTTGGAACGCTTTCTGCAAATTATCTCTAACAATTCCCCAATTGTTTCTGAGTGACCTCTGCCAATCCTCCAGCGCTGGGAATGGAGAAGAGGCAACTGGCAAAGGGGAGAACTTGGGCGACCTCCCTGTCACAATCTGGAACGGGGAAAAACCAGAAGAAGAACTCTTTAAATTATTCTGCGCAAATTCTGCAAAAGCCAGAAACTTCACCCAGTCATTCTGTGCCTCCGCAACGTAACATCTTAAAAACTGTTCTAAAGACTGATTAATTCGTTCAGTCTGCCCATTCGTCTGTGGGTGGTAGCCTGACGAGAAAGACAGCTTCATGCCCATTTGGTGGCAGAATGCCCTCCAGAATTTAGAGATAAATTGGACTCCCCGATCGGACACAATGTTCTCCGGAATGCCGTGCAGCCGGAAAATGTGGACGATGAATAGGTCAGCCAATTCTTGGGCCGAGGGGAGTCCTTTCAAAGGCACGAAATGGGCCATTTTGCTGAAGCGGTCGACTACCACCCAAATGACCGACATGCCTTCAGACCTGGGGAGCTCACCCACAAAATCCATGGACAAGTGGGTCCATGGTTCACTCGGGGCGGGCAAAGGCTGTAAGGTACCGACAGGTGCCTGCCGGGAGGGTTTACTTTTGGCACATACCGCACATTCCCTGACATATTCCTTGCAGTCTGTTGCCATAGAAGGCCACCAAGCACACCTGGCAATCAGATCCTGCGTTCTGGCAGCACCAGGGTGACCAGCACTCTTATGGGCGTGAAACATTTGTAAGACCTGTAGACGAAAAAACAGTGGGATAAACAAGACCCCCTCCGGTTTCCCCTCAGGGACATCTTGCTGAAAGGGACCCAAAACCTTTGTCCAATCCTCCCAGGTCTCTGTGGCTGCTAACACCAGCCTCTGCGGGATGATGGACTCAGGAGCGGGGGGCTGTGCTGTCTCTAATTCGAAACATCTGGACAGGGCATCTGCCTTGATGTTTTTGCTGCCTGGAGTGTATGTGATAATAAATCTGAACCTCGTAAAAAATAACGACCAACGGGCCTGTCGGGGACTTAGTCTCTTAGCCCCCTCGATGTATTCCAGATTCTTGTGATCAGTATACACCGTGATCGTGTGTTCTGCCCCTTCTAACCAGTGGCGCCATTCTTCAAATGCCAATTTAATGGCCAGAAGTTCCCGGTTGCCTATGTCGTAGTTTTTCTCTGCCGGTGAAAACCTCCGAGAGAAATAGGCACACGGGTGCAACCTCCCCTGCAGCCCAGAGCGTTGAGACAGCACAGCCCCTACTCCAACTTCTGAGGCATCAACCTCCACAATGAATGGGTAAGAGGTGTCTACGTGTCTCAATATGGGTGCAGAGCAAAACAATTTTTTCAAGTGAGAAAAAGCTGCCACAGCCTCAGGAGACCAGTGGTTGGTATCTGCCCCCTTTTTTGTGAGACTGGTAAGAGGGGCAATTATCGTGGAGTATCCCTTTATGAACCTCCTATAGTAATTCGCAAAACCTAAAAATCTTTGCAGGGGCTTCAACCCCACTGGCTGTGGCCATTCCAGGACAGCTGTGACCTTGGCAGGATCCATTGACAGGCCTGAGGTGGAGATCACATACCCTAAAAATGTGACAGTGGTCACCTCGAAAATACATTTCTCCACCTTGGCATACAGCATATTTTGCCTCAATTTGTCCAACACAAATTTAACGTGGACCCTGTGCTCGGGGAGGTTGTTGGAATAGATTAGTATATCGTCAAGGTATACTAGTACAAATCTACCCAACACCTCCCTGAATACCTCGTTGATTAATTCTTGAAAGACGGCTGGCGCATTGCACAACCCGAAGGGCATCACTAAGTACTCGTAATGCCCGTCGGGAGTGTTGAAGGCCGTCTTCCATTCATCACCCTTTCTAATGCGGACCAGGTTGTATGCACCCCTCAGATCTAATTTTGAAAAGATCTTAGCGTTCGTGACTTGCGTAAATAAATCGTCTATCAATGGTAACGGATAACGATTCTTCACCGTGATTTTATTCAGGCCACGGTAGTCGATGCATGGTCGCAGCCCTCCGTCTTTTTTCTTAACAAAAAAGAAACCGGCCCCTGCAGGCGACCGAGAGGGGCGAATGAACCCTTTGGCTAAATTGTCACGAATGTACTCCTGCATCGCTATTTTCTCTGGTCCAGACAAATTATACAAGTGACCCCTAGGGGGCATACAACCGGCACGGAGATCGATGGGGCAATCGAAAGGGCGATGAGGAGGTAACTTGTCAGCAGCCTTGGGACAGAATACATCCGAGAACTCGGAGTATTGCTCGGGAACCCCCTCCACATGCAACTTGGTCTGACCTAAAGTCACCTTCCCTAGACACTGTTGGGAACAGAAGTCTGACCAACTAGTTAATTGTCCTGTAGCCCAATTAATCTGTGGCGAATGGAGCTGCAGCCAGGGCATTCCTAAAACAATTGTGGAGGTGGTCATGTGTAATACAAAGAAACTTAGACTTTCATTATGCAGAACCCCAATAGTGACTTCCACCTCTGGTGTCTGAGACAGCGGACGGTCCCTTTGCAGCGGGGAGTCGTCCACAGCAGTAACCTGGATAGGTGGTTTTACTGAGGTGAGCGGAATGCCCAACTTTTCTGCAAACTCTGAACTCATAAAGTTAGCCGCGGAGCCTGAATCAACAAAGGCTTCTGTGGCTTCAGATTTGTCCCCCCATGTAATCATACAGGGAAGGAGCAAACGTTTTTCGTTTAAGGGTATGAGCCGGGCACCTAGGGTGCTACCCCCTACCACTCCTAAACGGTAGCATCTTCCCGGCTTGTTAGGGCAGTTTTGTACTATATGCCCCCCTTCAGCACAGTACAGACACAGCTGTTCGGTCATTCTCCGTCTTCGCTCTACCTGGGTCAATTTTGACCGAGCAATCTGTATTGGCTCGGATGGAGGCAAGACGGGAGAAGGTGCAATAGTAGGAGGTGGAGTCACTGGGACCGTAGTGTAAGATACCCCTCTGACACGGGAACTACCTCTGGTCTGTTTTTGGTAGCGCAGCCTGCGGTCGATTCGGATGGCCGCTGAGATGGCCTCATCGACTGTTCTAGGCTCGGGCTGGCTTAACATCAAATCAGAGACCTCATCGGACAGCCCTGACAAGAAACGATCTAATAGGGCATAAGTGTCCCACCTGGCCGTAACTGACCACCTCCTAAACTCGGCCGCGTAATCTTCGACCGGACCTTCGCCTTGACGCAAAAGCTTGAGCTTCCGCTCAGAAGTCGAAGCAAGGTCCGAATCGTCGTAAATTACTGCCATAGCGTTAAAGAATTCCTCTACAGAGGTAAGAGCTTTGTCTCCGGCGGGCAGGCTATATGCCCAAGACTGGGAGTCGCCGGACAACAAAGTCTTTATAAACGTGACCCTCTGGGTCTCAGTACCCGAAGATTGGGGTCTCAACTCAAAATAGGACAATACTCTACTCCTAAAATTCCGGAAGTCAGATCTGTGGCCGGAAAAGCTTTCAGGTACAGGCATACGTATGTCAGAGCTAGGAGAGGATCGCACATGATCCACTGATGTCTGGAGGATTTGTACAGACCCTGATAGGGCATCAATAAGAGTCATGTGGGTGCCCAGTACTTAATTGATGTTGTCCACCGAAGTGGCAAGTACACCCAGACAATCAGTGTTTGCGTCCATTTTGTATTTGGGTCTGGCGTTCTGTAACGATCGGTGGGCGCAGAGAGTATCTGATTACCGGTGATCTGCAGTATCACCGGAAATACAGATATATACCAGATTATAAGTGATCTGCAGTCTCACCGATAATCCGATATACAAACTAACCTCTGTTCACCTGAGTAGAGTGTAGTGTTTGGTGTAACTGTAACACTTAGAGGACAAGGCCTCAATGCAGCAAGGAGTACTGCACAGATTCCTTCCGCAGACCTGAGCTCTCCAAGACGGGAGGAGTCAGACTGACAGTAGGAAGGTATATCTGAAAGTGACCCTCAGGAGGAAGGATCGCTAACAGAGCGAGGAACCGCCTCTAACGGTAAGGTCGGTTCTCGAGGTCGGACAAGCCAAGTCGTAAACACACAGACAGATAAAGTACAAGATCAGCAGACAAAGGCAGAGTCAAAGTACAGGCAGGGTTCGGCAACGGGGTATCAGATATATCGGGGTACAAAATCAGGAGGCAGAAACAAAGTCTAGGAGCGAGCCGGGGTTCGGCAACAGAGTATCAGAAATAACGAGGTACAAGATCAGAGTTCAGAAGGGTAGTCAAGGCAGGCAAAAGTCATAACAGATAATCACAATCAAACTAGTACTTTAGCTATCAACAGAATCTAGCTAAGTGTAGGATTACAGCTCCAGCTGGTCCCGGCACACTTGCGGATCTGACTACGGATCTGGGTGCTCCCACGTGTGTGATCGCACGCCAGACAAAGAGCAAGTGAACAACCAGCAGTATATATACTCTAGGACCTTTCCAGGACCTCCCTAATTGCTGGTCCAATGGGAGCAGTGGAATTTGTCAGCTGACCCAGCTGGTCAGCCGACTCCCTTCTAACAGCTATTTAAACTCTGCCTCTGTGCTCGCGCGCGTGTAAGTCTGAATCTTGGTGGACTATCAGTCCCAGCCACACCAGTACTGTCTTGCAATGTATCCAGTGAACTGAGTGCGGGAGCCGCCTCCAATGCGGATTCCGCCGCTCTGCCTAAGCGGCATGCAGCGTTTTTTCCGCGTTGTGACGCCATGCTGGACGCGGAAACAGCCGCCTCGCCTTGAGAGACAGCGGCTTTTCCGCGTTTCATCACAAAATTGTTAGTGGAAACTAACATCCTCCAAGTGGTAGACAGGTCATGTGTATGCTCATTGTGTATTTGAATCCCATGAGTGGGGTGTGCACTTTTTTGCAGGTAAGCACTCATCTGTTTTTAAGTAGCGCTGTTCATTTCTTTGCTATGTTTCATTGATTTAAAGCTGGTTTCACAGTGGGACGTTAAAGTCCCACGTTACAGCAGCCAGTAACGCAGCCTAACTCACAGAACTGTAAAATCAATGTGCTGTTCACAGTGCACAAGTTGCCTTACATAGTAACACAACACGTTTAAACAAAGTGCTGCATGCTGTATGTTATACTGGGCTAAGCCACGTTAGACTGTTTGCACATGCTCAGTAATGTTGGAGGAGGAGGTCTCCCCTCCTCCACCGCGGCCAGCCACATGGCTAATTAATATTCACTGCACTGTGGTGACTCGTGGTCAGGGGCGTCTCTAGCCATTTTGTCACTCCAGGCGAGAAATCCTGTGGCACCCCCCCCCCCCACGTGATTGCCCCCAGTCCCATACCCCGCACCCCTCATGGTGAACACCACTCCTGTGGTGAACCCCACCCCCAAGACTCCCGAAAATCATAATGCAGCAGCGTTTCACCAGAAAATGTACTTATTGCGGCATGGGTTCACCAGAAAATAGTTGTTATGCAGCAGAGCGTTTCACCATAAAATATACTTATTGCGGCATGCACTCACACACACCACACACAGTACACACACACACAGTGTACACACACACACACACACACACACACAGTACACACACTGCACACACACACACACACACACACACACAAGACATGCACAGCACAGTACACACACTATACACACACACACACAGTACACACACTGCACACAACATACACACACACACACACAGTACACACACTGCACACAACATACACACTATACACAGTACACACACACACACACTAGACATGCACAGCACAGTACACACACTATACACACACACACACAGTACACACACTGCACACAACATACACACACACACACAGTACACACACTGCACACAACATACACACTATACACAGTACACACACACACACACACTTTAGACACGCACAGCACAGTACACACACACACACACACACACACACAGTACACACACACACACACACACACACACAGTACACACACTGCACACAACATACACACACACACACACAGTACACACACTGCACACAACACACACACACACACACACACACACACACACACACACACACACACACACACACACACACACACACACACACACAGAGCACACTGTACACAGCACACAGTAGACATACACTATACACATACAGAGATAGGAGGAGTGGAGTGAGACTGAGAATAGCCTGAGATGGAGCAGTTTATCTGTATTGCAGTCCCACATTACACAGAGACTAGTTGCTGGTAATAGGACTGCTGTCCCTGCCAATCTCTTACACAAGTCAGCAAGCAGCCCTCCTGGAGTCTAGGGACTGTCAAAACTTTTCAACCTGTTTAAGACCTTATCTGCACATGCAGTCATTATAACAATGGAGAGAGACCAGACAGATTTTTTCCCACTGACCCTCCAGACGAGTTCTACATCATGCTGTGTATATTTACCAGCTAGCCTGCCCTCTAATTGCACTTTTATCAGCTAGCCTAGTATTTTACATTGCCTTACATCAACAAACCTGAATACAGCAGACACAGGACCAACCCTAAATTATTGAATGAAAGGCGGCCTGGGGGGAAGTCAATGCCTGGCTGCTACACAGTCTCTACATCCACGCAGTTAGCAGTAGCAGAGAGAGAGGGACTGAATTCTCAGGAGTTGGACTCAGGAGCTGATGATGCTGTAATCCTCGGATCCCTGACTAGGATGAGTGCCTTCTCTCACTGACTCATTCATTACTGTGGTTCTTTGAATCATTGAGCTGAAGTCCAGTCAGCCCCGCTGCTGCTGTGTAAACTGACACCTGAGTCAGCTGAGAGGCATTTCTTCTCTCACTACTCAGTGCAGAAGCGCCCTTGCCTCTTCCTGTCGCCTTAGGCGAAAATTTATAGCTGCCTAATGGCTCGGACGCCTGTGCTCGTGGTGGAACTCGTAGTGTTGTCCGGATCATGAACGAATCGTTCATTTGATCCAGATCTTTTTTGTGAGTCGAATCATCCGGATCACCACAATGAACGTTTCGGTTCACAGTGGATGTCTGTCTGGAAGAAACAGGAACATACAGAATGTACAGTGCAGGGAGATATTTTTTATTAAGAAAACCATGACATACAGCATACAGGACAAATAATAAATAATTTAAAAGTATGCCATCCAATATAAACTCAAAATTCACATGAGTTTCTTCAATAACAGAAAAATACATATAGCATAAGTATGCGCTAAGAATAAACAAGAAAATACCATCAGATAACAAGGTATACATATCAATCACTGCTGAGGAGGTAGCACTCACACCACACTCATACTGACGAGTCACCCAGACAAAAAAAAAAAATACACAACATACACCACCACCAAAAGTGAAGAGGACAACTACCCACATTACACCATGCATACACGCATCCATACAGTTGGGACTTTTACGCCCAAGTATTTAGGATATAATAAGTTCCAGCTTACAATACACCAAACTAAAGATCACAACAGACAGGACAAAAAAGAAAAAAGACAACCAGACAGGGCAACTCCCTTTAAATCTAAGGTGAAAAGAAAGAGATAGGCCTCCAACACCCAGGAGAGGTTCCACCAGCTCAAGGAGGCTTGATGTTCTGCCACGCCAGAACCCAAGCTCCTCTCCCCAGTTTCTTCCTCTCCAAGAACCGAATGGTCCCCACCTCACCCAGAATGCTGTTCACCACCACCTGGACAGGCAAGTCTTTCTTTCTAATAGTTAAGTCACACCGTGACCGTGACAACCATGTGTGTCTCCTAACCACTAAGCTGACTACATATAACATGCACAAATCAAAGCCCTGGCGCTGATTGAAAGCTCCATACGCCCACTCAGCATAACTAAGATGCTCCAGAAATGGAATACCTAGAGCCCTCCCCACCTGTTTGTACACCTCTACATTGAAAGGGCATGACATCAGGAAATGGTCCATGTCCTCCTCAACAGTGCACCCCTGTCGAGGACAAACACGGTCCGCCACATCCCGACACTTCATGTTCTCCCCAACGTAAAGCTTGCCCTGGAAGGTAAGCCAGGCGATGTCCCACAATTTGTTCGGCACTCGCGGCGAATTAAGTAATCACAAGCCCTCCTCCAAAATTGTGCCTGGGCAATCCCTTAAAGGGATACTGTAGGGGGGTCAGGGGAAAATGAGTTGAACTTACCCGGGGCTTTTAACGGTCCCCCACAGACATCCTGTGTTGGCGCAGCGACTCACCGATGCTCCGGCCCCGCCTCCGGTTCACTTCTGGAATTTCAGACTTTAAAGTCTGAAAACCACTGCGCCTGCGTTGCCGTGTCCTCGATCCCGCTGATGTCATCAAGAGCGCACAGCGCAGGCCCAGTATGATCTGTGTCTGCGCAGTACACTCCTGGTGACATCAGCGGGAGCGAGGACACGGGCGTGCAGGCGCAGTGGTTTTCTGACTTTAAAGTCAGAAATTCCAGAAGTGAACTGGAGGCGGGGCCGGAGCATCGGTGAGTGGCTGCGCCAACACAGGATGTCTGCGGGGGACCATTAGAAGCCCCGGGTAAGTTCAGCTCATTTTCCCCCGACCCCCTACAGTATCCCTTTAAGGCCAGTGAGTCAGGATAGTAGGAGTCCACCAACCTAGTCAAGAGGACCTTCCTCTCAACCGATCTGATGTCTTCCACCGTCAATCCCCACTGCAGTAGTTTTTTTCATGCAAGACATAACATAGGCCGGAAGGTAGCCATGACGTGCTCTCAGATTTTTCACTGGGCCACCGCTCTTTCATTCCCCGAGGAAAGGCTCACACTAAGTCTGAAAGATACCTACCCAACTAGGCCGGCTCTCTGCCAACAAACTACCAAGATTGTATTTGATAAAGATCAGAGAGAAAAAAAAACAAATCGGGTTGACCATACCTAGGCCACCCTCCCGCCTAGTTTTGTAGGTAATGTTCCGACGCACATGGTTTAGCCTGTTTCCCCATAACATCAGGAAAAACAGGCTATTGACCCTGGTGTACAGAGATGCTGGCAAAATCGCAACATAGCTGACATACAACATTATTGGAACCAGATAGATCTTGATCAAGTCAACCCTTTCCCTAAGGGTCAAATTCCAACCCTTCCAACGAGTCACTTTAGTGTTGACATCATTCAGTTTGCATTCCCAATTTCGCAGGCCGTAGTCGCCTGGGCCGAATTTGATGCCAAGGATCTTGATTTCCTCCTGAGGCACGGGAAAGGAACCGGAAAGCACAAAGGACTCTTCAGCTTTGCCCATCCAGAAAGTTTCACATTTATCCGGATTGATCTTTGAACCAGATGCTAATGAGAACTGGGAGATCTCTTCAGCAACCACCAACGCCTCCTCCGCTTTAGAGATCACCACGGTGACATCATCGGCATAAGCCACCACCTTCAGAGATTAGACACCAGAGATACCCACCGGAACCCCACCAAGCGTGCTGCCCTCTAGCCTTCTCACGAAGGGGTCGATGGCAAACACATATAGTAGAGAACTCAGTGGACAACCCTGGCGGACCCGCGAGCTCACCTCAAAAGGTTGGCCGACCCATCCATTGATGAGCATGAAACTCTCAGCCTCTTTGTACAAAGTCCGTAGCGAATTCACAAACCCACCCTGCAAACCGTATGCAAGTAATCGCCACAGGTACTTGTGGTTGACTCGATCAAAAGCCTTAGACTGGTCCAATGTCAGCAGGAACTTTCCCCAGCCTTCAGCCCTGCAGCGTTCCAGGAGTTCCCAGACAGCCAACAGCGGTGAGGGCGTACTCCTGCCCGAAACGGCACAGTGCTGATGGCGGGAAAGAACATCTGTTACCTGGGACAATCGCCAGAACAAAATCTTTGCCAGGATCTTCCTGTCGATGTTGAGAAGGCTGATGGGACGCAGTTCTCAATCATCTCAGGGTCACGCCCTTTTGACAACAAGATCACTGCAGATTGTCTCATGGAGGGTGGTAACTGGCCCTCAGCGAGACAGTCATTGAACACACCGGCCAATTAAGGGGCCAAGATAGATGTGAAAGCCTTATAAAATTCGGCCGTCAGTCCATCTGGCCCTGGAGTCTTTTTGGGCGTGAGACCACAAATGGCCCTCGCTACTTCATCTACAGTGATCTCAGTTGTCAAGTCTATGGCAGAAACAACCACATCTCCCAGACCTGGTATGGAGGCCAAGAAGTCTTTCATCCTTGCCTGGTCAAGTGGCTTCTCCCCAAGCAGATCAGCGTAAAACTCTCTAGCGATGGATAGGATCTCCGACCTGGACTTTGCCAGAGACCCCGAACCATCCCTGAGACCATGGACCGTCTTAAACGCTGAACTTTGTTTGAAACTCTGGTAAGGATCAGGCGAGTGGTATTTACCACGATCCCTTTCCAGAGTCAAAGAAGCCAACCGATCATACTGCTGCTGCTTGAGGTGAAGTTTGACCTCAGAGATCTCCCCCGGATCTCCGCCCTCAGAAACGAGTATGTTCAACTTCTCCCTTAGGTGTTGGTAAGCGAGATTTCTATCAACACTTCTACGGATCGCTAGACCCTTGAAAAATCTGGCAACATGTTTTTTGACCTCTTCCCACCACTCAGACCTATTGTTAAAGCAGTCCAGGATGGAAACCTGTGCTTGAAAAAACTCCTTTAAAGGATTGTCTCATCTCATCTTCCAGTAGCAGGGACGAATTCATCCTCCAAATACCCTTACCTCTGGGAGGAGCATCTGAAGCATTCAAGCCCACCGACAGAACAAGGTGATCAGAGAACTCCACCGCCAACAACTTGGGAGTTGAAGTGATGAGGCTCTCTGAAACAAAAAACCTATCCTAGACCTACTACTACCTCTATATAAGGTGAACCCCGTGAGATTTGGTGAATGACGAATGTGCACATCCAC
Organism: Hyperolius riggenbachi; assembly: GCF_040937935.1. Lineage (NCBI taxonomy): Eukaryota > Metazoa > Chordata > Amphibia > Anura > Hyperoliidae > Hyperolius > Hyperolius riggenbachi. The sequence continues at coordinate 148,503,727 of NC_090657.1, read as the reverse complement.
CAAATCAACCACATCAACTAATCTAGCTAAATACCTACTGTCAACGCCTACCTGGACGCTTGCCCTGTCCTTGGCCCTAGTGACGGTGTTAAAATCACCACCCAGGATCACAGGGTAGGCGGAAAAAAGGAATATCCTGACCTGTGTGAAAAGGCGCTTCCTCTCCCCTTTAGACTTGGGGTGGGCATAGATGTTTATAAGCCTGAGGCCCTGCCCCCTCACACAGACGTCCAAGACCAGGCACCTACCCATCTCCACCTCAATTACTGGCCGGCATGTTACCATCTCTGCCCTAAAAAGGACCGCCACACCACTACCAGGCTCTCCCGCAAGAGACCAAAAACTCGGACCGGCCAACCAGTCCCTCTCAGCCGACCATAGGTCAGCCAGAGAGGTGAGCCTGGTCTCCTGCAGGAAAAAAATATCAGCCTCAAGGCCAGCCAAAATCGAAAAAGCCAATTTTCGAGCTCTGGGAATTTTGATGCTGGCAACATTGATTGTTACCAACATGAGTGGTGGGGGAACAGCCATCAGAATAATTTAGGCATCCCTTTGTACTTCCTTACACGTGGACAATAAACTGAAATCAAAGGACAACATCAACAAGAAAAGAAAATACATGAACACAAAATACACTACCCCTCAGACAGTATCTGCCCCTTCTAAATCCATGTCCTCCTCTTCGGAGGAGAGGGGACCGGAGGCCAGGACCTCATACCTATTTGAAATCCTAACCCCTTGTCTTTTCACAACAAGTTGTTCTCGCTTTGCTTCTCTCTTCTCCAGAGAAGAGGATCTCTTGACCTTGCCACCCCTCCTCTTCTTCCTGTTCCGGAGCCTCTCCTCCAAATACCACCTTTCCTCCTCCATCAGGTGCTCCCTACCCCGAGGCGCCAGGAAGACGCCTGTGAAACCAGGGAGCCACGCCTTTGACGGAGGAGAAGAGGGGAGATGAACTGACTCAGCAGGAAGGGAAAGCTGAGCATCAGGATCAAAGACCGGAGGAGGAGGGAGGTTAACAGGGTGTCAGGAGGGGAGGGAGAGGAAGGAAGGGCAGGAGGAGGTGGGGTAGGAGGGGGAAGTGCCGGCGGAAGGAGGGCAGGAAGAGGGAGGGAGGAGGGAGGGGGCTCAAAGTGATAGGGAACAGGGGATGGGAGATTTTTGGGGGCGCAGAGGAGGATGATCCAGGACCATCCCCTTTTCCACGACCCTTTTGTGACCTAGTTTGGGGCCTAGGTCGCTGCGGTTTGGGAGAAGAGTCTCTCCCCCCATGAGCAGCATCCCAGATGTGAGCCGATGACCTGCATCCAGTCTGCCCTACAGGGGCCATGCCGGTCTGAGGAGAACCAGGGGGGGGGGGGGAGGGGACCACAGAGGATGGGGTGTCACAGGACACAGAAACATTAGGTGCTGGAACAGGCTGGATGGAAACAACAGGAGAAGACACAGAGACAGCCTGATCCTCCTCATCCATACGTTCCAGCATGGCCTTCCTGAGATCCTCAGGCATAGTAGTCCAAGAGACCGGGCACTTTGTATAGGGGTGTCCGAATTCAAAGCAAAAATTGCACTTTATTTTTTTGCACGAACTGGCAGAGTGCCTAAACTCTTGGCACCTACTACACCTGGGGTTGGGACATCCACTAGCGAGATGTCCCCTCTTGCCACACCGATTACAGGTCCTGGGCTGACCTGGGTAATATGTAATGATCTTATCATGTCCTATAAGGGCGGAGCGGGGAATATGGGTGACGATCCCTCCTTCACATGGAGCTTTATCGCCACCTCATATTCCCCCACCATATCCCCAGGTCGTCCAGGACTCGGTGTGGCGGGGACATGACATCGGCATAGTGCTGGACCCAGGTCATCAGGTCACGAACCGGGATGCTCTCATTCTGCACCACGATGTGAGCCTTTCTCTCTAGGGACTGTCTGGAGAGAGGGAGCACTGTGAAGCCATGCCACTGATTATTGACAGACTCCCTCAACCTCTCCTCCAGAAACGCCTCTATCCCATGTTGTGAGAGAAAGCTCACATCGTAGTACTGAGGGGGGTCCCCTGGAGCCAGGTTTGCGAACAAGTCGCATGGCTTAATCCCCAGGTCTAATAGGTATTTAACAAACTCCCTCTTGTTAGGGATTGCAGAAGTATGTTCCCATTTTAAACGCACCACATTCCGCCAACCTGGGCAGTGAGCCTCTGATCCTGTCTCCAGGGGAGCCAAGACTCTTCTCCCAGAATTCGAGCTTCTTGCTGCCCTGGAATACGACATAGGCTGGGCTGGGGGAGAAGCCTGAGCCGAAGCTGCCAGAGGAACGAGGGCCCCAGGGTTAGCAGCCGGTCCCAGAGCAGGAAAACCCACTCTCGTCACGCTCTCCAACTCTGGCACCTCCGGCTCAACAGCACCCCCACCAGCACCAACTCCAGTCTCCTCATTAGAGACACCCTGATCATTACTGACCGCATCATCTCCCCCCCTGGGAACTTCAACAGCATCAACGGTGGAAGCAGGGGGAAGCGGAGGCTTGTATCTGGGGGCATTAGGGCCCAACCCAAAAATGGTTGCCATGGATATTTGTTTGCCCTGAAAGTCAAATCTCTTGATCAGTTCATTTTCCACCAACACCCTCTTCCCTTCGGCCCTAAACTCCATTTGGAAGCCACAATTGGGATCACCCGTGCCCACCAGATGCAAGCCTGAGTAATTGCCCCCCGGTTCCACCGCTTGAATCACCGCCTCATTAATGTGTTCATCAATCACAATTAATCTACTCTTTTCTAACCTGAAGGTCAAGTCCATTGTTTTGAATTCCGCGACTAAGTCACTCTTGACCACAGGTGGAGGCTCTAGATGTTTTTTCCCCCTTTTTTCTTTTTCTTCCTTTCCTCGCCACTCAGATCACTCTCTGAGTCGGAAAAGGAAAACAAATTTCTTTCAAAAAGAATATCTAAAGAGCTTGTATGTACCCTTCTGCTCCTGGCTTTTTCTTCCCCTTGCAATACCAATACATCACCACCTTCTTGGTCTTGGAAGAAAGCTTTCTTATCCCTTTTATTGGGACCCACCCCCGTCTGCCCCTCAGCATTAGAAAGCTCAGACATCTCTCCCACACCCCCATCACTTTCCAGTTCTTCCTCCTCCATGGAGGATAAGTCAGTTTCTTCAACTACTAACTGGCTGGCGGCATCACTCCTGCCTCCAATAGCCAGCTTCACCGCCTTACTAACTTTATTTCTTCCTTTCTTCCCCCTTTTCTTCCTAGGAAGTAAAGAAAAGCTGTCCTCACCATCCTTGAAGCGAACAGTTCCGCTGCCATCCACCTGGGGTCCCTGGTTAACATCACCAGAAGTGTCTCCTGTGGATTCTGCTTCAGGGCAGAGTTCCTGGGCCAATTGCTCAAGTTCTTTGTACTCCTCCCCACTCTCAGCGAGGCTAGCAGGTCCAAGCTGCACTTCCACTTGCATAGCCGCTCCCCCTTGTGGGATGATTTCCTCAGCTCCATCTTGCTCCATGCGGCCTTGCAATGGCAGGCTTTCCCCAGGACTCTGGGTGCACTAGTCACTCTCCAATCTCGTACCAGGCACCACCAAGGCCCCAGGTAAGGGTCCCCCAGTACCACCCAGCACTCCATCGGGGGGCAACTTTGTGCGGACACCCGGGGGGGGCCACTACAGCCCCGCTAGTCTCCCTCTCTTCAGACAAGCCAGAGAGGGGCACGGCCATTACAGCCTGAGTGCCGACAGCACCCACACCCCCACCAGAGGCCCCCACAGCAGGCATGCTGCCGGGACCCTCAGCAGCAGGAGCAGCAGCGCAGGCACCATCAACATTCCCCGGGCACCCACCACAGAGTCGGGTACTGACTCTACCGGCACCCCCTCACCTTCCAGCACCCTGATGGCATCCAGTAGGCCTGCTCCTCCACTCTCCTGGGCACCCTCAGCGACCTCACTTTGCCCCAGGGGAATTGGGGTTTGGGTAGGGGTGTCTTGAGGATCCTCCGGTTTCACCCCCAGGGGGGCATCACAAGTGGTGCTGCCTTTCTCCACAATCATACATTCCTCATCTTCCACCTCCTCCTCCTCACTGTCGATATCAGCTTCTGGCTGGAGCATTTTTTTAAAACGCTTCTCATGCACCAGCCGCTCTGCAAAGGGCCCTCCAACCTTTTCCAGCTCAGCAAGCTTCGCCTTCTGGGCTCGGATCCCCTTTCTCAGCCCAGCTAGCTCCTTGTTGGTGTGGAGGTACTCAGGCTTCCAACTCACTCCATATCTGTGTTTGGCTTTAGCAAAGATCCATTTTAATTGCTTAAGCGTGTCTTCGCAATTTTTTACAGCGCACAGCCAACCAAGGACGTTGTCGACCGCCAAACCATCCGAAGAGGAACCACCATCATCCCCCTGGTAATTGGTAGTGGTAGGGGGGGCATGAGCTGGCCGCTCCATGCCTGGAGCGGCCATTTAGTGTAGGAAAGCCCCTGCCCGGTAAAGGCCCGGAGCAGGGACTTCAGGTCAAAAAGTGTCCAGAAAAGAAGCCTCCAAGTCAGTCTGGAAACAAGCCTGATGGGACCCCCTCTGGAACTCCAGAAGCTCAGAAAAACACGTCCTCCACCTGCAGGGAAAGTCTTGTCCTGCTAGTCATTTCACCCAGTCTGTTTCCCTAGTAAAATGATTCAAATGATTCGGTTCAAAGATCCGGATCTTTTCAATTATCCGATTCAAATGATCCGAATCCTTAAAAAGATCCGGACTTTCTATCACTAACCTGGAGCGGCTGCTTTGAGGGCTGCTTTGAGAGCTGCATAAAGCAGCTCAATCTGACATCCAACTTTAATACCACCATGCGTTGAGTTAGGGGCACATTATGCGACCATAACGTCCCCTAAAACGCAACGTCTTGGTGGGAAAGTAGCCTAAATGGAGTCTGGAGCCTTGAGTGCTGTATTTGCTAGACTTTAAGGCTGCTTTCACATTAAGACGTTACAGGCGCACGTTAGTGCAGCCTGTAACGCAGCCCACCGGACAGTAATGAAAATTCAATGGGCTGTTCACAGTGCCCATGTTGCGCTGCATTGTAACGCAGCACGTCCGTTGAGAGTGCTGCATGCTGTGCGTTATGCGCAGCTAAGCCGCGTTAGACTGTGCGCACATGCTCAGTAGTGGTGGAGGAGGAGGTCATGGCTAATTAATATTCACTGCACGGTGTGACGTGCAGTGTTTACTTCCTGGAGCGCCATTCTGTGCGGTGATTGGCCGGCGGGACCACGTGATGTCGCATGCGTCCAAGAGTACGCATCACGGCATCACGGACGCCAGAGTGAGCTGCACAACACGGCTCACTCTGACGTCCACATCCAGGAGCAACAGGCGTTGCTTTAGGGGCACGTTATGCGACCATAACGTCCCCTAAAACGCAACGTCTTAGTGTGTGAGTAGCCTAAATTTTGTTTTTTTGGACACGTTTTTTATGCCACTTTTTTTCCACATGGTTTCTGCGTGTTGTAATTACGCATGTTTCCCAAATTTTTTACGCATTGTTCCCGCATGCGGGAAACATGCGGAACATTTTTAGTGAATGTGGAAAAAATGTGAAAATTATCACTGGCGATTATATAGCGGTAAAAAATCTTTTACCGCATGTGTGATTGTGAATAGAACCCATTGTGGGCAGCACAGTGGCGTAGTAGTTAGCTCTCTCGCCTTGCAGCGCTGAGTCCCTGGTTCGAATCCCAACCAGGGCACTATCTGCAAAGAGTTTGTATGTTCTCTCCGTGTCTGCGTGGGTTTCCTCCGGGTACTCTGGTTTCCTCCCACATTCCAAAAACATACAGATAAGTTAATTGGCTCCCCCTAAAAATTGGCCCTAGACTACAGTACTTACACTTCATAATATAGACATATGGCAATGGTAGGGATTAGATTGTGAGCTCCTTTGAGGGACAGTTAGTGACAAGACAATATATATATACACTGTACAGCGCTGCGTAATATGTCGGCGCTATATAAATACTAAATAATAATTGTATTTATTCTTAGAAACGCGACCGCAATCGCTGTACAAAGCGATTTTGTGAACGTTTTTCCTATATCTTCATTGAGGCGGAATCGCCCCGAAAATGGTCCATGCATCGCTTTTCAGATCTGAAAGTGAACGGAACGCTCCAATCCTAGTGCGTAGGAAAGCGTGGTGAAAAATCGCCAGTGCTTGAAAAATGAAAAAGCGCCTGTAGTGTTAACGAGCCCTTACCTTACCACATGTGTGATTGTGAATAGAGCCCAATGTTTTCCACCTGAAATTACTGTTACTAGTGCAGTAACATGTCGAAACATTGTTTTAGACTGAGGCCTCTTTCACAGTAGGACGTTGCGTTTCAGTGCAACATTAAGGTCGCACAACGCGGCCCTAACGCAACGCATATAAACTTTAACTTGGATGTTTTCTTTATGATGGAACGAAAACGGCGCATACGTTACATTAAAAAAAAAAAAAACATTACTGAGCATGTGCAACACACATAACGCACATAAATTCATTAGTAAACGCACAGCAAGCAGCACTTTCTAATAAAGCTACACGTTGCACACAAACGCAACATGTGCACTGTCACAAAATGTCGCACAGTCTTAGTATTTCTGTGCGTTAGTCTGCGTTGAAACATTTCGTTGCACTGTGAAAGAGGCCTTAAATTCTGCAAAAAAAATGACATTCATAATGAAAAAGGAGTGCATTATTTCATCGTTACCAATTTTTTTATCACCTATAAGTACCTGGCGCTTTTTTCACTTCACATCCAATTACATGCAGTGTAGAACCTTTTGAGCTGTGTTTGCTTTACTTCAGAATTTTTCCACAGAAAACAATATTTTATGCACATATTCCACATTTGTAATGATGAACATGTAATGACTTTTTCACTATTACCACCATGTTACCGCACTATTAACGACCTTTACTGGCACTTCGAAACATTTTTGTGAATGTGAAAGAAAGTAGGGATGATCAATAATATGCAAATACTTCTGAATTTATGCAAATGTAAGTAAATGTTTAGGCAAATATATGCAGCTTTAGGCCTCCTTTCCACGAACTGTTGATAGGCAGTGAAATGCCTTTTAAACTCTCTCAACTGCTCACTGCTGCCTAGTAACTGCTTGTTGCTGTGTGGTAACTGCTTACTTCTGCCTGGTAACTGCTTGCTGAGCACACAGCTCGACAGTCCGTGGAAAGGAGGCCTGAAAATGGACCAAGTCAAGTCCCGCCCAGATTTAAATTGATTGGTCCACTTCCAAGCTGCATAATTTTGAATACAGATTTGCATAATCCTGCATCAATTTGGAATGTTTTACATCCCACTGACCATCTCTAATTGAAAGCAATGTGGCCACACCCCATTGCTGCTATCTGCAAACTATATAAGCAGTGTTTGGACTGAAGTTCAGTGATTATGCTTAGCCAGACCTGCTCTGGAGGGTTTCTTACAGTTGTGGTACCTCTAAGCAACAGAAGATGCCTGCAGAAAGTTTTTCATGTTCCACAAGTAAGTAAGAAACGTTTTAATAAGTAGGGCATGGGAAATCCTTGTTGAAGCTGGTTAGCTTTTATAGTTCTTTTAATACTGTATATTGCAGCAAATAAGGTGACTCTATGTGGTACCCAGTATATAACAGTATATAGGCGCTTGACTGGTTGGAGTATGGAATGGACTGGTTGGAGTATGGAAGAAAAGATCATGCTGTGCCCATAAAACCCCTCTCTTTCACCCTTCTGGCCTGCCCTTGTATCGTATTTACCTCCTTCTCTGCCTCTCAGATCTTGCACATGTGCGCCTGTACATGTCACTGCAGTCCTCATGAGTGAGATCTGAGACTGTAACAGGATAGGGTGTATCACCCGGCATCAATGACACCCTGGTGTATAAAGATGACCCCCTGACTTTTCAGATGACTTTCAAGGGCTTAAAAAGTAGTCTTATATGCCAGAATTTAATGGTTTTTGACTTAAAACTGCATGAATGGTGTCTATTCACAAACATTTCCACAAAAAAAAATCAAAATTTGCAATAAAGGGGTACCTTATTTCTGACTTAACTACTTGCCGCATGCGCGATTGTGAATAGAGCCCATTGTCTTGATTAAAATCTTGTGACTCCTCTCTGGCACTGCCTGCTAATTATACAAGTGTATTTTTGGCGCATGAGTATTTTCCCGTCTATTATATGTGAACTAGTAGACCTAAGCCAGTTTTAAAAACTGGCTCTGGGTCTGTTTAAACCTTCCCTCACATGACCGCCGCGTGCCTGGCCCCCTGCCTGTCCTGCTCCCGTCCAAGGGCTGTCCCTGCGGCACATGCGCAGAACGCAGGGACACACACGGACATGGGACGCAGAGACAACGGGGTTTTATTATAGAGGCTGGTGTGCAAAATGTTGCAATTTGACAAATAGGATTTAGTTTCTGATGAATGTGACTGGTCTAGATTCAAGCAACATGGAATGTGTTTTGCAATCTTGAGTTGGATTTGCATCTTGTGGTCAGCCTCTAGTTACCAGTGTTTGAATGGGCTGTGTGGTTGTTTAACCACTTCAGGTGGGGGGGGGTTTACCCTTTAAGGTTCCTGACAATTGTGGACCTCAGCTGTGTCTCCATTGGGACAGCAATAACGTTATTGCTTATTTTATAGGCATTATATAGGGAGAAATTATGCTACTTTTCCACTTTCACCTTCATTAATTTTTTTTTTTTTTTTTTTTTTTAACATGAAAATTGCCACAATTCTAAAAGTCCTCAAAAGATATTTTGCTTTCCCCCGTTAAAATGATACCATATATCATGCTTCATGTAGCAGACAAGTATTTTCAGCTTGTGCTTCTATATTGAATGGATGTGATTATCAGGGTGGGCACCCCAGAACTGTACAGATTGCTGGGCAGCAGAAATGCATCTAGATCCTGCCCTTAGCAATGTTGTTCAATTGCCATAGTTCTGTCATTTCAGGCAACTCTGTATGTGGTTAGTGGGTGCATCATTTGTTACCTACAGGAAGCTGCTCATGTCTTGCTTAATCCCCAAAGACAGTGTGACAAACCACCTCCAGTATAATTCTAACCCCCTCCAAAGTGGTTAACTTACTGGTAGGGTTAAAACTTCACTATAGGGGGAAAAAAACCTACATGAGCATTAAACCAGATGTGAAATTCATTCTAAAACCTTTATCCAAGAGTGTCCTTTATCACTGTTCTGCACAGTCCTGTCTATGCCATGGTGCTTACTGACCCAGCATGTGCAGAATGCCTACACAAGCACAGAAGCCCCAACCTGCTATGGGGCCGGTAGTCTGCAGAACTGCAGCAATGATCACAGACTTCTAGGGGCTGGAGGAGGTCCCAGGTACTGTATATTCCTGCGTATAAGACTACTTTTTAACCCTTGAAAATCTTTTGAAGAGTCAGGGGTCGTCTTATACGCCGGCTGCCATTGATGCTGGGTGATAAACCCTATCCTGTTACCGACTCTCAGATCTCGTTGCTGAGGACTGTATTGAAGTGGCGCAGGTGCACATGTGCGAGATGAGAGAGGCAGAGAAGGAGATAAATACCATACAAGGGTGGGCCAGAAGGGTAAAGGAGGCATGTTTTATGGGCACAGCAGATCTATTCTTCCATACCGCTCTGATAAACAGGTAGACAAGGAGAGCTGACCAATACACTTAGAGAGAGGGAGAGTTGACCAATCCAACCAGTCAATCGCCCATATACTGGGTACCACATACAGTACAGCACCAGTATATGATGTTTGTTTGTTTTTATTTGGTGTGCGTTGGAAGAGAGGTAGTCTTATACAGCGAGTATATCCCAAACTCTATATTTTAAATGGAAAAGTTTCAGGGTCGTCTTATACGCCGTAATATACGGTAAGTAAAGCATTGTTACCTCAGATGTCCTCTACCCACTTGGACTGCGGCGTTAACCCCCCCCTAGTGACCAGGCCATTATTACTTAATTGGGCCACTGCAGCTTTAAAGTGAACCTTAAGCCAGAAAGAATTTTTTTTTTTACTCACCTGGGGCTTCTACCAGCCCCCTGCAGCAGTCTTGTGCCCTTGCAGCCACTCACTAATCCTCTGGTCCCCCACTGCCAGCTAGTTTCGTTTTTGTATGCGTTGCGGCCTGCAATAGCGCTAATTACAGTCGGGAATGCGGGAAAAGCTATGCATGGCCAATCCTGACGGGCTTGTCGGCAAAAACGAAACTAGCTGGCAGCGGGGGACCAGAGGATTAGTGAGTGACTGTGAGGGCACTTTGGGCTTTTTGGTTCTTAGGAAGAGGGCCCCATGCTCATTTTTCTGGGGTTCCGGTGGGTTGTTGCTGCACCAGAGCTCAAGTGGACACTGTTTTAACCAGAAACACTTTTTCACTGGTTTGCTGTCCTTTTACTGCTTACAATCGCGCATGTTTAAAGCTCTCAAGGGCTGCAGAGGATGGCAAGGAGGGATGCATTTAGCCGGCAGGCCTTGTTTGACACCTGTGCACTAGTGAATCATGCAGCAACTGGTTCCACTCTCTGCTAAAGAACTATTCTGCTTCAGCATTTTTTTTTTCTATAACTTTGGTAATTTATGAAGAGCCCCTTGTGGGTCAATTTAAAATAAAAGGCTGTACAGGGAAAATGCCGCATTTGGTGCATTAGACTTTTGTGTGCTAATTCATAAAAATTTTTACACTTGTGATAAAAGTTTGAGGATTTCCCAAACTAAACTAGCGGTGCTGCCTTAGGCCCGGTTCACACTTGCGGTGGCCCTCCGGAATCGCCGTGCCGGAGCCGCACCGCCTGCAGAACGGACGGAACGGACGCACGGCATAGCAATTAAAGCCTATGCGTCCGTTCACATGGGTCCGTTCTGCAGAACCGGACCGGATCCGGGCCCCGGCCTCCGTTCCAACATGCGCTATTTTTTCATCCGGCCCCTCCGGCAGCCGTATCCGGGGTGGAGCCGGACTGCACCATCCGGCCAATACAAACAAATGGGAACCGGAGGCCGCACAACACACTGGCTGAGAAATCCGGATCTTCTACCCCACTTCCTATGCGGATTTTTGCGGCGATATTGGCTGGGGACACATGGGCAAGCATTTTGGAGTGGAGCAGCACGAGCTGGAGGTGTTGGCAGGATGTTGGCAGCATGTCGGAGGTGGAGGTGAGTGCTAAACAGCAGAGGGCCTGATTCCACAGGTCCCCCTTCTGCTGACCTCCCAGACCCCAACCTTTTTTTTTTTTTTTTTTACGTATATTTTGCCAAACGGATCCGGATCGCATCCTGATTACCACCTGATGCAACCTGACCGGATCCGGATCAGAACCGTACGGTTCCGATCCGGATCTGGTCCGGATCCGGTCAGGTCATCCGGTCCGTTTGGCAAACAACCGCTAATGTGAACCGGGCCTAAGTTGATAGATTTTCTCCTGCAAAGACAGTGTTACAATAAGGGGCATCTCCAACTTTCCTTTAGATGTGCAAACTGCATCTGTTTTCCCTGAATCTATTTGACTTTCTAAACGAGCAGCTTAGAACTTCAAGAAATGTTACACATGCAGGCTTTCTGATGTGAAAGGTATCTGAAAACAGGTACCCAAGAGGTTAAACGCAGCCTGGTGTATTCTGAAAGTCTTTTTTTTTTTGTCTGCTCTCACCGCTGCTGCCTGGGAGATCGGTCTCCATTACCTTTGCTCTTATCCACACCCTTATCACCACTTCAAAGCAAGCAGTATTCTCTACCCCAATACCACCTGCTCTAATCTTTATGAATTGACATTTAGTGATGTGTTGAGATAATCATCGCATAAGGCGGTAATTTACCTCACTGCTCAGGAATTTCAGCTTTTCATGCAGTAACAGCTTTTATGAATTGACATTTTGCTAAGTGTTTGGTAAAGTCAGCTGTTTTGAGCATTACCCCATGTGGGAATGCTTTATGAATTGACCCCATTGTTGTATGCTGCATCTGAATTTCTGGTCTTTCAGGCTTGCACGTTATGAGTTCAGACCTCTTGCAAAGTGCCAACCATGCAGCGCATCGAACAAATGACTACATGACCAACAGCCTTGTTGTAAGGAGAGGTGACCTATTCTCAATCCATCTTGTATTTAACAAGCCTGTGAGGACTGAAGACCACCTCAGCTGGTGGGCTGAGACAGGTAAAGCAAAATGTCGGAGTGCAAATTCTGAGCTGGTTGGGCAAATTTCACTATAGAAAATGGAACCTACATGTACAGCTTTTTTTTTTTTTTTTTTTTTTTTTTTTTTTTTTTTCCCCCTTAGTATACAAATGTTTAGGTTAATTAACCAATTCCTAGGTAGATTCCTGCCAACTGCTAATTTTTTTTTTCTCACCTCCTTCCTAGGCTCTCATCACACTAACTCTAAAATAATCGTGCCAATAACCAGCTCTGATGGTGGGAAACCTTGGCATGTGACCTCAGTTGCTGACAGTGAGACCTCCATGACTCTTACAATCAAATCTCCAGCTGATGCAGCAATTGGACTGTATCATATGGGTGTGAAATTCACCTCTAGGGAGAACCATACATATAAAAACCTTGGTGAATTCATTCTGCTCTTTAACCCCTGGTGTACAGGTAATTTCCCACATCTGTATTTAATGTTGACTTGTGGGGTTTACATGTTTCTCATAACATGGCTAAAATTATCTTTCTTTCTAGGTAAAGGAGTTATAAGATGTAGGTGGCAGATGTTAAACAAGGTGACCTACATTGCACAACACAATATACTGTACATGATGTACATCTCAGAGGGGCACCTCCTAGACATACCACCTGACACACCCTAGTGATCCATACCATGGAGAATTTAAAGGACAACTAAGGCAAGTGGGATATGGAGGCTGCTAATACAAGTGTCCTTGCTATCGTGCTGATCCTCTGCTTCTAATACTTTTAGGCCTCAGTCATTGTGGGACTTTGTGTTGTAATGCAACATTAACCCCTTCAGGGCCGGCTGCCTACCACCCTTGAGGACCAGGCATTTTACATACAGAGGGGTCAGGCAGCTGGATCCCTACTGTGGGCACTTAGCTTTGGTCCCCCCATGTGGCCAGGTGTCGCCGTATTGATGGCAGTCTTTACTTACCTGTCAGGCTCCAGCGATAACAGCTGTAGACACCTCCTCTCTCGCTGGCTTCCTAGCTCGTACTGATGCTAAGTCCCGGGTCGCGGCTTGATGATATCAAGCCAGGACCCGCCACTTAGCATCAATACAGCAGGGATGTCGGCCAGAGCAGAGGGAAGCGCTGATCATCGGAAGGTGAGTGGATCCTCTTCTTACCGCCGCAGCTCAAGTGATCACTATGATCCGTCGGCAATCATAGTGATCTTATGTTGGGGCGCGCGTTGCCACAAGTACTAGGAGCAATCTGCCTCACACAGCTCTGCCTCTGATTAAAAATCCTCAGTTTTAGAGAAGTGTCAGGCTCTTAAAGGGCTAAACCATTTTCCTACACAGGGAAACTCCTCAGTGTATAGTTTAATAATCGCCTTGCTGAAATCTTATTCAGATGGTAAAATATTCCAGCAATGTGTTCTTCTTGTCTTCTGTTCTCTGATTAAGATCCTGATAATGCCTTTGTAAAAAAAAATCTCTCCCCCTCATAGCAGCCTACATAGTAGATGCAGCCTGGAAGCAAGCCAGTTCGTCAGTCAGGAAAAGAGTATACACATCTCCCTGCTAGTTATGTTCAAGCAATATTACAGCTCATCTAGTTACTGGTTACCGCCTCAGGTCTCCTGCATGCTGACAGTCAAGTATGTTTGTGAGCTGTGAGGATGGATGATTTTTAAAGAGTAACTGTCACAAAAAGCTTAATTTAAAACTCCTATAAATTATGGCTCATTTTACTCCAAAATGTAAATTTCCTTTCTCCTATGTTGCTTTCACATACAGTAGGTAGTAGAAATCTGACATTACCGACAGGTTTTGGGCTAGTCCATCTCTTCATGGGAATTCTCAGCATGGCCTTTATAAAAAAAAAATTTATATTCCCTGAAAAATGTATACATTGATGCTGGCCAACCTCACTGCACACTTTTTGTGGCAGTTGGGCAAAGCAACTGCCATTAACTAAGTGCTTTTAAAAATAAAGAGAACCCTCAACCCCCCCCCCCCCCCCCCCCAAGAGATGAACTAACCAAAAACCTGTCTGTAATGTCAGATTTATACTATAAGTGACAGCAACATAGGAGAAAAGTGATTTATGGCTCATTTTAGTAAAGTGTACACTAATATAGAGTAAGCCATTTTCATTGATGGTGTTCCTTTAATGCTTATGGACTGGTATTGATGCAGTTATCACAAGGTGGTGCACTATTGACAAATTTAACAATGGGCATTCCCAGGGCCAGATCTACCATTAGGCACATGCCTACAGGCACCTGATGGAAAGGAAGCTCACTCCCAAAGTGCCTTCCTCTTTCCCTATGCAGAGTCCTGAGCAGAGCATAAATGTGAGGTTACTTACCTGGCTCTCTGCATTCCACTGAACAGATCTCCCTTTAGCCAGAAGGCAACTCTAGCTGCCTAATACTTGGGGACACCTCTAGCTACCTAATACTAAGGGGCACTTGTGGCTACATACACTAGGTTAGGGAGGGGTGACAGCTGGGCCAGCCAGCACACTTGCCAGGGGTTTATGGGTTCATGGATGACCATTCTAGGTTGCCAGAGCAACAGTGCCTATAGGCTGCTGTCATGTAAATTCACGCCTGGGCATTCCATAGCAATTACTAACTTGAAATACTGAATAAGTGTTTCACACTGAATAGCCGCTTCAGTAGAAACAGAATCTACACTTGACTTTTTTTTTTTTTTTTTTTTTTTTTCTCCAAATGGTCAATCATACCCACCTCCACGTAGTATGAGGGTTAATGGATTTTGAATATATGGTATAGGTCGGTTATGGCTAACCTTGGCACTCCAGCTATGACAAAACTTACAAATCTCATCATGCCTCTGCCCCCCCCCACCTTGTCAGCATATTGCAATGCCTCATGGGACTTGTAGTTCTGCCACAGCTGGAGTGCCAAGGTTAGCCATCACTCGTATAGTTAATCTTACACCATGGAAGTGGGTTAAATTGGGCAATAAAGTTTAAAACCTACTACACACATTTTGATCAGCTGCAGAGTCTTCAGGCCACTGGAATAAAGTTGCAGAAAAGCTAAACATTATGGCTTGCTTCTCATCCTTGTGTTAACCCTCGGTAGATGATGCCACGTACATGAAAGACAGTGATGGCAGAATGGAGTATGTGCTCAATGAGACTGGAATAATCTTCTATGGAAAACCAAGTTCTCACCCATTACACAGAGCATGGGATTTTGGACAGGTAATGTCATATGAATTATCCTCTTGGCATGTAACTTGTATTGCCTATTAAGATGTACTTAGCTAATCTCTTTTACATTTTGGCATTGAGCATCTTGGTACACTTCTAAGCCCCTCATTGTGGTGGCAATTAACATTTATGGTTGCAGTGTAAAAAGGACTCTTAGTTGTAGCAATCATGCAACTTGCCTTCCATCAACCTCCATAATTTTTGGGTTTTTATTTTTGTTCCAAGATGCAGGTAGTCCAAGATACAAACATCCTGCTGATCCTGTCACATTTCATTGCACATCGCTACCTGCACTACCCCAGCTTGGTGTGTAAATGCTGAGTATATCACAGCAGCTGTTTTTATGCTCTCTGCGAGTCCAGTGCTTCTGCCTGTCCGCTTGGCCTAGTGCCCAGTATCTCCTACCACATGTAACATTATTACATGTGAGGTGCCAGCACTAGAGGGAGCAGGAGACACAGGATGGTCAGTCACATCACTGGACTCTGGCACAGAGGCGAGCACAGCTTCTACTGCGCTATTCTCTGCATTTACACACTGGGCTGGGGGATTTCAGGAGGGGGACACAGAGGCACAGGGTGACAGTAGCAGGGGCAGTAGGGAGGGAAGTGCAGGGGACTACAGAGGCACATGGAGAAAGGACAGAAGGTGGCAGAGGTAACACAAGGGAACAGGAGGCAGAAGAGGCACAGGGGACTGAAGGAGGCACAAAGGGGAAAGATGGATGCAGAGGTACACAGTGGCAATTGCCTGCAAATTATGGTAAGCAGAAGCAAGTAATACCCATGGGGTGGGGTTCAGGGGGCAGGGCTTAATCAAACATGGTGCCCAAGGCAATGGCCTGTACTGCTTATGCCTAAACACCCCTGGATCAAAGCTAGTGGGAAAAGGGCCCTTAGGCTGTAGGGATATATGGCTGCACAGCTTAAAAACTCTTGAGACTTTCATGCTTGTGGGAAACTGAGGCACCACTTTGTCATCAATAAATGGCAGTTTCTTATCTTCTTTCAGTTTGAAGAAGGCATCTTAAACATCTGCCTAAAGCTCCTGAATAAGGGTATAAAGTGCAGCAAGAGTACTACCAAAGATGTTCCTCACATGGGTGACCCTACCTATGTGGCAAGAACTTTAACTGCTATGGTGAGTTAACTACTGCAGAAATGGCATTGTAAATGAACTTCCTATGAGACCTAGTAGTTTTTTTTTTTTTTTGTTTTTTTTTTTTTTTTTTACAAAAGTATCTGGACTAACGTGATAGGTGTATGTAATGCTGTCCCTGCATGCCTTTATGCGGTGTGGGGCTTTTCCCTACTGCAATTTGCATACCTGAATTCTTAATCTCTTAGGCCGGTTTAACACTGCAAGTTGGCGGCAGTGGTGTGGCCCAGGGGCTGGATGTGCTAAAACAGGGGTAGGGAATGTTGGCTCTCCAGCTGTTAAGGCACTACAAGTCCCACTATGCATTGCAGGAGTCTGACAGCCACACACGATTAATAAAGGCAAATGCATGCTGGGATTTGTAGTTTTATCACAGCTGGAGAGCCAAGGTTCCCTACCCCTGTGCTAAAACATGCCTTTGGGGATTACAGTAGAAGTACATGGTAATCTCCTGGCTGACAGCCACACAAGTGACACTTTCTTGCACTTGTTTTTGCAATATGGAAGTGTATCCCTGCGCCACCATAGACTTGCATGACTTCTGGGTCGCTGCAAAACCATGTAAAGGATTATCCTTGCATCGGAAGTGGCAAAATGTCCCTTCTGTTGCACTGCATTTTTAGACTTTCATTGAGCTGCAGTTAAAATTACAGCATCACCCCAGTGTGAAAGTTTTTTTGTTTTTTTGTTTTTTTTCTCTCCCATCAGTTCTGAATAAAATGCAAAGGCAGCTCCAGGAGCAAAAACTGTACTTTGAACTCGTAATTTCCAAATGAATAATACTTTTGCACAAAAGCAAATATAACCATATGGCATATAAAGTAGGAAAACCTGTTTTTATTGAAAGTCCATTTTTATACAGCCTTAAGCTTCTTACTGCTGTAATAGAATGTTTGCTTGCCTTGCTAATACGGATGGGGAAAGTTATTGGATTTTCTTACTCCCTAGATAAGCAGTTTCGATGACCATGGAGTTGTTGGTGACTGGAGTGGGCGCTACACTAGAGAAGCCACACCTGTAAGATGGAATGGAAGTGTTGAGATCCTCCATAACTGGGAGAAGGGCAGACCTGTTAGCTGCGGACAATGCTGGGTTTATGGCGGAGTGCTCTGTACAGGTTCATTGATACTAGCTTGCTAAGGTTGAACTGTTAAAGTGATCAGTAAACTATTTACAACATACTCAATGACTTGATGGCAAGCCCACTTTCATATCTTTAAATCAAAGTACTTTTTTTTTTTTTTTTTTACTAAAATGAGAACCTCGTAATCGAACCAGCCAGTGCATGCTTGTCTTGATAAACCAAATATCCAGATGGCAATCTGGATAGTTGAGGATAATCTTGAAATATGGCGGCCTGGAACCCACTAGCAGTACATTACTAAGCAGTTGATTTGGAAAGCTCTTGCTAATGTAATGCTGTGGGTGTGATCCCACTTGAGCGAAGTGAGCTAATAAAAATCCCCATAGCGTTGCATTAGCAAGAGCTTCTTCAAATCATTAGTGCTTAGAAAAGGCTGCTGGTGGGTTTGAGCCCTAATGCCTGGTACACAATGCAATTTTCCATCTGACAGTGGAAACCATGTATGATTTCCCATTCTGAATTCCTATATCGTTTTTCACTTCCATACAAAATGTGAATTATCAGACCTGTCAGCTAATTGAATGGACCATCAATCTGACAGAAAATTGCATTGTGTGTACCAGGCATTAACCACATAAGAACCGGGCTTGTTTTCCTTGATGTGGGCTCTCCAGCCCCCAGCACAGATTGTGTTGCAGCCAGGGCAACCAGACTTCTAACCCCCCACCTTTTTTTTTTTTTTTTTTTTTCCCCCACTAGGGCGCTGTCCTGCTGGGGGGTCTGCCATCTGCATGTAGTGGGGGGGCTCCTCAAAGCCCCCCCTCCGCAGCAATATTTCCCCTCCCTCTTTCCCTCCCTCCCCTCCTTCCCATGTGCGGCATCTGATAGGATTCAGCCTATCAGAGGCCGGGGATCACCGATCTGCTTTACGACGCTGCTGCACCGTGCGACGTAAACACAGGGGATTTCTTTCCCGCGTGTTTACATTTAGCCTGCGAGCTGCGATCAGAGGCTCGCAGGCTGTTCACGGAGACACCTTGAACTGACATGGAACAGCTGCTCGAACGAGGGCCGTTTCCATGTAAAACCACTTAAGACCTGCCGCCGCCTATCGGCGTTAGGCGGTCGTTAAGTGGGTAAGGCTAGGTTCACAGTGGCTGTAACAGCAGGAACACAGCACATTACTCATACATTTTGCATATAATCTGTGCTTTACTGCGGGCTTTTTTTTTTTTTTTTTAGTAACGCACTGCATTAGGATGCAGCACGCTTTTACACTGCAACACACCTGCCACACTGTTACATAAGTGGTGCATTGCAGCAAGCAGTATTAGAAAGCAGCCATTTAACCCAACACACCACTGAGCCTAGCCTAACCGGTCCTGCAGTAACAGAACATATTCTGCATACCCACCTTTACACTGTTAATCCTGGTCTCAGTATGGGCAGAATGCCACAGTAAAGATGGCATCACAAATGTAAACTGCGGTGAAGTAAGATTTTACAGTGAGCAAACACTGTCTAAATGTGTGTAAACACTAAAGTCCATTTTAAGTATGGAAGCGGTTGACCCATATTATAGACATAGTTGTCTAGTGGCTTCAAGGGCCAGTTAAGCCAGAGGCTCTTCATACACCACGAAGGGTATATTCTTCTGCCTCAGGCATAAGGTGCAGAGGTTGGCATAACCTCTGCACCATTCCCAGATGACAGAACCTTATTCTTCCTACAGCTTTCTAAATGCATCTGGCTAGCTTGGATGTGCACCGCCCCTTAAAGAGAATTGCCTGATTGGTTTGTACCTCCTGCAAGTTGCCTGGCAGTCCTACTAATTTTGGTTGTAGTGGTGTCTTGACTCAAGTCTGACTATATTATTCACATACTTTTAGTGTAGTTGAGCCAGAGACTCAAGACAAAACTGATCTGAATGCTTCTTCAGGGTCTATGGGTAAGGGTATTGGAGACAGCTCAGCAGGGTAGCCAGGTATTCAACAGTGTTCTGTTCAGTTGTGCTTTAATTCAAGACTGAAGTAGATACTTTGAGACAAACAAGACTTACTGCAATTGTACAGCAGCTGGCATCTCTATCTCGCCACCAAGCTGCTAATGTTCAGTCTCATAGGCTTGAGTCTGAAGCAAGAATAGTCTGAAGCGAGAATAAATCTCGCTTCAGACCTCATAGATAGCAGGGGCATGTGTGCCCCTGCTAAAACGCTGTTATCCCGCGGATTAACAGGGGTCCCTTCACCCCCAAATCTCCTCCGTGCAGCCGGGTAGTGCTTGCACATTGGGGCAGGGCTAACCACCGCAGCCCTGCCTCCTGCGCGTCAGACGCATACCTCCGCCTCTCTGTCTTCCTTCACTGAGAGGGGCAGGGGAGAGGCGGCGATGCGTGTCTGATAGACGCGACTAGAGGCAGGGCTGCAGCCATTAGCCCTGCCTCCAGGAAGAGAAAATGTACGACCCAAGTTTTGCGGGGGTGGGTTTGGGGGTGAAGGGACCCCCGTTTAGCCGCAGGATAGCGGTGTTTTAGCAGGGGCACACATGCCCCTGCTAACTATGAGCTCTGAAGTGAGATTTATTCTCACTTCAGTCTCTAAGCATGAACCCACTAATGAAGGAGTTCGCATTTCAGTTCCACAATGTTACAGATGCTAAAAATTGGACACAAATGCATTATTGGGCTCAGGCCCAAACAAGGAGCCAGCCAGGATAGCTGAACATGCTTTATAAAATAATTTCATAACTTGAATTCGTTCATAGAATCTTTGCTTTCTAAAGATCGGTGAAACTAATGGCTTATGTACTGTGTCTGTTTTTAGTGCTCAGATGCCTAGGAATCCCTGCTCGGGTCGTCACAAACTTTTCTTCTGCTCATAACGCAATTCTCACTATCAACCGGTATTTTGATGAGGATGGAAATGAAAAGTACAGTCCTAACAGTGTATGGTAAGGTGTTCTGATCTAGAAACTACTGCAAATAGTCTCGCATCCTTGTGCACACCCAAGAGCACTTTTAAAACGCTAGCACTTGGCTAAAGTTTTTTTTTTTTTTTTTTTTTTTTTTTTTTTTTCTTTGCTGATGTCTTCTAGGCTAAAGTGTAAAATCACTACACAACACTCCACAAATCGCAAGGTATAAATATAATCCCTAGTCACATCCCTGCAATATTTTAAAAGTGGCATCAAATGCTAAGCACCAGCAATTACCACTATGCTAGGCTGTGATGGCACAGATCCACAGAATTGTTAGCGCTGACCCTTTTGGTATGGCAATTGAAATTGACTATGCCTGGCCTGTAATCACTCCATACATTTCAATACTATTTTTATCAGCAGATTGCTAATGGAATATAGAGCCTATCTTAATTCAAACTGGACGTGTACATCTGAGTAGTTTGTTACTAGTGGTGATTGTAACTAACAAATTACGATTTTGCGTACACTTTTGCAATTGTGCTTATACGTAATTATGATTTGCATATACTATTGACACAAATTGCTACATATGTTAAGGAGAATCAACGCAAAATGTACACAAATTATGCAAATTTTTTGAAATACTATTACATACAAAAAATGCATTCTCAAATGCTCACGCAATCGCTGCATAAAGCGATTTTGTGAGCGTTTTTTTCCTATACTTTTGAGGCAGAATTGCCTCACATGGCCCAAGCAGCACCTTTGAGCGGATTGGGAACTAACCATTCAGATGTTAACATTCTCAATCATTGCACAAGTGCTTTCGAAAATCGCCAGTCCTTAATGTGAAACACCCCTAGTGTTAACGAACCCTTAATGTGTATGCCATGAGGATTTATTACTAATTTTTTGCAAATAAGGTCTTGTAATCAATGGTGTACGAGAAAGCTGCACCAGACACCCATTTCCAAACACAATATTGTCACCATACATTATACTAGGAACATAATCTACATGTTAACAAACCCACATGTTTGCTTATCCATCCTGGTTAACTTAATTAGCACTGTTTATTGTAAAGCTATAATGGATGTAAATGGGAGGACTAGCATTTTTATTTAACCTACATAGAAAATAAGGTAATTGCTAAACAAAACTATCACAGTAAAATCCTAATTTGTCCTGAGCATTATATACTAGCTGCTGGCCCAGCATTGCCTGGGTATGTATTTGACTGGTGTTGGCCCCACCCACTTTTTCTAACCCTAACAAACAATTACTACCGACTTGGTGAGCTCTGCAGTCTTTGGCATCACTTTGCATTGAAATGAAACAAATCTGGCTGTGGCTCCACCCTCTTTCTGTATTTGAACCCCAGTCACCCAATGACCAACTGTACCAGGTTTGAGGCTTGTGCCATTAACAGTGAGAATGGCAGTAATTATCACACTTGAAAATCAATAGGTGAATCTTGATTGGCTTTTGTAGGCTCCACCCACATTTCTGAATATTAATCCCAGTCACCCAGTGAGCAACTGTGCAGTTTGAGAACCCTACCAGTGTAAGAATGGCTGCAGTTTACATTTTTCCCAGTGAAATTTTGTATGTCTCAGCCTACTTTTGGGTGTGGGGATGGAAGGTATACTGTATGTTCCAGGTAATGTGCCAAATTTCATTCCAATCAATTCAGCCATTGTTGCGTGATTGAGAAACAAGCTTCTGCACGTCTCAACTTCCACGATATAGAGATATATATTACATGTGATAAGCAGTAATGCTGTTAGCAAATGGGAATATAATTAATAATTGCAGTATTTGTATAGCTCCTTTCTCCTGTCGGACTCAAAGCGCTTGTGAGGCAGCCACTAGAGTGCACTCAGTAGGCAGTAGCAGTGTTAGGGAGACTTGCCCAAGAAACTCCTTACTGAATAGGTGCTGGCTTACTGAACAGGCAGAGCCGAGATTTGAACCCAGGTCTCCCTGGGTTCAAATCACTGATATGTGAAAATTGCTCTCATCCTGAAAGGCTAACTCCAGTGAAAATAAAGTAAATCATTGATAACCATTGTAAAAAAATGAAGCAGTCAGTGTTTGCCCATTTTAAAATCTTTCCTCTCCGACTTACATTCTGACACATGGTGACATTTTACTGTTAGGAGATGCTGCTTTTTTGGCAGTTGTAAACAGCCATTTCCCTCAATGCAACAAGGTTCAAACTGCCAAGGATGATTCTCGAGTTTCCTATGGGAGGGGTTTCACCACAATATCAGCCATACAGAGCCTCCTGATCTGTTTGTGAAAAGGAATATTTTTCTCATGTAAAATGGGGTATCTGCTACTGATTGGTATGAAGGTCAATTCTTGGTCATGGTTTCTCTTGAAGTGGTTAATGCATGCTGACTAGAGTATGGGCTTTTTTAGACTGTTGTATTAACTTGCAAATCAGTGCATCAGTTTCATTATGAAAATTGCAGTTGCCGTGGCTCTGTGGGATTTGGGTTTTGGGGGGGGGGGGGGTGCAGGGTGACAAAGGACTTCTTGCCTGGAAGTGACATGCTAGAAATGCCCCTGGTAGTAATGCAATGAACCTTAGCTAAGCAAATTAAACATGTGGGTCTTTCTCCCTTATATCTTCCTTACAATGCTCAACAGCTTGATTTTAACTTCCCCCCCCCCCCCCCCCCCCCTAAGATGGGCCTTGAAGGTGTCCAAAATTGGTGCTAAATTGTATTCATCTCTATAATATGCTTCTCAACCTGCTTAAATAACTTGTGTTTTTTTTTTTTCTTTTTGAACTTCCAGTAAGTGAAAGGGGGGGCTTGACTCACCATTGTAGTCATTGGGGGTGTGTATACTTTGGCTTTTATTCAGGTTTGCTTTTAAAGCCTGAACTTGTATTCCACTTGACACCAGATTCAAAATGTTGAGATCAGGTGCCATCAGAGCACAGATTGGGAACAAGGACCCATGTGCAATTCACTTTTTCAGTATCTCCTAGGTGATATTACCACACCTTGTCATAAAATGCCCTTTCAACCACAATCAAATCAAAATTTTGATAGCACTTTGACCTACTTTGAGGTACTTTTTTCCAATTGTTAGATACTTAGGCTACTTTCACACCAAGATGTTGTTTTTTTAGGGGACGTTAAGGTCTCATAACATGCCCCTAACGCAATGCCTGGTGGTGCTGGATGAGGACGCTACCTAGAGCTGCGTTATGCAGCTCTTGGTGCGCCTTTTTTTTGTGCAATGTGATGCTGAGACCACGTGGTCCTGCCAGCCAATCGCCGCACAGAGCAGCTACTCCAGGAAGTAAACACTACAAGTCTCTGAGTGCAGTGAATATTAGCCATGTGGCTGGCCGTGGAGGAGGGGAGACCTCCTCCATCACTGAGCATGCGCAAACAGTAATGCACAGCATGCAGCACTTTTTTTTTTTTAAAACTTGCTGCGTTACAATGTAACGCAATGTAGGCACTGAACAGCCCACTGACTTTTCATTGCTGTGCAGTGGGCTGCGTTACAGGCAGGGCCACCCCACCCATGAGGCGGGGTGAGACTTTTGCCTCAGGTGGCACTTCTGGGGGGCGACGCCCGTCCGTGGGTGTGAGGGGCCGCCCGAGCTGGAGGGGATAGCAGGCAGGAAGGAGGTATTGGGCCTAGTGGCGGGGAGGGGGGCCGGACCCCCTCCCTCGCCTGGGTCCTCCGCTCCCCCTCCACCTTTAAAAAGTTGCATGGCTGGCTGCAGCTGTAAGAGGCAACGGGCGGGGATCACTCACCTCTTCCTCGTTCCAACGACTGCGGCGTAGCTGGAGGTGGAGCGCAGGCTAGGCTGGGGCGAGGAAGAGGTGAGTGATTTTCCTAGCCCCCCCCCCCCCCCCCCATTGCCTCTTACAGCTGCAGCCAGCCACGCAACTTTTTAAAGCTGGAGGGGAGGGGGGGGGGTCCAGCCTTCCACCCTGCTGCTATGCCCAAAATACCCTTCCTGCCCGCTATCCCCTCCAGCTCCGGCGGCCCCTCACACCCACGGCTTGGGAGAGTTTGCTTAAAGCTTGCCTCGGGCGGCAAAAAGTCTAGGGCTGGGCCTGGTTACAGGCTGCACTAACGTGCGGCTGTAATGTCCCACTGAAAGTAGCCTTAAAGTTTCTTGGAGAATATAAATGATCTTAGAAGATAATTCAGAAGAAAATTGCATATGGGCCCAAGACATTGCAATTTACCTGCATTGAGTAACTGCACTTTTGTGTCTTGATTGGAACTTGTCAGTTTGGCTGTGTTCCAAACTGCATGATAGTCAGAAATGTGCATATCTTTGATATCCAGCCATGCCTACTAAAGGGGTTTAATATGAATTTTCCCATTGTGCAAACTGGGTGTCTCCTAAACATCCACCACTGTTTTGGATTTTTACTTGTGCATTGCACTAGACCATGTAAAGAAATGAGTGCTGTGTTCAAGTTTTTGTATTACAGCATAGTTCCCTCTTATGTAGCTTTGTACAATAACAGAGCATGGATACAAGAGCAGTTTTGTTCAACATACTATACAACCATTGATACAAGTTCAGATGCATACAATTGAAGTTTAGTTTGTTCATTCAATAAGCTAAACATTAGTATTGGCTGGTTTTTAAAGCGGAAGGGAAATGTGCAAGCTTAGTCCCCTGAACCATTCCAGGCTTGGAACAAGACTTGCTGTGGGAGAGGGTACCAAAGGAGTGTTACGCAGACCTCCTGCAAATTGGATCTGAACTCAGAACTTTCCCATTTGCAACAGCATACCCTTTAATTAAAGACCATGCAGATTATCAGCTGTAATAGCTGTAATGGTTAAGGGCTCTGCCTCTGACACAGGCGACCTGGGTTTGCATCTCTGCTCTGCCTGTTCAGTAATCCAGCACCTATTCAGTAGGAGACCTTAGGCAAGTCACCCTAACACTGCTACTGCCTATAGAGCATGTCCTTGTGGCTGCAGCACTGGTGCTTTGAGTCCGCCAGGAGAAAAGCGTGATATAAATGTTCTGTCTTGTCTGTCTAATAAAGAAACCTTTACTTCCTGCTTTCATGGAAGCACATATTAAGATCCTGGCAGAAGCTGACACAGCTGAAGATCAAATTACAACTTGTGATCTGTCAGATGAGGGGTAATTATGACAGGCTAAACTCCCTATACATACATGGTGCATTCCTACTTTACTTCTGTCCTGTGCAAGAGTTCAGGTCCACTTTAATGGCTTTTGCTTAAATGACTACACCCTGATGGTTACTGCTGGTTGCCTTCCACTCGCCTGATCGGTGGCTTTAGAGCTCTTTCACATTAGGGCAGACTTTGTGCGTTAACGCAAACGGAAGCCGTTTGCGTTAACCAAGGTAAGATGAAAGCCCATAGACTTTCATTTTACCTTTCACACTCGCCGCTGCGTTTCGATGCGTTGCGGTTCTGACGCACCCGGGCGCAGTTTTTCCTCCAACGCACCCACGAGCCGGACTTGTCCGCCGGGTTTACCAGCTACCGTCGCTGATTGCGTCGCACCGCAGATACCCAACGACACACCGCAGGCAGACAACGCGTGCAGGAGAACGGCTCCTGTTCGCGTTGTCTGATGTGAAAGAGCCCTTATGGAATCCTAATATCATTTTCTAGGACCAGACAATCCAGGGCCTGGATTCCCATGCTTTATGGCAGTAGAGCATGGACCTACATTAAATAGTACCATAAGATAAATTGGGTTCAAGATATTTACTGCTGTTGCTGACTGTAGGCAAGTATTATCTAGCACCAGTAATTGGAATTAGCCAGACTCTACCATAGCTGTCACTTTTAGCTGAACTCTGGCACCCAAATTGCCTACCACTTCTGGCTTCTAGGCAATGCCCAGGGAGGTGTAGAATGTAGCTTTATTGTACCATTGCTATGTCTTTAACAGGAACTTTCATGTATGGAATGAAGCTTGGTTTGCCAGGAAGGATCTTTCTAGTCCTACTTATGATGGATGGCAAGTTCTGGATGCTACTCCACAAGAAAAAGGTAAGGGGTTTCCAAATTAGCTCTGCCAGGTGGTTTTTAAAGGCTAAAATCTAAATCTGAGTTCATGCAGCATTATACAAATTTTTATATTCCCCTCAGTGGTATTTGAACATCCCTAGTTATCAGCTGCATCATGTTGTGGTACCTGTGTGTATTTTTATATATTGACTAGCCGACCTAAACCAGTTTTCAAAACTGGCTCTAGGTCTGTCACCACACATGCGCCTACTACGTGCACATGCCCGGCCCTTGGCCCCACCCTCCCCTGCAAGCCACGCGTCACTACCCCCTCTGCACTCTGCATGTGCAGGGACGCAGAGACACTAACGGACACGCACAGGGACATGGGATACTGTGACACTTGCGTTTTTATTAGGTAGGGTCACACTTCATATCAAGATCTCTTGTGGGCTTGAACATTTCCATAAACAGTTAAATATGAATCTTTAACATTTTTCTAGTAAATGTTAACATGGTGAGGGAAGGAAACAAAGAATTGTAATCACCATTTGATGCCCACTTTCTTTGTGTCGTTGCATATACACTGCAAACTTTGCATAATTGGTACAGCGATGGCAGCAGGGGAATTGGTAAAACACTGGCTCTTGTCTCTGTTCGCAAACCTACCAGTCACAATTTATATGCTAGTCTGCTTTTTGCTGGCCTCAGACTTTTGGCACTGGAGAAGCACTCAGAGCTGCATGAAGTGCTTTCCACAGGATGGCATCACCAGAGTGTTCAGCTATTGCTGTGAAGTGCCATGGAAAGCAGGAATCAGAAATGCTGCTTGGCTGGAGCAGAGAGGGAAAGCATACGGGAAGAGCCTGACAGCAGTTCCTGTTCCCTATCCTTACCCATTGGTTGCTGCAGGAACCTCCCAATAGGAAGTAGGCTGATTCCTATTGGGAGGGTGGCTCCTGCAGCAACCAATGGGTAAAGGTCTCTATCGCAGCATGTGTGTGTGTGTGTACTTGCCCTCCTATGGTTTGCATCATAGGATGGTAAACAAGCATACTTGCGTTCATGTTGTAATAGTTGAGTGTCACACGAACGCGAGTATGCATGTTCGTTCCTATGACTCACAATAAGGGTATAAGGGGCGCCCTGGTGTAATAAAAGCATCTAAAAGCAGTTTAAAAAACGGGAAATTTGAGGTAGCTTACCTCAGACGAAAAAATCTTAGTATTTAACAAAGGTTTTTATTAGCACAGGCAACGAGTTTCGTGGGTCAGAGCCCGCTTCCTCAGGCCAATAACTATGCCAAACTAAATGAGATTCAGCAAAGGGAGCCTCAAGGAGGCTCCCTTTGCTGAATCTGTCATTTAGTTTGGCACAGTTGTTGGCCTGATTATTGGCCTGATTATTGGCCTGAGGAAGCGGGCTCTGACCCACGAAACACATTGCCTGTGCTAATAACCTTTGTTAAATACAAATTTTCGTCAGTTAAGTTACCTCAAATTTATTTCCTTTTTTTAGATGCTTTTATTACACCAGGGCACCTTATACCCTTATTGTGCAATCATACCCCCTTACCTCACCCATCTGAGGGGTGGGTACAGACAACAGGTGGCTTCGACCACGGCGGACATCTGTCCCCTTTTACCAAGGAGAGCGACTGCATCCAGGTCCCTCGGGACCACCCCGAGTGGAGTCGGGTTGTCTCCACCTGCTTCCTGTGGTCGGTTGCCCCTCTGCAACCCACCTTTGTGAGTAGTGTCTTACTTTTATTACGTTCCGTCGTTTTTGACATACAGCATTGGGCTCCCACTTGTCTCCTGTATCTTTTCACTAGATGACACCCACATCCCCACTACGTTCCTATGACTCAATCACCTGATCCTCCGTGGGCCACAAGCCAGCTTTGCGGGCCGCAAATGGCCCGCTGGCTGTAGGTTGGGCATGACTGGTCTCAAAGTCCTGAATTCTAGCTACTTGAAGAGTCAATGGTACCATACATGTTCCATAGGCTACTCTTCAACTACATAAAGGATACCTGAGGTGACAAATGTGTATGTACAGGGCCTAGCATACAATTTTTTTTTTTTTATTTTTTATTTTTTTTTTTTATGCCTGAAAGTTAATCGGGTATGAAAGTGGCAGTTCCTGTCTGGGTCAGGACTGAGTCAGACTACAGAGTGACCTTCACTGATAAATTCCAACTATAAAACACTTTCCTAGCAGAAAATGTCTTCTGAGAGCAGGAACATTTTATTAACAATAGTTCATATATATTTTTTTTTATTTTTTTTTTGGGTCATTGAGCAAAAATAAACAGTAAACTTAAAGAATCTGTACTGTGAAAATCTTACATAAATTAACGTTCCAGCCTGTTTGTAGTCTTCTCCTAGCCCCTCTGACATTTTTCGCTGCTCCTGCTGCTTTCTTGGTGATAAAATCACTGTTTTTGTAAACGATGAAGATGGCCGCCAAACAGAAAATACATCATCAGAGCAGGTGCCCATTTGCAGAGGCGCCTCTAAAACATGACTTCACTGCTGTAATATTTCTCCCACTTGTTGCCTTAGCTGCTTGTCTGGGCTTTGATCTGATCTTTCTGTACTCACAGCTGCTCGCAAGGTCAGACAGGCTGGCTGTGAGCAGAGACTCTCCCTGTGACTCGTACACAGAGCCTGCAGGGGGTGTGGGGGAGATGTGCATAACTTCTCCCTATCACAGCACATTCCTCTCTGGGCTGACAAGGCTCGACAAAGGAAAGATTAGCTATGTTAGACAGTGCAACTAGAAAAGGTTGCAGTAAGCCAGACCACATTAGAACAGGTTTAGGAACTTGTAGGATAGAAAAATAAGGCTGAAATTTGTTAGTCTCTTTAAAAAGTAGATTAAGATATTAAACAGTTTTTATATTTACATTTTTAGGAGGAAGATGCAATTTTTTTTTCGCCTCGGGTGTCCTTTAAGGACACCCGAGGTGAAACGAAACTAGTGAAATTGTATTTGTCTTTTTCTAAAAATGACTTAGTTACCCTGCAGTTTTATTTTATATTTCAATCAACTTTTTAAGGTTTTACTGTTTCATGGCCTTTTCTCAATGAAACCTTAATTGAAGTATGCCAGGGCTAAAATCTATGTACTATTGGCCTTTATCTTTTTCCTGCTCTTAGAAGTAGTTTACTGCCACAAGTGTTTTATGGCTGCAATTCCTCATCAGTGAGGGTTAGGGCACATTTCCACTTGAGCGGAAACCTCTGCAAATCCGCAGTTTCCCCGCAGGCGAATAGTGCGGGGAAACTCTGCCATAGGGTGCAATGCTAACGCCGGCCGAATCACTACTGCTAGTGTTTCGGCCGGCTTTTCCATCCGAATCGGCGCAGGAGGCTGCGGATCCCATAGCCGTGCATGGCACGGCTGATGGGATTCCTGTTTTCCCCGCGGACCCGGAAGAGACGTCTTGCAGACACACGCCGCTCTAGTGGAATCGCGCCCTTACACTAGAGTCTGACCTGGACAGGAACTGCCACTTACATACTGGATAACTTTTTCAGGCAAAGAAAGAAAAAGAACAGACATGGGTATGTACAGTGCCTAGCACACAAATAACTATCTTGTGTCACATGTCACCTCGTGAGTCCTTTAAGTCTCCCAGTCATAGTGTGAATCCATGACCATATGCAGGGTCGGACTGGCCCACAGTAGTACAGATTTTTTTTTTTCCTTCGGTGGGCCCCGGCTCCAGGTCTCTGGAGGGCCCCCCTCCTTGTCTGACAGAGTTCCAATTGCTGCCTGCAGCACAAATTCTCTTCTCAGTGCTGTAATCCCTCATGCTGAGAGCAGTGGCGTAGCTAAGGCGCTGTGGGCCCTGATGCAAGTTTTACTATGGGGCCCCCCAAGCACTCTATACATAATTGATACGATGCACCAAAACCTGCCAATGGCAACTACAGTGTCAGAGGTGCAAGAAGGGTATGGGAAATAGCTTGTTAATGATTACCACTGTTCAAAGAATCTATAGAAGTGATTATGAGCACAGGACTAATAGAGGTAATACTATAGTTGAGGGAGGGCCCTTCGGGGCCCCTTTGGCCCAAGTGCCCCAATGCGGTCGCATCCTTTGCAACCTCTGTGGTCGCAACCTCTGCAAAGTAGGACATTACTTTATATTGAAGGAGGGGACTCTATACAAAGTTTTTGCTGGGCAGCAGTGTCTCTGAATTACAATACTGCTAAGATCATGTACATTTGGCCCTGTCCATAATACATCATGACCACGCCCACCTTCCAGTGCATGGTCACACCCTTTTTTCACTGCAATCATGGGATGTGTGGGCCCCAGGTTTAAATTTCTTTGGTGGGCCCCCAGTGTCCCAGTCCGACCCTGACCATATGGCATCCATTGTAACTGGCATGTCTAGTATTGCCAATCTATATTCTATTTGTACATGATAGAATTGTATAACAGCACCTCACCTGACCCATTCATGTTTGAGTTCTCACCCTCTTTACAATGTCTAACCTAATGTGTCTGGCTACAGATATGAACTTAACGTTTCAGTTTAATAGGGAAAATGCCTATCTCTTTACTGTGTGACTTGTTCTTTTTAGGTCAATATCCTTTAGGACCATGTTCTGTAAACTCTATTAAAGAAGGTGATGTGGACCAGCCTTATGAAGCGCCTTTTGTTTTTTGTGAAATGAATGGTGACCAAGTATTGTGGGTGACCAGTGGCCATGAGAGGAGAAAAGTACAGGTGAAGACGCATTCAATTGGTAAATTCACCAGCACAAAGGCAATTTGTTCTAACACACGTGTCGACACTACAGGAAACTATAAATATCCTGAAGGTGAGGCAATTTTTCTTCCTTTGGTAAGGCTTGTAGGAACTGCTAGTAACTGAATTTACTTCAGTAATTGTGTTTAAAATGGGCAGCATGAAGGCAAAACCTTAAAGAGGAACTCCAACCAAGAATTGAACTTTATCCCAATCAGTAGCTGATGCCCCCTTTTACAAGAGAAATCTATTCCTTTTCACAAACAGGCCATCAGGGGGAGCTGTATGACTGATATTGTGGTGAAACCCCTCCCGCAAGCTGAGGACCATGGTACTCCTGGCAGTTTCCAGTCTGAACCTTGTTGCATTGTGGGAAATGGCTGTTTATAGCATTTTCCAAATGTCAAAGCATGCAGCACCTACATCACCTGCCAACAGTAAAAATGTCACCATGTAATATTAGAATGTAAATCAGGGATTTAAAAGATTTTACAATGGGCAAACACTGACTAAATTTATACATAATCAGTGAAATTAAAAAATGTTTCATTTTACAATAGAGTTCCTCTTTAAGGTTACCTTGAAAGGCATGGATTGAATTACAGTTCATATAAATGGGGTGGTTTGAGAGCTTATGCAAGCCACTTGGGTCCTAAGATGCCCCATCTACATGTTTGCCAATTGCCATATTTCTGTATGTGGTCACTTATGATCCTAAATAAAATCTTGATTTAATTGAGACTTTAAATGGTATTATGATTAACTGAAATACATACTGGTAACCATGAAATGGGATTTTCTTTACATAACCAATAACTTAAAACTTTTGTGTTCACAAATTGCTCAAACCACACAGATTAGGCACACTCCTAACAATATTGCTTCTATATTCTTGTAAATTCATGCTTTCAATGTTTCCTACTATTTGCAACTACAATATATTCTGGCATATAAAACTACTTTTTAACCCTGGAAAATCTTCTCAAGTCGTCTTGTAGGGCAGGTGCTGAAACTTCCGAGTCGGACAGCATAATCTTCAGTTGCCTTATATGGTGGGGAGCTCAAATTGTCTCTGGCCGCAACCCCCCCCCCCCCCCCCCCATATGAAAGCAGCAAGGACGGTGTTGTACATGTGTGGTAGAAGAAAATCAATTTACCAGGATTCCTGAAAAGTGACTTGTAGAGTTGGGCCGAACGGTTCGCCGGCGAACGTGGTTCGCGCGAACGTAGGTGGTTCGCGTGCGGGTACCGCACGCGAACCTTTTGCGGAAGAAGTTCGGTTCGCCCCATAATGCACTGAGGGTCAACTTTGACCCTCTGGCTACACTGGGCCTGCTGACTGTGATGTAATTAGGCTACACTAGCCCCTGGAGCCCCACCCCCCTTATATAAGGCAGGCAGCGGCGGCCATTACGGCCACTCGTGTGCCTGCATTAGTGAGAGTAGGGCGAGCTGCTGCAGTCTCTCATATAGGGAAAGATTAGTTAGGCTTAACTTCTTCCTGGCTGCATACCTGTTCTGTTCAGTGAGCCCTCAGCCCACTGCATACCTGTACTGTGATCCTGCCACTGCATACCTGTTCAGTGATCCTGCCACTGCATACCTGTTCAGTGATCCTGCCACTGCATACCTGTTCAGTGATCCTGCCACTGCATACCTGTTCAGTGATCCTGCCACTGCATACCTGTTCAGTGATCCTGCCACTGCATACCTGTTCAGTGATCCTGCCACTGCATACCTGTTCAGTGATCCTGCCACTGCATACCTATTCTGTTCAGTGAGCCCTCAGCCCACTGCATACCTGTACTGTGATCCTGCCACTCCATACCTGTTCAGTGATCCTGCCACTGCATACCTGTTCTGTTCAGTGAGCCCTCAGCCCACTGCATACCTGTTCAGTGATCCTGCCACTGCATACCTGTTCAGTGATCCTGCCACTGCATACCTGTTCAGTGATCCTGCCACTGCATACCTGTTCAGTGATCCTGCCACTGCATACCTGTTCAGTGATCCTGCCACTGCATACCTGTTCAGTGATCCTGCCACTGCATACCTGTTCTGTTCAGTGAGCCCTCAGCCCACTGCATACCTGTACTGTGATCCTGCCACTCCATACCTGTTCAGTGATCCTGCCACTGCATACCTGTTCTGTTCAGTGAGCCCTCAGCCCACTGCATACCTGTACTGTGATCCTGCCACTCCATACCTGTTCAGTGATCCTGCCACTGCATACCTGTTCTGTTCAGTGAGCCCTCAGCCCACTGCATACCTGTACTGTGATCCTGCCACTCCATACCTGTTCAGTGATCCTGCCACTGCATACCTGTTCAGTGGACCCGCCACTGTATACCTGTTCTGTTCAGTGGACCCGCCACTGTATACCTGTTCTGTTCAGTGGACCCGCCACTGTATACCTGTTCTGTTCAGTGGACCCGCCACTGTATACCTGTTCTGTTCAGTGGACCCGCCACTGTATACCTGTTCTGTTCAGTGGACCCGCCACTGTATACCTGTTCTGTTCAGTGGACCCGCCACTGTATACCTGTTCTGTTCAGTGGACCCGCCACTGTATACCTGTTCAGTGAACCCGCCACTGCATACCTGTTGTGTTCAGTGAACCTGCCACTGCATACCTGTTGTGTTCAGTGAACCTGCCACTGCATACCTGTTGTGTTCAGTGAACCTGCCACTGCATACCTGTTCTGTGAACCCGCCACTGTATACCTGTTCTGTTCAGTGGACCCGCCACTGTATACCTGTTCAGTGAACCCGCCACTGTATACCTGTTCTGTTCAGTGGACCCGCCACTGTATACCTGTTTAGTGAACACGCCACTGCATACCTATTGTGTTCAGTGATCCTGCCACTGCATACCTGTTCTGTGAACCCGCCACTGTATACCTGTTCTGTTCAGTGGACCCGCCACTGTATACCTGTTCTGTGAACCCGCCACTGTATACCTGTTCTGTTCAGTGGACCCGCCACTGTATACCTGTTCTGTTCAGTGGACCCGCCACTGTATACCTGTTCTGTTCAGTGGACCCGCCACTGTATACCTGTTTAGTGAACACGCCACTGCATACCTATTGTGTTCAGTGATCCTGCCACTGCATACCTGTTCTGTGAACCCGCCACTGTATACCTGTTCTGTTCAGTGGACCCGCCACTGTATACCTGTTCTGTGAACCCGCCACTGTATACCTGTTCTGTTCAGTGGACCCGCCACTGTATACCTGTTCTGTTCAGTGGACCCGCCACTGTATACCTGTTTAGTGAACACGCCACTGCATACCTATTGTGTTCAGTGATCCTGCCACTGCATACCTGTTCTGTGAACCCGCCACTGTATACCTGTTCTGTGGACCCGCCACTGTATACCTGTTCTGTGAACCCGCCACTGTATACCTGTTCTGTGAACCCGCCACTGTATACCTGTTCTGTTCAGTGAACCCACCGCATCAGTGCGCATACCTGTGCAGTTAAGTGAACCCACCTACCTACGTGAGTGCACGCAGTGTGATATACCACTCCGTGCATACCCAATATGGACAAAACAGGTAGAGGAAGAGGAAGAGGTAGTGGCAGAGGCAGAGGAAGGCCACCCGGCAGGTTTGCGCGAGGTCGTGTAAATGTAATTTCGTGTGGATCTGGCCCACAGTACAGTGCTCGGAAGAAGGCACGTCCCATCACCTCCCAAGATTGTCAGGACGTGGTTGAGTATTTAGCGACACAGAACACCTCATCTTGCTCAGCCACCAGCGCTACTACTAGCACCACTTCCGCTGCATTTGACACTTCGCAAGAATTATTTAGTGTTGAAATCACTGATGCACAGCCATTGTTGTTAGAGCCAGATGAATTTTCACCAGCTAATATGTCTGAGTTACGCGGCAACACTATGGATGTAACGTGTCAGGAGGATGAAGGACCTACTGATGGTGCAAGTTTGGATTTGTCTGAGGCAAGCGAA
This sequence comes from Hyperolius riggenbachi, assembly GCF_040937935.1. Lineage (NCBI taxonomy): Eukaryota > Metazoa > Chordata > Amphibia > Anura > Hyperoliidae > Hyperolius > Hyperolius riggenbachi. The sequence goes on along the minus strand of NC_090657.1, from coordinate 148,468,428 downwards.
GCTGGGCAGGATGACTACGATGATGACGGTAATAGGGATCCTCTGTATGTTCCCAATAGAGGAGATGAAGAGGGGGACAGTTCAGAGGGGGAGTCAGAGAGTAGTAGGAGGAGAGAAGTTGCTGAAAGAAGCTGGGGCAGCTCTTCGTCAGAAACAGCTGGTGGCAGAGTCCGGCACCATGTATCGCCACCTATGTACAGCCAGCCAACTTGCCCTTCAGCATCAGCTGCTGAGGTCCCCATAGTGCCCACATCCCAGGGTGGCTCAGCGGTGTGGAAATTTTTTAATGTGTGTGCCTCAGATCGGACCAAAGCCATCTGTTCGCTCTGCCAACAAAAATTGAGCCGTGGAAAGGCCAACACTCACGTAGGGACAAGTGCCTTACGAAGGCACCTGGAGAAAAGGCACAAACAGCAATGGGATGGCCACCTGAGCAAAAGCAGCAGCAGCACACAAAAGAAAAGTCACCCTCCTTCTCCTCTTCCTCCTTCAGGTGCATCATCTGCTTCTGCCGCTTTCTCCTTTGCACCTTCACAGGCACCCTCCTCCACTCCGCCTCTGCCCTTGAGCGGTTCCTGCTCCTCTGCCCACAGCAGCAGTCAGGTGTCCGTGAAGGAAATGTTTGAGCGGAAGAAGCCACTTTTGGCCAGTCACCCCCTTGCCCGGCGTCTGACAGCTGGCGTGGCGGAACTGTTAGCTCGCCAGCTGTTACCATACCGGCTGGTGGACTCTGAGGCCTTCCGTAAATTTGTGGCCATCGGAACACCGCAGTGGAAGATGCCAGGCCGCACTTATTTTTCGAGAAAGGCCATACCCCAACTGCACCGTGAAGTTGAGAGGCAAGTGGTGTCATCTCTTGCGAAGAGCGTTGGGTCAAGGGTACACCTGACCACGGATGGCTGGTCTGCCAAGCACGGGCAGGGCCGCTACATTACCTACACAGCCCATTGGGTGAACCTGGTGGTGAACGATGGCAAGCAGAAAGCGGCGGACCAAATTGTGACACCTCCACGGCTTGCAGGCAGGCCTCCTGCCACCTCCTCTCCTCCTGCTACATGCTCTTCGCTGTCGTCCTCCTCCTCCTCCTTGGCTGAGTGGCAGTTCTCCTCTCCAGCTACACAGCCCCAGCTCCGCAGGGCCTATGCTGCATGCCAGGTACGACGGTGTCACGCCATCTTAGACATGGCTTGTCTCAAAGCGGAGAGTCACACTGGAGCAGCTCTCCTGGCTGCTCTTAAGAAACAGGTGGATGAGTGGCTGACCCCGCACCACCTGGAGATAGGCAACGTGGTGTGCGACAACGGCAGCAATCTGCTTGCCGCTTTGCATATGGGGAAGCTGACACACATACCCTGCATGGCACATGTCATGAATCTAGTGGTTCAAAGATTTGTGGCAAAGTACCCTGGCTTAGCGGATGTCCTGAAGCAGGCCAGGAAGTTCTGTGGGCATTTGAGGCGCTCTTACACAGCCATGGCACGATTTGCAGAAATTCAGCGTAAAAACAACATGCCGGTGAGACGCCTCATTTGCGATAGCCCCACTCGATGGAACTCGACCCTGCTCATGTTCTCCCGCCTGCTAGAACAGAAGAAAGCCGTCACCCAGTACCTCTACAACTGGAGTAGAACGAAACAGTCTGGGAAGATGGGGATGTTCTGGCCCGACAACTGGACACTGATGAAAAATGCATGCAGGCTCATGCGGCCGTTTGAGGAGGTGACCAACCTGGTGAGCCGCAGTGAGGGCACCATCAGCGACTTAATTCCCTACGCGTACTTCTTGGAGCGTGCTGTGCGTAGAGTGGCGGATGAAGCTGCGAATGAGCGTGACCAGGAACCGTTACGGCAGGAACAGGCATGGGACCAATTTTCATCAGACCCAGCTGTTTCCTCAACACCTGCGGCAGCACAGAGGGGGGAGGAGGAGGAAGAAGAGAGGTCGTGTGCAGAAGACGAGTCAGACTCAGAGGATGATGAGCAAGGTGTTTCTTTGGGGGAGGAGGAGGAGGAGGGGACAGCGGCAGGACAACAACCGCAGCAGGCGTCGCAGGGGGCTTGTGCTGCTCAACCTTCCCGTGGTATTGTTCGCGGCTGGGGGGAGGAGGTTGACTTACCTGACGTCACTGAGGAAGAGCAAGAGGAGATGGAGGGTACTGGATCCGACTTTGTGCAGATGTCGTCTTTTATGCTGTCCTGCCTGTTGAGGGATCCCCGTATAAAAAACCTCAAGGGGAATGAGCTGTACTGGGTGGCCACACTACTAGACCCTCGGTACAGGCACAAAGTGGCGGACCTGTTACCAACTCACCGGAAGGTGGAAAGGATGCAGCATATGCAGAACCAGCTGTCAACTATGCTTTACAATGCCTTTAAGGGTGATGTGACGGCACAACGCCAGCAAGGTACCACTGCCACTAATCCTCCTCCCGTGTCCACGCAGTCAAAGACAGGACGCTCCAGCGATCTCATGGTGATGTCGGACATGCGGACGTTCTTTAGTCCAACGCCTCGCCGTAGCCCTTCCGGATCCACCCTCCACCAACGCCTCGACCGGCAGGTAGCCGACTACCTGGCCTTAAGTGTGGATGTAGACACTGCTGTGAACAGCGATGAGGAACCCTTGAACTACTGGGTGCGCAGGCTTGACCTGTGGCCAGAGCTGTCCCAATTTGCCATCCAACTTCTCTCCTGCCCTGCCGCAAGCGTCCTGTCAGAGAGGACCTTCAGCGCAGCTGGAGGCATTGTCACAGAGAAGAGAAGTCGCCTAAGTCACAAAAGTGTTAAGTACCTCACCTTTATCAAAATGAATGAGGCATGGATCCCGGAGGGCTGCTGCCCGCCCCAAGACTAAGTCAGTCCCCGCACACACAGCATCTCTGCCTGCACGCCGTGTGACTGGCTGCCTGGCCTGCCCCAAAAAGACTAAGTCGCTCCCAGTCCCTCCACACAGCATGTCTGCCTGCAGGCCGCTTCACTACCTTCTCCGCCACCACCAACAGGGTCCGGGACTCCAGGCGGATTGCTGAATTTTTTTAGGCCGCTGCTAGCAGCGGCCGCTGTAATAATTTTTATGGTGCGTGTACATGACTGCCTAATTTTTCTGGCTGCACTGAGGGCAGCTGCAACAACAAAAGAAAAGGCATGTACATGCGCCCATTCCCCTTCGTGATCATTACCTTGCCGTGGTGAAGGGGCTTGCGTATCACAATGAAGCAATGACCGGCGCCTAGATGAGTGTCTCGGGGCACACAAAAGATAATAAGGTCGTTGCTTCATTGTGGTCAGACCAAATTTGATCAGCTGGACAGTCACTGTTCTGTCATTCAGCTACATCAGCCAGGCCGACCATATGGGCTGTAAAGCCACAAAAACCTGCACTCTCGCCATGGTGCGCACCAGTCCAGCACGGCCGTCACTAGTACAAACAGCTGTTTGCGGTGCGTTACACGGTGAGTTTGGTGTGTCAGTGTGAAGCAGTACCTTAATTACACTACCTGATTGATGTATACACATGCAAGATGTTTTAAAGCACTTTAGGCCTGTCATTTAGCATTCAATGTGATTTCTGCCCTTAAAACGCTGCTTTGCGTCAAATCCAGATTTTTCCCGGGGACTTTTGGCGTGTATCCCACTCCGCCATGCCCCCCTCCAGGTGTTAGACCCCTTGAAACATCTTTTCCATCACTTTTGTGGCCAGCATAATTTTTTTTTTCAAAGTTCGCATCCCCATTGAAGTCTATTGCGGTTCGCGAACTTTAACGCGAACCGAACGTTCCGCGAAAGTTCGCGAACCCGGTTCGCGAACCTAAAATCGGAGGTTCGGCCCAACTCTAGTGACTTGATGCAGTCCTGATGAGGTGAGGGGGTACCTCACTAGGAAGGCTTTGTATACAACCAGCCAATACCTGGTAAGGTACATCACTTGCCATGGTTGGATACTGGATACCACATACAGTACACCACCAGTATCTGTACCTGTTTATACAGTATAGCACCAGTACGTACAATATACAAATGTCCAAGAGTCAAAGTTGGGGGTCGTCTTATACACTGGAATATACAGTACATCCCCTGTCTTCATACACCAGACCAGAGGAGAAAAAAATTCAAACATCACTGATTACTTTTTTTTTTTTTTTTTCCCCAGGAACTGCAAAAGAGAAGGAAGTTGCTATAAAGGCAAAGTCTAAGCTGAGCACACTGTTGCCAGATGTTCATATCCTACCTGCTACTGATGTAGAACTACCTCAAATGCATCTTGAGGGTACAGTTGCACAGAGCTGTGACCAATATGTTGGTATGGATTTAATCTTCAACCTAACTCTCAAAAGTGCAAGTACAGAGAAGTTGTGTCTACAGGTCAAGATGACAGCCACTGCCATTGTTCATACGAATGCCCTGGTGAAAAGAATTCTGCAGAACGCCCAATCTGTTGTGCTGGGTCCTAAGGAAGGTATGCCTGCATAGGTTTTTTTTTTTTTTCTTTCTGGCCCTACTACTTAGGATTGAGTATCTCTGAAGATCTGCATATGAAATCTTGCCAAACTGCCTAATGTGAACCTATCTGAGCTGTACTGGGACACAGGTTCACTTGGACTGTTAAGGCTCATGCACACATCAGACCATAGTCTTTGGAAAATTAAAGATCACAGACCAATTTTACCCCCAGGGCCGAGGCATAGGCTGGAGAGGCTCCAGCCTCAGGGCGCAGTGTAGGAGGGGGCGCAGAATTCATTCAGCTGTCATTCCTAATTGTGTTTGAAGCAGAAATAAATAAAGGGGATACATGGCAGTGACTGCAAGGAAGATAACTAGAGATTAAAGTGTTGGGGAGGTTGTGGGCCCTGTGGCGCCTCTTAGTCTAATAGCAATCAGTGTGTGATGGCTCGGGTGGCAGGGATGGAGGGGCGCACTTTGGTGTCAGCCTTGGGTGCTGGAGGACCTTGTCCCGGCTCTGTTTACCCCCTTCCATGTAGTATGAGAGCCATACCTACAGTCTATTCTATGGAGCTGAACTCCCATCAGACAAATATTTGCAAGATGCTGCACACAAAGATGCTGTAAACATTCAAAAGATCAGTATCTGCAAAAGATCTGTTCCTGCAAAATGCATTCATAGTCTATATCTGCAGATCCTCATACACACCTTGTTTAACAGACATTCATCTGCAGTTCAGATCCACCAGGATGGATTTTCAGATCTGAAGATTGTCTGATCTGCAGATGAATGTCAGTTAAATAAGGTGTGTATGAGGATCTTATGCTGGATACACACGGTGCGTTCGCACTCTCTTTTCCCGTCGATTCGTTTCCAACATGTCCGATTTGGATTCCGATGGATCGTTAGGTCTATTCGGCATACTTTGCATGCGAATCGACCTAACGATCCATCAAAATCCAAATCGGACATGTTGGAAATAAACGAATCGATGGGAAAATCGAGTGCACGAACGCACAGTGTATCCAGCATAAGTCTCAGACTATGAATGCAATTTTCAGGAATGGATCTTTTGCTGATACTGATCATTTGTGTTTGTACACATCTGTGCGCAGCATCTTGCAAAGATTCCCCCCTCCCCCCCTGATGGAGTTACGCTCCATAGAAAAGACTGAAGGTATGGCTCTCATACTACATGAAGGGGTGGTAAGATTGGTCTGATCTTTCATTTTCCAAAGACTATAGTCTGTATGAGCCTTTAGGGTCTGTTTCCACTACAGCAAATCTGCATACAGATTCGCATAACCCATTAAAAATAATGGGACTGTTTCCACTTGTGCGGAATTCTGTGGTTTGTCATGCAGAACCATCAGAATTCTCACGCTGCACACCTGCACGCGAATCGTTGGTAATGTAACTAAATAAGAAAACCGCAAGCATATTAGTCTTGGGTTTTTCAGCGAAAATGCAGAGAAACGCATGTCAATGCTTGAAGGCATTGACATGGTTAAAATCGCATATCTCAAAACACAAGCGATTCCGCATGCTAACGAGACCGCAACTGCATGCTGATTTGTTGCCACGATTTTTGCATCAAAAACGTGACACGTGGAAACGTAGCCTTAGGCCTCAATTCACGGAGCATTATCAAACATTTATCAAACACTTTATGAAACGTTTGATAATTTACCTCATGGGTAAAATCTCTCATTTTTGAATTCACTAAGGTGTTATATATTTGTTGACCGTTTTATCGGTAACATTCGATAAATCTATAACACCTTAGTGAATTTAAAATTAGATTTTTACCCATGAGGTAAATTATCAAATGTTAAAGTGTTAAATGTTTGATAATGCTCCGTGAATTGAGGCCTAAGTGTGGCATAGGCTGAGAAACTGCAGGTGGTGCATGGGCAGTAACTTGGTCCTGAGTTGGAACTCCAGAAGTGCTTGGATGCAGGTTCGATTCAGGGTTTGAAAAATGCCATGAAAACCAACATTCCAATGGTTCAACAGTCTTCACTCTTCACTGTCCCTCCAAACAGCATCTCACTGTCCCATCACCACTTTGTACTAATTCCAAGATGCTAATTTTGAGTGGATTCACGTTTTATGCATCTCACTGACCATCCCTAATGCAGAGTATAGAACAGTGATGGCTAACCTTGGCTCTCCAGCTGTGGTGAAACTACAAGACCCAAGAGGAATTGCACTACTCTGCCTCCCAGTTATGCTTATAGATGTCAGAGGCATGATGGGATTTGTAGTTTTGTCACTCACAGCTGGAGTGTCAAGGTTAAACATCACTGGTATATAATTTTGAAAATTGCAGCTATCCTAATAAAGCTTGTTTATAATATGGCCCATGTACGAAGTCCCTCCAAAACAACCTGTTAACTTTAAAGCCATTGAAAAGGGGCAACATTTCCTTGTGCTCCTAACTGTGGGAAAAGGCTGCAGATTTCTTTCTTTCAAAGGTTCAGCACTAGTGGAAAAGGGCCCTAAAAATGTTATAGTGCATTTTACTCGCTCAGATTTGCATTGTATGTATTGTAAACGTTTCAAGATTGTCCTTTTTGGTTTCCACCATATAGATTTGCAGCATTACCCCCTTCTGCCTGTCCCCAAAACCCCCAGCCACAGAAATTTTCAGCATGCTGTCCAGATTTGCACTGCAGTATGATCTGGATGGACTCTATTGGATAGCCAAAGCCTGACATTAAGATCAGGCTGTGCATTGGAATGGAAGCCTATTTAGAAATGGATGTGGAAATTAACACTTAAGGCAGAAAATGTACGATCTCATTAGCACACTGTCTTGTCTATCTCTCTAGAAAGACTCATCCCGTTCTCCATAACATACAATCAGTATGTGAAGGCCATAACGACGGACAACATGATCAAAGTTGTTGCTTTGTGTGAGGATGGTAAAGGGGGTAAACTGCTAGTGGAAGAAGTGATGATGCTGATGGCTCCACCCATTGAGATTACGGTAAAATTCTGAAACCTTTTTTCTTTTCAGGATATTATACACTACACTTTTTATTCATTTAAACTTTTTTTTTTTAATTTTACAGGCAGAGCCTAAAGGATGGATCAATGAGATTTTATCTATAGGACTTTCATTCATCAATCCCCTTCCTAAGGCTCTTGAGAACATTGATGTGACTGTGGAAGGAAGTGGACTAACAAGACACCCAATAAGTATTCAGTAAGTGGGAAAATAGGTCAACGGCAAACCATTGCATGGACCCTTCTGATGTATGTGAAAAATTGACTTGTTGCATTGCCCTGAATATACAGTACTGGGCTGTCTGAAAACCCAATCAAGCTAAGTGGTGTGACTAAATGGATCCCAGCGTGAGCTGGAACAGTGCTTAACTCAGTCAACATTGCTTTCAAACACCATGTTTTTTGAAAATCACAAAGCTATAGGTCTCAACAGAGGAGACTACCCCACCTGTGAATGTTGGTACACATTTTGTAGGCAAACTGTTGGTTTGGCCTTAGAACTGGTGTTGGAACTCTTTGAAACAAATGTAGAGGCATCAAGAGGGCTGGCTAGCAGTTTGAGCTCTACTCCAAGGCTAGCTGATACCTCTGGGAAGTACATTGGAGGGGTACCATAAGTCTTCTGTAACATGAGAAACCTGTTCAAAGCCTAGTTCTAAACAGAATTGGATTATGTTCATTTTCTTACTGTAAGGGTTAAGGACTCAAAGCTTCTCTGCAATGACATTGTAAAGCTGGTTATCAATTTCTCAGCAAAAGATGTTTATAGGAGCCAGGTCTGGATTTTCCATAAGGCACCATAGGAATGTGCTTATAGGCACCTTATGTGGGAGAGGTGCGCCCCTCAGATCATGGACCTCAGGAGCTTGTAGTCCAATCTGTCTATCACTGACCTCAGGCACTTGCCCTGCAATCCTTGTCTCTAATCACTGTCTCATTCTTAGTGACCTGAGTGTAGTATTTTAAGGACAGTTGACTTGAGGCAAGGATTTGAGCTATCCATCTTAGAATATTTTCATGGGGGGGGGGGGGGGGGTGTTAAAATCCAGCCCCGATAGGTAATTGTGCAATATGGTTATTCAGCTCTTAGGACAGACAATACTTTAAGACCCATTTAAAATTGGGGTACTAAAATCAAAGTTAATTATGTATTTGGTAATGTATCACCCAATGGGTGAAAGTTTCACAACTCTAAGCAGGGGTCACACTTGCAAAAATCGCAGCCAGTTTTCTGCTGTGGGTGACAAATGCCAGCGCTGTTGCTTTTTCTCACAATGCGTGCAATTCCCTATTGTCAACAGACAGCTGCTGTTGGCTAAAACTGGGGCAGACAATGCTGTTGGCTAAAACTGGGGCAGACAATGCTGTTGGCTAAAACTGGGGCAGACAATGTAGACTTGTCCACAAACACTGCTGGTTTCCCTGGCCCTGTCTGCAGTACTTTTGTAATTTTGAGGCATCTTGGTGCTGGTTTATAAAGGTGGAGGTGATGGGCCTTTTTATGCTACCCTGCGATTTTTGATTCTGATTGCTAATGGATCACAAAGTACATTAAACTAATGGAAACGGCAGCAATTTCCAGTAGTCCGCTATGATTGTCATGATTTTTGGTCCAAGTGCAATCGTCGTCCTGCCACAATGTGTATGTGTTTGAGCTCTGAGTATGGTAGCTAAATCGCAGTCTCATGGTAGAAATTGAAATGCAGTTGGGTTTCATAGTGGAAAAGAGCCCATAGGAAAATCTAAAAAACAGAGTAATGCACTGGGCATAAATGCACAATTCACTCGTGAATGTGTATAGCAATATTCAATAGCTCTTAATTCCCTTGTCAGCTGTGCTATACTTGCAGCTGATGCACCTGGTTTCAATAAATGCTGTGGAATACATGCTAAGTTGTGAGTGACCACAAATCCCAAAACTTAACTACCATACTTCTGCATGGTTTATCACCTGACTTATTGGGAATCCTGCAGTATACATTGGCCTCAATTCACTAACCTCATGCTGGAGATAAGGCAAGAGAAAACTTACCTCCGCACAGTAGGAGTTATCTTATCTCTTCATTCCTTATGTTACCTCTTCTGTAGTTAATTTACCTCCTCTGTAGTTACGTTACCTCCATAGTTATTTTCACACGCAGTTAATGAACAGCCTGTCTTTAACTCTGGAGTTATTTTAAGGATTAAAGAGTTAACTTAAAGACTAGTTAACTTTAGGTTTGCCTGAGGTAAAATGTTTCCTGAATACTACATGCCTTATCACCATGGTAAAAACTCTAGAAGAGTTTATTAAAGACAGGAGATAAGCTTAGTGAATTGAGGCCATTGTGATTGCAGCATGACTAGAAAAGCACAAAATATTTGTAAACCTTGTTCATTTTCAAAATGTGGTAGCCTAAGGGGTTTTGTCCTTCTTGGAAATCGGTCTGTACTACATCTGGTTAAATGGCTACAATTGCATGTACTGTGTATCTGGGAAAAAATGACAGGTGCCAGGCTTGCCTACAATGGCTTAAGGGTGCCTGACACTAGGCTAAAACTGTGTGGCTATAGGTAACATGCTGTGGAGGGATGATTGGCCACTGTGGTTGAGGTGGAATCTAGTATAGAAGAGCCAGTAATGTTGAAAGGGAAGTTGGACCCAGAAAGGTCCAACTTAAAAACTGCAGTAGAAAATACAGGGCCAGTCAGAGCAAGTGACTATTGTAATAGCTTAAGTATGGCCTGGAGAAATGCTAAACTTTGGAGCTTTTTGTGTTTGAGTCTATGGGCAATGGAGGCCATCAAGATATCTAATCCTCCAATGTCAAATTTACATAACCACCATTGAAAAATACTCGTTGGGCAAAATAGTTTTTGGCATTTTTGAGGACATAAAACATGACTATGGTACTTGCTGGAAGCATGCCCGCAAACCACTTATCTAGTAATTGTCTGTCTTGTCTTAATTGCAGCATTCCATATCTACAAAGTAAACAGAAATGGACCATCGAACTACACCTCTGCCCTTACCGAGCTGGCCGGAGAGCTGTTTATGTGGACCTCTTCCCTAACAAGCTGTTCAATGTTAAAGGAATGCTGCCAGTTGAGATCTTTCCAGAAACCTTATGTCACAGCATTAAAAGCATACCAGAGGTCTCGCCTAGTAAAATTCTGCTATAGCCAGATGACTATATTTATCTGCATAATCTAAAGTGTTTAATCTGCTAGCAGTTTCTAATAAAATATTAGCAAATGAACATTATGGGTGTGACTTTATTTTACACCTGTTTTAACTAATCTTTTGAATTATTTTTTTTTTGTACTGGAAATTGCACCTACCAATGTCAGGTTGCATGATATAAACCTGCATCTGTACTGTGTAAAACTTATTAACCAGCTTTGCTGCCTGAATTATTATTTTTTTTTTTTTTTCCTGGCAGAATACTCCTTCTGAGGGTAGCAGAAAAATGTCAAATGTATTGCATCTCCTAACTGCAGGACACTTAATAGGCTGCCACTGATTAGAGAGTAAAATTTTTGTAAATGTTGTTAGATAATAATCAATCTAGTTTGTAAACTAGATTGAAGGTTTTAGATTTAACCATGGTATAAGTAGGAGTATAAATACACACCTCGGTTTTGCTTTTAAAGTGAACCTCCAGACTAAAAAGCTACTTGGCAGCACTGTTAAAGGATTGGAGTTTCACAGCATCAGATTTTTTTTTTTCTTACCCAAGCCTCATGTTTAGCTGCACAGAAGAAAACTGCCCTGGCACTTTTCCTCTGATGCTGTGCAAAGTATGTGATTTCTGTTCTTCTGCTGCTTTTTTTTTTTTTTTTTTTTTTTTTTTTTTTTTTTTCCTAGCATGCGCAGCTCAGAGGTGTGATAATGACACAGGACAGTTGGCACGGTCATGCTCCCTGTCACCTCTCAACAAAAAAGATGGCTGCCCCATGAAATCACAAACCTTTAACTTTTAAAACGGGGTGGGTAAGATTATAGTACCTAGTTTAATTAACATAACGTAACTTAATGACAGTATGTTTAGGCTGAAGTTCCCCTTTAAGGGCCCATTTCAACTGCCCAGATGTGATCACATTGACTTCCAGTTGTCTTCTGGATGCAGCTATCTAAGGGGAATCAAATGTGTGCTGCAGATATCTGCAGCATGCCATCCATAATTTCCCCAATCACATCGCAAATGAATAGTCTATTAGCTTTTGATGTCACTCATAGCTATTTCCTCTATAGCATTGTTTTCACTTCAAAATTCATGCTTTTTTTCAATTTTCTGAATTATATATTTTTCTTTGCTAGAGAACGCTTGCAAAAATGTGCATTGGGTGTTTTTTTTTTTTTTTTTTCCCTTGTGTAAAATCACAATCTGAAAATGACAGCCTGTTTGCATTCTGTATGTTTGCATACAAATGAGAATTTTCATTTAATGAAAGATCCCATTCACAATCATTCATGCTAATGTGAATTTTCATTACTAAATTGAATACATACCCTTAGACCTAGACTTATATTCATTTGGACTTTGTAGCGCATATTTTATGTGAGAAAAATTCAGTGCACAGTAGTATGATGGGATGGTCAATGAAATGCAAAAGTGACATAATACCATGCAGACTCTGAGAATGGCACAATTGAACTTTAGAAGTGCTTGACTGCAAATGTATGCAGCTTGTAACTTGACCAATTTGCATGCAAACTTTGCATAATCTTGCAACTTGGAATTATCTAACTCAAGGACTATCCACTATAGCTAGAAAAGACGTTCACCATAGCGGGATAATCTGTGTGTTCTAGAAGGTTTCATCACTCATACAGAGCAACTAGGGCTTGATTCACAAAGCCGTGCTAACTGTTTAGCACGGGAGTGCTAAACAGTTAGCATGTGAAGTGCCGTTCGCAGACTTGCGCGCGCACAAGTCCGCGAACAGCACTGCACGTGCTAACTGTTTAGCACTCCTGTGCTAAACAGTTAGCACGGCTTTGTGAATCAAGCCCCTAATCTACCTACTCCAACCAACAGCCTAGCTACCTTAATAGTTTTCCAAGCAGTCGACATCTAACTTAAAGAGAATCTGTACTCTAATATTCTTACAATAAAAAGCATACCATTCTATTCCTTATTTTCTCCTGTGCCCCTCTGTGCTGTTTCTGCCACTCTCTGCTGCAATCCTGGCTTGTAATTAACAGTTTTAGGCAGTGTTTACAAACAAACTAACCAGCTTCTAATAGGCTCAGCTAAGCATAGTGTATGAGTCATTCAGAGTATGCAGGGGGCCTGCAGAGGGTGTGTATCGCTTCTACCAATCACAAGCAGCCCTGCACATTCCACACAATCAAGCTTTAGCCCGACAAACAGGACAGAGGAAAGATACATTGATTTATTACAGAGACAGTGCAGTTAGGAAAGACTGCAGTAAGCCAGAGCAGATTAGAACAGGCATAGGAAATTATAGGATAGAAGAACTAAGGCTGAAAAATTTGTTACAGAGTCTCTTTAATACTTGTAGTAAAAGTAAGCACTTTGAATAATATAACCTTTACTACAATATAACCTTCACTAACATGCTACCACCTAACTTGCAACTCCAGGCACTGGGGGGTCATGTGACTTGCAACTGGTACTTTCTAAAAACTGAAAAAAACAGTACAGCAGCCAGGGCAGAATGGCAATGGAAAGGTCTACTTGCTACAGTAAATTGGAGGCTACCTGTTTTACTAAATTTTCTTTTTTTTTTTTTTTTTTTTTTTTCTTCATCCTGTGTACTTGTAGGAAAAAGTGCCCCTAATGGGTATTTTGCCTCAGGAGATGGGAAGCCTTTGGATTTTCCAGAGGCTATACCCACACCCGTTATTTGCCTGTTCAACACTGTCTCACTCCACAAAACAAGGACTTGAAGTCTGTGCTCAGGCTTCAGCAGAAAAGCAGAGCCCGATTGGGACCATGCTAATGTGCAGGAGTGAGCTGCCTGGACCTGATTGGACTGATGCTGTGCATGCAGATGTAACCATTTCTGCATTTATAATAGCGCAGGTTTCCATTGCAGGTAAAGACTGTAGATCTTCACCTTAGTATTAGCTCTATATGTGACATGTACTCATCTGCAAACTTCTGCATGCTCTGAGTTGCTTTGCTTGTCTTTAGATGTTAAGGGCTCTTTCACAGTGGGACGTTGCGTTTGATGCGACGTTAAAGTTGCACAACGTGCCCCTAACGCAGCGCATATGGGTTATGAAATTGGCTGTTCTGCACTGCATTGGCTCTTGGTGCACCATTTTCGTCACATACTGATGGAACAAAAACGGCGCATGCGTTGCACATGTTCAGTAAGGTTTTTTTAAATGTAACACAACACAGCAAATGTATTGCTAAATGCACAGCATGCAGCACTTTCTAAATATTGCTACACGTTACACACGTGTGCACTGTGAATGTTGCACAGACTTTGTATTGCTGTGCATTTAGTCTACGTTATAATTTTTTTTTTTATAACTTGTGACTTTCAACATCCCACTGTGAAAGAGGCCTAAAGCCTTAGAAATGTGCAGGTTTTTGGGTTTACAGAAATTTAGCCTTCCTCACATCCTTTTCGTGTGTATAGCTGGCCAGGGAGGGGGGGTGTTTTTGGCCTGCCACTCAATGGGCAGCTGGCCATGGAGGGGGGGGGGGGGGGGGGGTTGCAATTTATGGGAAAAGATAATTTAAATTTGAATAGGGAGACATGAGTCTGCAGCAATGTGAAAAATGCTATCCACTGAGGTCCAAATCTAGGCCACGACAGGATCTTCGTGGAATTTGCACATTCCCTGTGTTGGAAGTATCAAAGAAACTGAATTGACTAGTACCTGCCTAGATAGGCTTTAGTCTGAGGTTGGCACATATCTGGTCCTTTTTGGAATGCATGATGTCTATATTAGACTGTGAGCTCCTCTGTTAGATCTGAACATATGCTATATGTGAAGGGCTACAAACCATGCCAGAACTATATTAAAACACAAAATGAAGGATGGGACTTGTCATGCATATAGTGTACATTTATAGAAGAAATGTTAGATGTACACAGCAAGCATGAGGTATGCAATTGTGTAATGCATTGTAATATTTACATGTGCAGTTTGTGCATGTAAATGTTACCAAATGTTAGTAACCATAACCCTTGGATTATACTTGCAATGTACAGAACAGGTGCAAAAGGAATGTTGGCCTACTAGATGAAAAAGGATATGTTTGGCCTTGGCTGTGGGTAGAATGATTTCCAGTTATATTCCTTTACTCCAAATGGGAAGTTTCCCTTACAAAGCCAAAATATTAAAACCTTTACCTTAGTTCTATCTCTATCTATCTCCTCTGGGTGGAAAAGATGCACAATTGTTTATCTACTGGAGTAAGTTGGTAGACCCGGTATAAATTGAACATTAGATTGCTATCTATTTACCTCAATAGTATACAGTGGTTTGCAAAAGTATTTGGCCCCCTTAAAGTTTTTGACATTTTGTCAGATTACTGCCACAACCATGAATGAATTTTATTGAAATTCCATGTGAAAGACCAATACAAAGTGGGATACACTTGAATATACACAAAGATGCAAATATTACCAAATTTGTGCAGATAATGTACATGTCGTTGATTTTATCCCAATTGATGAGATGTTCTAAATTCTGGCTCAGCAAATTATAAATAACTTGGAATTGGGCCAATAAAAGCCTATCCTATTGACTGACTCACCCAGTGCATTAAAGGAACTGAGCATCATTTTTAGCTCCCAGGTCAGCTGGATAGGAAATTAAAATACAGTTCATTATTAATTTACATTTTAAGGGTTAAAATTTAAGGACCATAATTTTACCGGCTGAGCGGTCGGTATAAGCTACAGAAAATGGAAGGCTGATAAATGATCACAAGCTAAAATTCAAAGTCCTTAAAGGGAACCAGAGATGAACGATTCACACAAAATAAACATATCAGTTGATAGCTTGTAAAGAATAAATGCTCTACCCGATCATTTTGCCACTCTGGTGTGCCTTTTTGAGTACTTTTTATGCATTATTGCTCCAGGAAATATCCAATATGGCCGCCGGCTCATATTCCTTCTGTTCCAGGTTATGAGGTGTTCTGGATGTGCTGTATAGGCTATATGAGACTATAGACAAGAAGGGCTGCTGTAGCCTTTCATCTGTGTTTTTCAACTTCATATTCTGGCACGCTGTGTGGCTGCCTGTAGGAAGTGTCTCTCATAGGAATGAAACTGCATACAGTAGATAATAATGATGACTGGCTGCACAGACAGAGCACACAGATCACACAGCCACACTTGTCTGTTAGACAGAGATTTTTCCTGCAGCATCAGCCCCTCCCATATCCTCACAGCTCTCAGTATGTAAAGCATGAAATTTGAGCCAGGAGGGGGAAGGCTTGGGCTTGAAAACACTCCACAGAAGAGTGACTCAGCTATAATGATTCCAGGTCAAACCTCGACTGAATAGTCGGTGGATTCTTATCACAGTTGATAACAGATTAGACTGAGAACAATAAAACTAAAAGCAGGGTAGGTGTTTACTGTCATGTTCCCACTGATAAATGTAATAAAATACATGAGGGTGCTTCGTCTCTGGTTCTCTTTAAGTCAAACTCATTAATAAGAATCTGTATTGTACAATTTGTACAATAAAAAATACTGATGGAATCACTTATCTCCTGGATCCCTCTTTGCCATTTTTGCTGCAATCCTGGCTTAATCTCCTGTTAGGCAGTGTTAAAGAAACTCTGTAAGATGAAAAACATCCCCTGGGGGGTACTCACCTCGGGTGGGGGAAGCCTCGGGATCCTAATGAGGCTTCCCACGCCGTCCTCTGTCCCACGGGGGTCTCGCTGCAGCCCTCCGAACAGCCGGCGATTGTGCCGACTGTCAGTTCAATATTTACCTTTGCTGGCTCCAGCGGGGGCGCTGTGGCGACTTTCGGCACGGAAATACCCGATCTCCGTCGGGTCCGCTCTACTGCGCAGGCGCCGGAAACTTGCGCCTGCGCAGTAGAGCAGACCCGACGGCGATCGGGTATTTCCGCCTACTTCGGCGCTGACAGCCATCAGAGCGCCTGCGCAGGAGCCAGGAAGGTAAATATTGCGTCACCGCTGTACGGAGGGCTACAGCGAGACCCCCGAGGGATGCAGGACGGCGTGGGAAGCCTCATTAGGATCCTGAGGCTTCCCCCACCCGAGGTGAGTACCCCCCAGGGGCCGTTTTGTCGTTACAGTTCCTCTTTAACAAACAAAACATGGCTGCTAACCAGGAAGTGATGTCTGTGTATCTCATGATACAGAATATAACAAGTTTTTATTACATAGGGAATTATCTGCACTCCAGTTAGGGATTCTCAGTTTCTTAGCGTGAGCAGCTCCCTCACTTAGACCCAGTGCACACCAACCGGTTTTAGCAGCGATCCGCCAACCGCATCTACCTGTTGAAATGCTTGGCTAATGTATTTCAATGGGATGGTGCACACCAGCGGTTTGAGGTTTTTAGCAAACCGCAAACGTGCCTCCTGCACGTTTACATTGAGGCAGAAATGCTTCTGTAAACTGCAAAGTATAGGAAAAACGCAGACCGCTCTGAAAAATGCTAGATCAGAGTGGTTTTGTTACAGAAACTGTTCAGTAACAGCTTTTACTGTAACAATGACATCTGCTACAAACGCTAGGCATGTTTAGAAAACATGCTTAGGTGTTTTTGTGAGATTTCAGAGCAATGCTAGCATTTTGCAGATCTGCTAGCGGTTTTGGTGTGCACTGGGCCTGTGACAAGCTGAAATTGAGAGTAGAGAACAGTCTGAGGGATAAACAAAGCACACACAGAGCCTGCAGGAGGTGTGTATAACTTCTCCCTATCACAGCAGAGGCAGTGCATTCCTCTCTGGGTTGACAGCTTGACAAAAAAGATTAGATATATTCAGTGGCGTACCTAGGGTATTTGGCACCCGGGGGTGATTATCCACAGGACCCCCCCCCCCCCAAATCAGGAAGACAACGTGTGGCGCGCTTAGCCAAAAAATGTGGATACATTGTGCGACTGTGCTGAAAAATGGGTGTGGTCATGGATCAAAATGTGGGTGTGGTCACAGGTGGAGACAAATTTACATGAACTTAGCAATGGTGGGACATTAGATTAGGACAGTGGTGGCGAACCTTTTGGAGGCAGAGTGCTCAAACTGCAACCCAAAAGTCACTTATCTATCGCAAAGCGCCAACAGCAATTTAAACTAAATACAAACATTTTAACTCATACGTGAACATTATGGAAAATCCAAGTTGAAAATAAACTGTGAAGATAAACCATTTCATCCATCCTACTCCTGAAAAATGTATTGTTTTAGAAACCCCCTTCCCCCAGTTTTAATTTTCTGTTTTAAAAAGCTAAAGTAGGTTTAAGACTATTGTCTTATGATTATGATTCAGCTTTTCCCATAGTCTAACAGTTAGCAATCATGAGGCCACCAACAAGACAAATTCAGCAGTCATAAGGCACATAAATAGACAGCATTTCACATAAATGGGCAGAATGCCCCTTTATTATGGTAGACACCTCACCTGGCTTCTGAATTCTCCTCTACTGGCTGCTAATACTGTTTTTGGCTGGATTGGGGATGATGTGTGGACTGAAAGGCCTGGTCATGATGTTGTGGCTGTGCCTGGCTGGCGGTGATGCTGTGCCTGGCTGGTTGAAGTAAATGCTGGCCTGACTGGGGGTGATGCTGTGGCCTTTTTGCCAGTGATTCTGGGCAGGTTGGCCTAGATAGTTTAGGTAGTGAGAGGTGCCCCCTAGTTTAGGTAGCGCCAGGAGCCAGTGTAGGTATAGTAGTCCCCAGTATAGCTAGTCTAGTGGGCCCCAGTATAGGTAGTATAATGGTCACCAGTATAGCTAGCATAGTGACCACCAGTATAGCTAGCATAGTTGCCCCCAGTATAGCTAGTATAGTTGCCCCCAGTAAGTATAGCTAGTATAGTTGCCCCCAGTAAGTATAGCTAGTATAGTTGCCCCCAGTAAGTATAGCTAGTATAGTTGCCCCCAGCCAGTATAGCTAGTATAGTTGCCCCCGCCAGTATAGCTAGTATAGGAGCCCCTGCCAGTATAGTAGCCCCCAGCCAGTATAGCTAGTATAGTTGCCCCCAGTAAGTATAGCTAGTATAGTTGCCAGTATAGCTAGTATAGTTGCCCCCAGCCAGTATAGTTGCCCCCAGTAAGTATAGCTAGTATAGTTGCCCCCAGTATAGCTAGTATAGTTGCCCCCAGGAGGGTGAAAGCAGCGCTAGGAGGGGCAGTGGGGGCAGCGGTGGGGAGGGGGGAAATATCCCCCCCCCCTCCCTCACCTGGTACCCCTCCTTCTGCTTCTCTCGCGCTCAATAGCTAATTGTCGGGAAGTGCAGGGGCGGCCGGAGGCGTGCTGAGAATTACTCACCTAATTTCCACGTTCCAAGCGTGGAGCACAGCGTCATGTCGTCACAGGTCTGTCTTCAACACCGCCCACTGTGATTCCTGATTAGCGGAAGCACAGTTGGCGGTGTTGAAGACAGACCTGTGACGACATGACGCTGCGCTCTACGCTTGGAACGCGGAAATTAGGTGAGTAATTCTCAGCACGCCTCCGGCCGCCCCTGCACTTCCCGACAGTTAGTTATGGATTGGAGGGGGAGAGAGGCAGAAGGAGGGGTCCCAGGTGAGGGAGGGGGGGAATATTTCCCCCCCCCTCCCCACTGCTGCCCCCACAGCCCCTCCTTCTAGCTCTGCTTTCACCCTCCTGCTGTGAGGAGTCGTGGTGACACCCCCCCTGGGTGTCTGTCACCCGGTGCGCCACGCCCCCCTGCGCCCTATGGTAGGGACGCCACTGGATATATTACAGAGACAGTGCAACTAGAAAAGGCTGCAGTAATCCAGAGCACTTTAACAAAAATTGCAGCCTCATTTCTTCTATCCTATTAGTTCTTATACCTTCTTTAGTCTCTTTAAGCATTAGGGAAGTGGGAGGATGAGGGTAGATTGTACTTCAAAGCGAGAAGTGACTTGTTGAGCCTCACACCAAGGCTGGATAACTGCAGTGAAAAGAGAGCTGTGGTAGTTAGCTGAAATGGCTGCCATGTTAGAGAAGCTATTTGAAAGCTGGAGCTGCTCAGATCCCTTTTTAAAGGGTTGGCACTGTAAAAATTTGTACAATTTTTCAAATGTAAGTGTATGTATACATGTAAATGCACATTTGTACAAATGTAAACTACAAATCTGTTTTATTTCTACATTGCTTATATGTACTATAGGTTTGGAGTAGTCATTGGGCGGGTTCTTAGTGTGGTTTTTTTTTTTGTGTGTCTATTTTCATAAGCATTAACAGTATTTGCTTAGTCCAGCTACTGAAATAAGCGAGTAGGGAGGCTGGCATCCTTGTATAAATGCTTTTTATACATTGCTTTTGTAATGAATAAAGGAAATGCTGAGAATTGCCAGAGGACTGGTCAACATCTGTAATTTATAATGCTTTAGGAAAAATGTACTTAAGTATGTGTACATGTATTTTAAATGTTACAATTTTTAGTAATGGTGGTACTTTAAATTTGCATGCAAGCCAGAATTACCAACTCCATTTAACATTACTTGTGACAAATACAGGTTTGATAGGACTCCATGTTTACAGGGAAAAGAGTGATTTGGGTGCTAGATCATGCAGACAACTATTAACATTAACCACCCCTACCCTTTGTCAAATGCTAACCACCCTACCTGTGCCCAAAACGTACAACCCCCCCCTCCCCACACGCACACGCACACACACACCGCTAAACTCCTTACCTATGCCTTACCCCCTTCCCCACCTAACAAATCTTCTTCTGCCTATGCTTTACACTAATAGTGAGTGCCATGCTGAAACTAAACCAGGGATCTGCTACATTATAGCCTCCCAGGTGCCAGATTACTCACACTCACTGCCATCTGAAGTTCAGGTACATAACTGAATTTAGGGTGCCCGACTATCTGCCCACTACCTTCACCAATAATGGGAGCTTGGCTACATGGTTGCCAAATGTGGTGTACCACTGACTAACCCTTACTACTATCACTAGTGGTACCTGGAGTTTGGCTACACGGTAGCTGAACTCTGGGTGTCAGTGCCCAGTAGCCAGAATTTGGATATAGAATAGCAAATATCCGCACTCAAATTTCACAGTTAGCATTACCATAGCAGAAAATTACACATGTGAGTGCTTTCCTAAGAATACTTATTGCTTTAAATTAACCAGAATTATTTGCATCTCAGTGTGTGTAAATATACATAGGAATTGCATTTTTTTGATTTGATACAAATGTATGCAGCTTGAAAATAGACCAATCGAGTTCCACTTCGGCAGGATCCAATTGGTCCATTTTCAAGGTACATATATTTGCACAGAAAGTATGCATAGTCTGCATTTCATTGTCTATCTATATTCCTGTGTTTGCTCAAGACACAAACTGCGTCAGAGCAGAGGTAACAGTGACGAACATTACGGAAAGTCGTGCGCAAGCGCCAACGATTTTCGTATGGTCGTGCACAATTACTGTCAGTTTTGTGTAAATGTACAATAGATGTCCTTTTTCCTCTCTTCTTACTGAGAGCAACAGTAACCTTCCCCCACATCCTGTGTCAGGAAATAATTTCACAAGTGGCCAACTCGCCTGCCGAGAAGCCATTTGGCTACACAGCTCATCTTCCCCCAAAAGAAAAACCAGCTCGAACCAGTAAGATTCAAAATTCCCTTCAAGCTCATAGCCTCAAACAAAGGGAACGTTAATTTATTAATAATTCAAAATAGGCTTGGCACAACTAGACAAAAATTACATTCCCTGATACCTAGGAAACAGTTCTGTCATTCACCTGAATTATAATTTTCTGGCTTTCAGGAATCAATAGAGAAACCACTTTATCTTGCCTGTGTAAAGCGCAGGCGATAGAATATGCATGTATAGCCTCGTTTGATACAGGGTCGCAAGCCGCTTATGGATATAGTCTCAGATTTGCAATGCGCCAATCTGGGGCGGAGTTACAGATTATTAATCGGTACATTTCTTGCTCTGAGTCTGGGGGGCGGCAACCTGCTAATTAGGAGGTAAACCCGCCTTAAAGGAATACTTAAGGGAAACAAAAAAAATGACATTTACTCACCCGGGGCATCCCTCAGCCCCCTGAAGCTGGATGGTGCCCTCGCAGCCCCGCTCCGATCGTCCTGTCCCCGCCGGCGGCTACTTCCGGGTTCGGCGACAGGCTGGGAACGCGGCTGATTTTCCGCGTTTCCACTCGCTATATGCTGCTATAGCGTAGCTATATACGCTATAGCAGCATATAGCGAGTGGGAACGCGGAAAATCAGCCGCGTTCCCAGCCTGTCGGTGGCTGTCGCCGAACCCGGAAGTAGTCGCCGGCGGGGACAGGACGATCGGAGCGGGGCTGCGAGGGCACCATCCAACTTCAAGGGGCTGAGGGATGCCCCGGGTGAGTAAATGTCATTTTTTTTTTGTTTCCCTTAAGTATTCCTTTAAACACACCTACTTCCCAGGTAGTGACAGCCCCAAGACTCAGGTCATATAAAAGTGGGGTGGGACCAAACCTGCCCAGTTCTCCAAATTTCATCGACCAGGGAAGTCCAAGCATGCGTTCCACGGAGAACCGCAGCATGCTGTGATTCAAGGACTTTTAACCTGAAGGCCTACTTTTAAAACTGAACTCTTTTCTTCATTCTTCAAATGGACTGCTCAGCATAACTAAGTAAGAATTTTCTGATTTTATTCCCTTTTATTTTTAAGCTCTGTGAGTATATGTTAATTGGTGTATGTAATGCATTTTTGTTATTAAACGTTTTAAAAATCGTTTAGCGGTTATGACCTGTTGCTGAACCTACACAATCGTACCTATTCTCCTGAACTCGCTACCCTGTTTAATAGAAATATACATTAATAACCCGTATGCGAGAACCCGGCCCAGATATAACGATCTGACCCAGGTTCCTGCATACTGCTAAGGGTTAATAGAGAGTTCTCGAAGTCCTAGTAATTACCATAGCGGGCTGTGTAACTCGCTTGGTGGCAGATCTTTGAATTGTATGTGTGAGGTGAATCCGTTGGCATCCGAACGCTCCCTCGAAGAGTCGGTTCATCAAATTGCGAACGCGGGTTACCCTTCGTGATGAATAAAATGACCGTGTGAGAGGATTTCTGACGCTGATCGAGTGACCCACCCGCAGACCGGCCTAGCGGTCTGTGACAGTAACTGCTTTTCAAACATACAGATAATAAAGCCAGAAATTCTTTAATGAGGAATTGTAGTGAAAATACCTGTATTTTTAGGCCGCGTATAAGTAGGTCTGGAATATAAGATGCACCTAGGTTTAAAGGACAAAAACTGGGGAAAACTAAACTAAACCTGGTGCGTCCATATTGCAGGAGCATCTTGTACAAATGGTGTTCTGTGTCCTCTTGTGTCCACGTGTGTGCCTCTCCTCCTTCCCACTTGTGCACTTGTGTCTCCTGGACCAAATACCACCCATCCCCGTGCGTGAAGCAGCAGCTGGCTTACCTAATCCATGTGTCCACAGAGATTACAGACATCTGACTTCTATGTGCGGCTTCCATCAGCATGGGTTTACTAAAGACAGATCCTGTTTGACTAACATGCTCAGCTTTTATGAGGTAGTGGACGCTAACGTGGATATTGGGAATGCTGTAGACGTGATCTATTTGGACTTTACAAAGTTCTTCGCCACTGTTCCCCACAAAAGTCTGGTGCAAAAGTTGAGGATGCAAGGACTGGAGAAAAGTCTGTGTGCATGGATAGGGAACTGGCTAATGGACAGAAAACAGAGGTGTGGTCAATGGATCATACTCAAAATGGGTGGCTGTTAGCAGTGGGGTCCCACAGGGGTTTGTTCTGGGTCAAGTGCTCTTCAATTTATTGATTAATGACCTAGTAGATGCAGTAGTGAGCAATGTTGCTATTTTTTGCAGATGATACAAAATTGTGCAGAATCATCAACTCTCAGGAAGATAGTGACATATTGCAACAGGATCTGGATAGGATGGCTATATGGACACATTTATGTGACATAAATGGCAGATGACATTCAATGTTGAAAAATGTAAAGTCATGCCAATGGTCTAGCACAGGTATGGGCAAACTTGGCCCTCCAGCTGTTAAGGAACTACAAGTCCCACAATGCATTGCAGGAGTCTGACAGCCACAGTCATGACTCATAAACGCAAATGCATTGTGGAATTTGTAGTTCCTTAACAGCTGGAGGGCTGAGTTTGCCCATGTCTGGTCTAGCACCATACAAAATAAATGGGATACAGTCGGGGACATCAAACTTGGAGAAGGACTTAAGACTACTCATCGATAAGCTAAATAATCGTATTCAATGCCAAGCCGCTGCAGCTAAAGCTAATAACCTTTTGGGATGCATTAAAAAGGAAATAAAAACTCGAGTTACTAGCATATTGCCCCTGTTTAACTCTCTAGTAAGGCCACATTTGGAATATGGAATTCAGTTCTGGGCACCACATTACAGGAAAGATATTGCAGTTTTAGAGCAGGTGCAGAGACAAGCAACAAAATTGATACGAGGGATGGAAGGTCTTACTTACCAATAAAGGTTCGATAAACTGGGTTTATTTAGTCTAGACAAAAAGACGCCTCAGAGGGGATCTAATTAACATGTATAAATATATCAGAGGGCAATATAAAAGCTGGGTGGATGAGCTTTTTGTCCCTAGGCCTTCACAAAGGACTAGAGGACATGATCTGCGAATGGAGGAAAAATGTTTTAGCCATTTATTTAGGAAAGGGTTCTTTACAGTAAGAGTGATTAAGATGTGCGATGCATTTCCACAGGAAGTAGTTATGGCAAATTCTATATCTGCATTTAAAGGGGCTTAGATGCTTTCCTTGCGATGAAAGACATCCATGGCTATAATTACTTGGTAATGCTCAGTGGTGTTGATCCAGGGATTTTATCTGATTGCCATCTGGAGTCGGGAAGGCATTTTTTCCCTTTTGGAGCATGCCTTGTAAGAGTTTTTTGCCTTCCTCTGGATCAACAGGGATATGTGAGGGAGCAAGCTGGTTTTGTACTTTGTTCTCTGGTTGAACTTGATGGACATATGTCTTTTTTCAACCTAAATAACTATGTAAATATGCTTCTAATGACGCATTGTTGTTAGAGGCAGGGCATCCCCTATGGCGGCAGGTCGGTGGTTGGTAGCTGCGGGTGTTCGTAAGTCAGGGACTCTTTTCCGTATAAGATGCAGGGACTTTTTCTCCCTATTTTTTGAGAGAAAAAGTGAGTCCTATACAGCAGAAAATAACATCATGAAAACTTTTTTTTTTTACAATATTCGTTTATAGATTATTTAGTCATCGTTTGCCCCTAAAAATCTTTCCTCGCCCTGATTTTCTTTCTGAAACTTCTTAATCACCTAATTGATAAACATAAGATTTTAGCACATTTACAAGCAAAATAATCACTCAAAGTAAGTTGTTCCTGATTAACCGATTGCAATATTTTTCGTATCTTAATTACATTTTTTTGATCTTTAGAAGCTTAAAGCGGAACTGAAAATTGTGCTAAAACAAAGTGTTTCACTTAGCTGGGGCTCCTGCCAGCCCCATGCAGCCTTCCTGTTCCGCACCAGTCCTCCACGAACCTCCGTTCTCCTGCCGCCAGCTAGTTTCATTACTATCGACTTCTAAGTTAGCAACTGCGCCCCGAGCCACGTGTATCTTTTTCTGCGTTCCATCTATTGCTATTGTGGGATGGAATGTGGAAAAAGATATGCTGGGCACGTGGTTGTAGTTACCCTCGACTTATAAGTTGACGTTAACGAAAATAGCTGGCAGCGGGAGAACGGAGGATCACTGAGGCCTGGCCTGGGACAGGAAGGCTGCAGAAGTCCTAGGTAACTAAGTGACACTTTGTTTTAGCACTATTTTCAGTTCTGCTTTAAAAATGCAATATAGATAAACTTGAAAACAGGTGAAAAAGCTGTCAATGATGCAAAATATCAGCCATACAGCCCCCACCCCCTCCATATATTCGGGAAAAGGTAAATATTTTTCGTTGGAAGGGGGGGGGGGGGTGTTAGCTATTGATTGCAATGAATTTCAATCCTTAGCTAAAGTTCCTCTTTAAATTATGCAGCTATGGTAGAAATAACAAAATAGAAGAGAATACAAGAAATCCCTTTATATTTAGTTTTTATATAGCGAAGCCCTCTGTCAAACAAGACCCAGCGGAACCCGGATTTGTGACGTCACGCCGCTACTTGAACAAACGCCACGTCCTACTAATGACTGAGATCTTCACATGCCTCCACTAATATGGCGGCGAGGAGAGGACGTGTTGCCTGTGAGGCAGGGAAACTCCGCCCAGCATGCACCGCGCGCTGAGCCACGTCTGGCATGAGAAGAATACCTTGTAGAGATGGGAAGTTCGGATCTTTTCAATGATCCGGATGATTCGAATCGGATCATTGAAGAGATCCGGATCTTTGATCCGAATCTCGGATCATTTTACTACCGGAAGCATTCGGGGGTGAAATGAACAGCAGGACAGGTCTGTGGACAGGAGAAGGGGAGGGGGGTGGACACACAGAGAAGGGGAGAAGATGGACAGAGGGCAGGGAGTGGACAGAGACGGGAGGAGGGACGAGCAGAGAGCAGAAATGTTTGCACGTAATACCCACATGCTGAAGTCATATGCTTTACATATATTTCACCTATATGTTCATCTGTACACTTTGAAAGAAAAGGTCGCACAGTAAAAGAAAGCATTCCCAGAAGATAAGTGCAGCTGTTTAGTGCCGAGTGCAGGAGGATTATATTGCCTTTCAATCACACTGTCTGCAAAGTTACTGAGCTGTGCTGAGCCAAAAGCTTCCAATGTGTTCACTGTGCAGCACTACGGAACAGCCAGCCTGTAATGGGCAGCACGTTATAGCCAGTATGTGTGCTCTACACATATCTGGCAGTGGCACCCATGTCCCCTCTCTCTCATCTACCTCTCTCCCTGCAAGGCTGCCTCCCTTCCAACAGAGCGATCCCTGCTTCCAGGACCCCGCTGCCCGCTGAGAGGGGGCGTGTCGCTCCTGGCCCCGCCCCTTTTGCGATTCGAATCGTTCATTTTGATGATTCGGATGATCGACTCATAAAATAGATTCGGATCAAAGATCCGAATCGTTCATGATCCGGACAACACTAATACCTTGCAGAATAGGAGAGGTACAGGGGTGGCTGTCTAGGTGGAATAGTCCGTCTGTATTAGTTACCAGTCGTTTGCTCTATATGTAATAATAAAGTGGGTTATTCCTGTGTATGAGGTGACTCTGTATGTTGAATTGCGGAGATGGAATCTCATGTGTTGCACACAGTTTACTTTAGGGCAGATCAGTGTTTGCAAAGCCATATGGATGCATGCTAATGCATTCAGTGCTATTTACTGAGAGTTACTGCTCTGTATTTATTTTGCTTTCCATTAATAGTGAATGAAAGGCATTTTGTAATTGTAAGGGGGATTGTGTCAATGCAATATGGTAGTAATGCCCTGCATGAATCCTGTCTTATCTGTCCAGGTAAAAGTTTGGACTGCTCTGAGAGGGGGTTGACAGTGGAGACTTGTACAGATGTTGATGGAAACAGACCTACCAGAAGTCAAATGTGTCTACATATTTAGGGTAAGTTGTTTCTGTACTCTTAACTGAAGTCGAGTCTGAATTTCCATGTAAGGGCTAGTTCACACGGGCGTCTGCCCGGCTTTGTGTGGCATCGGGCTTTCAGCAGCCTTCACGTAGCTTTCGAAGTGGTCTGTGTTTTTCTTCCCCTAGGGAAACATTATCCGTGGCGGTTAACTGCCCCAGGACGCTACATGCAGCGTCCAGGGTCGCCTTGAACGCCAGGGAAAATCGGGACCTGAACGCTGCGTTCGCGTAAATGCCGATAAAAGCCTGGTACAACCACTCTCATTCACTACACTACAAGCGTATTTTAAGTGTTAGTGATTTGAAAAGCCTTGCCTAATGCAATGCTTTGGGTGACTTTTTATAACATCACATCGATCAGGTAAGAACACACACATAGCATTACATTAGCAAGAGCTTTTGAAATCACCAGCGCTTAGAAACTGCTCTTGTAGTGTGAAACAGCTCTTAGCTAAAGACCCTGAACAATTATGCAGCAGATCAGGTATTTCTGACATTATTGTCAGATCTGCCAAGATTAGTTGCATGCTTGTTTCTGGTGTGATTCTGATGTTTTTCAGAAACTACTGCAGGCAAATAAATCAGCAGGGCTGCCAGGCAACTGGTATAGTTTAAATTCTAAGAATACAATCCACATACAGAGGCTGGGTCTACCTATACAGCCCAGCCTCTGTTGCTATTTCAATCCCCCCCCTAAGCCCACCCTGCGCTCTAATCAGCCAGATAATATACAGGAATAAAAACATTTTATACACACCTGGGGCTTCCTCCTTCCCCGATTAGTCCCTTGCTGTACTCTCTGCTTCCTCAATCTGACACAGTAACTTTGGGAGTCGGGGGCTTATTGCGCGTGTCTGGACTGCGCATGTGCCGAATTACTGGGCCGGATTGTGGAGGTTGCAGGCAGTGGAGGATGGCGAGGAGGGAGTGATCAGGCCGAAGGGGGCTGGAGCAAGCACCAGGTATGTATACATTTTTTTTTTAGTTTTGTTTTCATTCGTCTCGGGTACACTTTAAGCACTGCATGCATTTTGCTATGCATGTTAGGGCTGGTGCACAGCAGAAGAGCTTTTTAAACGCTAGATATTTTAAAAGCTCTTGCTAATGCAATGCTATGGGAGATTTTTACAAAATCACATTGCTCGCGTGTGTGTGTACGCACGCATGCACACATACACGCGCACACACAGTGCTCAGAAAAGCTCTTCTTGTGTGCACCAGTCCTTAAAGAGGAACTGTCGTGAAAATCTTAAAATTTAAAACCCATACAAATAAGAAGTACAATTCTCCTAGAGTAAAATGAGCCAGAAATTACTATTCTCCTGTGTTGCTGTCACATACAGTAAGCAGTCAGTATTTGTACTTCTTGGACAGCACACCTCACTTGCCTTGTCGGTCGTGACTGGTCTAGTCCATGTGGCTAGCACAGACTTAATAGAATGCAAAAATAGCAAAATGACCAGCACCGGCCGTATTTTTAAAATACAGATGTTTATTCACCAAAAACATGTGAACAAAACGTAGCCAGCAATATCCAAAAAAGCTCAAGGATGTAAGTATAGCTCATTAGTATTTATAGCTCTTAGCTGCAAAAAATAGCCAAAGACATCAATAGGACCTGGAATGTGACTCCACTGCAGCCTAATCTGCCCCACAACGGACAGTTGCCGTTTCGAAATGGATAGACCGTTCTTTGTCAAGTGTTAAAGGATACCCCAACTGACAAGTGACATGATGAGATAGATGTGTATGTACAGTGCCTAGCACACAAATAACTAGGCTGTATTCCTTTTTTCCTTTCTCTGTCTGAAAGGGGTAAATATCAGGTATGTAAGTGGCTGACTCAGTCATGACTCAGACAGGAAGTGACTACAGTGTGACCCTCACTGATAAGAAAATCCAACTATAGAAACACTTTCCTAGCAGAAAATGGCTTCTGAGAGCAAGGAAGAGATAAAAAGGGGAAATTCTTATCAGTGAGGGTCACATTGCAGTCACTTCCTGTCTGAGTCAGGAATGAGTCAGCCACTTACATACCTGATATTTAACTCTTTCAGACAGAGACAGGAAAAAAGGAACACAGCATAGTTATTTGTGTGCTAGGCACTGTACATAAACATGTCTTATCATGTCACATGTCACTTCGGGTATCCTTTAAGCATGTCACCAGTGTCTACAACCCCTCTATTTATACTCCTCCTCACCATCCCATAGCCAGTCGCCCAAAAGGCAAACCTAATGGGGAAATGAGAGCAATTCCACACCCCCACACATACCTGGACTAGGTGAACTTCAATAGACCGATGGTACACTTCACATCACCGCCCCGCAACACGCGCAGACATAATCCTCCTATAGATACCTTGAAGCGGCGCATCCCCGCCGTGTAGTCAGCGCTGGCGTCACAAGGGGAACTTCCCATTTAGACATCCCGCACGGGAACGTCCGCACTAATGGTTCTATTTGCGTTCCAACCGCATTTCCTTGTTTGCTGCCATCTAGTGGCCACAATATATAATGGCCACCAGACTGGAAAATATATTAAATCCCCTATGTACCACCATCCTACTAGACCAGGCATGGGCAAACTCGGCCCTCCAGCTGTTACGGAACTACAAGTCCCACAATGCATTTGCCTTTGTCATGACTGTGGCTGTCAGACTCCTGCAATGCATTGTGGGACTTGTAGTTCCTTAACAGCTGGAGGGCCAAGTTTGCCCATGCCTGTACTAGACCATGAGATATTAATTGGATGGACATAATTACCACCAATAAATGTACAGGGGAATTCAGTAAAAAGAAGGAAAAGAGTAACCCAGACCTGTTGGGTGATCAGTGTGGAAATCTCCCTCAGTTCTCCTTAAATGCTTTATGTACGCGAGACAGCCGGTAATGAGGTCGAAGGTGGTCTTAGAGCTGCGCAGCCGCACTTGCGGCTGTGAGAACTGCGCAGCCGCGGCCGGACCTGGTGCCCATCTTCAGTGGGGCAGCAGAGGACGACCCGAGGGATTGGGTCGGGACCCCCACGAGTCGGTGAATTGATTTACAAGCGCGGCGGAATGGAAGGGGGATGCGGATGGAGGCCCCTAACGATCGTAAAACTGAATAGGTATTTAACTTTTTTTTTTACCATATTGGCCTCGTAAGTCCTTTAAGGAAAAAAGGGGAAAAATGCTAAAAGTTTTTATATAACAAAAAGTAAAAATACAGAAATAGGGGAAAGGAAAATATTTAAAATGCTACCTGACAAAAAGAGTGACAAATAATAAATATGCAGATAGGTTGCAATGGTGGTACGATCCCTCAATGCATATTCATAATATCGACAGATATATTTTCTATTCAGACCATGGGGATACATGGTTTCCAATTTCTTGATCCACCACGCTTCGGCTTTCAGGAGTAATTTTAACTTCTCACCACCCCTCCTTGGGCGATGAACCTGAAATTTTAAGGTAGCCACCCCATGAAATCTTTCCAAAAAATGGGCAGAAACTACTTGTTTGTTTCTTCCGAATAGCTGACTTATGAGCAGAGATTCTGTCTTTCACCCTTTGAGTGGTTTGTCCCACATATAATAGCCCACACAGGCATTTTATGCAATAAACCACAAATTTGGAATTACATTCTGAAAATTCTCTAAGGGAATTTGGTAAAAAGAAGGAAAAGAGAGTAACCCAGACCTGTTGTGTGATGAGAGGGTGTTGGACAGAATCCCCCACCTGTACATTACCACATTGGGCACAGTCCCTACATGGGAAAGTCCTCCTTCTCTTGATGCCTGCAAGTCTACTCTCAGAGGGACCCAGGTCAGATCTGACCAACTTGTCCGTTGGTGCTCATCTAAAGGAGAACAAAGTCGGTCCCGAAATTCAGGAACCATTGGTAGGCCCTCCTTCAGAATGGACTATCGCTGTAATATAATCCTCTTAACTTGATTGGACACTATACTGAATCTTGAGATAAAAGGAATTTTGCCTGCACTACTTCTCCCTCTCCTACCATCTCTCAAATGATCATTTCTAGGTCTTAACATGCCCTCCGGGTAGCCCCTCTCCCTAAAGTGACTTTACCCCTCCTTTTAACCCTACAATTGAGAACTTTATTTCATGTGTGAAGGAAGATATCAAGAGGTTGGAGAGTGATTTAAAACATGGAAGACATCATGGATACAGAAATGATCTTTCCAAGACTGAGAAATTGGCTTTGCAAGCCCTGCAGTCCGCCGATGAGATAATAAATCGTCTGAAAAGGGGGGTGCATTAGTCATTATGGATAGATCCTTCTATATTAGAAGTACTCAATTCTTATTGGAGGACTCTTCTATCTACAGCCATTTGGAGGGGGGGATCCTTTGCCCCTCATTTAACGGACGATAGGTAAAATAGTACAAAAAGCCTTGATGGATAAGATTATTGATGAAGCTTTGGCAAAATTTCTAATCAAGAAGCATCCCATTACACCAGTATTTTATACTTTGCCAAAAATACATAAGAATTTTCAGAATTCTCCTGGAAGACCAATTGTCTCCAGGGTGGATTTGGTATTATTTCCATTAGCAATTTTCTTGGATGCTGTCCTTTAACCTTATCTTTCAATACAGGCCTCGTATGTGAGAGATACGGGCATGTTTTTGGAGTTACTTAAAGTACAACCGCCTTCAGTGGATGATCTTTTGATGGTGACAATGGATGTGGAGAGTTTGTACACCTCCATCCCCCATCAGGAGGGGATGGAGGTAATACAACATGTTCTCGACACCCGTTCTGATTTTGATTATCAACACTGTAATCTTTTGATGTCTCTCCTGCGAATAGTGTTAACTATGAATTATTTTCTTTTTGGAGATGTTTTTTTCGAACAGGTCCGGGGGACGGCGATGGGCTCGAGCGTGGCCCCATGTTACGCAAATATCTTCATGGAGGCGTATGAGGAGGCATTTGTTTATACGCATCCGCTGTTCCACAGTCATGCGAGGATGTGGGTAAGGTACATAGATGATATTTTTTTTTTCTGTGGGTGGGGCCACGCTCGAGCCTTAATGCCTTTGTCCTAGGACTCCTCTCGAGATATCCCTTTATTAAGTTAACATCCCATGTCAGTAGTACATGTATTGAGTTTTTGGATGTTCGGGTTAGATGTGAGAATGGAGTATTCTGTACTTATCTATATAGAAAGCCCATGATAGGAATTCAACATTACACTTTGATTCCTTCCATCCTATTTCTTAGAAAAGTGCGATTCCTAAATCACAGATGTTGAGGGTAGAACGTATAGTACCAGAGTCAGATACTTGCGGTTTACGTTTGGAGGAGTTGAGGGGGAGATTTAGGGAGAGGGGCTACCCGGGGGGCGTGTTAAGACCTAGAAATGATAATTTGAGAGATGGTAGGAGAGGGAGGAGTAGTGTAGGCAAAATTCCTTTTATCTCAAGATTCAGTACAGTGTCTAATCAAGTTGAGGATTATATTACAGCGATAGTCCATTCTGAAGGAGGGCCTACCAAGGGTTCCTGAATTTCGGGACCCGCCTTTGTTCTCCTTTAGATGAGCACCATCTCTAAGGGACAAGTTGGTCAGATCTGACCTGGGTCCCTCTGAGAGTAGACTTGCAGGCATCAAGAGAATGGAGACTTTCCCATGTGAGGACTGTGCCCAATGTGGTAATGTCAGCATTTTAAATATTTTCCTTTCCCCTATTTCTGTATTTTTATTTTTTGTTATATAAAAACTTTTTTTGCATTTTTTCCCCCTTTTTTTTTCTTCCTTAGGGAGAACTGAGGGGGTTTTCCACACTGATCACACGACAGGATTGGGTTACTCTCTTTTCCTTCTTTTTACCGAATTCCCCTGTACATTTAGTGGTGGTAATTATGTCCTTCCGATTAATATCGCATGGTCTAGTAGGATGGTGGTACATAGGGGATTTAATATATTTTCCAGTCTGGTGGCCATTATATATTTTTGCCACTAGATGGCAGGAAACAAGGAAATGCGGTTGGAACGCAAATAGAACCATTAGTGCAGACGTTCCTGTGCGGGATGTCTAGATGGGAGATTCCCCTTGTGACGTCAGCGCTGACTACACGGCGGGGATGCGCCGCTTTAAGGTATCTATAGGAGGATTATGTCGGCGCATGTTGCACGGCGGAGATGCGCAGTGTGCCATCGGTCTACTGAAGTTTACCTAGTCCAGGTATGTGTGGGGGTGTGGAATTGCTCTCAGTTCCCCATTAGGTTTGCCTTTTGGGGGATTGGCTATGGGATGGTGGGGAGGAGTATAAATAGAAGGGTTGTAGACACTGGTGACATGCTTAACACTTGACAAAGCAATGAGCTATCCGTTTGAAACGGCAACTGTCCGTTGTGGGGCAGGTTAGGCTGCAGTGGAGGCACATTCCAGGTCCTATTGATGTCTTTGGCTTTTTTCTGCAGCTAAGAGCAATGGATACTAATTAGCTATACTTACATCCTTGAGCTTTTTTGGATGTTGCTGGCTACATTTTGTTCCCGTGTTTTTGGTGAATAAACATCTGTATTTTAAAAATACGGCCGGTGTTGGTCATCTTGCTATTTTTGGATACAGTAGGCAGTAGAAATCTGACATTACCGACAGGTTTTGGGCTAGTCCATTTCTTCATGGGGGATTCTTGGCATGGCCTTTATTCTTTATAAAGACATTCTATGAAAATTATTAATACAAAGATGCTGGCCAGCCTCCCTGCTCGCTGCACACTATTATTAAATGCACTTGGTGAATGACAGTTGCTCCGTCCAACTGCCAAAATAAAGAAAACCCTGAGACCTATGAGAAAATGGGCTAGTCCAAAATCTGTTGGTAATGTCAGATTTCTACTACCTACTGTAAGTGACAGCAACATAGGAGAATAGTAATTTCTCGCTAATTTTACTCTGGGAGAAATGTACTTCTTATTTGTATGTGTTTTACATTTCAAGATTTTTGTGACAGTTCCTCTTTAAATGTATATGCAAACTCAGGCACAGTGGCTCCAGGAATTGAGTTCATCTTTACGGAAACAGTAAAAATTCAGGATAATAATCACTAGAACAGCAACACTAGCTAGTAGTGCAACAGCAAAAGTTCTTGGGAATTTAGTAACGGCTATTGTGGATTACTGGTATAACCATTTGCCCTTCCACATCTGACCAGTCCTTGTAAAATTCATGTTCAGCTAGGAGTAAGAGCTCACTCTTGTATCTGCATGAAAGGCAGACGATTTCTTGCAAGTGGTCAATATGTGCATTTGACTGCAGGCAACCGTGAAGTGACAAAAAAAAAGTTAGATAGTGCCCCTACATAGAGGAAAGGCTGTGGATTCCATAGAGCGAGACATATAAAAAAGGGCGCCAGACATATGACCACTGCCATAGACTGCATTGTGAATTATGGCTATATCGGCGCTCAAAGGGTTATAAAAAAAACCACAGTACAATTCAGCCGCCAGCAATAGCTGGCAGCCGAATTTTATCTTACCCCCGAGTCCATGGTGGCATGGAGGGGAAATAGTCATCTACGCTGCAGGGAAATTAGCAATAGCAGGATGAGCCGGTTTTTGCCCTCCCGGTCCTCTCTCCGTACCCTCGTATCTCCGCTTTCTCCCCACTAAAGTTATTCATCCTGCAGGTTGAATACACCTGTGAGACTCCTTGTGCAGGCTTTGGATGCACTCCAGTCCAGTACTTAGGAAGACTGGTGGATCAGTACTGGGTACTCACCAGTCCAAGTTTGCACATATGCAGTACGGATGCACCCGTATTCGGAAGCACTCAGGGTCGCGTGTGCTTCCGAAATGAAAGCCGCATTGCGTTACTCACTGCCGTGCTTCCTCTTTTAAGCCGGAAGTAGGATGTGCAGTAGTGAGTGTTCGAACGTGGCTTTTATTATGCCCATGAGGCGTAATGGAACGCAGACGTCCTAAAGACTTCTGGGTAAGTTAAACCCATACCTTCATACCTGAAGTCATTAGACTTCCTTAGAATTCTGATTTCCAGTCCGTCTGGACTCGAAAGCCCATCCCTACTTCCCTCTGCAACATTTAGTAATGCTTGTTTCGTAGTCACTTCAGGGTTGCTTTGAACGCTATACGCTATACAGAATCTCAGATGGCTCTTGAAGATGCAGCAACTCCATAGGAAAGCATTACTTTTCTTTTCGCGGTGCGGCAAAACGCCTGCAATTTCAGCATGTTTCTCCTGCGGGCTGAATCTCCACTCAGGGTTTGTTCACGCTTGAGCTGACACAGGCGGAACAGCAGCATATCCTATTAGTGCCAGAACGCTGGTCTGTTGGAATGTTTTTTTTTGTTATTAATAAATATATTTAGTGTGTGTGTAATTTAACTTTTTGCCACCAGATAGCGCTACAAACACTATCCTGATTTTCAGGAAGTGTTTATTTTTTTTTAAACTAACTCATGCTTTTACTTCTTCCTGTCTTTATGAATGGGCATGGCCCCTGATCGAGGTCATGTCCATTCATTTCAGGCATTGCGATTGGTTAGGGGAATGTTTGTTCCCCTTCCTCGAATCTCTTTGTAATGGTGGGTATGAACGGTGGGTGTGCACAGCGGTGGCAAGGACGAGTGACACATTAAAACATCCTGGGGCCATTAGGCTCCAGCAGGATATTTTATTGCGGCGGCTCTAAGTGGTTAAAGCTATGGGCTTGCTATACACCAGTGGTTCTGGATGTAAGCCTGGCTTCAGGGGCATACATTTGCATATTCAGCGGTGGTGCATTGTGGGTAACCACCGTTACACACTCAAATCTGAATTATCGCAAATGCCTTCTGTTTTAAGAAGGCAAACCACGCTAAGCAATGCCAAAACAAATGATTGCGTGAAAAATTGTGCCGAAAACGTAAATGAAACTGCTTGGTGTAAATTACCAAAAAATCCTGAGTGCAGTGCGGTTGCAAATTACAGTTTCTTAATTCATCAGTTATCTCAATTTCAAACAGTTTGGGTTTTTGGGGGTATTTTTCTGCTTATAATCTGCCTTTTAATCTGTCTATTTTTCAGCTTTCTGCAGCCTTGCACTGTAAAGCGAGGAAGAGCTGACGGGGGTAACAGGATGAGTTTACCCTGTTGGGGCATCATATGGAAGGTTTTCCTCACGGTGGGGCTGGTCCTCTTCTATTACTGCTTCTCCATTGGAATCACCTTCTACAACAAATGGCTACTGAAGGTGAATGTTATGACTAACAGTTTAATATCTGCAGACAGTTTCTCTTAATATATCTAGCTCTGCTCCCCTACATACTGCATGAGGTACATAGAGCAGATTTATGAGAAGATAAACATTTTGTTGCCCATAACTGCCAATACTTAACCTCGACAGAGCTCACAACACGTGTGTAAAGGGACACATACATCTAGCGATTTTGGCGGCCAATCAACCAAGAAATAGATCTCTTTCTGATCATGAGAGATCTGTTTGCTGCCATAAACCACAGGCAGATTCCCGGTCAATTTAACCACTTTACCACCAGCGGTGCGTATATCTACGCTCCCTTTTACACCCTTTGCCCGCCAGGGGCGTAGATATACGCACCTCCCGCCGCTGTCTGCGCTCACGTGCTCGTGTACGTCGCCGGCCACTTGCCCGGAGATCAATGAACGGGAAAAACCGTTCCCGTTTGTTGATCTCAGCCCCCCAGCAATGATCGGCTGCTTCTATGAGCAGCAGCGCGATCATTGTGAAAAAAAGGCCTCCCTGAACTTCTTACGCTTACAGGACGCATTTACAAAAAGTTACTGTGGCCATCTTGTGGTCAAAAAGTAAAACTACACCCAAAAACATTTTTCTTATACAAATACCGTATATACTCGAGTATAAGCCGAGTTTTTGGGCCCAAAAAAGTGGCCCAAAACTGGGGGTCTCGGCTTATATTCGAGTCTCTAACAAACAGCAACCCCCCCAAGTGTACCCCCACCTGCCACAGGCTCATCGGAGCTGAGCGGTGACGGCTTTTGTGAGTAAATATTGATTTTCTGTGTGCCGCTGTCCCATCCCGTCCAAGCAGAGCAGAGCGAAGCAGCATGTATAGTGTGCTATGGTGAGCAGCTGGCGGCATCTGAGCTGAAGCCTGGCTGCATTGCTCCCACCTGTTGTCTGCTGCCTGGGTCTCAGGATGTATGGTGGCTGCTTCCTCCTGAGTGTCTCCGCTATTTCTCTGTCCCCTCATGTCGCTTTTCCCCGCTGTCAGTGCCTCGGAGCTTGGGTCACACAGCACGGGGCAAGGAATCCTCTGTAAACTGTTCGTTGTAGTCTAATTGC
The DNA here is from genome assembly GCF_040937935.1 of Hyperolius riggenbachi. Classification (NCBI taxonomy): domain Eukaryota; kingdom Metazoa; phylum Chordata; class Amphibia; order Anura; family Hyperoliidae; genus Hyperolius; species Hyperolius riggenbachi. The sequence goes on along the minus strand of NC_090657.1, from coordinate 148,430,917 downwards.
TATGACTCCTGCAGTGGCAGATTGGTGCCACTAGAGGGAGCCATAGCAGTAAGACTACGCTATGACCAGCAGTTTCAAGAGGATTCCTTGCCCCGTTCTATGTGACCCGAGTTCCGAGGCACTGACAGCAGGGGAAAGCGACATGAGGGGACAGAGAAATAGCGGAGACACTCAGGAGGAAGCAGCCACCATACATACCGAGACCCGAGCAACAGACAACAGGTGGGAGCAATGCAGCCTGCTGCTCACCATTGCACACTATACATGCTGCTTCGCTCTGCTCTGCTTGGAGGGATGGGACGGTGGCACACAGAAAATCAATCTTTACTCACAAAAGCCGTCACCGCTCAGCTCCAGGTGGGGGTGCGCCTTATTACACTGCCAATCAGAAAGCGGACCTGAACTCAGAACTTCCTCTCTGCTGTAAAACATATACAATAGCATAATAACCTTTAAAGAAAAGCATTTCTTTATTTCAGCTGATACAAATCCCTCAATAAGTCTGCAGTGTGTCTACTTCCTGCTTTCGTGGAAGCAGACATAGGGTTAACATCCTGTGCTTTCAAAAGAGGGTGAATTTCTCTCTGTTTTCCTTCTGTCCTGCGCAAGAGTTCAGGTCCACTTTCAGCTTACTTCTGCAATCAGCGTGTCTCTATCACAGTTTAACTTCTATTGGTACACATGTCAGCACAGGTCATGCAAAGTTTCAGTTATTAAAGCTTCACATATTAATTAATTACTCTGTATTTGCTGGGAAGGATGGGGCAGGCCTGTACTTATACTCTGCCTCTGGCAGGGGGAGATGGATACCACCCACACGACTGTAAACAGCAGCTGGCAAGTACGGGTTGGTACACTGTGCTTATTCATTTTGACTATTGAGACTCACCAGTAGCTGGTTCATTTCCTACCCCCGGCTTATACTCGCGTCCGTCATTTTTCCCAGAATTTTAAGGTAAAAATTTTAAGGTTTAAGGTAAAATTTGGGGGGTCGACTTATACTCGGGTCAGCTTATACTCGAGTATATACGGTACATTATTTTACAATATAAATTAACTCATTAACTCCCACACTCCCCAATGTATTTTTTGTAATAAAAAGAAAAAATAATTACAATAAAAAAAAACAAATAGTTACCTTAGGGACTGAACTCTTTAAGTATTTATGTCAAGAGTGTACAACACTGTTACTTTATAAACTATGGGCTTGTAATTAGGGATGGATGCAAAACTGAAAAAAAAATGCACCTTTATTTCCAAATAAAATATTGGCGCCAAACATTGTGATAGGCACATAATTTAAATGGTGTAATAACCGGGACAAATGGGCAAATAAAGTTCATGGATTTTAATTACAGTAGCATGCATTGTTTAAAAACTAGAATGCCCGAAAACTGAAAAATAATAATTTTTTTCCCCGCATTTTTTTCCTATTTTCCCATTAACACATTTAGAATAAAATAATTCTTGGCATAATGTCCCACCTAAAGAAAGCCTAATTGGTGGCGAAAAAAACAAGATATAGTCCATTTCATTGCGATAAGTAACAATAAAGTTATAGACGAATGAATGGAAGGAGCGCTGAAAGGTGAAAATTGCTCAAGGGGTAAAACCCCTCAGTGGTGAAGTGGTTAAAGAGGAACTCCAGTGAAAATAGTGGGGGTCACGTGAGTCTAACTAAGCAACGCTTGTCTCAGTAATCTGATTGAGGTTTCACCTAGCTGAAAAGGTCAGTAATGAAAATTATCTCAGGGCACTTTCCATCCAATATACAAGTATGTGGAGCATTATACTCACTGGGCCTGAAGATTTGGGAAATATATGCATATATACAAAAAGTCTATGAATAGGAGTGCACTCCAATAAGGACTTTTTTTGTCTACAGGTCCATACCACTATATGTTTCATCTTTTTTAATCGGGGTGGTTTTTATGAATTTGATATATATAGATTGTGATCTTTTTTGATACTTGGATTAATTAAAGCGACATATGCCTAGACTCAGGGCTCCCAATTTTCCTTTCTTTTGTATGCAGTTTGTCATGTAGCTTGTGTGCACAGTATTTAAGTGAGTTGGTTGTTTATTTGGTTGGCGTGCGTGTACGTACTTGTCAGGTAGACAAATTGTTGTGTGGGTGGTGGTGTTGTGCATTAAGTTGGATGTGTGTATGAACCTTAAAGAGAACCCGAGGTGGGTTTAAAGAATGTTATCTGCATACAGAGGCTGGATCTGCCTATACAGCCCAGCCTCTGTTGCTATCCCAAACCCCCCTAAGGTCCCCCTGCACTCTGCAATCCCCCATAAATCACAGCCGTGCTGTGAGGCTGTGTTTACATCTGTAGTGTCAGTCTCAGCTGCTCCCCTGCCTCCTGCATAGCTCCGGTCCCTGCCCCCATCCCTTCCCTCCAATCAGCAGGGAGGGAAGGGATGCAGGCGGGGACTGGAGTTCTGCAGGAGGCGGGGAGAGCAGCAGACTGACACTATAGAGATAAACACAGCCAGCTCTGACAAGCTGTTTGTCAGCAGCGTGGCTGTGATTTATGAGGGATTGCAGAGTGCAGGGGGGCCTTAGGGTGGTTTGGGATAGCAACAGAGGCTGGGCTGTATAGGCAGATCCAGCCTCTGTATGCAGATAACATTCTTCAAACCCACCTCGGGTTCTCTTTAAGATTCCGACAGTGCTATGTTTATAGTTACATAGTTATCTAGATTGAAAAAAGCACTGTGCCCATCAAAGTTCAGCCCCTGAGGATGCAGGGCTGTGGAGTCGGTACAAAAATCATCCAACTCGGACTCCACATTCTCAGTTTATTAAACTGGATTAAGACGAAAGCGTTGTAGAACAACAAAGCGTCAGGTACTCAGCTGTCAGTGCACAGTATACCAGCAGTGGGACTGATTGGCTTAGAGGGCTTAGGCTATTACCTGGTGTGCTTTGTATCTCAGTGTATAGAGTAGTTATCCTAGCAAACAGGCTGATAGGACACTACTAGGATTGAGCTTTGTTTTTTTGCAGTGCACTGTACCTAGAGCATGGAGCAGATCGGTGGAGTAGTGGCTGGCACTCTTGCTTTGCAGTGCTGGGACTCCCATCCAGGGCACTATATGTGGAGTTTGTAGTTTCTCCCTGTGTCTGCATGGGTTTCCTCCCACAACCCAAAAACATTCAGGTTGTAAGCTCTTTAGGGCACTCATGGCGGCGGAATGCCAAGAACCGGCTGAGGCGCAAGCTTCCGGGTCTCGGCAGACCGCTTACGTCACTGGAGCGCAGCCTGGCGCTCAGCTCCCATTGGATAGGTGGCGGACACGCTTTCAGTACACGCTCCACTGCAGTAAACAATAACTGTGTGTGTGTTGCGTGTCAGCTAATTAGCTGACATGCTGAGCCTCTATTGGTTGTTTTCAATTCTGTTTGTTTCTGATTGGTTAGTCCTTGTATTTAAGCATGGTGAGCGCCTCAGACATCGCCCGTGATAGCATTAGCTTTTGGCTTGTTGCTGGGTATGCGCTCACAAACCTTTTGACTCCTGTTGCCGACTCTGCTTGTATCCTGACCACGCTCTATTGGATCACCCGTTGCTGACTCTGCTATAGTACCTGGAGTTTGCCTGTTCGCTGCCTGGATTGACCTCTGCCTGGATAAGGACTTGCAAGAACGCTGCCTGGACTGACAACTGACTAGTACTGACCACGCTATCTCTAAAGTGCCTGAACTGCATACCATTCCTCCTGCTTGCCGTCCTCTAACTCTCGTCTGGATTGCCTCATCCTCCAGGCCTCAGGTGACTATTACACTTGTGATACTGCGCCTTGTATGATTGTTATTGGTTCTGATTGGTGGATACTATCTGTCAGTCTGTATGCTACATCTACCTGCAGGGTTATTGTAGTTCTGTGCTAGGTAGGAGTTTGTGCGGGTGTTACGGGCTGGGCTATAGGTCGGTCATATGGGCATACAGCCTGACCTGTAGTCACTGACCAGACAAGCCTGACACAGGTATGGGATTAGATTGTGTGCCCCTCCGAGGGGCAGTTAAGTGACAAGACTATATATACTCTGTACAGCGCTGCGGAAGATGTCAGCGCTATATAAATATGAAATATTAATACCGTATATATTCGCATATAAGCCGACTCGCATATAAGCCGACCCCCCCCCCCCACCCAACTTTTACACCAGAAATTAGAACAAAATAATTGACTCGCATATAAGCCGGGGGTAGGAAATGCAGTGCCTCCTGACAACGGGTTGGTTGTTGCATTTCATATCGGGGTAATTGTATACTCTGCACCTTGTTTCTGCACCCTGCGCACAGAATTCCATCCACATGGCCTTTGTCAGAAGGTGCATGTGTACAGTTCACATGCTTGGGCTGACTTATCATTTATCTTGTACAGTTATACTGCTAAATGGAAAGTGAAGTCAAATTAAGCTAAAGTCAACTTTCAAATTCAGACAAATTTACCAGGGGGGTAATGAGGTATTGCAAATTTAAATCTGTACAATTATGACAGAACACATTCTAATTAAAGTGAATATGGGAGGATTATGAGTAGTGGTATTGCTGAATTTCTGTTAAATGCTGCTTACCTGCACTGTGGGTGTCCGAAGGGGAGCGCAACAGCTAAACTGCATGCAGATGCCCGGGTTACCGTATGGCAGGAGGGGACCGATGGAGAATGCTGCTGGAGTGATCAGAAACCTGGGGGAGAGCAGAGCTGGATGGATGGCTGGCACAGTCATAGCAGATATGCTCCCCGAAAGCATAATCTCGCATTTGGCTAGCCCTAATCATAGAGGAGCACTCCTCCATGCACTCGATATGCGGTTCCTGCACATGATCTCGCAGTTCCTGAAGTGCAAGATTACCGTAAGTGCACGGAGAAGTGCTCCTCTATGATTCTGCCCAGCCAAGCGAGATTATGTGTACAGGGAGCGCTTCTGCTATGAATGTGGCCAGCCGTCCATACATCCAGCTCTGCTCTCTCGCGGACCACTGATGCAGCATTCACCCCTGGGCATCGGATCCCTCCTGCCATAAGGTAATCCGGACGTTCGCCTGCAGATTAGATGTTGCGCTCCCCTTTCGGCCGCCCACAGTGCAGGTTGCTCCGCTGTGTGCCAGACATTACACAGCCTTCAAGCCTTTACCGCTGCGCTCTCTGATCTCCTCCGTAGGTCAGCCTGGTCAACTCCTCACCACAGACACCAACTTAGTAAGTTGGTGACTCGCATATAGGCCGAGGGGGTGACTTTTCAGCACATTTTTTGTGCTGAAAAATTCGGCCTATATGCGAGTATATACGTATATGTACAATCATATCAAATTGCTATATAAATATGAAATCATGTATGTACAATCATATCAAACTTGCTGTACATCCCATCGAGTGCTGGTGAGTGCAGGTTAAAAAATGCCCAGCTGTGCGACTTCTTCCTTTACACCCACCAGCACTCTATGGTTGATATGATTTTGGGCATGTTCAATCCTGGTATGGCCATATCGGCTTATCTGTTTGCTTGTTAGGATTTTCTGTGGACCGGTCCTCATTAATGAATTCTATCTGGATTTGACCTATCCCTTTTGAAAATTTGGGTTATTGAAATATAACTTTCCATAAAAATAAATTAACTTTTCTGCTTATGGATGTAACAGGCAAAAATTCTACGTTCTCTTTAAAAACCGAAGTTTACAAAAACATGCAACATTTTTATGTTTGTGTGTGTGTGTATCTTTACTCTGTGAAGTAAAAATTGGACAAGTTTATATTTTTCTTTGTCTGGTCCTGTTTCAGAGATTTCACCTGCCTTTATTTATGACACTTGTGCATCTCCTCATGATTTTCATCATGTCAGCACTAAGCCGGGCACTGATGACCTGCTACAGCGGCCGGGCGCGAGTAATCCTGCCGTGGTCAGACTACCTCAAAAAAGTGGCCCCCACAGGTAAATACAACGTTCTGCTCATAAAGGCATGTTTATATTGTATAACAGAGGTGTGCACACTTTTTCATCTTGTGAGCTACTTTACAAATTAGCAAGTCAAAATGATCTACCTATGTACAATGTTAGGAGCACAATTGTATATACAGAATGGAAAATGTAGTGCAGTCGCAATCAGGGCTGTGAAGTCGGTCCAAAAATCCACCGACTCCGACTCCTCATTTATGGATTCCTCGACTCCGACTCCTCTAATTTGCATATTACAATTTTGTTGATTAAAAGTATGTAACATGAAATTCGTCTCTTAACTGCAAACGCTTAGGAATTTTACAAGACAACTGAAGTGAGAAGGTTATGTAGACTGCAATATTTATTCCCTTTGGACTAAAACTAGTCCTTGGTAAGAGTACTTGTAAAAGGTACAGACCGGAACAAAGAACATCTATCAGGCCCTAGGCAATGTAAGTGTGGGTACATGTAAGAATGATGTGCAGGTACTCTGCAGGGGAATGAGGAGATTCTTCCTCTATTACACATTCTTCATGCACAATCTGAACAAGGTTTATGGGTGACAGACAACACCTCTGTGTTCAATGTGCACAGCATTCTCAGTGGATTCCCTGCAGCTCTGTGGGGAGTGCATATGTAGAGTATAGTACTACTGTGTAACAAAGTAAACCTGAGACAGATGAAATTAAAGTTTTATACATACTTGGGGCTTCCTCCAGCCGCCTTCTGGATAATCAGTCCCTCGTTGTCCTCCACCACCACCTGGATCTTCTGCTATGAGTCCAGGTACTTGAGCCAGTCGGGCGTAGTCCGCATGCACACACTCCGCTAGGCCTGAACGATTTATCGTTTTTTGATCGAAATCGCGATCACGGAAACAACGATTCCGTGATCGTGAAGGTGACGATTTTTCACGATTTTACTGGCAACAGTGTACTAGTTCAGCCCGGCAGTCCATCTCCTGCTTGCCGCTCTGCAGCGGCAGCTTAGTAGCTCTCACCAGCTCCTTCCTAGTGGCCGCCTCTACCCCCTACGTCATCAGTGTGTTCTCCCTCCGCCTTGCATCTTCATCATCGGTGGACGGGCGGCTGCAGCAGCAGGCACTCACTCTTGCTCCGCCCAGCCTAGCACATCATCAGCTGGGCGGGCGGTGGACTCCGCCCACAGGTACTGCCTCTTTCCCTCCGCCTTGCCTAGCGACTAGCGAGTCATCATCTGGGCGGGTGGCCGCCACGGCTCTCACTCACTCTCACTCCACCCAGCCTAGTACATCATCAGCTGGGTGGGCGGCAGACTCCGCCCACAGGCTCTCGCTCTGTTTCCCTCCGCCTAGCGTGTCATCAGCTGGGGCAGGCGACAGGACTGTCACTAAAGAGTTTGGCCAGGTAGTGCACGACAATTATATATATATATATATATATATATATATATATATATATATATATATATATATATATATATATATATATATATATATATATATTACTACCAGCCATCCACCAGGCTAAGATTTACCACTGCTCCGCCTCCTTTGCCACTCTACATCAGTGCAACTCTGCACATCACGCTGACACCCTGTGTGTGCCTCATCCATTCTGTATGTGTACAGGATGATGTGTGCTGGGCAGTGGGCAATTTGAGCTGAGGTGACTGTGAGCTGGACTGTGTGATGCGATTTTATATGTATTCACGATTTTTCTTCAAATCTAGTCCTCATGCTTTGCACTGTCCTGAGCCCGGCCACAAGGATCAGTTTGTGTGAACAGTAGTGTCCTTCCACAGCTCTGCACTCCGCACGACAGGCTTTGGCCAGTTATCAAGCCTGGCAGGAATGGAACCACAGTGAGTGTGAGTGTGTGTGTTATATCTTGCCAAAGCCTGTCCTGCGGAGTGCTGAGCTATGGAAGGACTCTATTGTTCACACAAACTGATCCTTGTGGCCGAGCTCAGGACAGAGCACGGCAGGAGGAGGACTACCGGTAGTTTTTAAGAAAAATCGTGAATCGAATCGAAATCGCAATTTCTAACAGAAATCGTTCAAATCAATCTTTTCCTAAAATCGTTCAGGCCTACACTCCGCCGCCAGGAGCATACTACACCTGTGCAGCACTATTGCGCAGGTGCAGAATGTTCCTGGCTGTGGGAGCGGCATGCGGCCGGACAGCGCTGACTGGCTGAATTACCAGGACTCATAGCAGAAGATCCGGGTGGTGGAGGAGGACAGCGAGGGACTGATTAGCCTGAAGGGGGCTGGAGGAAGCCCCAGGTATGTATAAAACTTTACTTTTCATCCGTCTCAGGTACCCTTTAATTTGTAGTCACCAAACCAAATTTTAACAACATATCAAATTATTTGATTTCATCAGCAAAGAGAGTGCATACATTTGCATAAATCAGCATCAGTGCAGAATTATTTCCATCTCATTGACCATCTCTATTAGTGACACGGCTACACATCAGGCTTTATTCTTACAGCATAGATGTTATTTAGTATATATGAGATTCCTGTGTACACATCATATATACAGTCACAATCAGATATGTATATCTGACCTTAAAAATACGGGGACTGCCTTATTGAAGCAGCACAAGTAACTAATTTTGATTGGTTTATTTCATTTTTGTGGACTAAGCACAGCTATTACTGTATATACACTGTATATATACATTATTTTTAATGACCATTATCATAGAAATAGAACATTTTATCATATTTTCTATTTGAATTACAGTTACAAATTCATTAGGAGTCGGAGTCGGTGCATTTTTTCCCGACTCCGACTCCAGGCACCCAAAATTGCCCGACTCCATGACTCCGACTCCACAGCCCTGGTCGCAATCTACTATGAAGTCCTTCCTGATCTACCCAATAGGCACCCCTGCTGTATAGGATAGTTTCAAGTGTCCCTTGAGAGATACAGTTGACCTCCCCACCATCTTTTTTTCCTCCAGCATGTGACTTGGCCAGCCGAGTCTTGTCATGTTGCATTCTGGCCGGCCACAGTCCAAATTATTATTATAATGTGTTTTCTTTTTTTTTTTCCTTGTCTTCAGCTTTGGCCACTGCTCTGGATATTGGACTTTCCAATTGGAGCTTCCTGTACATCACTGTGTCACTGTAAGTTGGATGGAACCTTCATTACAGCATCTCCTAAATCAATACATCTTTTGTCATTGACATGAATATACTTTCTGGAATCTTCTTCTACACTTCACTGGTCGTGGCAACAAAGAATAGTGTCCCTGCCCACAATAGACCTCAGTGCAGTGACCCAGACTCTGGGAAAAGTTGCTGACAAAAGTGAGGAAAAGTTATCAGTACCTTGTGAGGTCTGCCCTTTTAGAACCCTGTAATAATACAGTAAGTTTTACTGCTCAATCTGTTCATAATGGTGCGCTGTGCTTAATTTCCTGATTAATCTACGTCTCCTTGTAGTTTCCGTCTGTGCACTTAACCCTCTGGGCGATACAATTATATCGCCCAGGAGGTGGCGCAGCACTATTTTTTTAAATTTTTTTATTTTTTAAATCATGTAGCGAGCCCAGGGCTCGCTACATGATGGCCGCAACGCAGCGGCATCCCCCCACCCACTCCGATCGCCTTCGGCGATCAGAGTAAGCAGGAAATCCCGTTCAGAACGGGATTTCCTGCTGTGCTTCCCCGGTCGCCATGGCGACGGGGCGGGATGACGTCACCGACGTCATGGACGTCGTGACGTCAGAGGGAGTTCCGATCCACCCCTCAGCGCTGCCTGGCACTGATTTGTCAGGCTGCGCAAGGGGGAGGGGGGGGGCTGCGCGGCACGGCGGGTAGCGGCGGATCGGCGGCGGCGATCGGAAGTTACACGCAGCTAGCAAAGTGCTAGCTGCGTGTAACAAAAAAAAAATTATGCAAATCGGCCCACCGGGGCCTGAGAAATCCTCCTGCGCGATATACCCCGAGCTCAGCTCGGGATTATCGCTCAGGAGGTTAAGCAGGCTGATGGAAGAAACCTCCGCTCACAAACCAAGGAAAGATCCAGCACAGCTTCAGGTTGAAACCTCCCCAAAGATGAATGCACTTACTTCCTGTTAACATTTGTTACCATTTGTTACATGCAATATACAAGTTTAGAAAAAGTAAGTGCATTCATCCTTTGTGCTGGATTTCACCAGAAGCAGTCTACTCTATTTTGATTCACCACACTGCACAATTCCGAACTTCAGATTTTACAACAAAACTTATCAATTCTAAATTTAGGGGTTCTAAAAGGGCGGGCCTCACAAGGCACTGTTGCTTTTCCTCAGTTTTGTCTGAGCTGTCCCAGAGTCTGGATTACTGTACTGGGACCAGTTGTGCGCAGGACACTACTCTTTGTTGCTATCACCTCTATTGACGATTAAGCCTTGCCCATGGGGTTGCTGCACTGATTCATTTCATTTTCACGAAGTGAACATTAGGGAACATGACGTAGTCAGGGATGTTGAGTATGATGGGTGATTGTAGTGGATAACTGAGTTTCCCAGTGTTGACTTGAAGAGGCCATGGTCCATGATGCTACTCTTTCCAAAGTTTGCTGTGAAGAAAGTCATGATTGAGGCTGCAGCTCTTCCACCAGCAGTTCTGAATGAGTGGGGGTTTGACCACAGCTCACTTTTCCTCAGCCCTAGATGGGAGATGGTTGCAGCTAAGGGTGTCACTCAACTTCTGTCAGTTCTGAATGGGAAGGAGATGAGACTGCCACGGAGACTTCCAACCACAAGAGATTCTGAGAGAAGAAGTCCATTGTGGGTGACCTGTCAGTCTTTTTCTTTGCCCTGTACTGGGCTGTAGAAATGGGTGGATCTGGGGCACAGTCCGATCAGCCAAGCACCCAGAGATTGAGGAAAATTGTGAGTTTAATCATAGGAATCCCTTAGATTGTAAGCCTCTGGAGGGTCCTCCCGTCCCTAGTGTAATCTACAGGGTCATGTGCTCCTTTCCTATGACAGCATGTACTGGTACTTGTATTACTGGGCCTACCTAACCAGCCCATATCGCATGATCATGTATTTTGTACTGTTTTCCTTGTATAACTTTGACCTATGTTGTATAACCTTATTACGTCTGTCATTCTTGTATCATTGTATATATTTACTGTCCAGCGCTGCGTAATATGTTGGCACTTTATAAATACAATAAATAATAGGAATGGTTACACAAGTACCAACGTTTAAAGAGGGTTCAAGTATATGTATAACGTTTAACTGATATTTATCTGAGGGTGGCGGAATGCTTTGTTTCTTGGAAGGCTTTAACCTCCTTGGCGGTAAAGCCGCCGGAGGGTGCCGCTCAGGCCCTGCTGGGCCGATTTGTTTAATTTTTTTTTTGCTGGACGCAGCTAGCACCCCGATCGCCGCCGCCGCGCGCCCGATCGCCGCTATCCGGTGCGGCGCACGGCCCCGCCCCCAGACCCCGTGCGCTGCCTGGCCAATCAGTGCCAGGCAGCGCCGAGGGGTGGCCCGGGACTCCCAATGACGTCCCGACGTCGGTGACGTCATCCCGCCCGTCGCCATGGCGACGGGGGAAGCCCTCCAGGAAATCCTGTTCTTTGAACGGGATTTCCTGATCGGAGATCGCCGAAGGCGACCGAGGAGGGCGGGGGGATGCCGCTGAGCAGCGGCTATCATGTAGCGAGCCCTGGGCTCGCTACATGATATAGAAAAAAAAAATTAAAAAAAAACTGCTGCGCTCCCTCCTGGCGGATTTTTTTATACCACCAGGAGGGTTAAAATGGACCTGGACTATTGCACAAGACAGAAGGGAAACCTAAAAAATGCACCCTGTATGGCCTAGTGCACACCAGAGCGGTTCTGCTTCGGTTTGCGATCCGCTTGCGGGTGCGGATCCGCTAGGGTAATGTATTTCAATGGGCAGGTGCACACCAGAGCGGGAGGCGTTTTGCAGAAACGCATACTCCCGGGCTGCTGCAGATTTTGGATTGCGGAGGCGTTTCTGCCTCAATGTTAAGTATAGGAAAAACGCAAACCGCTCTGAAAAACGGCACTTCAGAGCAGTTTGCCAGCCGTTTTTTGTTACAATAGCTGTTCAGTAACAGCTTTACTGTAACAATACATGAAATCTACTACACCAAAAACGCTTCACAAAACCGCAAAATGCTAGCTGAAACGCTACAGAAAAAGAAGAAAAACCGTTTCAAAATCTGCTAGCATTTTGCGGATCTGCTAGCGGTTTTTGGTGTGCACCAGGCCTATATATTTGAAGAGTTTTGCTTGACAGTGGTAAGATGAGTGACACCTTTAGCCGCAACCATCTCCCATCTAATTCCCTGTCAGTTGTGCCTAATCATCACTATACTTTGATCTCTCAGCTGAGTCAGCGAATTTATAAACACAGGATGTTAACAATATGTAGAGTAGTAGGGGTGTCTCAGCACCCTAGAAAAAGACAGGAGACAGAAAAAATGGCAGGCTCCCTTAGCTGATCAGCTATTTGCAATTGGCACTGTTATTGGCCTGAGGAAGCGGGCGTAGACCTGTAAAACGTGGTGCTTGTGCTAAATATTTATTTGTCTATAAAAAGATCTCATTGAGGTAAGCCACCTCATTTTTTATTTTTTTTATGATTTTATCTTGTTTTTAATCCAATTTTATTCACACTGGGGTGCCTCTTTACCCAAATTATGTCAATATGTCTGCTTCAATGAAAGCAGGAAGTAGACACACTGCAGATTTATTGCAGGATTTGTATCCGCTGTAGCAAGGACATTTTTTTCTTTAACGACTTAAGGACAGAGCTAATTGAAATCTACGCCCTGTTTTGGTGGTCACCTGGCTGGCACTTAGCCGCCGCTGCGTGCATCCACCTTTTCTGTCGCTCCCACCGATCTCGCCGCTTATTCCCCGCAGTCCTTCGCCGCAGCTCACTGGCTCTGCCTGTCTCTATGACGGCAGAGCCCTGTGAGCGAGTCAGGAGCCGATTTCATTGGCTTCTGGCCCTGTCTTTCAATGTAAGCCGCTTACATATAAAGACAGGGCCAGGAGCCAATGAAATCGGCTCCTGACTCACTCACAGGGCTCTGCCGTCATAGAGACGGCAGAGTGGGTGGCCCAGGATCCGGGTATGTGCGGCGATTCGGCAGGATTCCGCCATTTTTGTACCAGCAGTCTCTGGTCCTTAAAGTGAATGGGAACCGCATTTTTAAAAAAAAATGAAGCAAATACTTACCTAAGGAGAGGGAAGGCTCTGGGTCATATAGAGCCTTCCGTCTCCTCTCTCAGTGCTCTCTATCCTGTGCTGGCTCCCCCTCGTTTTCAATCCCCCACCGAAAGGGTATTTGGAAGTCTTCGGGAGCCGTGTCCTCCCAAAGACGTGCGGCTCCATACTGCACAGGCGTGAGCGCGCAAGAGAGCGTGCTTGCGCAGGTGCAATATAGGGCCGCCCTTCTCAGGAGCACTCGGGCTCCCTGAAGACTTCTGAAGCTTCCTTTGGGTGGGTAAAGCAGTATTTGACTAATTTAGCCAGCACTGAATCGAGGGGACCAGGAGAGGAGCCGGAAGGCTCTATAGGACCCAGAGCCTTCCCTCTCCTTGGGTAAGTATCTGTTTCATTTTTTTAAATGCGGTTCCCATTCACTTTAAGGGGGCTTAAAGGTTATTATGCTGTTGCGTGTCTTTTAGAGCAGAGTGTGAATTCGGAGTTCAGGTCTACTTTAAATCAGAAAAAGGTTAAAAGAATATTTTGTGTGCCTAAGTTTTCCATGTGTTTTTATGTTGTTACCCTAGGTACACCATGACAAAGTCCTCAGCCGTCCTCTTCATCCTTTTCTTCTCACTAATCTTCAAGCTAGAGGAGCTGGTAAGTCACTGATGCCATAAGCATTCATAGAAGTGATGCTTTGCAAGTATGGAGATTACAGAAGATTCTCCTATGAACAAAATCATGCAGAATAAAACAGGAAACAGAAGTGATAAATCATCATGTGATTATGTTCAGCTAATCCTACACTTTCAGATTGATTATCATTGATTTATATAGTGTTCCCATCTTCCATAATGCTGATCAGGTTATCATGTTTAATTTCTGCTTTCCATTTTATCCTACACAAGAAGCAGGAGGGAAACATGATTGGGAACAGCCAGTCAGGTTTACAGACTGCTCATATGTCACTGCCACTTCCTGTTTTAATCTACTTGTTTCACATATAGAAGAATATACATGTGAGAAAGTGATCATCTTTAGGGGATTGCTTAAAGGGATACTGTAGGGGGGTCGAGGGAAAATGAGTTGACCTTACAAGGGGCTTCTAATGGTCCCCCGCAGACATCCTGTGCCCGCGCAGCCACTCCCCAATGCTTTGGCCCCGCCTCTAGTTCACTTCTAGAATTTCAGACTTTAAAGTCTGAAAACCACTGCGCTTGCGTTGCCGTGTCCTCGCCCCCCCTGATGTCACCAGGAACGTACGGCACAGGCACAGACCATACTGGGCTTGCGCAGTACCTTCCTGGTGACATCAGCGGCAGTGAGGACACGGCAACGCACGCGCAGTGGTTTTCAGACTTTAACATCTGAAATTCCAGAAGTGAACCAGAGGCGAGGCCAGAGGATTGGGGAGTGGCTGCGTGGGCACAGGATGTCTGTGGGGGACCATTAGAAGCCCCGGGTAACTTTAACCACTTCGCATCCAGACCTTGTTTTCCCCTTATTGACCAGAGCAGTTTTGACGCTTTAGCGGTGTCCCTATTCAATCAGCAATAGCTTTATCCCTACTCACTACACCTAAATGATCTATATATCGTTTTTTTCAAGACAAACCAGGCTTTCAATGGGGGGTATTTAGTCCCAAGAACAATTTTGTTTTCTAGGCATTTTAATTGAAAAAAGGGAACAACATTTTTTTAAAAAATGCATTATTTCTCAGTTTTTAACAATTCCAGTTTAAAAATAAAAAGTGCCACAGTGATAAAACCATTCCACCAGTTAATGTCCCCCCTAATATAGTCAGATGTGCCCCGAGTATCAGCCCAACCTTCCCAGTTTAGCCAGATGTGACCCCAATATCAGCACCCCCATATAGTCAGATGTGTCCCATGTATCTACCACCCCCCAGTACAGAGAGACAGTAACGCCGCCAGGATTGGCACCCCTCATTATAGGCAGCTGTGTCCCCAGGATAAAATTCCCCCCATTATAGCCATATGTGCCCCCAGAATTGCCCCCCCCCCACCAATTATAGCCAGATGTGCCCCCAGTATTAGGTTACCCCCCCCCCCCCCCAGATAACCAAATGATCCCCCATTGTCAGATGTCATCCCCCCCAGTTACCCAGATGCCTGGCAGTTGTTTTGCACCCCCAACACCCCCAACCCCCCCCCTCCCAGTGTGGATAGCCAGATGTATGTCCACTCCCCCCCCCCCCCCCCCCATCAGGCAGCCCCTCCGTGCACAGATGCCAAAAAAATGTAAATAAAGCCGCCTCTCTCACCTTATGACGTCATCAAGCCGGGACCCGGGTCACCGGCAATACGCGGCTGAGTTCAGAGCTGGGATCGGATGCTCAGGCTGCAGGCTCATCGCTGGAACGAGGTAAGGTGAGAGAGGCGGCTTTATTTACATTTTTTTTTAGCTATCTGTGCACGGAGGAGGGGGAGATGAAGGATCACGCTGTTTGCTACAGCGGTGATCGTTCATCCGCGGGGGGGGGGGGGGTCACTAATTGGCTACAAGGGAACATGTTCCCTTTTGCCAATTAGTAAGGCAACCGACAGTGCCGGGGGGTGCGCTCTGAAGCGCACCTGTTCCTGCACAAACGGGCTTAAGGCAGGTCAGTATATCTACGTCGCTGTGGCTTGGAGAGTGCCACAGCTGACGTAGATATACTGTAGTGGTGGGGAAAGTGGTTAATTCATTTTCCCCCGACGCCGCTACAGACCCGAGGTCGGTTTGAAGAATATTATCTGCATACAGAGGCTGGATCTGCCTATACAGCCCAGCCTCTGTTGCTATCCCAAACCCCCCTAAGGTCCCCCTGCACTCTGCAATCCCTCATAAATCACAGCCACGCTGCTGACAAACAGCTTGTCAGAACTGGCTGTGTTTATCTCTATAGTGTCAGTCTGCTGCTCTCCCCGCCTCCTGCAGAACTTCAGTCCCCGCCTGCATCCCTTCCCTCCCTGCTGATTGGAGGGAAGGGACGGGGGCAGGGACCGGAGCTATGCAGGAGGCGGGGGAGCAGCTGAGACTGACACTACAGATGTAAACACAGCCTCACAGCACGGCTGTGATTTATGAGGGATTGCAGAGCGCAGGGGGACCTTAGTGGGGTTTGGGATAGCAACAGAGGCTGGGCTTGTATAGGCAGATCCAGCCTCTGTATGCAGATGCAGATAACATTCTTTAAACACACCTCGGGTTCTCTTTAAGGGCACCTGATGAGAGGTATATAACATTTATATAGTTTTATACACACAATACACATTGCTTGGCTGTCCTGCATTTAATACTTGTAGCCATAGACCCTGACCAAGCATCTCTTAGATGTTTTTGAGAAAAATCTGACAAGATTAGCAGCATGCTTGTTACAAGTGTGTGATTTTGACAGGACAGCCAGGCAGCTGGGATTGTTTAAAAGAAAATACATATGGCAGCCCTCATATGCTTCTCATTTCTAGTTCCCCTTAAAGAGAACCTGAGGTGGTTTTTTTGGGGGGGAAGATGGGACACAGAGGCATGTTCTCTGCCTCATGTCATGCCTCTGTGTCCCCTCACCTCTGCTCTCTGCCGCACCATTGGCAACAATATTTGTCGCTATCTTGGAGGTAAACGTGAGAGAGGGATTTCCTGTTCAAACCGCCCACCAGGGGCGTTCCTGTAGGGTTTCCAGAGCTGCTATTGGGCAGCTCTCTTTCAAGCCGCACCCCCTGCCACTCCCCCGCCTCCCTGCACGCTGTGACTGAGAGAACGGATCTCTCATTCCAGCGTCGTGACCCAGAGGTCACAAAAGTGAAAATGGGCCATTGCGACCCACAGAATCGGCGGTTTTGAAGGCTACCTGATCCGCTCAGCCCCCCGGATCAGGTAGCCTAGTTGTCTTGTAATTTCTTGAGCCCACCTCGGGCTCTTTTTAAAGCATCTCCTGTCCAAGCTGGGTTGAAGGTATAAGGCCTTTATAGTCATATGATCACCAACTTTGACTATTTTTAACATCTACATTTTTATATTTGGATTAATAATTTTGAAAAGTGTGGAGGACGGGGTTAGCACTGACTTGTGTGCTTCTTCTGAGTGCTATTCTAGTACAAATATTCTTTTTAGATTGTAAGCTTTTGAAGAAAAATGGGGGGGGGGGGGGAGTCCATTATAATTCTTCTAAAAAAAAAAAAGAAAAATTGCATCCTTTTGTTTTCACTCTCTAGCTGATCTTTTATTTTCTCTGTACAGCTTGTCACACAATGAATTGAATCTACTGACAAAGATGCTTGCTGTTTTCTGCAGAGACCGGCCCTTATCCTGGTGGTGTTACTCATTTCCGGAGGCCTCTTCATGTTCACTTTCAGGTCGACACAGTTTGACACCAGAGGATTCTTTTTGGTCCTTGCTGCTTCCTGTCTTGGTGGGATCAGATGGACTCTGACTCAGATCCTCATGCAGAAGGCAGAGCTGGGTAAGTACAGGAAAGTGGACAGAAAGCATTTTTTTAATACAGTTTTAGTGTAGGCTTTAGGACTCTTCTCATAAATCCTGTAAGTGCAGCTATTCATTGCAAGTTCTAATCATGGATGTGCTTTATATTTCCTGCCAAATAATATTGAGATAGTTGTGAGATCAGGCAACAATTAAAATGCCCGTAGGTGCCCCTGACCAAAGCTTGGTATCCTGTCGCTAAATATATGTTGATGGTGTATTGATCAGCAAGGTTAGACTTCCCTTTACTTATTATTTTTCATCTAGTCATTCAGCCCATGTGATTCTTCCTCTGTAGGGACTTCCAGAGGTGAAGAGAGAATTACAAGCCAGGACGGTAGCTGCTAAAATGTTAATATTGGATACTACAACTAAACTCATTTTGCATTTTGATAGATTGTGATCATATCATAAAATACACCAATAATATTAGGTTTTATTAGTAAAAAGCAACCCTCCTGTCAGTGAAGTCTAAGATATGTCAAGATCTTTGCCCAAGAAGCATTGTGGGAAGTATTGTTACATAGGAACTAGCCATGCATGGACAGGAAGCATGCATTGGGTGGGCAGGAAGCATGCATTGGGTACATCATAAGAAGAAGGTTGCTATCCAAGCCCTACAAGCAAAAGTAATAAGTGACTTTCTGTCATGAAAGTGTCACAAAAGCAGAATATTGTGTTTACAGACCTTGTCAAAAAGTAAGCAGAATATTGTGTTGACATTGTGTTATTGTGTTATACCTTGTCAAAAGGCATGAAATAGAAGCCTACAAATTATTTATTTTTGAATCCTCTTTTTTTCAATTACTTTTCAGGTTTACAGAATCCAATAGACACCATGTTTCACTTACAGCCACTCATGTTCCTCAGCCTTTTCCCTTTGTTCTTAGGAATTGAAGGTGAGAAACAGCCATTTTCTATTGTTTCTGTCATAGCAATACATGGGTTGTATACCAATTTAGCATAGTTCTTGAGGTCTGTGTCTTGCACAGTACTCTATTGTTTTTCTTTCTCAAGCCTTGTACACGTTCAACAAGCGCACAACCAACACGACGACATGACGAACTGCACGACAACATGTTAACGAGACTTGTATGTCCGCACGACTAAACTAGCTAAACAATCAACTCATTTACATACTGCGCACATAAGCGCAGTGACGGACTGCACGATATGGCCGCATTCAAAACAAGTACACACACAGCCAACTGCGTTATATCAGCACAACAGTAATGTGAGTAGTTTCGACGGTTGGATCGGGCAAACCGCCTGTTACCAGTTGTTCGTCTAGTCTGTTTCGCGCGTCCACAAACCTTTTGTCATCCACAATTAGGCATTTTGATTAAGCGCGTGTATGGGCCTTCACTCACACACATATATTCATGTACGCAGCAACCTGAAGCTCTAGACACAGCTGCTTGTGCAGTGTGTTAGCTACTAGAAGCTTTGATTTTTCTGGTCCCGGATTCCATATTGTGCTTTGTTTCTGCAGGTCTGCATGTGGCCACATCCCAGCAGTTGTTTCGCTATGATGATGTACAGGACCTGTTTGTTATTTTAGCAGCCCTTGGAGCAGGTGGACTGCTGGCTTTCGGTCTGGGATATTCCGAGTTTCTGCTAGTTTCAAAGACCTCCAGCCTCACCCTTTCCATAGCTGGCATATTTAAGGTAAAATGCATCCATTCCTGACTTCTGCTATTCAGCACGGTGATCCATGTTCTTTCCCTCCTTCCTTCATTGGACCGGCATACACACCTAAACTCAACTGAATATAAATGATTAAAATTGCTTTTTTATATTATTATTTCACTTATAAATTACTCAATCTGTTTGCTCATTGTAAAACTTAGCATCAGTCTTATTTACGTTCATAAATTTATCAGTGATGCCACCGATTTTACTGCTGGTAAGGTGAGTCACTGTGGATTTTTTTCCCCCTCTGTAAGATCATGTGATGCATGCGCCCACTTCACAGAGTGCTGGCCAATAAGGCTGCATGACATCATAGCCTAGGCCAGTGGTCGGAATCTGTGGCTCCTGTGCTGTGTGTAGCTCTTTAGCTAGCCGCTGGGGTCAGGGCCTTTTTTGGGGGGCTGGCGGAGTGTGGGACCTCCCGGGGCGCAGTGTGGCAAAGTGGGTGGAGCAGGGGGCGCAAGCAGAATTAGAGAAGAAGCTAGGCAATGGAGAAGGCAAAGAACCTATACCTCTCCTGAAGAGACATGCACCCGGAGAACAGAGAGGCTGGAGACACTGCCGATCACCTGATACCTCCTGGGTGTCCTGTGTTTCCTTTGCTGCTGACAGCAAGTCATTACCACATGACCACCGCGACAAGAGATGACACTCTCATCCTGGACCGGTGCTGCAGCTTGGAAGAATCAGGGCACCCAAGGAGGAGAAGGCATGAGTGTGTCTGACTACCTGGATAGTCGTGTGTGTGTGTACTTAAAGGGTTACTAAAGTCAAAATAAAAGTCAGTTTAATTTACCTGGGGCTTCTTGCAGCTCCGTAGAGTCATCCTGTGCCCGCGCCATCTGTCCGAGTCCCTCCATCAAGTAGCCAGTCACGGCCAATCGGAGGCTACTGCACATTCGCGGCCCCAATTTTCACGTACTGCTTGTGTAAACGTGCAGTGAGGAGGCACTTGGTTGGCCAGGGACTGTGAACCCTTGTAAACTGAAAAATATTGATGTGACTATGTACTCTGTAAAGCACTGCAAAATATGTCAGCTCTATATAAATTCTAAATCGTAATAATATTTTTCACCCTACTTACATTAACCTAATCCTATTCAGAATATTAAAAATAGCTATTCTGGGTAGACCTATCATCGTAGTGGCTGATGCAGGAGCATGGCCAGAATTTCCTGATAGGAATCTACCTTACCAAACATTCTATAGCAGTGAAGACAATTGCACTATGTATGCTTGCATACTTATCTTGCATTGCTTGCTTATCTTGCATCTGGACTTTACACTGTTCTTTTAAGCAAACTAGAAACTATCAAGGCTATTTTCACCTAGAACTTGCAGCAAGCCTTCAGACTCAGCCTTCACTGAAACCACAATCGTATTTTCCTGTACGGTATAAAGTTGAACTGATAACTCTGTATTTTTTTTTCAGGAACTTTGTGTTCTGCTTTTGGCAACACATTTGCTGGGAGATAAAATGAGTCTACTTAACTGGTTGGGGTTTGCAGTCTGTATCTCTGGTATCGGTTTGCATGTCGCTCTCAAGACCACCAATTCCAAAGGTAAACATGAGCTTAAGGCCAATCTAAACCCAGAATTCAGCAGAGCAAATTCTGAAAACAATCATGTCGATTGGCGTAAATTGCAAGTATTACATTTTGGAAATTAGTTTCAGATTGAGAAATTGTGTAGATGTGCTGGCTTCATCTGTGCACCTGCTCATATAGACTAATGACCTATAAGGCCTGTTATTTCCTGTTACCAAAGTTAGGTGACTTAAAATTGCTCACACACTTTTCCTACTGCAAACTGCAAAGTCTCCCCTCCTCGATGCATAACCTCACAAGCAATTGCAAGACTTTGCACACATATAACCGGCGGGTGTTGGTAATGTTTTTGCAAACAAGCTATCATCATTCAGATCAGAGGAGGGAGCACTGTAAAAACAGCGCTGGAGATTTGGGCCGCAGCTGGTGCCACCATAGGCCGTAATAGAAATTACGGCTATAGCGACGCTCAGTGAGTAATTTGTGAGTCAAATAATGGAGCACAAATTACTTACAAAAACACTAATTTGACCGCCAGCAATAGCTGGAAGTTGAATTACATCTTTCCCCACCAACCATGGCGACCTGGAGGGGGAATAGTAATTAACGCTGCCGGGACTTGTGCAGGAGCCTTTTATCGGCTTTACCCTGCGCCCAAATCTCCCGGTGGCTGAATAATAGGTACACCAGAGGAGAGGAAACCTGACATAACTGATGTGTATATTCGGTATATGATAGTTAACTGAAAAACTGTGAATGATAATACACCAGATCTTGCTTGCAGGGTTTTCCTTTTTGCTTCTCCCCTACTCTCTAGAATTGATTATTGTTCATCAGACCCCCTAGTTGGCAGAATAATGGAAAGAAAACACTTAAAGGAATCTCATAAAACTCCCCAATATCCCTTTCCTTAGCAATAACACTATATTTTGCATGCAGATTGGTAACAAATTCCTGAACCCTTTTTCATTCCGCCAAACCATAGTGTCCAGTTCATTTCTGTGTATTTTAAAATGTATGTTATGATATTAAACTGAGAGGTCTACAAAGCATATCTCATTGGCTGTTTGCCTGCTATACGTATTGTATATGTTACTGTCAGAACCTGAAGTTGGCCATTTCAGGATCTGGCTGGCCAATATGCAAACACAACTTCTGCTTATTGACATTTTTGGACCAAGCCGGCCAACTCCCGAACAAAGCTTTTCAGTAGCAGCGGCGAGCAAAGTACAGCTGTGGTAAGCAGGTGGAGAGGACATGGCATGAAGGGCCACTGATACCAGATCCTCTGCCCCCTCCTTTCTCTCTCTCTCTCTCTCTCTCTCTCTCTCTCTCTCTCTCTCTCTCTCTCTCTCTCTCTCTCTCTTCTCTCACTCTTTCTTTCTCTCTCTCTCGCTCTTTCTTTCTCTCTCTTTCTCTCTCAATCTCGCTCTTTCTCTCGTTCTCTCACCTCTTTTCCCTTCCGGACTCTGCTCTGCACCTCCTTCTCTCCATGCCATTTGTTTTCGTCTGATGTCTGCTCACCTGTCCACTTCAAATTTCATCTGTGAGCTCTGTCCTATTATGATCCCTCATTCGGGACTTCAGGTCCCAGCTCTTCACCATTTCTCTTCAGTTATCTCTCAGCTGGCTCTTGCCGCTTCTGCTACTCTTGAAAACGGCATCGGAACTTGGCCAACTAGGTTCTGTTATTTCACATTCTACCCGGACAAAGTCTAAAAATTTAAAGGAACACTATCTAAGTTTTACTTTTTTTTCCTGATCCTCTTTAAAGGTTAACTGAAGTGAGAGCAGTGTTCTCCCTAGGCTCTTTTAGCCGGGTGCTCCACCCGGCTAGTTTTAGTGAGCACCTGGCTGTCATCGGCTCACCGGCCCTGCATTCTTTCATCACGCCAACCCGGCTAATTTTTCATGCCACCCAGCTGGAAAAAAATTCTGGGGAGAACACTGGAGAGGTATACGGAGGCTGCCATATTTATTTCCTTTCCATCAATACCAGTTGCCTGGCAGCCCTACTGATCTATTTCTCTGCCCTAGTATCTGAATAACACCAGAAACAAGCATGCAGCTAGTCTTGTCAGATCTGACAATAATGTCAGAAACACCTGATCTGCTGCATGCTTGTTCAGGGGCTATGGCTAATAGTATTAGAGGCAGAGGATCAGCAGGAGGACCAGGCAACTGGCATTGCTTACATGGAAATAAATATGGCAGCCTTCATATCCCTCTCACTTCAGCTGTTATTTAATAGGCAGAAGGGACTTTGTAATGGCACACAGATTTTCTTTTTCTTTTACTACCACTGTCACTTTATCAGATCTTATATATGCAGTGCTAGGAGTGGAGTCGGGTGACGGTCTGTGCGTGGCAAGGCAACAAGAATGTGTAAGAAGCTCTCTACCTCTGCCATGTCCTGATTGGATAAACAATCCATGATATGCTGTGGGCGGAGGCAGATTGCATGTAGACTGTGTAAGAAAAAAGAGGTGTAGAAGAGGTGCCTGGCTCTTCTACTGACCACATATGCTATTGCTCCGTTGTTATTGCCTGATGAAGCGGGATCAAACCTGTGAAACGCGTTGCATGTTTGGAGTTCATAAATAAAATATATTGACTGTCTTTGCTACAGTCGTTGTGTGTCTACTTGTAGGATGTAAGTCCACCACTACCTCCTCTATTTACCAAGAATTTGGTTTTCAAGCTCATTTAGCTTCCTTTTATCCTTTTGGCGCCTCTGTTCTCCTGCATAAGACTGTGTAAGAAGTTCACCATTCAATGAAAATCTAAATAGAGCTGCCTGCCCGCAGCATAGCATAGATTTTTTATCCAAGCAGGACAGGGCAGAGAACTTCTTAAACATTCTTGTTGCCTTACCACGCACAGCTCGTCACAAGACTCCACTCCTAGCACTGCGTATGTAAGATCTGACAGTGGTAGTAAAAGAAAAAAATACATCTATGTATCTTTACTAAGTCCTTTCTGCCTATTAACCACTTAACGACCGCCTAACGCCGATAGGCGTCGGCGGGTCGTTAGTGGTTTCCCATGGAAACGGCCGCTCGATCGAGCGGCCTTTCCATGCTAGTTCACGGAGGGTGTCTCCGTGAACAGTGTGCGAGCCGCCGATCGCAGCTCGCACGCGTAATGTAAACACGTGGGGAAGAAATCCCTGCTGTTTACATCATACTGCGCTGCTGCGCCGTATGAGATCGGCGATCCCCGGCCTCTGATTGGCCGGGGATCGCCGCATTCTGATAGGCTAAAGCCTATACTACACGGCGCAGGACGGATATCCGTCCTGCGCAGCCCACAAGCCACGGGAGAGGTAGGGAAGTAGAGGGAGGGCGGAAATCGCTGCGGAAGAGGGCTTTGAGGAGCCCCCCCCCGCTGAACCATAATAGCCGGGGAAAAAAGGGGGGGAAGTCTGGTCGCCCTGGCTCAATTACGATCTGTGCTGTGGGCTGTAGAGTCCACTCAGCACAGAAAGCTGAAAGTGAGCCCGGTCCTTAAGTGGTTAAAGGGGATCAGGAAAAGAAGTTAAACTTTGATAGTGTTCTTTTTATTTAAATAGTTGTTCACATATTGGCTATGTGAGTAAGCCACTGCACAATGGCTGGCCAGATATATATAGATGTAAGAAAGAACAGGTTTGAGTGAGCAGTGATCAGAAAGAAGAATGACCACCACTATATTTACATTTCTAGGGGTATGACTAAAGTATAACCCTGCTTAAAGAGACACTGAAGCGGGAAAAAAATGATGTAATGAATTGTATGTGTAGTATGGATAATTACTAGAATATTAGTAGCAAAGAAAATCTTCTCATATTTTTATTTTCAGTTATATAGTGTTTTATAACATTGCATCATTCTCTAATATTTGCAGTTTACACACTACTCAGCATTCTAAATGATTTTGCAGAGCAGGCCAGTGAACTTTTGCATCTCTGCAGAGAAAAAGAAAGTATTGAAAGACACTTGAGATAACAAGCTTCAAAAGACAGAGCTCTCTGCGACTTTGAAAGACGTGGAGCTCAATGGCTTTTTTGCATAGATAACTGGCGTTTCTTAACTCCTCCTGTACTGGAAACAATATTAGACTTATGTCTCTGCTCCTAATATTTTATTTCTTAGCTGTACTACGCATACAAATCATTATATCATAATTTATTTTTTGCTTCAGTGTCTCTTTAAGACAGCACAGCAGGTGAGACAGTGTCAGATGGAGTCAGGGAGGTTTCAAAGACTCCAAGGAAAGTAACAGCCTTATGCTTCATACACACTTGAGATAAAAGTCTTTGGAAAATGAAAGATCACAGACCAATTTTACCCTATTCCATGTAGTATGAGAGCCATACCTACACAGTCTATTCTATGGAGCTGAACTCCCCATCAGATAAAATCTTTGCAGGATGCTGCACACAAAGATGCCCATACACACTCAAAATATCATTATCTGCAAAAGATCTGTTCCTGCAAAAGATCCATTCCTGCAAAATGCATTCATAGTCTATGAGATCTGCAGATCACCATACACACCTTGTTTAACAGACTTCATCTGCATATCTGGCAATCATCTGCAGATCTGAAAATCCATCCTGGTGGATATGATCTGCAGATGATTGTCTGTTAAACAAGGTGTGTATGAGGATCTGCAGACTATTAATGCATTTTGCAGGAACGGATCTTTTGCAGGAACAGATCTTTTGCAGATACTGATCTTTTGAGTGTGTGCAACATCTTGCAAAGATTTGATCTGATGGGGAGTTCAGCTCCATAGAATAGACTGTGTAGAGTATGGCTCTCATACTACATGGAAGGGGGTAAAATCGATCTGTGTCTTGCCTTTTCCAAAGACTTTTATCTCAAGTGTGTATGAAGCATTAAGCAAAATGTAAGGCTTGTGGATGTGGCAGAATTTCTTACAGACAGAGCAGGCATTACATCGGGAATCATATATAAGTGAGGGAGAATGGGAAAGAAGTGAAATAAGGTTATCAGGAGAACTTAAATTGAAGTTGGATATGTGCCTAAGACAGAGAGGAAGGGAGTGTGTGAGGTGATAAGATTTGGAGAAATGGTTCCGAGATGAACTTTTACTCCTTGCATAATTGTGTTCCTTACATATAGTTTATAGGGCATTCCTCAAGCCAAATACTTGTTTTGTTTTAATACCCTAATTTCCTATAAACTAAACAAACCACACCCACAGCTTCTCCAGAGTGCCTTGGCGCTTGCAAGGGATTGTGGGATTTCAGTCTGGGCAGGTGAAAAAGGTGTTGCTAGCTATAGATTTCAGAGGCAGAGTTTTCACAATCTGAGAGCTGCAGTGCAGATACAGATCAGTTGCCTGTGTAATGGAGGAGATAAGAGTGGAGTTTTCACAGAATATGCAGATTAGCATGCCTAGATACAGATAAGCTTGCCTGTGTGTGTAATTGTGTAATAATGACAAGCAGAAAACATGTCTGCTCCCATTGTATCACAGGAAAACATATTAATATACTGTTGAAGCTGTTTGAAGATAGATTTGCTGTGTAAACTATCTAAACTTTACATAAGATGTATAGACAAGTCACTTGTTATATTTAGTTTTTCATCTCGGATCCGCTTTAAGAAAGAGAGCAATGGGAGGAGGGTGTATAGTTGTAGAAATGAAATTAAAAAAAATTGAATCTGCATAGCGTTTGGGTAGATAAGAAAAGTGTCTAAAATTAGTGCTGTGATTTAAAGGGAATCCAAGGGGAGAGTAATCTGGAGGCCATATGCCATGAACAAGCATGTAGATCAGGTGTTTTGTCTCAAGTCTGACTGGATTAGCCGCAAGCTAGTTTTAGGGTTATGACTACTACTGATGCCAGATCAGCAGGACTGCCAGGCAACTGGTATTGAGGAAATAAATATGGCAACCTCTATATTACGCTCACCTCAGATTCACTTTAACCACTTAATGACAAGCAGAGTTGAGATTAGTGAGGGAAAAATAACACCATAGAAAAATACACCTGTATGTCCAAATACTATATTGTCACCATACTTTGTACTAGGGACATAATTAAAATGTTGTGATAACCAGGACAAATATGCATATAAAATGTGTGGGTTTTATGTACAGTAGCAGTGTTTATATTAAAACTATAAGGGATGAAATTGGAGAAATAGTGTATTTCTTCATGTTTTGCTTGTTTTCCCTTTAAAATGCATAGAAAATAAAGTAATTGCTGTAAACAAATATCAACCTCAAAAAGCCTAATTGGTGATGAAAAAAACAAGATACAGATCACTTCATTGTGATTAGTAGTGATTAAGCTATTGGCAAATGAAAGGGATGAGCACTGAAAGGTGAAAATCGCTCTTGTCCGTTAAGGTAAAAACTGCTTTGGGTTGAAGTGGTTAAGATGTCTCTAGATAGCCACTATGGAGAGTTCATTCATCAAAGGTGTGAGGGCCCGTTTCCACTATTGCGTTGCGGAATCGCCGGCGAATCACCGCAGGCAAATCACATGCAGTTGCGATTCCGCATGCGTTTTTTGCCGCGATCTCGCATAGGTAAGGGTGATGCGATTTTAACCATGTCACTGCCTGTGTGAATTAACATGGGTACCTATGCGAAATCGCATGCGAATTCACGGCAAAAAACGCATGGGGAAAACGCATGCGCTTTCCCTATTAAATACATTGCGTGCGATTCGCCTGCATTCCACACGCAGGCGAATTCTGAGGGCTGTGCTGTGCAGAAAAATCCTGCACAGAAAAACGCACAGCAAAACTGACAAGTGGAAACAGGGCCACCCACTTGCATCGGCTGTGCGAATCCACATGCGGGCAACGCATGCGGGTTTGCGATAGTGGAAATGGGCCCTAAAAGTAGTAGGTTTGTTGTTAAGGCTGGGACAATGAACTGGTGCTGGGTTGCACATGTTCTAGTCTCTTTTTCACAGGTAAAAAATATTTAGGTAATGAGAAAAGTAGAATCATGGTTCACCTGCAGTGTTGCACTTTTAAAACACATATGTACCCTTTAGGGTCTGTTTTTGTAGTTAGTATTTGAAAGAGGGTGGTTCTATTAATTAAAACGAAGACTTCTCTAGAATATTGCCTTCTTATAACAGATGGTGTTTGCAGTTGTTCATGTTGGAGTGAGCATATGAGGTCTCCCACATTGCATCTCTGCAGTATATGAAGATCATTCCTTTGTTGTCCCTGATAACTAAACACACCTCCAGAGCCGCTGGTCCTCAACAGTGCATGGCAAAACACACTAAACACACCTCCAGAGCCGCTGGTCCTCAACAGTGCATGGCATGGATACATGTTAACTAAACACACATGATAATTAAACACACCTCCAGAGCCGCTGGTCCTCAACAGTGCATGGCAAAACACACTAAACACACCTCCAGAGCCGCTGGTCCTCAACAGTGCATGGCATGGATACATGTTGGATTATTTGTTGCGCTGTACAATTGACAAGCTGACATATCATTGCATTCTGGTGGTTCTGGCGGTATGTTTAGATATCAGGGACAACAAAGTGATAATTTGCATATTCAAAAAGTAATGCATTGTGCGACACCTCTTGAGATGCTGAAATCCGATGTTGGATGAAATCCGCATAGTTGTTATCCGGATATCATCCTGTTAAATCAAATCACCTGTACTGTGGGGTTAATCTTACCTATCTGACGTCTTCTTAGGTCCGTCCCTCGGGGCCTCCCAGGATGAGGTCCACGCACGTCACATGACTACAAACACTTCCTCCTTCCAACCTGAAGGAGGACGTTTTTGTAATCACGTGACCGCCACTTGGACCGCATTGTGGGAGGCGCCGACAGTATGTATATATATATATATATATATATATATATATATATATATATATATATATATATATATATATATATATATATATATATACACACTGTACAGCGCTGCGTAATATGCCGGCGCTATATAAATACTAAATAATAATAACAACTATCCGGATTTCATCCAAGATCGGATTTCAGCATCTCTACACTCCTCCATCCTGAATAATTGCAAATACATTCTATTTTAAGAAAGCAAATTTCTGTTTTTAATAGCATTTTAGTAAGAGGGTTTTTTTTTTGTCCTTTATAGCCCCTTACACACTCCTAGGAGTTCTGGTTTACCATGAGCTTGCTAGGTTATCTGAAAATCTAGAATATTGTGAGTAACAGACATCATAGGCCCAACCAAGGCTTTCACTTTGTCACATGTCTCCTGCAATGCAATAATGTTTGGTTTGTAGTGATTGATGTAGTTGACTACTGTGTGCCTCTTCACCTCGTGTAACCCCACACATTCCAACTCCGGACAGTTAATGTGTTATTACAAGAAAGTATAATTTCATCAGAAGTTAATTAAGTAATTTAGGATTGTAAATCTGGTAGAGCAACTCAGATACCACATTATCCCCATTGTGACACTGCAAAATACTTAAAGCAAACCTGAACTGAAAATAAACCTATTGTGTCCTTGAATATAAACCAATCCAAGTATTAACCGAAATTCAGGTAGTACCCAGTTAACAAACCGAATAGGTACTGTAGGTGCCTTCTTAACCTGAAACCATTCTTAATTAAGTTGGAACACTGTGCCATCTCTGTCCTCCCTTTCCCATACAGTGTACCTAATATTTTGAGGTTCCCTCCCCCAACCAGAAAGTGTACCTGGTGTCAAGGTCCCTGCCCCCATACAGCTTACCTGGTTTCCAGGAGTCCTTGCTTCCTCACCTCGTACAGTGTTCCTGGTGTCTAGTGGTTCCTCCCCTATACGATGTACCTGATGCGATTCCTCTCCACCGATGCAACGTTCCTGGTGTTTATGGTGGGCATTTTTGTATTTGTTGTTTACCCAGTCAGTTGTAGAAGCAAATGGGACAGATGTGGAGTTAGTTTAGATTTTCTAATATGGTAAAAGAAATGGGAGCTTCACTTATGCACATCCTTTCTCCATGATTTTTGGGTCACGTCCCGATAAACACTGTCTAGCGGGAAAACAATACTTACAGGTTGGGCATCTTCTACTACTTCAAATACCGTAAGTCCATATGGATAGATCCAGATACTTTAATATGAAAAATTAGCATACTCAAACTCTACTGCTATATGGATCAAGGGTTTGTTATGAGGTCAATTTCCTGGGGACATTAAAGAGAGTCTGAAGCGAGAATAAATCTCGCTTCAGACCTCATAGATAGCAGGGGCATGTGTGCCCCTGCTAAAACACCGCTATCCCGCGGCTTAACGGGGGTCCCCTCACCCCCATATCCCCTCCGTACAGCCGGGGAGCGCTTCCGCATTGGGGCAGGGCTAACCGCCGCAGCCCTGCCTCATGCGCGTCTATCAGACGCGTAACTCGGCCTCTCTCCCGCTCCTCTCAGTCTTCCTTCACTGAGAGAGGCGGGGGAGAGGCGGCGATGCGCGTCTGATAGACTTGCTGAGAGGCAGGGCTGCAGCTGTTAGCCCTGCCTCCAGGAAGAGAAAATTTTACGACCAAGTTTTGCGGGGGTGAAGGGACCCCCGTTTAGCCGCGGGATAGCGGCGTTTTAGCAGGGGCACACATGCCCCTGCTAACTATGAGCTCTGAAGCGAGATTTATTCTCGCTTCAGAGTCTCTTTAACCTGTTTCCGACCGCGTCACGTCGATTGGCGTGGCCGCGGCGGCAGCCCCAGGACCGCCTAACGCCGATTGGCGTAAAGTCCTAGGGCCAGCTAATGCAGGAGATCGCGCGCAGGCTGCGCGCACATCTCCTGCTTGGGGGGCAGAATTCCGCCCCGCCTTCAGGGAGACTGTTAGACGGCGTGATCGCCGTCTATTTGCATGTACAGCGCTGCGATCGTCAGCAGCGCTGTACTGAGGACAGCCGTGTGATACGGCTGTCCCCCTGGGACACTGGAGAGCGATCGGCTCTCATAGGCAGAAGCCTATGACAGCCGATCGCCATAATTGACTGGCTGTGGGGAGGGAGGGAGGGAATAGGTTTAAAGAGACATACTGTTTTTGATAAAAAAACAGTAACAAAAATATTTATAAAAAAAAAAAATAAACAATCTGGGGGCGATCAGACCCCACCAACAGAGAGCTCTGTTGGTGGGGAGAAAGGGGGGGAAATCACTGGTGTGCTGTGTTGTGCGCATCTGCAGCTTAGTCTTAAAGCTGCAGTGGCACATTTCACTAAAAATGGCCTAGTCACTAGGGGGGTTTAGCACTGCAGTCCTCAAGAGGTTAAGAAATATGAATCTAATTAACATGTTGGGAAATAATTCTCCAGCACAAGGCATAAATGGGCAGATGTCATTCTTATTCTTAAGATAGAATGAGAACTGTTTATTGCTGTCATACTTTGAATTATATTTGTCTTTTTAATTAGTAGTTGCTATTTTTGCTTAAACTTCTGGTGCTTAAGAAATGTGCCTTATGAAAGTGTATGATCTAAGTAACGTTGCAGATTACTTTGTGGGATGTCTTCAATAGTGTCAAAGCTGGAACATCATGCTTGCCCCGTTATAATAGACTAAATAAAGAAATAATATGATCTTGTCATGAATGGTGAACCCACCCTATTTGCAAAAAGTCTCTCCACCAAAATAAGGTTGATGGTTACTAAATAGGGCTTCAACATTACAAGGAGCCAAAAATAACTACATCATAGCTTTTTGATTTTTTTCCAATAAAAGAGCGTTTTATAATTCGGTGGTGCTGACCTTCCTGTGGACTTTTTCCTGTGATTTTGTCAGGGACTTTAATTGAGGTCCTCTGTATCTAGCAGATTGATCACCGCTAAGATAAATCGCTGAGCTTTACATATGTGAAAAATACAGCAGAGGAAAAACAGGCAGGCCCCAGGCACTCTCACCACCCAAGACTGAGCCCTCGAAAGTGGACTTTTAATGAAAGGATTTCAGCTATCGAATCCCTGTTGATGAATTGAAGCCTTTGAGTTCTCCTTTAAGACATATTAAAGCTTATATGACATTCTGCTTACAGTACATTGTTCAGGAGATACAGATCACCATTCATGCAAATGTTTTTTCTTATTTACCCAGGAGAGGAAATGCACAAAGAGCACAGGATATCTCTGAGCACAGACATGGAGATGTTACTCAGGGGAGGGGATGATGATGATGATGAAGAGGAGGACACGTGACTGAACAGTTCAGAACTTTAGTGTTAAAATCATGGTGATCTTCTACAGATCAATGAGGCCAACTACCAGTGTTTCCCAAGCTCAATATGAAGATGGTACCATTGAGGTGCATCCTGCGTGGAAGGAAGATGCTGCCGAAACCTTTTATGGGGCTAAGAAACTGCTGTGTTGAAGCCAGTGGCTATCATCCTTTCTGTATCCTGTTGGGCTCTGCAGCATTTGTTTACTTCCTGTGTATGGACATGGACTGGCAGGTGCTGGCATCTGTCTTTAGTGAAGAAGTGGCACCTCCGTACATCAACTTTATCACCCATTTCTGCTCCACTCGATAGACCAAGAACAATGAGCAGTTTTTTCACATGGACTTCCATAGACTCTTTGATTTGTAGGTCTTTTTTGTAATCCATCAAACTTTTCCTAATGTACAAATCGGCACTGACCAAGTGAGGGTGTTGCCTTTAGCCAATCAAAACCTTTAGCTGTTTCCCAGTGCCTTATCTGGCCCTCCACTGTGTCACCTCTGCCCCCCTTTGCCCTCCGTGTAGTGTGACAAAGTGTAATTTTACTGGTTTGAAAAACAATTTTTTTTAATTGATTTTCTCAAACACTACAAGGTCTCTTTGAAAATTAGTCACTTGTTCCCACGTAATCAAATTTCACATTTTCATGCCGTTCATATCGGTTCATCGTTTGTAAGTCCTACCTGTGAAGTGATAATGCAGAAACTATTAGCAGCAGATCACAGATGGGCAGCTCCTCATCACTGATCACTGCCACCTTGCAGCCTCCTTGCACTCTCCTTCTCCCTTCCCCAGCAGTCTTTCTGTCGGCACTATGATTGCACCCCCAGCCTCCACCCTTTGTTGGCATAAGTCACTACACAGTTTTCCAGTATAATTTTAAATGCATTATTTTAATGGAATGTAAACTCTAATATAAACTGAGGTGTTAGGCCCTCAGCACTGTATATCAACTCTCAACTTATATTTGCGTCAGAAATTCTCCACCCCAGCTCCTATGCAATGTGTACATGTCAAGCCAGAGCAGCATCTCTGGATTTCCCACTGACCCCAATGCTTCTCCAGCCATTGCACATGCAAATGAAACATTGTGTGTGCGAGAGAGAGATTGGTTTTGCTATATTTCAGTCCAAATTCTCTGTTCGTCTCTTGCCTTCCTATGTGTTTTTTTTGCACTCTTGCTGTTCAGCCACCTTTTGAGCTCCACCTTCTGTCACTTATCATTGACCACAGAATCCAGAACAAAGATTGGTGGTGGTAGGACAAGCAGATGGGAAACAACTAAACAGAGGACACCAGATAAATGGAACAATCAAACGTATAGCAATATACCACTAGTGTGCTTCATATGTGTATTCTGCATGTGGTTGTAGAGTGATTATGGAGGTGGGGTAGTGATGCCCCCTTTTCGTTTTATAGTTGATCATTTTCAGTTGTTTTCTCAGGTAATGTGGGGCTTAGTTTATACTTGAATCTATTTTAAATGTGGGTATACTGTATATGGTAATTGCATGAATTGCAATTAAATATTAAAGTGTGAACTAAAGTTTTAAAGGTATTTAAAGCTTTTTAAGTTTCTTTGAGGCAGAATGTTTTAGAATCCCAAAATAAAAAATTGCCAACAAAGTTAGTTCCCAAAAATAAATATAATAATAATAATAATTGTGGGATATATAGGGACCCCCTATATGTCCCATAATTTAAATATTTTTTTCCTGTTCAGGGGGCCTTTGCCTAACTGCCAGAATTGTGCAATGCCCGCTGGATTGTGGGAAGTTTTTTTTTCCCAGCTAGAATAACCACCTTATCTCAGTGTGCAAATAACAGAAAGTTTCCTATTTCAGATAAGAGATTCAGACACTATGACCAGAAGTTAAATGAATCCCCCCTCCCTTTAGGAGAGTTAACACTGATGTAAGCCTGTTGTGTAGATGATAATGTTTGCTGTGGGAGGGACAGTAAGCTGGAGCAGTAGGGAGGGAAAAAAATAAAATGAAAAGGGCAGAAGTGATGAAGCTTCTGGCATCACAGAGAAACAGTGAAGATGGAAACCAGCAGAAATTATTATAGAAATAAGTCATTTTTATTGGATTATTCATTTTTACTGTTCATTGGAGCTTTATATACGATTATATACTATTTTCCAGCAACTCTCCTTCAATGCCATCCTCTGGGCTTTGCACCAGTGTAGAGAGAGGCCATAGTACAGTACATGATGGTAGACCATGGCCTTCCTCATTACTTATTTTGCTTTGACTTATACAGAGTTAAGCGTTTAAAGAAAAAAATGTTCTCCTCTTTCCATCGCTTAATCCCATCTCTGCCATGTTCTATATACTTAACTCTTTGTTTCATAGGGGCTACCATAATGCGTTCTGTAAATTCCATAAATGACAGCTGTATGAGTCGTGATGCGTACATTTTGCACTTCTAAAATGCACAATAGTGCATTGTTTTTGTTTGTTTCTTAAAACTAACCAGTTTTACTATTTCTGACCATCTTCATTCATAAGAACAGCTGTCAGCCGACTTACTTTATTAGCAAATTATATTGTGGGTTGTGGTAAATTGTGGTCTGTTAATTAATTTATTAAAATATTAAAATCTCTATTTACCTCATCTCTTGCATGGTTTTTACAGCAAGCTTTGATCCGAGTTATAATTTGCTCACAAACGTGTGCCACCATGACAGCATGATGCATTCCTTCCAATATTGAGTAACTGATGCTACCTGCATACCGAGACAGCGCAGGGAAATAAGGGTGCACCATGCCCCCGCCATAGGCCTTAATGTGAATTACAGCTATAGTGGCGCTTAGACAGTAATTTGGGTGTTATCAAAAGATAGAGCCCAAATTACATTATAAACAACGTACTTTGGCAGCCGAATTAAGTCTTTCACATAAGTCCATGGGGGCCTGGAGGGGGCATAGTAATTACCAACGCCTTAAGTTTTGCAGGAGCAGGATGAGACATTTTTCGGCTTCCAGACACTGTTTTTCATGTATGTATGTATGTATGTATGCACGCATGCATACATACCAGTAAATACTGCCTTCCAGATGTAATAACTTCATGAATAAGCATTTCAGAGGAAAATGGTAGCACAAAAATTCCAATTTATGTAAACGATAATAATCTTAATTGCTGCTGCCAATAAGTATTTTCACAGCAAGTTCAGTCTGTGAATTTGCATTGTTTACTTCTACGGCTCTTTGCTATGGAAGTCTAAATGGGCCCAATTCATCCAAGAGTTTTGCTATAATTTATCTCTATCGGTATTTTGATGCTAGACTTCTCTTTCTTCAGTAGTCACTGAAGGATGGAGGTGCCTGAAAATAAGTTAAAAAAAAAAAATCATTTAAAAAGTAGGTAGTGGTTGACTTACCTCTACTGTGGAGAAATGCAGCCAATACAACTAATATGTACCGTAATACAAATATTAGAATGAGAGGACCAAGAAAGCATAGCCGTGCATGTGGAACGGTGTAACGAATGTTCTAAAAACTACATGAAATGTGCAAACAAATCATATGTAAGGAATAGTCTTTGAAGGGAAGTTGCCTATAGATTTTTTTTTTTATTTTGTTTTTGCACAGTTGTTCTTAAGCTGGATAGTGTATTGGATAAGAAGACCAGGGTTCAAATCTCTGCTCTTCCTGTTCAGTAAGACAGCACCTATTCAGTAAGGAACGGAGGACTCTGAGCTGTATAGGTAAGACTCCCTAACGCTGCTGCCGCTTATAGATCGCCCCCTAGTGGCTGCAGCTCTGGCCTTTTTAAGTCCGCCAGGAGAAAAGTGCGATATAAATGTTCTGTGTCTTGTAAGTTCTACACTTTCATGATTTTATTTCTCCTTGTCCAATAAAATTATCTTTAAACCTCCTACCTGAGGTAAGGCTGTTTCATTACCCACGTTTACCCAATGCATGCAACATTGGGGTGCCTCCTCTCATTTTGTGTAAATTTTCCTCTCCCCCCAGGGGTGTCCCCTGAGATAATTGCTCAGTGGTTCTTTTTCTGGACTGTGACCCAACCTATCCTGAAGAGGATACCCAATCTGTGTGGAGATGGAATTCTCCACCTACCTAATACTGTGGTTGTCTAATAGCAACCCAGGTTTGTAAGAAATACTGTATTTTTGGACTATAAGACACACTTTTTCGCCCCCAAAAGTGGGGGGAAAAAAGTGTGCATCTTATAGTCAGAATACTACATTTTCTGTCTCCCTTGTGCCCTTCAGTGTCCGCTGTGCTTTCTCTTCAGTCCCATTGCTGTTCCTTGCCCCTCTGTCCCCTCCATTGTTGCTGTCTCCTGCCCCTTATGTCCCCTCCAGTGTCGCTGTCCCTGCCCCCGATGTCCCCTCTAGTGAGTATACCCCATGCTCCCCCTCAACTGTCCATTACTTACCCAAGATGAAGGCTGCAGTTGCCGTGAAGTGGCTACAAAGTAGCCACATGGCTTTGAAAAAATGTCAGCAAATCCTAGACCACTAATTACAGCGTTCCCTGCTCCCTCCTCCCTTGCTGATGGCACCCGATGGTTTTCGAGGGTGGGAAAAGTCTCTGTCATTGGGGCCAATCACTGTTCAGTAGCAGGGAGTGCAGGGATTGGCCCCAATGACAGAGACTTGTCCCGCCCTCGAGACCCCGGCTGCTATCAGAGAGGAGACACCTGTGATTGGCGGTCAGCGACAGCGCCCCTGCCTGCAGAGGCTTCCCGTACATCTCCTTGCCTTGTCACCTGGCCCCCTGCCGCCGCACGGAAAATACCCTGGACACCGCTGTCGATTGGCCATACCACCACAAGCCTGCCGCCTGAATTCTGCACATCCAGGCCCCACCTCCATGTCTTCCCCCCGGCAGCCCCGTGCTAGGCCTCAAACCAGAAGCTAAGTTGGTGGCCCCCAGAGGACACCAGTCTGGCTATCCATCCAGCTGCTGGACATCGCAGCTGCCTCTACATAGCAGCCTACATGCCCACTCCTACCTGCCAGCCAGTACAACAGCTCTCCAGCTGCAGGACACCGCATCTTCAACCAGCGATGACTGCAGGCCAGGACCTATGCCAACACAGGTCATCCGGAACCTAGCAGACTCTCTTAGGTCTCCATCAGCAACTATGCAGTCCCCACAGCTTTGATTTTAAATGCATATATGGTCTATGTTCCAGACCCACTAAGCACCACCTGACAAAGAAAACATGGGGACAGAGGACACAGGAAGACACGAGTTACAAGAAAGGCACAAGGGGGAAAATAATTGGCGGAGGGAAGGTCCATAAGATGCCTCTGCACCATGGACGCACCAGTTTAATATAATTTTTTTCACTTCGTTTTTGTCCTCTAAACTTAGGGTGTGTCTTGTAGTCCAGTGTGTCTTTTAGGTATACGGTATCTGTTTTACATATTATATCATTGCCTGGAAATACTGCACTATCTGGCACTCCTGGTGTTTTCTGTTTTCTTTTCCTGGTTCCTGGGGTTCGTCATCCAAATTCCAGCACCTGGCCACCTCTCATTATTTATGGAATAGTCTTTGAGAGGAAGTCCCCTACAGATTTTTTTTTTCTTTTTGCACAGTTCTTTAGCTCTCCTACACTTTAATAATTTTATTTCTCAGTAGATTTGAAACACAAGTTTTAATTACCATCCTTTACCATTACCATCCTTTTTCAGACGGTTCATATGCTAATTTAAATACCGCAGTAGTTCACTTCATCCAATCAAATATGGGTTTACTGCAGCTCTAGGGCTGTAAAAGATTAATTCTTATTTGTTGTACTACGTTAGTAGCCTAAAGCTACATATACCTCTTAGATTTTTCTCATCGCAAATTATTGTTTCAGATTAACGTTAAATTTGCAGAGGAGTCCCCTTACATCTGTGACTACCCCCTTCAGTAATTGGGCAGGCCAGAAAATCTTTGGTTAACGCTGTGTTGTGCCCACTGCCAAACACTTTCTGCTCATCCTTACACTCCTGTCTCCATAGAACAGAACAGGCTGCCATGCAGAAGAATTGTTCCTAATCTTGCACCTCCAACCATCACAAATTACCATTTCAGGCAATATGTATTCTGGGTGTGTATGTAGCTTGTGTAGCTTTAGGCTGTATCCACAGTGGGATGTTGCGTTTTAATGCAACATGAAAGTCGCAACGTTAAAGTCACAACTTGTCTGCGTTAAGAGGTAAACCACTGCAAGCAGTGAGTTACAACGCAACATTTTTCAACGCGACTTTGTCGCACTGTGAACGGCCCATAGAATTAGCATTACAGTGCGGTAAGCTGCGTTATAAGACTTTATAGCGTACGACCATAACGTCCCACTGTGAATGCGACCTTACACTAAATTGTTTAATTAAACATTTTTACCTTGCAATTATGTTTGTTTGATGTAACGGCAACCACTGTATATGGCTGGAGTGGGATGAATCCACTTATCTGGTAAGGTGCATGCACTTCCACAATGGTTAGGTGACTCAACACAAAAGGAGGTCGAAAAAAATGTATAAGTATTTGCCCAACTAAAAGCAGCCGCCATAGCAAGTTGAAAAAAACTATCACTGGGAGAGAGGTATCGCAAACATATACACTTGCTTTTATTACAAGTTTTTATGTACGTGCTGTGAGATTCAGAGCAGATGTCTGCTTGTTTGGAGTATGAATTTGGAAGTTGTCCTGGATAATAACTGCTACTGTTATTGCAAGTTAGCAACACCACAGTTATGCAGTTTTGTTTGGGATTCAAGACTGGAATGTATTGGGAGTCTGGCACAGAGGGGATTAATTGTCTCACGTGCATGAATTGCATAAGTGGCTGCACTCCTCAGCATGCAGCTGGCTGTGTGTGGAGCAAGTAGGCTTCTGAGGAGCTGTGCAGCAGAGAGGCTGCAAAGGTTGTGTGCAGTAGAGAAGCTGCTGAAGTTAGTTAGATTCCAGTACGTATAATCCAGGAGAGGCCTGGAAAGGTGAGTGGCCTAGGACTGCCATTAGGCCTGTGGCAGGGTGTCACTGAAGAGCTAGTGTGGCTGCAGATGGTAACGGGTGGTATGCAGTGTCCCCAAAGATAATCCAAGGTCAAGGTTGGCACAGAAGCAGAGGGCTGTGCATATACTGTCATTGCTAAATACCCAGTGTGGTGGATGGTTTCTATTATGGACATATTGTTGACTAACCAATAAAGCCGTGTTATTTTTCTTTTAACCCTAAAACGACTCACTGGCTGCTATGTAATGGCCCTTTTCTGTTTTGATCTCCTCTACCAACATGAGCTAAACATCTCAACTTCTCCCAGAATATCACAGTGCATTACTTATATTTGTTATTAAAGGTGAGGAAGTTTTTACACTCTGGAGGTTTGTGTTATATTGGAGAAACTGTATACGGAGATGCAGGGCTGTGCCCAGGCAGAGGCGAGAGAGCCTCCAGCCTCAGGGCGCAGTGTAGAAGGGGGTGCACAACTCACTCTGCTTCAAACACAGTAGGGGAATGATAGCTGAGAGAACTTAGAAAATGGTATACATGGTAGTGACTGCAAGCCAGATAACTAGAGATTAAAGTGTTGGGAGCCCTGGGGCGCCTCTTAGTCTAATAGCAATCAGTGTGTAACGGATGGGGGGGGGGGCACTTTGGTGTCTCAGCCTTGGGTGCTGGAGGACCTTGTCCTGGCTCTGCGGAGATGCCTTGCATTGCATTCAAGGCTAAATTAACCAGCATCACATGGCTCCCTGTTAAACCCTGAGACATGGTGAGCAGGCGAGTGTAGGGGGGTTGCCTGGATAGCAGTGGCGGTCCAGTCTCCCATCCCCCCACACTAGCTCTGCATGTGTATGAGGTTTCACCAAGGGTGTTAATTTGTTTGAAATCAGCCTGCACTATCAAGTGTATTTTATTTGAGGTGATGTCTGAGGATCCCCAAGCTGTTTTAACCACTTTACCCCGCGCGGTACAGATATCTCTGTCCCTTTTTCCATCCTTATAAAACCAAGGGACGGAGAGAAATCCGTATCTCCCGCGCTACCGCCGCTGTCCGTGCTCCTGCCGCTCATGCGCGTGCTCCCGCCGATCGTGCACGCTGCCGCCCGCTCGCCCTTGAGAATGAACGGGGAAATCCATTCCCGTTTGTTGATCTAAGCCACCGCAATGATCTGCTGCTTCTATGAGAAACTGCACGATCATTGTGATTTTCCCAGCCTCATAGTGCTTCCTGTAGGCATCCTTCCGGACGCTTACAGGTCGCATGAACAAAACATCACTGTGGCCATCTTGTGGCCAAATAGTAAAACTACACCCTAAAGCATTTTACATATACAAATACATTAGTTTTACACAATAAAATTAACTCGTACCTCCCACACTCCCCATTTTTTTTTTTTTTTGTAATTAAAAAAAAAATACAATTAAAAAAACACCATAAATAGTTATCTTAGTGACTGAACTTTTTAAATATTTATGTCAAGAGGGTATAACACTGTTACTTTATAAACTACGTGTTTGTAAATAGGGATGGATGCAAAATTGAAAAAAATGCACCTTTATTTCCAAATAAAATATTGGCGCCAAACATTGTGATAGGGACATAATAGGGACATAATTTAAACGGTTTTATAACCCGGACAAATGGGCAAATACATTTCATTGGTTTCAATTACAGTAGAAAGGTAGACAGAAGTACCGCTACACCGTACTGAGTGGGACAGTGCAGAAACACGAGTGGCCAAACCCAATGAGCAACAATAGTAAAGGAAGGTCCGCACTGATGTCTCCACTCTGTTTTAATTACAGTAGCATGCATTATTTAAAAACAATAATGGCTGAAAACTGAAAAAAAAAATTTCCTACATTTTTTCCTATTTTCCCATTAAAACACATTTAGAATAAAATAATTCTTGGCATAATGTCCCACCTAAAGAAAGCCTAATTGGTGGCGAAAAAAACAAGATATAGTTAATTTCATTGCGATAAGTAATAATAAAGTTATAGACGAATGATTGGAAGGAGCGCTGAAAGGTGAAAATGGCTCTGGTGTTTCAGGGGTAAAACTCCTCAGTGGTGAAGTGGTTAAGGATCTCTGCCTGGATAAATGGAGCACTGCTAACACATTGCCCTTGCCATAGATATAGGCTAACCAGAGATAATTGGAACGCAAATTATTCTGGCTTGCATGCAAATCGTATGCTGCTTCAAACTGGTCCGGTTAAAGCAAAGGAAGTTATTTTGATTGGTCCTGTTTCAAGCTGCAATTAATTTAGTATGGTTGGAATGTGGCCCCCTGAGGCTTTTTTTCTGCCCCCCCCCCCCCCCCCCTAGACAAAATGTATTACTTATAGATGCGGTCAGCTACATCTTTAAATATTGTTGGTCCACATATAGAATAGCAGTGCTGGCACCACCCATCCACATGGAAGCCAGAAAGCAGTAATTTGCTGGTTTCCAACCAAATTTCACATCACAATTGGATGGCAGGTTGTCACCTGGGTATGCTTCACTGTCTGGCACGCAAAGACTTCTACATCATCTTATGTATACTCCCGCCCCCCAGCAGTTTGAATTATGTTGACCCGGCCCTCGACCCAAAAGTTTGGGGACCCCTGGCATAGACGTATTTATTACTTCCTAAGTAGTGGGAAACAAATGGAAATAAAACATAAATCACTTTAAAGAGAACCCGAGGTGGGTTTGAAGAATATTATCTGCATACAGAGGCTGGATCTGCCTATACAGCCCAGCCTTTGTTGCTATCCCAAACCCCCCTTAGGTCCCCCTGCACTCTGCAATCCCTCATAAATCACAGCCACGCTGCTGACAAACAGCTTGTCAGAGCTGGCTGTGTTTATCTCTATAGTGTCAGTCTGCTGCTCTCCCCGCCTCCTGCAGAACTCCGGTCCCCGCCTGCATCCCTTCCCTCCCTGCTGATTGGAGGGAAGGGATGGGGGCAGGGACCGGAGCTCTGCAGGAGGCGGGAGAGCAGCTGAGACTGACACTACAGATGTAAACACAGCCTCACATCGTGGCTGTGATTTATGAGGGATTGCAGAGTGCAGGGGGACCTTAGTGGGGTTTGGGATAGCAACAGAGGCTGGGCTGTATAGGCAGATCCAGCCTCTGTATGCAGATAACATTCTTTAAACACACCTCGGGTTCTCTTTAAGTAGCCTTAGGCCTGGGGCACGCTGGCATCGCTTTTTGGAAATCCCAAAAATGCATGCAATTTCCACATCATGAAAGTCCAAGTTTTCAATGTGATTCGCAGAGTGATTGCCATTGAATGCAATTGCTCTGGAATCACTTTTAAAATGCTGCATGCATTGCTTTGCAATCCCTCCACCATTGTAATGTTATATGTGCAATCACCCCCATGGTTCTTCTATTGCAGTACTTGGCTGATTCCCCGATGATCGGCAAGCACTGCAAATGCACTGCCAGTGAGCCCCATGTCTTTGAATCCAACGGTGGCAGTCCCCGAACAGCGGTGATGTATATATAACCACCTGTGCTCCAGCGGCTTTCCAATGGGCTGCGGCAGAAATAGCCGAGCCCGATCAGGTCCACTCTTCTGCACAGACGACTCATCGGGCTTTGCTATTTCTGCCGGAGCACGACCGGAGAACCGCTACTTCACCTGTGCTGGAGTAGGAAAGGTCAGTAATGCAGGGGCTCCTGCGTTACAACCGACATCCTTGCCGGCTATTTTTTCAGGTAGTTGCCAGTGCTGGATCCCGGAGGGTGAAGAGGATGGACGAAGCCTTATTAGGATTAAATATGGTAGCCTCCATATGCTT
The DNA here is from genome assembly GCF_040937935.1 of Hyperolius riggenbachi. NCBI lineage: Eukaryota > Metazoa > Chordata > Amphibia > Anura > Hyperoliidae > Hyperolius > Hyperolius riggenbachi. Next base: position 148,388,087 of record NC_090657.1, on the reverse strand, counting down.
CTCACTTTGTGTCCTTTAATACATTCATGGCAAAAGCATTCACTGCTAACACTATTTGGATCTTGTTAAGAAAACAGTATTAAAATAAATGCATGAAGCATCTGAGGTGGTAAAATTGTATTTATTGCGACGATCCAGCTGTAAAGGGAACAGAATTGCCAATTGGGTCAGGTTTCTTCACTTCCGAGGATTCTGCTACTTGTGAAGCTGATAAGTCTGTGAAGAGAAATGCATTTAGTTAAAACGGATCTATACTCCTATTGCATAGTTCCATCTATTTAAGAAACCTTTCCTATCATCACTAAAATCATGCTAGCCTTTTATCCCCACTTCTTCTATACAGATGTGGTTTCCTTGCAGCGTGTACAGAGATTATATGGAATTCCATAAGATCTTTTAATGCTGGCAACCTACGGTATGTAGCTAGAGTATAGAAACATTCTCTATATTATACATGTCAAACTCTGGCCTGTGGGCCAATTCTGGCCCTCAGGGCCATTATATTTGGCCCTCAAGTGGTTTCCTCACTTTGCATTATGTGTGGCCCACTCTAGTCCACCAGGGAAGATATATTGGCGGTGAAGCCATAGAACACCAGTGAAGCCATGCGCAATACTGTCACGCCGTGATGACGACTAACGCTATCTTTCAGGAAGAGAGAGCCCAACACTCGGTCCCGGTGTTGCCGGGAGCCATTTCTGCGGAGGGACTGGGAGAGGAGCCAAAAGGATGCCGAGGGAACTCCCGGCCTACGGTGGGCTGTAAAAAGCCCCAGGTAAGTTCAGATTTTGCTTTTGTTCACTGCTCAGAGTCCCTTTAAGCTATCTAGAAAACACAACTGTTTAACCAAGTTTGTCGAATAGCTCCGAAAAGCTCTTTTGCATAGATTACTCAAGTGTTTTAACTCTTCCTGTACTGGAAAACAAAATGAGACATTTTTTCTTTGCAACTAATGTTTTATTTGTTATCTGTACTACACGTACAATTCATTATCTCATAAGTTTATTTTGCTTCAGGTTTGCTTTAACACACATTGGCCTTACCAATTTTAGTACAGGATTTTGTCCCACAAGTGTTTGGGCAACATTTCTCGTTGTTACTGCAGCCGTCATCCATCTCGCACACAGCCATACATTCTCCTAAAGTTGCATCTAGTACCTCAGGGCAGGGATCTGCATCTGGCAGACCTACCATCAAATAAAAAAAAATCAGGGTGGGTGGAGCTCAATAAACACTGTGTCAGGTTAATTGTGAACAGAATCTAACACTAAAGGTGCATACACACATCAGACTATAGTCTTTTGAAACTGAAAGATCGCAGACCAATCTTACCACCCTTCATGTAGTATGAGAGCCATACTCTACACAGTCTATTCTATGGAGCTGAGCTCCACATCAGAAAAAAATCTTTGCAAGATGCTGCACACACAGATGCTGTACAGACACAAAAGATCAGTATCTGCAAAAGATCTGTTCCTGCCAAAAATCCATTCCTGCAATTTGCAATGATAGTCTATGAGATCTGCAGATCATCATACACACATGATTTAACTGACATTCATCTGCAGATCAAGCAATCATCCGCAGATCTGAAAATCCATCCTGGTGGATCTGATCTGCAGATGAATGTCAGTTAAATCATGTGTGTATGATGATCTGCAAATCTCATAGACTATCATTACAATTTGCAGGAATGGATTTTTGGCAGGAACAGATCTTTTGCAGATACTGATCTTTTGTGTCTGTACAGCATCTGTGTGTGCAGCATCTTGCAAAGATTTTTATCTGATGGGGAGTTCAGCTCCATAGAATAGACTGTATGGCTCTCATACTACATGAAGGGTGGTAAGATTGGTCTGTGATCTTTCATTTTCCAAAGACTATAGTCTGATGTGTGTATGCACCTTAAAAATGTCACTGAGAGGTATACTTAAAGGGGAACTGAAGAGAGAGGTATATGGAGGCTGTCATGTTTATTTCCTTTTAGACAAAACCAGTTGCCTGGCAGCCCTGCTGATCCTCTGCCTCTAATACTATTAGCCATAGCCCCTGAACAAGCATGCAGCAGATCAGGTGTTTCAGTGGTTCAGACTTATAAGTCTGATCTGACAAGACTAGCTGCATGCTTGTTTCTGGTTTTAATCAGATACTACTGCAGAGAAATAGACCAGCAGGGCTGCCAGGCAACTGGTATGATTAAAAGGAAATAAACATGACAGCCTCCATATACCTCTCTCTTCAGTTCCCCTTTAAAGCGGTATAAAACCCTGACATAATATTCAATAAAAACATGTTTTCCTACTTTTTATATGCCATACGGTTATCATATTTGCATTTGTGTATAAGTATTATTCATTTAGAAATTACAAGTTCCCAAAACTACAGTTTTTTTTTACCTTGGGAGCTGCCTCTGCATTTTATTCATAACTGGTTTTATTCATTATGTATTGAAGGCAGAAATGCTTTGTGTCTCTCTGACCCCATTCACACCGGAGCGTCTTGCTGCGATTTCGGCAAAACGCTCAATCGCTAGCGCTTTTTGTAATGAAACCCTATGGGCTCATTCTTACTTGGGCGATTTGCGCTAATTGCCGCAAATCGCCCAAAACCGGGCAAAAATGCCAAATGCAAATGCGTCGCCTGCACCATTTTCAGGCGATTTCCCCGCTATCACGTTTCAGTGCTATAGAAGTGCTAAACGCGATAGCGACAATCGCCGCACTGTACAGTGATTTTTTCCCGTGTGAAATCGCGGAAAAATCACTCCTGCAAAACGTCGACAATCTTTTTTGCGTTTTGAAAACGCAGGTGTGAATAGAGCCTCTGTGTCCAGGAGCTTCTGTACAGTCAGAGAATGTGTCACATTCCTCACTTGATACAATTAAGTAAACACAAGATAACATTATCTAACGTTCGGATGCATCCAGATTTCTCTGCACTGAACTTTAAAGTCCTGTGTGTAACCCTTTGAATGCTGGTCTAATAAAAAAAATGCTAGTAGTATACAGTATAATATGCTGTAAATCATTTTTTAGAGCAAATAAGAAATGCTGGGTTTCATTCTGATTTAATGCTGCCCAGGTGAATGAATTGCACACCTGAAACAAGCATGCAGGTGGTGTGGACTGACTTCAGTGAAAGCACCTGATCTGCATACTTATTCTGGGTATAGATGATCAGCGGGACAGCCAGTAAAAAAACATTGTTTTGAAGAAAATAAATATGGCAGCAGTGGCAAATCTAGGGAAAACTGCACCTATTGAAAACAACCCCTGGGGAAAGGCAAGGGGGGTGAACTCCCTCCAAATATTGTAACATGAAGTTAAGTATGGCCTGTAAGAATGGAGTATTGCGATAGGTGAGCCTATAAATATCCCCCAATAACACTTAGGCAGCTTGTTTACCTAAAAGATGTAACCATGCAGCAGAATGTACCCGAGATAAAAACTAGAATCTGTATGGAGAACACCAGGGATGCTAAAGAGCCGTGCCCCCAGTACAAGGCACCCATGGCACATGCCATACCTGCCGCTGGACTTGGTAAAGAGGTTACTGCATATGGAAAATGAGGCTGCTAATGGGGTGCAACAATGGAAGAGGAAAGCTTTTCCCAAGAGAGCTGTACTTGAAAGAGGAAGGCTGTTGTACCTTTTGTACTACTCAAGGAACAGGGGGTTGCACTTATAATGAGAGGTCACCCGCTACACATGGAAGGGGATGCAGAAGAATGTTGGCCTAGGAGCAGTCTGTGCAAATCCAACAGTCAATATGGTGGACCTCAACCTGGATGTCAGTCGCCACTCACTCCTCCTACTCTCATCAATCCTTACACTTGTGTACCCTGTAGTGTGCTTGGGAGATGAGCAGAGACAGATGATATGGAGTGGGCTTGCCAAGAAGTAATGTTTGGCATTTGAGTCAACACTCTTGCACATGCATTGACAGTCAGATTTGCTCTGGCTTTCAAACGTGAGATTATGGCAGGGTACTAAGTAGGAGGGGAAGCTGGAAAACATGGTGAGTAACCAGCATTATCTTCATAGTAATAATTTTGACCTCACGTCAGATGGACTTAGAAGTTCCTGAAAAATTGTTATAATAATGTATCAGTACTGCATAAATCTTTTTTTATATTTTTTTCATTTTTTCAGCATTAGAGCCCTTCCATATGTAGAAACTTTTTCTGTAAATGACAGGAGCTGTCTAGATGAGCACTTTCAGTGAATCTCAAGAAAACCATAATTACCAGTTACCCTCCTCTGGGACGAGTATCTACGTCACTGAAAATCTCATTTGAGCTCCCAGGGGCGTAGATCCTCGTCCCTGTCTGTTTGCTCTCTTTGCGCCCACAGTAGTGAACAGATTGGTCAATGGGAAAATATGTTCCTAAACCCAATCCAAGTGTTTAAAGTTGAAATGATTGCTGTTGCAACGAACAAAAGTAATCATTCCATTGTAAATAACAGTAACTGCTTTTTCCTGTTGGCTGGAACCTAGCCTGAGCTGTGTTCTAACCAGACAGGAAAATGTGTGGACAAAAAGAATATTGCAATAAAAAAAATTAAATATACATTTCCTATCCCTATCTCTATAACAAGCCCAATAATAATTATGCCCCTATAAAACAATTGGAAAAATACAAACAAACAAAAATGATGGAATTTAACCTTTCACCTCAAAGGGTTTTTCCTCTCAAAAAAACAGCAATTTTCACCAGTCAGCGCTCCTTCCATTCATTCACCTACTTATCACAATGAAACAATCTATATCTTGGTTTTTTTGCCACTGATTAGGCTTTCTTTGGGGGGTACTTTTTGCTAAGAATTATTTTATTCTAACTCAGTTTTAATGAGAGTAATAAGAAAAAAAATTGACAAAATTCATTATTTCTCAGTTTTCGGCCATTATAGTTCCAAAATAAAACATGCTACCGTAATTAAAACCCACACATTTTATTTGACCATTTGTATCGCTTATTGCAACGTTTAAAATTTTTCCCTAGTACAATGTATGGCGCCAATATTTTATTTGGAAATAAAGGTGCATTTTTTAAGTTTTGTGTCTATCCCTATTACAAGCCCATAATTTAAAAAGTAATTGTAGTATACAGTTTTTGTATACATATTAAAAAAGTTCAGTCCCTAAGGTAACTATTTATGTATTTTTTTTTTTATTTGTAATTTTTTTTTAATAAAATAAAAAATAAAAAATGGTAACTTTTAGGGGAGTGTGGGAGGTCAGGAGTTAATAAAAAACAAAAGTAACTAGGGATGATAAACTGAAAAATAAAAAAGGGGGATGTAATATTACAATTTGGCCACAAGATGTCCTCAGTGGTGACTTCAGCGTATTGGAGAAGAGGTGCCAAAAGGATAAAATCAATTGTTAAAAGGTTTAAAAATGCTTTGGAGGCAGTTGGTGGACTTACCTCCTGTAAGCAGACACAACAAGCTGTGTATTCAAAAAACAAAGTAGATTTATTGGTACACTCCGGGGACATTCACAACACGTTTTGCAGGTTAAACCAAAGTGGTCGTTTGCCATGTGTAGGGGGGGGGAAGAAGTGACCAGGGATGAGGTTATGGTAAGCACAGTGCTCAAACAGAACAATGTAGCCAGTGGTTATAAAGGGGGGAGGGGTTATGGTATAAACAAGAGCATAGTGCAGTAGTGGTTTCTGGGTAGGGTAGGTCTGGGAGGCTGGGTATAGAATATGTGACAATAATGGCATATTAAAAATAACATTGCAGTGTAGCAAAAGGAAAAAGTAATCAACAGTGCAAAGACCTTATGTAAATGTAATGGCGTGGGTTCCTGCTTCAGGAAAACACATTAGTGTGACAGGATAGAAGAATTAGATAGAGTAGTAGCCATTGCAACTCGCCAGCAGTCTGTCCGGGTATCACCTGGCGCCTCATTGCCAAGGTGTCCTGGATCTGCCGTTTAAACGTGTGAAAGATCTGCCCCTTAGCCAATTCGGAGAGGGGGCGTGTGTGGGTATTCTCCCACTTGATGCGACTCTAGCGTCGCACGTATGACGAGGCGGGTGGACGAGACTATGCGGCAAATATGTCGCATACAGAAGACATCCGGGGAACGGCGGGCGTGAGTATCCTGATGTCATGCACTGCTAATGCGCATGCGTTGGTGCTCCGTCCGCCATGTTAAAGAGGGCACTGAGCGCGGCCCGAGTATGTACTCTATAGGATGCCATGTAAAATATAAAATATAAAAAAGTAATTTAAAAAACATACTGCAATTATGAACCAGGAGGTGCACCCACCATCCTGTAGATTTAAGAATTTGTTGGAAATGTTTTTATATATATGTGGCTAGGTATTTATTCTATAATGCTCTAGCATGGAGTAATGGTGCCCTCTAGTGGGCATAAATGATAAAGGGAGTTAATATAGATCAGTGCTGTCCAACTTCACGGGCATGGAGGGCCATTTTTTTTTTCAGACCCCATGGTGGAGGGCCGAAGTTTCTTGCTAGAGCCGCAGACAATTAGATTGGCAGCACTTTCCACAAAATGCAATTCAAGATTTCGGTGAAGTTGTGTGGCGCACGCAATGCGCCGAAAAACATGAGGGTTCCGTTGTGCGTAGAGTGGTGCGCGTAGCGCGCCGTGCCGAAAAATGCGTGTATCCATGGATCAGAATGTGGGTGTGGCCACGTGTGGAGACAAATTTACATGAACTTAGCAATGTGGGACATTAGATTAGGACAGTGGTTGCGAACCTTTTGGAGGCCGAGTGCCCAAACTGCAACCCAAAAGTCACTTTATCTATCTATAGCAAAGTGGCAACAGCAATTTAAACTACATACAAACGTTTTAACTCATACATGAACATTATGAAAAATCAAAGTTTAAAATAAACTGTGAAGATAAACATTTTCATCCATCCTACTCCTGAAAAATGTATTCTTTATTTTTTATTTTTTTTTTACAACTGCCCAGTTTTATTTTCCGTTTTAAAAAGCTAAAAAAGTAGGTTTAATGCTATTGTCTCATGATGGTTCAGCTTTTTCCATAGTCTCGCAGTTAGCAATCATGTGACCCCCAACAAGACAAATTCAGCAATCATGAGGCCCCCAACAAATCATGAGGCCCCCAACAAGACAAATTCAGCAATCATGAGGCCCCCAACAAGACAAATTCAGCAATCATGAGGCCCCCAACAAATCATGAGCCCCCAACAAGACACATTCTGCAATCATGATGCCCCCAACAAGACAAATTTAGCAATCATGAGGCCCCCAACAAATCATGAGGCTCCCAACAAGACACATTCAGCAATCTTGAGGCCCCCAACAAGACAAATTCAGCAATCATGGTGCCCGCAACAAATAATGAGGCTCCCAACAAGACACATTCAGCAATCTTGAGGTCCCCAACAAGACAAATTCAGCAATCATGATGCCCCCAACAAATCATGAGGCCCCCAACAAGACAAATTCAGCAATCATGAGGCCCCCAACACGACAAATTCAGCAGTCATGAGGCACATAAATAGACAGCATTTCACATAAATAGGCAGAATGCCCCTTTAATATGGTAGACACCTCTCGCCTGGCTTCTAAATTCTCCTCTACTGGCTGCTGTGCCTGGCTGGCCTGGCATTACTGTTTTCGGCCGCATTGGGGATGATGTGTGGGCTGAAAGGCTTTGCGGTGATGCTGTGGCCGGGCTGGCGGTGATGCTGTGGTGTGGCCGGATGAGGTAGTGACAGGTGCCCCCCAGTTGAGGTAGTGACAGGTGCCTCCCCAGTTAGATAGTGACAGGTGCCCCCCCCCCCCAGCTGAAGTAGTGACAGGTGCCCCCCCCCCCCCAGTTAGATAGTGACAGGTGTCCCCCCAGTTAGATAGTGACAGGTGCCCACCCAGTTAGATAGTGTCCCGCCAGTTAGATAGTGACAGGTGCCCCCCCCCCAGTTAGATAGCGAGAGGTGTCCAGTGCCTCCAACCCTCCAGTTATCTCTGCCGAGCGCTGCCCGCCAATGCCTTCTGTGTCCCCGCTGGTGCTGCCTCACAGCTCAGAACTCACAGATTGCGGCGACTGAAGCAAGCAGAGTGCGCATGGCACCCGCGCGGCTGAACTTCACATGCGGAAGTGACTAATGATGTCACTTCCGCATGTGACGTACTCTGTGTATGTGGGTACCATGCGCACTCTGCTTGCTTCAGTCGCCGCGATCTGTGAGGTCTGAGCTGTGAGGCAGCGGGGACACAGGAGAGGGAACTATATGAGGGAGCAGGCATAGTGCCCATAGCGCAAGCCATGCCTGCATCTCAGGGAGAAGAGCGGGCCGCAGCAGGAGGCCTGGCGGGCCGAATGCGGCCAGCTGGCCGCCAGCTGGACAGCGCTGATATAGATCTAAGTTTAGCTCAGTATCTAGGCAGAAACTGGTAAGGTAGAATTAGATGATGAGATAGTGAAAAAGGTCGGTAGTATTGGATAGGGGTATTCAATGTAAAAATTATGAAGATATAAAAAATTGTAAAACATGTTTTTAGAACATACTCATGTCTATAAATGAACTAAAAATAAAAAGCTTGTGAAGTTATTAGAGGGATAAAATAATACAGTATTTAGAGAAAGGGAGCAAGCAGAAGATAAAATCAGATATAGACATAAAAAATACATAAAACAAGATGCATAAAAAAAGGGTTACTGGAGTGCCCAGCAGACATAAAGCAAGTATGATAAAAGAGGCGACTGGATAAAAAATATTATTGGTATTTTTGATTTAGTGAATTTCCTCAAGTATTTCGTTGAGGCCCTCCGGCACGGAAACGGCTGGGTGCTAAGAGGCTGCGTAAGTAAGGTGCTCTTCTAAAAGTGATGGCCGGTGTTTGTGGAATAGACGGTCGGAGGTATGGATCCTGTAGCAGAATCTCCCATCTCTTGTTCAGGATGGATCAGATTTGGGGGTGTTGAGCATTGTATCATGTGATAAATCGTGGCTGATTGGTTGTGATCAAATCAGTGAAATTGGCAGATGGAGTTGGATTTCTTTATTTTAGCTTTAAATTTTGCATCTTTTGAGTTTTTTTGGGTACTTACGTGAAATAAATTTTTCTGTGAGAATTTCAGATTGTGTATCATAATCTTCAATATCTGTACAATTTTTATGTATTCTTTTGAACTGACTATATGGAGTATTAATGGTCCAAGGGCGATGATGGAAGCTATCAAAATGAATATAATTGTTTGCATCCACCTTTTTAAAATAAGTCTTGGCTTTAATACGGCTCGATTCAATGAATAGGGTGAGATCCGGAAATTCTATAGTAGTAGGGTTGTTGTGAGAAGTGAATTGTAAACATTTGAGTTTTATAATTTATAAAGATGGGGATGAGTTCAGTGTCACCTCTCCATATGAAGATGAGATCGTCGATGTAGCGTTTGTAAAAGACAATATTCTCTATGAATGGATTATTGGGATGCATTTTTTGAAGTTCTAGGAGGCCCATGGACAGATTTGCATAGGATGGAGCGAACGACGACCCCATCGCTGTGCCATTTGTCTAATGGTAGACCTTGTCGATAAACGTGAATGTTTTGTAAAATAAATTTGGTGCATTGGATTAAGAAGGATTGTTGACTGTGGGGCATAGACAAGTTAGTGGACAAAAAATGTTTAATAGCAGAGAGGCCATAGGAGTGCGGTATGTTTGTATATAATGATGTAACGTCACATTTGAGCCATAGATAATTATCACACCAACTAATAGTGCCAAGGACGTTAATGAGATGGGAGGAGTCTTTTAGGTAGGAGTTGAGAAATTGCACATGGGGTTGTAAGTGATGATCCACACACCGTGATAAATTGCTAGTGAGGGAGTTAATGCCGGATATGATGGGACGTCCAGGTGGTCTATGTAAGGTTTTTTGGATCTTGAGTAGATAGTAAAAAAATTGTGTTTTTGGGTGGGGATTGATAATATAGTTCCTTTCATTTTTGGAAATATTGTTGAGTAGGACTTCATTGATGAAGGATTTTAGGTTCTTATTGAGTTCTAAGGTAGGATCTGTGTCTAGGATCTCATAATATTTTTCATCGCCTAAAAGACGGTCCACTTCCTCCAGGTAGTCTTTTGTATTTAGAATGACAATCCCTCCCCCCTTGTCTGCTGGTTTAATGATTAAATTGTGATTTTTCTGGAGTGATCTGATGGCTGCCTTTTGTGGGCGGGAAAGATTAGACGAGGTTTTGGAGCTGTTGGTGTGAAGAGTCTGTAGGTCATGAAGTACTATGGAATAGAATGTGTCGATGTGATTACCTTTAGATGCCACAGGATAGAAGTGTGATCTGCCTTTGAGTTGTGTGGTGATGAATTGCTCTGAACTAATTTAAAGGAATACTATCGATGTATGCATTTATTTTTAAATGCTGTATGTTGTAGCACACATTAGGACAAGTACTAGGAGCAATTTGATTCCTCACACAGCTGTTCCTCTCAGCTGTAAAATCCTCCGTCAGTTTTGGCCGTCAGTGTTTGATACAAATGTATCTAATACTGACTGCTCCCAGAGGGCTAAGCCCATGTCTGCACAGGGGAGTTGCTATCAACTCCTCAGTTTATAGTTTAATTATCACCTTGCTGAAAGAATCTTATTGATATGGTGGTAAGGGGTTAAAGATTCTAGCAATGTGTGTTTATTATCTTTGCTTCTCTTGACTGATAAAGATACTAATAATGCTAATTGTAGACAGTGGTCTGCCCCTCTCAGCAGCTTGTAAAGTGGATGCAGCCTGGAGTGAATCGCCACAAGCAGGCAGCCAGACTGAGTGTAAACACAGACTATTGTTTATAGCTAGTTATATTCCAGCAATATTCCAGCTCATTTAGTTACCTGTTACCACCTCAGATCAGCCTATTTCTCCTCATGTCTGCTGCATGCTGTGAGTGACACTGAAATATATTTGTGAGCTGTGTGACAGAGTAACCAAGCAGCTCAGGGTGACCCAAACTACTATGAGCTGTGTGAGAAATGAATTTTTAAGCAGGGATAGCAAGAGAGAGACCTGGGTGAATAAATAAAGTGCCCCTAGCACTAGTGGTAATGTGTACACTAATATACAGTATTAAAAAAAAAAGTCGTTTCAATCGATAGTACTCCTTTAAGCAGGGGATATTGTGCAGAGCGGTAATGATTCATTGTTGGTGATGATGAGGGCCCTGGGGTCCATGGTAGGTGATGGGTTCAGTTTCTTTATTGCAAAATGCTGTTTTAGTGTTAGTTTGCGGATGTAAGCGTTCAAGTCGGAGAAAATCTCGAAAATATTTGACTGATTGGTTGGACAAAAGGATATCCCTTTTTCAAGTAACGTAGTTTCACTCTGGGAAAGTAAGTGGTCCGACAAATTGAAAATGCATTGGGTCTGTGTATTAGTGGCTATGGATTTGTTGGTTAGTGTTTGTTTCGTTTTTCTTTTACCTCGCTTCCCTCTTTTTCTGAGTCTGGTAGAGGCCTTTTTTTCTTTGGTTGTAATATCATGCAAGATACTTTTGGACTGGGTAGTTGGGTTGAAAGTATGTTCTGGGATAGAGTTAGGGCAAGGTCTAAAAAAGAGGAGGTGAGGGTTGTGTTGAAATTGGCCATGGTCATCTGTGGGATGGTAGGATTGTTTTCATTTGATTGAAAAAAATTGTTGATAGAGGTTTGAGAGGAACTGGGTGGTTGTTTCATGTTTGGATTTTTATTTGCTGATGGCGAGGTTTTTTCATCGATAACTGGACTAGGTTGGGAACTTTCGTGGATAGAGAAGTTAGGTGATATGGGATCTAATCCGCAAACACTGATTTGAGAGGCTCTGATTGATGAGTTATGTTCCGAACCTTGTCGTAGGGGGGAGAGATTGTCATTCCCATTGGGTTCTAATGTTTTTGTCGGTGTTGTGGGAACTAGAGACGGCGGAGGATTTTTGCCGGCAAAATTGTATTCTGGATTTGATGAAGGTCGGTTTGTCAGCTCCAGTACGTTGGGTGGATGTAATTGATTTAGAAGGTTCGGGATGGACGTCAGGGGTGACCAGTTTTTTGTTGTTGTGACGGCGTGGTTTGGGGTTTTTATGGGGCCAGTGTTGTAGTTAAAGGGAACCTGAAGTGAGTAAAATTATTTAAAATAACCATATGACGTAGCTGTAAATGAATATTCCATACTAACCTCACCACCAGTTCCTCTCAGAAGCTCACCATTTTCTTCTTACAGTGATCCCTCCCAGGACTGACAATATTTTGTCAGAACTGAAATATACCAGTTGCTGTCAGTTATATATCAGCAGCTGTCAGTTACAACTCAATGTGTAAGGTAATGTCCATGTTTCCCTATGGCTCAAGTGGATATTACAGTTTAACAGTGTGCTGACCAGGAAGCTGTTATGGGGTAATGGCCATTTTTAAAATGGAGGACGGAGAAATCCATTGATCACAGCGGACAAATGGGGCGCAGGAGAGGAGAAAGAGATTGAGTAGTAGACTACACAGGAGATAAGTATGACCTGTGTATTGTTATTTTGAGTTTATATTTTTGGATCAGATTCTCTTTAAAGGGGATGAACTGTAGACAAAACCTTGTCATCAACCTCAATAGGCATGTATTGACCCAAATCATTCAATAACCAATTAAAACATCAGTTTATTATAAATCTTAAAAAAAATAAAACATAAAATCACATAAATACAAATACACAGTATCCGCAAAGCCATTACAGCAAAGTCAGGATTAAACAGTTTACAAACATTATGTATAGTTCCCAATAAGACCATGAAACTGGAAATTGTCCCTTATATCATGTCCACCATTATATAAGTATGGAAATCCTCTTTGGGACAAATATATCCATTTTTTTAACACTTAGTTTATGTATAGCCGAGGTAAACAATCAATTTTCTCGACGTGTTTTGTGAAACATGGGACCATATAATATTTACTTCTTCAGGAGTACTGAATTTACCGGCTAAATTCTATCACGTAATTAGCTGGAATCCAGGTCGGACTGGGACCCTGGGGACCCACCAGAGAAATTTCAACCTGAGGCCCACACATCCCATGATCGCGTTGAAAAGCGGCGTGACCATGCACCTGAAGGTGGGTGTGGTCATGATGTATCATGGACAAGGCCAAATGTACATAGCAGCATTGTAATTGAGACACACGCTGCCTAGCAAATCTTTGCATAGTATTTATATAAAGTAATATTAATATAAATTAATGTCATATTTACCATACATATGAAATTGATTACATTGTGAGCTCCTCTGAGGACAGTCAGTGACATGACTATATACTCTGTAAAGTGCTGCAGAAGATGTCAGTGCTATATAAATACATAATAATGATATGGTAGGACATTAGACTATGACTATGGTAGGGATTAGACTGTGAGCTCCTCTGAGGACAGTAAGTTACATGACTATGCACACTGTACAGTGCTGCAGAAGATGTCACTGCTATATAAATACATTATAATAATATGGTAGGACATTAGACTAGGACTATGGTAGGATTAGAGTGTGAGCTCCTCTGAGGACAGTCAGTGACATGACTTTGTACTCTGTAAAGTGCTGCTCAAGAAACCCTCCCTCGACCCCTCGCTACCCTCCAACTACCGCCCGATCTCCCTCCTCCCCTTCGCCTCAAAACTCCTTGAGTGTCTGTTTCACAAACGCCTGACCCAGTACCTCAATGCCAACTCACTACTAGACCCACTGCAATCTGGATTTCGGCCTGCCCACTCAACCGAAACGGCTCTCACCAAAGTGGTCAATGACCTTGCCTTAGCTAAAGCTGAAGGTAAATACACCATTCTCCTCCTCCTTGACCTTTCAGCAGCTTTTGATACAGTAGATCATCCCCTACTCCTCCAGTCCCTCCAATCCATGGGCATTCACGATCTCGCCCTGACCTGGCTTTCATCCTACCTCTCCAACCGCTCCTTCACGACCTCCTTCAATGAGTCCTCGTCCACCCCCAACCACCTCTCAGTGGGAGTCCCCCAAGGCTCGGTCCTTGGCCCCCTACTGTTCTCCCTATACACATCCTCCATTGGCAAGGTTATCTCCTCCATGGGTTTTAACTATCATCTGTATGCAGATGACACCCAAATCTATCTCCACACCCCTGACATATCCAACACTACCATGAACAAGGTCTCCTCCTGCCTATCTGCCATCTCCTCCTGGATGTCCGCTAGGTTCCTAAAACTAAATCTAGACAAAACGGAATTTATGATCTTCCCACCCCGGTCATCCCTGGACCTCCCAGATGTGCAGGTCACTGTTAACAACACTACTATTCACCCTACCTCTCAAGCCCGCTGTCTGGGTGTCACCCTGGACTCCGCACTCTCCTTCACTCCCCACATCCAAAACCTCACAAAGTCCTGCAACTTCCACCTTCGTAACATCTGTAAGATTCGCCCTTTCCTGACCCCTGCCACCACCAAACTCCTCATCCATTCCCTCATAATTTCCCGCCTCGACTACTACAATGCCCTTCTGTCTGGACTCCCTAAGACCCGAATAGCCCCACTGCAGTCCATCATGAATGCGGCTGCCAGAATTATCCACTCCTCCCATCGCTCCACCAGGGCGGCTCCCCTCCGTGAATCCCTCCACTGGCTTCCTATCCAGTCCAGAATCAGATTCAAGATATTGTGTCTGACCTACAAATCCATCCACAAAACCTGTCCAACCTACATTTCTGATCTTACTCAGAGATACACACCAAGCCGCTCACTCCGCTCCTCCAATGAACTTCGCCTGACCGTCCCCCGCATCACCCAGTCCCATGCACGCCTCCAAGACTTCTCAAGAGCCGCTCCGACACTATGGAACTCCCTACCTCCACCCATTAGGGCAGCCCCCTCCTTCAACACCTTCAAGAAGGCCCTCAAAACTCACCTTTTCACTCTTGCCTACCACCCCTCACAATTGCTCTAAACCCACAGCCGAACTCTGGTCCCCTACCTCTCGTGTCCCTACCTCTCCCTCTAGATTGTAAGCCTTTGGGCAGGGTCCTCACTCCTTTTGTGTCCTACCTGATCATGCACCTCTATTACTGTGCACCCATGCTATGCATTTGAGTGAACCTAACTTGCCTAACTCCATGCTCCCATCCAGTGACTGACTAAGCATTACCTTGTACTCATACTGTGCTGTGTGATCTGGTTTTCTTGTATTCCTGTATTGTCATATTGCTGTTTGTCACCCCTAAATATTGTCTGTAACCTAAATTAATGTCCAGCGCTGCGTAATATGTTGGCGCTTTATAAATACAACAAATAAATAAATAAATAAATGTCAGTGCTATATAAATACATAATAATATGGTAGGGCATTAGACTGACAGAATTAGATTGTGAGCTCCTCTGAGGGCAGTCAGTGACATGACTATGTACTCTGTAAAGTGTTGCAAGAGATGTCAGTGCTATACAAATACGTAATAGTAATATGGTAGGACATTAGATTATGACTATGGTAGGAATATATTGTGAGTACCTCTGAGGATAGGCAGGGACATGAATATGTACTCTGTAAAGTGCTGCCAAAGCATAGTCCACTATGACCATCCCCCAGAACAACTCCCTGTCCCTAGGGGCCTCCTTGTGTGTCATTGCCAGCACCGCTCCAACCGACCCCCCCACAACACACACAGTCTGGTCACCCCCCCAAAAAAAACACGCCATCTCACCCATCCCCTACTCAACCACAACAACTCCCTGTTCCTGGGGGCCTCCTTGTGCATCATTTGCTGCCAGCACCGCACCAACCCCCACAATACACAGCTGGCCCTGGGGCCTCATCCTCCTCCCTGTGTGTATGCAATTGGCGTCAACCAGGCCCAGGCCAACCCACCACTAACACACTGCATTGTGTGCCACTGGGACTGCCATCATCCACCCATCATGATGCCCATATGTTGGCCTGGCTGGCAGGCCTGCCTCACAGCAGGCAGGCCACAGCCGGAAACCAGAGGCATCAACTCCCCAGTTCCCACACATCTCCTGCCTCTTCACCAGCCAGCCCACTAGGGTGGCCACTTGCCGAACCCCAAAAAGGAGAACATCGTACCGAGGACAGTGGCGCACAATAGTCCACATGATGGAGGGCCGGCCGACCACAAAATGCAATGAGATTGGCAGCAGATTTTCCCACAAAATGCAATGAGATTGGCAGCAGATTTTCCCACAAAATGCAATCAGATTGGCAGCAGATTTCCTCACAAAATGCAATCAGATTGGCAGCAGATTTCCCCACAAAATGCAATCAGATTGGCAGCAGATTTCTGTACTCCTAACAGAATACCTTGGGGTGTCTTCTTTCTAAAATGGGGTCATTTGTGGGGTTCCTTTACTGTCCTGGCATTTTAGGGGCCCTAAACCGTGAGGAGTAGTCTTGAAACCAAATGTCTCAAAATGACCTGTGAAATCCTAAAAGTACTCATTGCACGTTGGGCCCCTTAGCCCACCTAGGCTGCAAAAAAGTGTCACACATGTGGTATCGCCGTACTCAGGAGAAGTAGTATAATGTGTTTTGGGGTGTATTTTTACACATACCCATGCTGGGTGGGAGAAATCTCTCTGTAAATGGACAATTGTGTGTAAAAAAAAATTTAATTTACAGAGATATTTCTCTCACCCAGCATGGGTATGTGTAAAAATACACCCCAAAACACATTACACTACTTCTTCTGAGTACAGCAATACCACGTGTGGCACTTTTTTTTGCGGCCTAACTGCGCTAAGGGGCCTAGTCCAATGAGCACCTTTAGGCTTTACAGGGGTGCTTACAATTTAGCCCCCCCCCCCCCCACTTGCCAGGACAGTTAACAAACCCCACAAATGACCCCATTTTGGAAAGAATACACGCCAAGGTATTCCATGAGGGGCATTGTGAGTTCATAGAAAATTTTATTTTTTGTCACAAGTTAGCGGAAAATATCACAAAAAAACAAAACAACAATTTCTGCTAATTTGTGACAAAAAATAAAATCTTCTATGAATTCACCATGCACCTCACGGAATACTTTGGGGTGTCCTCTTTCCAAAATGTCATCATCCATGGCGTCTGTCCTGGCATTTTAGGGTCTCTGCAATCATTACATGTATGGCCAGTATTAGGAGTTTCTGCTATACTCCTTATTTTGGGCATACGGGTGATGCACTCTGGGCTGAAAGGAAAAATGAATGTCAAACAATCAATCAATTCATGTGGATGAAAAAATATCTGCCCAAAAATTTGAAAAAAAAAAAAGGGGAAGGCATTTGCCAGGACATAGAAGCTGCCACCCAAAGACGTCCAAACCCACTCAGCTCGCATGCCCTGGCAAACCCGATTTCTCCATTCACACCGATCGATGTGGATGAACAAATCATTGCCAGAGTTCTTTTTTGATACAAAGTGCTTGCCAAAGCATAGGAACTCCAACACCGCCCCTCCGCTCATATGCCTCGGCAAACGTATCTTTTTTACTGCGGAGGAGAAATCTCGTCCTGCAGCGCTGCATGCACCGACTTGTGTGTAATCTGACAGACGCACAATGCTTCTGTCAGGATGCACCATCAGTGCTGCAGCTGGTGGGTCGGTCACTCGGTCCACCTGGAAGGGTTATGGATGGAAAAAAAGAGAAAACAAAACAAAACAAAAAAAACAAGCAAGTAGAAAAGCAAAAACTTCATTACCATTTATAAACTTTTTCAAACAAAACCTTAACATTGTGAACCAAACATTAACTTTTTTGCTCACCGGTTTTTTTTGTTTTGTTTTTGTTTTGTTTTTTTTGTTTGTTTTTTAACTTACCTTCCGAGGACAAACCTCCCCCTTCCCCCCCATGGGATAGTGTACGAAGTGCAAATCACACAGAGTTGTGGCGAAGTACATTACGCATTCTGTCCCGAGTGGAATGATAGGTTTCTGGCAGCCCTGTGTATTAGGGTCTCTCGAAACCAGATACTTGGTTTCACGCTGCATATTGGCATATCCAGTAGGTCGAGCCTGCCGCACCGTATCGCCCAAAACAGACCTTCAGGGAATACCACAAGAGTAGCATTCGGCCTAGTAATTAACTGCGTCGCCATAGACTAACATGACTTCCGGGCCGACCTAAATTGCCGCAGAAGCCACGCAGTAACGTAGGCATGCACTAGTGTTAAGTCAAGCACTTCCGGCGTAGGGGGGGATCGCAAAGTGTGACTTTCGCTAGGCAATTTGCCCTAACACATCGCACCAGTGTGAAATAGCACTGAGAAACCCTTGTGTGCCTACTGCTGTTTCTGGAGTTTCCTACTCTCTAATAGTGTACCTGCTCATAGTACCTCTCAAAACACTCCCCTAGGCATAGGCCAGTCTGGTCAGGACAGGTGGGACAGTCAACAGTGGTGGCACGCCTTATTACAGCCCTGCTGCAGACACGACAATGTTTTCTTTGGATGCGTTGACCTGGGGCACACGGAATTGGATAGGCGTAATGCCTTCCATGCAGCCGGCTAGTTGCATCTGGGGGTTGGGCCACGGCCCCGCTTTATACAGGAGTTCCATAACGATCTGTTTCTGAAATTGAAGAAAAGATCCAGTTCTCCCAGCCTTACTGTAGAGAACAAAGCTGTTGTAAACTGACAATTGAATGAGATAAAAAGACACTTTTTTTATACCAGCATCTTGTTTCCCAGAAATTAAATAGGGCGCTAACCTCTTGTCATTGAAGTCCACCCCTCCCATGTTAGTATTATAGTCGTGGACGACAAGGGGTTTTTCAATGACCTCAGTTCGCCGTTGAATTTCTACTGTCGTGTCTGCGTGAATGGTGGACAGAAAGTAAACGTCCCTCTTGTCCTTCCATTTTACCGCGAGCAGGTCGTCAGTACACAAGGCAGCCCTCTGCCCCCGTGGAAGTCTGGTGGTAACGAGCCGTTGGGGGAAGCCCCGGCGACTAGGCCACACAGTGCCATAGCATCGGATTCCTTCTATCTTTAAGTGCTGATATAGGGCCACACTTGAGTAATAATTGTCCACATAAAGATGGTACCCCTTCTGGAACAGGGTTGACACCAAGTCCCACACAACCTTTCCACTGCTCCCCAGGTAGTCAGGGCATCCGACCGGCTCCAATTTAGAGTCTTTTCCCTCATAGACCCTAAAATAAGATGTATAGCCTGTGGCCCTTTCACAGAGCTCATACAGTTTCACCCCATACCGGCGCGCTTGCTTGGGATGTACTGTTTGATGCGAAGGCGCCCAGTAAAACGTATGAGGGACTCGACTACGCAGATGTCCTGTTCAGGGGTATAAGCATCTGCAAATCTGGATGACAGGTGGTCTATGAGGGGCCGATTTTGTGGAGCCGGTCATAAGCAGGGTGGTCACTTTGATGACAGGTTTCGTTGTCATTGAAGTGGAGGAAGCGCAGGATGTTCTCAAATCGTGTCCTGGACATGGCAGCAGAGTACAAGGGAACGTGATGTGCTGCGTCCGTAGACCAATAAGACCGCAACACATTCTGTTTGACTAGTCCCATGTGAAGGAGAAGGCCCAAAAAAATTTTAAGTTCGGAAACTTGGATTGGTTTCCACCGAAAAGGCTGGGCAAGGAAGCGATTCGGATTGGCGGTTATAAATTGTGTAGCCTTACGGTTGGTCTCTGCCACGACTAAGTCTAAGAGATCCTGGGTGATGAACAGATAGAAAAAGTCTAGGGCTGATCCAAGATTATCTGTCTCCACCTGGACTCCAGACTGGGCGGTGAAAGGGGGCAGTACGGGTGTGGCGGAATCAGGGGAATGCCAATCAGGATTTGCCAGCACCTCTGGTAAACTAGGGGTAGTACGGGCCCGTCTTCTTGGTGGCTGCGACCGGGGTCTTACTGCATGTGCCACCGAACCAGTTTTAACTTCCATGCTGGTGCTCGCCACTTCACCAGGGTATAAGGAAGCACTGGTGCTAAGTCCAGGAGATGCTGTGCTGCTGGTGCCTGCCTCACCATGAAATATCAGACCAGCACTAGCACCACTCTGCTGCCCTTGAGGCAGATCCTGCGCTACCTGCGTTCCAGTGACATGGGGTGTGGTACGCCTGGCTCTAGCCGGGACCTCAACCTCGTCATCGCTATCGGTCAGTGAGCCACTGCTGTCTACAGGTTCAAACTCTGACTCAGAAGATTTGTCGAATGAGTCGTCCCAATCGTCCTCATCCGACTGGGCCATGTACCTGTACGCCTCATCATCTGAATACCCCTTTCTTGCCGTGGTGGACTGCTAAATTTAGGGGGTATTCCTCTGAGACTACCCAGAAAAAAGAGCACCTACCTAGCCAAAGGGAGTACTTGAGGAGCAGAAAGCTGTGATCACTGAGTTTTGATTACAAAAAAATCTAAACTGATCTTTACAGTGCCACAGCTATTGTACAGTGTTTTTTTGCAGTGATCAGAATACAAAAATTCTGTCACTGTGGAGGGGCGGGCTGAACGCAAGTGCAGGTGAACGATCAGGCCTGATCGGGCAAACACTGCGTTTTTTTGTGGATCCTAGTGACCCTAATATAGATCTGACTGCGATCAGTAATGATCACTTACAGATACTATATAGTACCAATGTTTATTAGCGACAGTAATGATGCTAATTAGTGACTGTGGTGCAGTGGGCTGAGCACTAAATGACACTAACAAAGGGGCCTAGCTAACTGGCCTAAATGCTAACACTAGTGATACTAAAAAAGTGTCAGTTTTCACTGATCACTGTTTTTAGATCACTAGGATAGTGACGGGGTGATCTGGGGTGGGTTGGGGGTGGTGGCGAGTGGGGAATCAGAGGCAATCAGAAACAATCACGGGACAATCAAAGCCAATCACGAGAAAACAAAGCCGATCAAAGCCAATCACAAGGTAATCAAAGGCAATCGCAGGCCAATCACAGGGCACTCAAATCACGGGACAATCAAAGCCGATCATGGGACAATCAAATACAATTACATCACAATCAAATACAATGTCAGGTCAATCAAATACAATTACAGCACAATCGAATACAATGCACTGGGAAGGTGATTGGGGGGGGGGGGGGGGGGTTAGACTGGGTCCTGATCTGATGGGTGGCAGACACAGGGGGTGACCGATGGGAGATCAGTGAGTGATTACAGGGGAGAATAGATGTAAACAATGCACTGGGAAGGTTATCAGGAGGGGGGTCTGAGGGTCTGGGCAGGTGATCAGGTGCCCCCAAGGGACAGTTTAGGGTCTGCTCTGATGGGTGGTGGTGACAAGGGGTGATAGACAAGTGATCAGTGGGTAAGATAGATGTATACAGTATACAGGGGGGTGGTCTGGGGGGGATCTGTGGGTAGGGGGGGTGATCAGGGGACCTTAGGGGGCAGTTAGGGACCTAATCTAGGGGATGGCGTTGACAGTTAGTGACAGGGACGATTGATGGGTTTTTAGGGGGGTGCTTGGGTGCAAACTGTGGTTTGCTGGGGTGGTCAGGGGGGGTTCTGAAGGGTGGGGTGGGCGATCGGGGGGGGGGGGGGTCTGTGAATGTGTGTGTGTTTGTGTGTGTTTGTGTGCACTTACAGGGCTGCCGTCCTCTCTGATGGTCGCACGACAAAGAGACCATCAGAGGAGGAGGCAGCCTGTATAATACACTTTAGAGAGTAGACACGTAGAGTGGCACTAGATACCCTGGTGGGCAGACCCAAGGGGGTAGCAGGAGTTAGAAGCTGTGCCTCCGGATCACTCAGCATATAATGTGGTAACAAGAGGCAACAATAGCACTATTGTTGCCTCTGAAGAAGCAGTTCTATCTGTGAAACGGCTGTCAGGCTTTTGCAATAATCTGTCAGGAACCTTGGGGATGTATTAAAGGTGTTGTGTGCAGCAATTCCTGCTGGCTGGTGCCCGGTTCTCTATTTTGTTTCTCTTGTTACTACCATAATACACTTTGTTACTGTAAACAAAGTGTATATACACTTCTATCGGCCAGATTGCAGTGTTTGAAACCCGCCGGCGGGTTACTGAGCCTGTTCCCGACGGCAGATGGGCGTATTGCGGTCGTTCCGGCCCGGACTTTGCCGCCGCCCCTCGGCTGAAGGCGGTCGGCAAGTGGTTAAAGAACCACTGTAGTGAGAGGGAAATGGATTCTGCAATATTTATTTTCTTTTAAACAACATCAGTTGCCTGGCATTCCTGCTGGTCTATTCGGCTGCAGTAGTGTCCGAATCACACTAGAAACAAGCATGCGGCTAATCTTGTCAGACCTGACAATAATGTCAGAAACACCTGAACTGCTGCATGCTTGTTCAGGGTCTATGGCTAAAAGTTTTGGAGGCAGATGATCAGCAGGACAGCCAGGCAACTGGTATTACTCGAAAGGAGTGTTGGAATTAGGCATACAGGTACCTTTCATGTACTGCATGCGTCACTGTGCACATGTGTAACACAACATGGGACCTCTCCCCTCTGTTGCTTTGCGATCCAATGCATCTTCCCCAGTCTCAAGCAACTCGCCACTGACGAGCAAGAGTACCTGTCTCTAGGTATAATCTTAGGCTGGGATCACACCTGGCAATACTGCATGTGTTTTGTCTCAGTGTAAGCTCGTATGCAGAAATGCACGTAATGGTTTCCTGTGGGCCTACTGCGATTTCTGCTCCTGTCTGCCATTTTGCATTGCGTTTTGGCCACGGGGGAAAAAAATGACACCATGCATTACTTTTCCACTTGTGTTTGCTAATCTCATGTTCATACCACATAGCATACTCTTTCCAGCTTTTCATTATATATGTTACGGCCAGAACCCGAAGTCTGGCCACTTCGGGTTCTGGCCGGTGCTCCAACGTTTTGTCCTACGCGTCGATTTTGCCTACTTTACCTTCTGCGCGAGCTCAGTACTTTCCACGCCCACTCTGCACATGCGCATTTAGGTTCTCTCATTTCTCCTCATCGTTTTACCCTAGAGGTGTGCGGAGTAATAGCCTGTGGTTGGAGGGAGTGCAGCGGCAAGTGTGTCCTAATGAGCAGGCCCCTTTCTAGGGGCCGTGCAGGCGCCCTGAGCACAGATTAATCATCTATAACTGCTAACTTTTCAAACTTGTTTCCATTTTACTTTATTAGCAATAACATACAGTGAAACACATATACAATCAGCCTATTTCCATAGTAGGTTATTTCGATTTGTAGGTCTCCTCGATGGAGTTTCCATCATTCTGTCATTAGCGTAGGACATTTTCGACAATGTAGGACAAAACGTTGGAGCAGGTGCAATCTAGAAGTGGCCGGCTGATGCGGCCAATGTAAGAAATACACTTTTCCTCCGGACTTTGGCCGGCCAGAACGCGTTCTGGCTAAGTGTGGCCGGCCAAGTCCCGAACTGCCGCTCACCTCTCCTCCTCCGCTGCCTCTAGTCAGACCTCACATCAGGACGACCCGGACCGGAGAGGTAAAGAGAGGCAGAGCAGTGCACACGCGACCCCCAAGACGCATACACTTCCATGCTGAAGTGACGTCATTGCTCACTTCCGCATGTGAAGTGTATGGGTAAGGGCGGGTAGCGTGCGCTGCTCTGCCTCTCTCCGTCGCTCTGGTCGCCCTGATCTGGGGTCTGGAAATAGCGCATGCTGCCCCCCCAGTCATGCAAAGCGCACGGCAAAGCCTTGCAATGCATCCAGAAAAGCCCCCACAGCCATGCAATACTACCCCAGCAAGACACAGTGCCCAGCAAAGCGCCCAGCATTTACCCCCAGCCATGCAAAACGGCCAGCAAATCCCCCCTCCCCCCCTCAGCCATGCAAAGCGCCCAGCAAATCCCTCCCCCCAGCCATGCAAAGCAGCCAGAAAAGCCCCCCCCCCCCCCCCACAGCCATGCAAAACTACCCCAGCAATGCACAGTGCCCAGCAAAGCCCCCTGGCCATGCAAAGGGCCCAGCATTTCAAACCCCAGCCATGCAAAAACCCAGCAAATCCCCCCCCCCCCCCCCCACAGCCATGCAAAGCGCCCTAGCAAATCCCTCCCCCCAGCCATGCAAAGCGCCCAGCAAATCACCTCCCAGCCATGCAAAGGGCCCAGCAAATCCCTCCCCCCAGCCATGCAAAGCGCCCTGCAAATCCCCCCCCCGCCATGCAAAGCACCCAGCAAAGGCCCCCCCTCCCCTCAGCAAAGCCTCCCCCCCTCCAGCCACGCATAGCACCCACCTGACTGCCACAGCAGAGCAGCTAATTTAAAAGCACAGGATGTTAACAATATGTCTGCTCCCAAGAAAGCAGGATGCAGACACACTGCAGATTTATTGCAGGATCTGTATCAGCTGTAACTAACAAATAGAAAGAAGTTCCGAGTGTCATTCATGGTTCTGGACAGGAGGACTCGGGATGTTCTGGGATTTTTGCGTTTTGGACTTTGGCCGACTGACTTTGGCCGGTTCTAGAACTGGCCGGCCAATGTCAGAAATTCTCAGCATTTTGGACTTTGGCGGACGTCAAATCGGCCAGTTCTAGAAACGGCCGGCCAATTCTAGAATTGGCCGATTTCTGGTTTTGGCCGTAACATATACACACACACTTATCTAATTCTATCCTTTTTGTTGTTTATACTGTACAAAAAACAAAGTTTGACATATACACTGACCACCTCCATGTAGTATCAGGCCGGTTTCACACTGCTAAACAGCGTAAGCACTGCGGTGTGTTGTGACTTGAGGGTGGCATCACACCACAACACCAGAAACACCAGTCGGGGGAATTTCCGTGTAAATACACAGTAATCCCTCATCTGGCATCAGGCCAAGCAGGAAGTGAGGCTCTCTAGCGCTCACTTCCAGTGGCCAAAAAGATGAATTGCACAAAAGTGTATCGACAAAAAAAGCTTCCGCGCATGCGCAACAACAGCAAACAATTTAAAATGAGTGCAGCACCATAGACTTAAATGACATCGCCATGCAAGCTGGCCCCTCAATG
Organism: Hyperolius riggenbachi; assembly: GCF_040937935.1. Taxonomy (NCBI): domain Eukaryota; kingdom Metazoa; phylum Chordata; class Amphibia; order Anura; family Hyperoliidae; genus Hyperolius; species Hyperolius riggenbachi. The sequence continues at coordinate 148,363,142 of NC_090657.1, read as the reverse complement.
TGCTGTTACCCTCGCGTCCACCAGTGGCGAAAAACGTCACTTCCGTAGCATCATGTTGCACCGTCCCGGTATGAAAGGCCCCATGGACTTTCATTGGGGTTGCGGTAAAAACAGAGTAATGCAACGGCCCAGTGTGAAAGGGGCCTGAGGGTCAACAGATATTGAATAATATGAGCAGATTGTGTAGTAAACCATCATACTACATGGGGGTGGTAACATGGTCTGTTATTGGCCAACCAAAATTAAAGGTGTGTTTATGTGTATCAGGGCCAGATTTGTAGTTTTAATTGCCCAAGGCCACTATGACCAACTGCCCCCTAGCCAACCCTCCCCACATACACACACTTTGGCTGGTCCAAGAAATCAATGTATTTAAGACACAATATACATCCTTGTCTCTCTCCTCATCGGCTGCAGCTCCAAGCCCCAAGTCAATCATCTCATTAGGCAGTGGGAATGTTGTTTTTATTTATTCTTCTTCAGGGAGGTCAGTCAGTTTGCACCTACACCTGGTGTCTCTCTTACCTATCTGTCAACCTCAGCTGCACTGAGTCACATATGACACGACGCAACAAACCTTCCTGCCACTCCACAGCTCTGAAAGGTTGGAGCTGCGTGGAGGGTGGAGTCAGACTCAAAGAGCGGCTGGCGGGGAAGTTGACAGCTCAGGTCACGGACTCTAAGCTGTCCTCATTGGCTGCCCCTTCGTCCCAGACCTGGCTGTCTGTAGCCACCTGCCATGATCATGTGCAGACTCTGTGAAGGAAGCAGGGCCGGATCTAGAAGAGTGTTTGAAGCAGAGCTTGTAGCAGGCACTTGCTGCTGTGGTTCACATACAGTATTTGGCAGTTTAATTACTGGAGTGTGCCAGCCTGCTGCCCGCCCCTTTTCTTCCTGATGCCCTAGGCCAGGGTCTTTGTGGCCCTGCCTCAAATCCAGCCATGGTGTGTACCAGGCTTAAAAGTAGCCATGGTATCAATGATAGAATTTGTACTCCACAGATGTCATCAGGAAGGAGGGTTTCTTGGCTATTGACTTTTAGGGCTCAAACCCACTAGCAGCCTTTTCTAAGCGCTTGTGATTTTGAAAAGCTCTTGCTAATGCAAGTCTATGGACTATTGTTATAAAATCTCATCGTTCTAGTGGGATCACACCTATGGCATTACATTAGAAAGAGCTTTTCAAATCACAAGCACTTAGAAACGGCTTAGTAACGTATTGCTAGTGGGATCCAGGCCTAACATTTATAGGCAATCTGTTTAAAAATAAAATATGCAGAAAACCTGCACCAATATATACAGGTGTGGCCAGCACAGCCCAGACTAGTGTCTGATTCACAAGCAAAGAACTGATCTCTCACTCACCACTGATTAGTAAGGGCAATCGATCAGCATTTTTGCTAGCATTTTGTAAAGTGATTTAAAGGACTTACGAGGCGAAGTAAAAAAAAAAAAGTTCTGTACCTGCAGCAAATTTGAATGCATGGAGGACGCCATCCGCGCCATCCGTGTAGTTCCGCTGGGTCCACGCTGCTCAATGTCCCCCCGGGCCGGCTCCCTACCCCACAGCCCGGGTAGTGCTCTCATGCTGCCTGTAAAATGGCCGCCTGAGCTTGCCGCGGCTGCGCAGTCCGCATAGTTGCGGCTTCCCCCCCCCCCCCCCCCCCGATCCACGTACAGGGGACTCGGGTCTGTGCAGACTGCGCAGCCGCGGCAAGCTCAGGCAGCCATTTTACAGGCGGCATGAGAGCCCGACCCGGGTAGTGGGGTCGGGAGCCGGCCCGGGGGGACATTGAGCAGCGGGGACCTGGAAGAACTACACGGAGGGCGCGGATGGCGTCCTCCGTGCATTCAAATTTGCTGCAGGTACAGAACTTTTTTTTTTTTTAATTTTGCCTCGTAAGTCCTCTAAGCAGCAATTCCCAGGGTTTGTTTTTTTGTTTTCGTTTTGTTGTAGCAATTTAATTTTAGCACAAAAACTATTGTGATTAGCGATTGCACTTTCAATTTTTCTTTTTTAAATAAGAAACACAGAGAGCTCAATATAGTGTAGTATGTAGTGGAAACCGTGGATAAATGTAAGTGTGAGATGAATATACTCACAAACATGGGTTACCTCTTAGGCAACCACTGTAGATGCAGGTGAGGAGATTAGACCTGTCCTCACTCAGGATTAAGATGTTGCTTTCTGTAGATCAGGGAAGTAGTGGTAGGTCACCCCTCCACCAGGGGTGGACACAGTATTATCGTAAGAGAACAGAGGCGCCAGCAGGATAAAAGGTAATAAAAATTTTTAAATTTGCTGGGAGGCAGTGGTGGACTTACCTCCGGAAAGCAGACTCAAAATACTGTCTGAATTAAACAAATAAATTTATTATTGGTACCCCAAAAGATGCAACGCGTTTCGCAGGCACAGCCCGCTTCATCAGGCAATAAGATAGGGGACAAACAGTAGCTCGTCAGTAGCACGAATAGCGCCTCTGTCAATGACAGAGGCGCTATTCGTGCTAGAGGCGCTATTCGTGCTACTGACGAGCTACTGTTTGTCCCCTATCTTTTTTTTTTTATAACAAACTTTATTTGAATTTTCCTTTGACCAACAATGATAAGATCTTGTTTACAGAAGTGCATCATTATCAAACCTCAAAAGAAAAGTACAATAATCACACTTCCATTGTAAAGACACAGTATGCGTATTTACAAATAAAGCATAGTAACTTATTTTATACTACGTCTCTTTTGTTAAGATATGGAGAACATTCCAGCCAAAACCCTTTCAACCCCCGACCCCTCCCCTGTCATCTCCGATTGTCTTTTAACTGATAGGATTATTCTTATGTTATCTCTAATCTCCCTAATGTGCCTATTAATTGCTCTGTTAAGTACCATTTAGTATCTTTGAAAGGGGACACGATCTCGTGAAGTTCTTCCTTGGTAAAGGATTTCAATATAAACTGTCTCCACGTTTTGAAGAAGGATTTGTTTTTTTTTATCTCTAAACTGTAATGATCCGCTCAGCTGGCTGCACAGGCAGACAGCTGTTTGTCCATTCCTTATGTCTGAGAGATGCAGGTCTCTGGAAAAGAGACCTGGCTTCATCTTGCAACTTTCAGAGTTGCTTTGCTGAGGGATTTGCATACATGCAAATTGCCCAGCTGTCTCCTTTGAGGGCTGGCACTACAAAGGGCTTCTGCTTCCAGAAGGCTTTGCTGGTCATAACGGTTTGTTAAATACACTCCTGGAGTGTCAGCCTTCCCTCTTGGATTGTTATAGGTATCTTAGAGTAATTCTGGGGACTGCATTAGGCAGCTCCTCTAGTGCAGTTAGCCTGCTTATCTGTTTTGTCTATGTTGCCTCTCTGCTGTGATTGTCCTGTCGCCAACGGTGGTCGATAGGAAATCGTCCTGTCTGTCTGTGGGTGCTAACCAGTGCAGCGGTTGCTACTGGTAGCCCCTTCTGTTTCATCTGTCTTACTTGGATCGCACCAGCCTCTAGCGGTAGCGGCTGTGGATCCTTCTGATCTGCTTTCTCGGAGTATAGCTGGAACAGCGGTTGCCACCGGCTATCTCATCTGCCTGTCTTGCTTGGATCGCACTAGCCCCTAGCGGTAGTGGCTGTGGATCCTTCTGATCTGTGATCCTGTCCCTGAACTTGGATCGCACTTGCTCTGGCGGAAAGAGCAGTGGATCCTGCTAAGCTCGGTTGCTTTACTTGGATCGCACTTGCTCTGGCGGAAAGAGCAGTGGATCTTTCCTATCCTGTTTCTAGTCCGTCTGTCTGTCTTGTCTGATATGAACGCTTGCTGTAGGCTTGGTGAGGTAACCGTTAAGCAAGCGATCGCGTTCTCTGTTTCATGTTTGGGTGGCGGGGGTTAGTTAGGCGTGCTTGTCTCTGTTGCGCTTAACGTGTGGAGATTGCGCTGTAAACGCGTTTGCTGTAGCGAATGAGTGCGGGGTGTTCGCGTTTAGTTAGCGTTTGTTATTTTCCTTATCTTCTCATTGTATGATTTGCTGTGCCTTTGCTACTCTCGTGCCCTGTCCTGCTTTAGCCTTGTGTCACCTCTGGCAATCGCCTCTCTAGCGATTGCGTTCCTACTTCGTTTCTGCTGTTGTGTGTGCACCGTCGCGGGTTGGCGACTAGATTGGTGCACACACATACATTCTGTCCCTGTGCTCATTCTCATTTACAATCGCTTCTCTTGCGATTGCGTTCTCTCTTGGTTTCCTTTGTTGTGTGTCCACCGTCGCAGGTTGGCAACTAGATTGGTGGACATACATACATTCCTCCTCTGTGCTTATTCGGTCTTGTGTCGCTGTTAGCAATCGCCATCTCTTGCGATTGCCTTCTCACCTGATCTTCATGGTTGTGTGTTCATCGTCGCTGGGTGGTGACTAGATTGGTGGACACACATACACTCTGTCGCTTTTACTCTCTCTCTTTAAGGGCTATCTTGCCCTGCGTTTCTTCCTTCGTACAATTCCTGTCTGGCGTCTGTGGCAGGGCAGATGATCTGTTCCTCTGCACTCCACAGCTCCATCTGCCGACAGGAATTTCCCTCTACAGGTGCGTTGCACCTTTTGCTGGGTTCTCTCAAATTATACGCTTGTGGAGGATTTCCGTAGTGTCAGCGCGCGTCCTGTGCGCTGACCACGGAGAGAATTCCACAATCGTTACATAAACGTTAAAGCATCCAACCGATTTATTCTAAATAAATGAATGAGTTCATCCTTAACGTCCTACACTGAAGGAGCACTAGGATAAATCCATTTGTTGAGAATCACCTTTCGGGCAGCCAGGGGCGTCGCTAGCCCTATTTTGGGGGGGCACGTGCCCCCAATCTGTCCTGGGGTGCCACGGATCTCCGCCCGGCCGCCCCCTCTAGCAGCGGCTCCCTCCAGCCGCCGCGTCACTCAGACCTCAGGATCAGGCGGCGAGCCGGCGACCAATCGTGCGGGCGCTAGGACCCAGCACCCGCACTGATATGCGGAAGTGACATCACTTCCGCATATCGAGCGGGTGCGTCCAGCGCCCGCTCTTACTGGTCGGGTCGCCGTTGATCCTGAGGTCTGCTACGAGGTAAGGGGGGTGGGGGGAGCGGCGGCGGGGTGGCCTCCCTGGCACTCACTCACTCCCTAAAGGGGCTCCCTGGCACTCACTCCCTAAAGGGGCTCCCTGGCACTCACTCACTCCCTAAAGGGGCTCCCTGGCACTCACTCACTCCCTAAAGGGGCGCCCCCTGGCACTCACTCACTCCGTAAAGGGGCTCCCTGGCACTCACTCACTCCCTAAAGGGGCTCCCTGGCACTCACTCACTCCCTAAAGGGGCTCCCTGGCACTCACTCACTCCCTAAAGGGGCTCCCTGGCACACACTCACTCCCTAAAGGGGTTCCCCCTGGCACTCACTCCCTAAAGGGGCTCCCTGGCACTCACTCACTCCCTAAAGGGGCTCCCTGGCACTCACTCACTCCCTAAAGGGGCTCCCTGGCACTCACTCACTTCCTAAAGTGGCTCCCTGGCACTCACTCACTCCCTAAAGGGGCTCCCTGGCACTCACTCACTCACTCCCTAAAGGGGCTCCTTGGCACTCACTCACTCCCTAAAGGGGCTCCCCGGCACTCACTCATTCCCTAAAGGGGCTCCCCCTGGCACTCACTCACTCCCTAAAGGGGCTCCCTGGCACTCACTCACTCACTCCCTAAAGGTGCTCCCTGGCACTCACTCACTCCCTAAAGGTGCTCCCTGGCACTTACTCACTGCCTAAAGGGGCTCCCTGGCACTCACTCACTGCCTAAAGGGGCTCCCTGGCACTCACTCACTGCCTGAAGGGGCTCCCTGGCACTCACTCACTGCCTGAAGGGGCTCCCTGGCACTCACTCACTGCCTGAAGGGGCTCCCTGGCACTCACTCACTGCCTGAAGGGGCTCCCTGGCACTCACTCACTGCCTGAAGGGGCTCCCTGGCACTCACTCACTGCCTGAAGGGGCTCCCTGGCACTCACTCACTGCCTGAAGGGGCTCCCTGGCACTCACTCACTGCCTAAAGGGCTCCCTGGCACTTACTCACTCCCTAAAGGGGCTCCCTGGCACTCACTCCCTAAAGGGGCTCCCTGGCACTCACTCACTCCCTAAAGGGGCTCCCTGGCACTCACTCACTCCCTAAAGGGGCTCCCCCTGGCACTCACTCACCCCCTAAAGGGGCTCCCTGGCACTCACTTACTCCCTAAAGGGGCTCCCTGGCACTCACTCACTCCCTAAAGGGGCTCCCTGGCACTCACTCACTCCCTAAAGGGGCTCCCTGGCACTCACTCACTCCCTAAAGGGGCTCCCCCTGGCACTCACTCACTCCCTAAAGGGGCTCCCTGGCACTCACTCACTCCCTAAAGGGGCTCCCTGGCACTCACTCACTCCCTAAAGGGGCTCCGTGACACTCACTCACTCCCTAAAGGGGCTCCCTGGCACTCACTCACTTCCTAAAGGGGCTCTCTGGCACTCACTCACTCCCTAAAGGGGCTCCCTGGCACTCACTCACTCCCTAAAGGGGCTCCTTGGCACTCACTCACTCCCTAAAGAGGCTCCCTGGCACTCACTCATTCCCTAAAGGGGCTCCCCCTGGCACTCACTCACTCCCTAAAGGGGCTCCCTGGCACTCACTCACTCCCTAAAGGTGCTCCCTGGCACTCACTCACTCCCTAAAGGTGCTCCCTGGCACTCACTCACTGCCTAAAGGGGCTCCCTGGCACTCACTCACTGCCTAAAGGGGCTCCCTGGCACTCACTCACTGCCTGAAGGGGCTCCCTGGCACTCACTCACTGCCTAAAGGGGCTCCCTGGCACTCACTCACTCCCTAAAGGGGCTCCCTGGCACTCACTCACTGCCTAAAGGGGCTCCCTGGCACTCACTCACTGCCTGAAGGGGCTCCCTGGCACTCACTCACTGCCTGAAGGGGCTCCCTGGCACTCACTCACTGCCTAAAGGGCTCCCTGGCACTCACTCACTGCTTAAAGGGGCTCCCTGGCACTCACTCACTGCTTAAAGGGGCTCCCTGGCACTCACTCACTGCCTGAAGGGGCTCCCTGGCACTCACTCACTGCCTGAAGGGGCTCCCTGGCACTCACTTACTGCCTGAAGGGGCTCCCTGGCACTCACTCACTGCCTGAAGGGGCTCCCTGGCACTCACTCACTACCTAAAGGGGCTCCCTGTCACTCACTATCGGGGTCCCTGTCACTCACTACCTAACTGGAGGCCCCTTTCACTCACTAGCTAACCTGGGGGTCCCTGTCACTCACTACCTAACTTGGGGGGCTACCATATTAAGGGGGCATTCTGCCTATTTATGTGAAATGCTGTCTATTTATGTGCCTCATGACTGCTGAATTTGTCTTGTTGGGAGCCTTATGATTTGTTGGGGGCCTCAAGATTGCTGAATTTGTCTTGTTGGGGGCCTCATGATTTGTTGGGGGCCTCATGATTGCTGAATTTGTCTTGTTGGGGGCCTCATGATTGCTGAATTTGTCTTGTTGGGGGCCTCATGATTTGTTGGAGGCCTCATGATTGCTGAATTTGTCTTGTTGGGGGCCTCATGATTTGTTGGGGGCCTCATGATTGCTGAATTTGTCTTGTTGGGGGTCACATGATTGCTAAATGCGAGACTATGGGAAAAGCTGAATCCTTATCATATGAGACAATAGCATTAAACCTACTTTTTTAGCTTTTTAAAACTGGGAGGTTCTAAAAAAATGAATACATTTTTCAGGAGTAGGATGGATGAAATTGTTTAACTTCACAGTTTATTTTCAACTTGGATTTTCCATAATCTTCATGTATGAGTTAAAACGTTTGTACAGTATTTAGTTTAAATTGCGGTTGCCACTTTGCGATAGATAAGTGACTTTTGGATTGCAGTTTGGGCACTCGGCCTCCAAAAGGTCTAATGTCCCACCATTGCTAGGTTCATGTAAATTTGTCTCCACCCGGCCATTACCACACCTATATTCTGGTCCATGGCCCATCCATTTTTCGGTGCGGCACGATAAGCACGCCGCACAACGTGATCCTCATATATTTGGCACGCATTCAGTGTGCTGAATTCTGCTGCCTACAGTATGTACAGTATACGCTGTTCTCTAGTGCCTGCACTGTGTGCGGATTTACCTCCAGTGTGTACAGTGTAAGGTGTTACTCTGTGCCTTTACTGATTGTAAACCAGCTATATTGTATGCTGATCCCTGCTACTTTCAGTATGTACAGTATTAGCTGTAAAGCCTGGTACACACATACAATTTTGATTAGCCAATTTTAGCTCTGTTCATAAAATTCATTGTCTGTTGGCCCACTTACTGCACGGGGGTGGTAAAATTGGGGGTCAGTGATTGACCAATCAAAATTGTATGTGCGTATACATCTTTGATCTATGCCTATACTGATTGTAAATTATCCAAATAAAGGACAGGGGGCTCCATCCAATATTTCGATGGGCAGGCCCGTTATCTGTAGCTTACACCGCTGCTAAGGTCATGTACATTTGGCCCCACCCATGGCCACGCCCACTCACCGCATGTCCACGCCCATTTGGTGCCCACAGGTGCCCCCGATCTCCAAGGACCCTAGAAACGCCCCTGCGGGCAACCATTAATATTAAGTGTGCTAGTTTAGATACGGAAACTTGAGGCGTCGAGGAATTTCCCGAGGAAGAAGGTTGAGATGAGTGATAATGAAATAACATCAGAAGAGGATCAAGTTCCGGTCTAATTCTACAAATTGTGTCCGTATAGTTTACTATTTTTGTCCAGAAAGAGGAGATTGCTGGGCATGTCCATAGACAGTGGAACAGATCCACCTCTGGGAAAGTACATTTAGGGCATACAGGGAAATAATGAGGGGGGGGGGGACTTTATATTTTATATTGAATGCATATATGGCTCTGTGAATAAGTTTTAATTGTGATTCTATCCAGTTTTCCCCTAAAATCAATTTATGAGACACGCGGTACCCCTCAAGGATTTTTTTTTCTGTGTCCTCCCCCGGAATATCCCTCGACCACCTTGTCAAATTATTGGTAGCTTTAATGGTGATGCGGATCTGCTGTAAATTTGATTGTATTACTGATAAAGATAACCTAGAAGTTTGTGGGGAAAGGAACTTATCAAAATCATTTAAAGGACTTACGAGGCCAAGAATTGATAAAAAAAAAAAAAAATTAACTACCTGCGTCAGCTTGTCAGGCACGGAGGACGCCGTCCGCGCCCTTTGTGCCGTTCCGCCGGGTCCCCGCCGCTCAATAGCCCCCCGAACGGTCCCCGACCGCGCGGCCCGGGTCGGGCTCTCCAACCTGTACAAAGATGGCGACTGCACAGTACGCATAGCCGCGAGTGCGGCTGCGCAGCTCTAAGGCCAACCCCCCGATCCACGTAACAGTAGCGTGGATCGGGGGGTTGGCCTTAGAGCTGCGCAGCCGCACTCGCGGCTATGCGTACTGCGCAGCCGCGGCCAGCTCCGGCCGCCATCTTTGTACAGGCTGGAGAGCCCGACCCGGGCCACGCGGTCGGGGACAGTTCAGGGGGCTATTGAGGGGCAGGGACCCGGCGGAACGGCACGGAGGGCGCGGACGGCGTCCTCCGTGCTTGACAAGCTGACGGAGGTAGCTAACTTTTTTTCTATTTTTTTTCTCAATTCTTGGCCTCGTAAGTCCTTTAACCTCCTCAGCGGTATGGACGAATATACACGTCCATCACCGCCGGAGGTCGCCGCTCAGGCCCTGCTGGGCCGATTTTAATGAAATAAAAAGCAGCACACGCAGCCGGCACTTTGCCAGCCGCGTGTGCTGCCTGATCGCCGCCGCTCTGCGGCGATCCGCCGCGAGCAGCGGCGAAAGAGGGTCCCCCAGCCGCCCGAGCCCTGCGCAGCCGGAACAAAAGTTCCGACCAGCGCTAAGGGTTGGATCGGAGGCGGCTGACGTCAGGACGTCGGCTGACGTCCATGACGTCACTCCGCTTGTCGCTATGGCGATGATGTAAGCAAAACAAGGAAGGCTGCTCATTGCGGCCTTCCTTGTTTATTCTGGTCGCCGGAGGCGATCAGAATGACGCTTCCGGAGCGCCCTCTAGTGGGCTTTCATGCAGCCAACTTTCAGTTGGCTGCATGAAACAGTTTTTTTTTTATTTAAAAAAACCCTCCCGCAGCCTCCCTGGCGATCTTAATAGACCGCCAGGGAGGTTAAGGAATATATCAGCGGTGATTTGCCTCCCTCCTCTCGGACATATGACTGAAGCTGACCAACGTATAAGAAATGGTGTTTAGGAGTATTATATTTTGAGCGGATCTCCAGGAAGGACATCAGTCTATTTTTTCTCAGGTCGATGATATTCCCAAGCCTTTTTTTTCCTTTTTCTTGCCAATTCAAGAAACCTGTATGTGCGATACTAGCCTGAAACCCAGGAAGGCCCCATAGAGGTCTATCATGGGCATAGGGCCCGCGGTCGCAGAGGTCACCGTGGCGACCGGGCCCGCCTCCTAAAGAGGCGGGGGAGGGGCTCGGGGGCCTGGACCCCCCAGGTGTTGAAATCCCCGCAGCGCACTGCGGGGACTGGCTCCCGGAGGCAGAGCAGGGCTATGGCAAGATGGCTGCCGAAGCCCTGCACTAGAGACTATTTGTGTCTCCAGTACAGGGCTTCGGGCGCCATCTTCCCGTAGCCCTGCTGGTTGCACGTCGGGAAGCTCACGTCAGAGGCTGGCCAGGTGAGTGAATTTTTTTTTATTTGTACAGGTTTATTTTCTGGTGACTGCCCCCACATAACGATTATTTTCTGGTGACTGCCCCCACATAACGATTATTTTCTGGTGACTGTCCCCACATAACGATTATTTTCTGGTGACTGATCCCCACATAGCGATTATTTTCTGGTGACTGCCCCCACATAACGATTATTTTCTGGTGACTGCCCCCACATAACGATTATTTTCTGGTGACTGCCCCCACATAACGATTATTTTCTGGTGACTGTCCCCACATAACGATTATTTTCTGGTGACGGCCCCCACATAACGATTATTTTCTGGTGACTGCCCCCACACAACGATTATTTTCTGGTGACTGCCCCCACATAACGATTATTTTCTGGTGACTGCTCCCACATTGCGATTATTTTCTGGTGAATGCCCCCACATTGCGTTTATTTTCTGGTGAAAGTTCCCACTTTGCGTTTATTTTCTGGTGAAAGCTCCCACATTGCGTTTATTTTCTGGTGAATGCGCCCACATTGCGTTTATTTTCTGGTGAATTCCCCCACATTGCGTTTATTTTCTGGTGAAAGCTCCCACATTGCGTTTATTTTATGGTGAAAGCTCCCACATTGCGTTTATTTTCTGGTGAATGCCCCCACATTGCGTTTATTTTCTGGTGAATGCCCCCACATTGCCTTTATTTTCTGGTGAATGCCCCCACATTGCGTTTATTTTCTGGTGAATTCCCCCACATTGCGTTTATTTTCTGGTGAAAGCTCCCACATTGCGTTTATTTTCTGGTGAATGCTCCCACATTGCGTTTATTTTCTGGTGAATGCTCCCACATTGCGTTTATTTTCTGGTGACTGCTCCCCATATTGCGATTATTTTCTGGTGAATGCTCCCACATTGCGATTATTTTCTAGTGAATGCTCCCACATTGCGATTATTTTCTGGTGAATGCTGCGCACATAACGATTATTTTCTGGTGAATGCTGCGCACATAACGATTTTCTGGTGAATGCTGCGCACATAACAATTATTATCTGGTGAATGCTGCACACATAACGATTGTTTTCTGGTGAATGCTGCGCACATAACGATTTTCTGATGAATGCTGCGCACATAATTATTATCGGGTGAATGCTGCGCACATAAAGATTATTTTCCTTCAGACTGGCATCTTACTACTAATTGCCCTATTTTCTTTGGGTGCTGTGTATGTTTGCAAATTGAATGTGGCACCCATGCTGCTGGAAAGCGGAATTGGTATAGCCATACCATGCACAGCTATGGGGATTTGGATATGTGTGTGCTTCGGGTGTTGCGAGGGGGGGGGGGCTGTTGTTGCCGGGAGGGGGGGGGGCCCACATCCAGATTCCGCATCGGGGCCCAGAGGTTTCTAGCTACGCCACTGAGGCATATATTTAGATACACGGTAGGGCACCTGAAATAATTTACAAATTTCTTTCCAAGCTATTAATGTGTATCTAACTGTTCTGCTTGATTTAAGTTTAGGGGGGAAATTTCTTAATGGGGTATGCATTATCCCTGCCAAGTCCCAAGTTCTGCAAAAGACGATTCAAGGGTGTAATTTGAATAGAAGCTAGTGCCATTTATCCAATCTCTTATATTCCGGGTTAGGAAAGCTAAGTTATACCGGCGAATATTAGGGATAGCAAGCCCTCCCCACTCTTTTGGAAGGTGAAGCTTGGAGAGTGCAATTCTAACCTTCCTACATTTCCAAAGAAAATTTGAAAAGGCTCTATTAAGAATTTGTACATCTGAGTGTTTTAATAGCAGAGGTAATGTTTGTAGAGGATAAAGTAACTTTCCAAAACTAACTGATTTTATTAGAACCGCTCTACCCATAAGATTTATAGGTAATTGTCATGGAATAGCCGTGAGAAACGCAGGTGAATCTAGAGAATTCACAGTCGCTTTCCTGATCGCTCCCTGTCGGATCTGTGCAGTCGTGCAAGCAATCAGAAAACGACACTTTTGTCTTTTTTAATCCAGAGACCTGTTCCCCTGTGAGCAAAGCATTCCCCTCAGGAATGTCGCACGTGGCTGGATTCCCTGCAGGGACCAGCTCCTTTTCCCCCACAGCCAGATGGCCCCATGAAAAGAGAAAGGAAACTGGCTCTCCAGGGGGCCATGACAAAGCAGCCAGAACGGCACCGACCAGGCAGATAGGAAAACCTGGGGGATAGGGTTTCTTACCTATTAAATGGAGACTGTATATCGCACAGCTATAAAATTCATATAGTCTTATTCGGTAAAATCTGGCCATCGTGCTGATATGAAATTCATTGTGATGGCCTGTTCGGTTAAGGAGTTATGGACCCCTCGGTAACCATACGCCCTAACACCCGCATCCAAGGTATCATATTAATCGGTAGGTTCTGGGGATCGAGAATATGTAATTATTATTTGTGTGCCGGCCGCGTAGGTCGGTCTAGAGAAATGTCAGGATTATGGGTCTTGTGGAAGCCCCTGCCCAGATGTGATTACCATAGTCCGGCCCGGGGGCCGACTCTGGAAGCCCGCCTCTGAAAGCCGCTCCATTAAAAGTACATGAGCTGCCCGGGCTAGTGAGTCCTCCAAATTCCACCTTCCTGAGAGCACATTGCCAGCCAGAGGACACATGGTTGGCGGCCATCTTGTCTAAGCTGAAACAAAGGACATCTTCCATATTGCTTGGATTTTAAACTTTGCTGAACTGAACAAAAGGAACTCTACAAGTTTTCCCACTAATGGACATCCTTCCAGGAACTAAGTATTTTTTCTCCCTTCTTTTATTTTTCATACTGGCTATTACTGTTTTAATAATTGTTGATTTTAATAATTGTCTGTACATATTAATTATTTATATTGCTTTCAATAAACCGACACTATCGTCAGTTGTTGTTCTAGCTACCCTATTATTCCGCACACACAGAACTGATCCCAGGTCTCTGAAGAGACGCTACTATTGTTTGTTGTTGGCTAGACAGAATACAGCGTGTTTTAACCGTTTTTATTCGCAGGATCAGTCAGGCAGTCGGGTCCACTGGCCCATATCAGTGATGGTGGCAGTTATACCCTGGAATCGTGTGTAAGTTGTAATTACCGTAGCTCACAGGCTCCCTTCTGGTTTGTCTGCGGTTTGTTCCCAACGGTTCCTGCGCATTGACTACGACCAGAGTTCGCACGATCCGTGCGCTGGCACCGTTTGGAAGGCCATTTGCGGTCTGACCACTAGGGCGTCCTGTGACAGTGTTTGGCAGCGGGTGGGATCTGTGTTGTGCTGAAAGTATCTAAGATAGCGCTAGCGCTATCCAGAAACGAACTAATTCGTTGGTGTAGCTGGAAGGCAATATATTTTTTATATATACAGAAAAACTGTGTAGCCAGTACCCCTCCCCAAAAGTTTTATTTTATTTGGCATGGAAATGTCCGGGAACTACCAGAACATGTGCCTAGCAGACCTGGAAAATCTTTGCAAAGCGAGGGGCATAGACATCCTCCGCAAGAAAAAAACGGGACCTGATAGCCAATTTGTCCAGATGGGATACCCAGCAACTGCGGGAGCCGGGAGTGTCCGCTGAAGTGGATACCAGCCCATCTGACCCACGTCGAGAGGAACCAGAGACTGAAGATCCTGAGCGTACAGAGGTTGAGCAACCTGCGGGCAATGCGGCAACAGTTACGCCAGAGACTGTCAGTGTGGACCCCAATCCCAGATTTTCTGAAAGTACTCGCCCGGATCTGGCCAGTACTGGACTGTCCATGGGTGCTGACCTGGTAATGCAGCAGGCATTACGAAAGCTGATGGAGACTGACCTGGAAAAGTACATGCAGTACATGGAAGCACGAGAGGAACGGGAGCGCCAATCTGCAGAACGCAAGGCTGCTGCTGCAAAACGCCACGCGGAGAGGGATGCCGCTGAGCGAGAACGGGAGCGCCAACAACAGCATGAGCTAAACATGGCAAAAGTGCAACAGGCCAGTCGGAGTTCTTCGCCCAGCCTCCCTGCAGAAGGAGCTGCACCACCCGTAAGTGCAAAATTTAAATTTGCTAATACTGAAAAAGACACTGACATTGACTTGTTTCTGCGGTCTTTTGAAAAAGCATGCCGTCAGTATCGTCTGTCCCAAGACCAGTGGGCCAGACATCTGACACCTTTGCTGCCCTACAAAGGGCTTGATGCTTTCGCAGAATTGCCTGCGGAGAAAGATAATGATTATGCTGCTATAAAAGACGCTATCATTACTAAGTACCAGCTGACGCCAGAAGCCTATCGCAAAAAGTTCAGGGCCTGGCAGAAAAAGTCTTCTGATTCGTACCGAGATGTGGTCAGCAGCTTGCTCACCACACTCCGCCAGTGGACTCTAGGCCTCACCAAAGGGTCTTATGGTGTCCTGGAGGACTTGATAGTCCTGGAACAATTTCTGAACATTTGCCCTGCTGATGTACGACCGTTTGTGCTAGAGCGCAAGCCGGCGTCAGCAACTGTCGCTGCAGACCTCGCTGAGACTTTTGCGACTACCCGGGTGCCTGATGCACGCAGAACTGTCCCATCCAGCTGGAGAGGAGGTCAGCCCAATACCTCGGCAGACTCTCCTGCCCCTGTGAGCCGTCAGCCACAGAGGTCACCCAGCGCAGCTGCTGCACCCAGGCCTGCAGCCCCTGGAGAGGTCACCTGTCACTACTGCCACAAGACGGGACACATGAAGTTCACCTGTCCGGAGCGGAGGCAGACCGCCCCAACACCTGGACCACCTGCACCTCGCCCGCGGCAGACACCACCCGCCATTGTACCCCAACCAGGAGCTGCATCCAACATGATGTTTGCCAAGGGGGCAGGGAACTCCCCCATCACAAGCAATCACCAGCTGGTTACTGTGAATGACCAGCTTGTCACTGGTTTCCGTGACACCGGAGCAGATGTCACTCTGGTGCGTGCACACCTTGTCCCCGCAGAGGCCATCATTCCTGACAAGTACCTCACCCTCACTGGAGTGGGGGGCACTCTTTCTCACATTCCCCAAGCTCGGGTGTCCATCGACTGGGGGGTGGGAGTTCAAGAGAAGGTTGTTGGGATCCTGGACCAACTGCCGGTCCCTGTTTTGCTGGGGACTGACTTGGGCACGCTGGTGTCGTACTATGAACCTGCCCCAAGCCCTGTGGAATGCCAGGACGGAGACGGGCTCTCTGCCCACACCCAGGTACTTTGCACCCAGGGGCAAGAACAGGGGGGAGGTGGGTTGAACGAGCCCAGTTCAAGGGTACCTGTGTTTGATGTACAAACTGTCTGTGATGAAAATGTTCCTGTTACTGTTATTAATGCTTGTAACAATGATGTAGGTAATGCCAATATGTGCCATTCTGAAGGTATACCTGTGCTAGCGGTAACACGCAGCCGTACTGCTCAGAACCTGAGCTCAGAACAGGTGGGGGAGGTTCTGGCCTCCTCCCCCTCCTCTGACCACAGGGATGGTACCCTTCAGCCACTAACCTCATATGCCACGGGCCAGCTGGCTGAGAGTGAGAGTGCTGCATTTGTGCAAGCACTCCAGACTGACCCTAGCCTCGAGGCCCTCAGAAGACAGGCTTCTGAGCCCCTCACAGACGAGGCTATGTTCAAGGTATACTGGGAAGGTGGGAAGTTGTACAGTGAGCCTGTACATCCCACCGATAGTGAAATGCGGATGGGTACCAAGTTGCTTGTGGTACCTAGTGCCTTCCGGGGGCATGTGCTGAAGTCCGCACATGACATTCCCCTGGCCGGGCACTTGGGGATCCACAGGACACTTGATCGTATCCAGGGACATTTCTACTGGCCTCGAATGTGGATAGATGTGACGAACTACTGTCGCTCATGTACCATTTGCCAAAAGGTAAAAAGGACTGGGAATCCCCGCAAAGCTCCCTTGTGTCCACTGCCAATCATAGGTGAGCCCTTTCACAGAGTGGCAGTCGACATAATTGGACCATTGCCCACTCCCAGCAGCAGTGGCAAAAGGTTCATCCTGACGGTGGTGGATTACGCGACCCGCTATCCTGAGGCCATGGCACTTTCCTCCCTGAGGGCAGACAAGGTAGCCGACGCGCTACTTAACATTTTCTCCCGAGTCGGGTTCCCTGCGGAGATGCTCTCTGATCAGGGGACCCAGTTTATTTCCGGACTCATGGAGGCCCTGTGCAAAAAGATACAGATGACGCACATTGTCTCCAGTCCCTACCACCCGCAGACCAATGGACTGTGTGAAAGGTTCAACGGGTCGCTGAAGCAAATGCTGACCACGTTTGTTGAGTCACAAGGTGGGGACTGGGAACGATACCTGCCTCATCTGTTGTTTGCATACAGGGAGGTGCCGCAGGAATCTACCGGGTTCTCCCCGTTCGAGCTCCTGTATGGTAGGAATGTCCGAGGACCCCTACAATTGATGCAGGAGACGTGGGAGGGCAAGGGGGACCCCACAGATGTCTCTGTAGTTGATTATGTTCTCAAGTTCAGGGACAAGATGGAGTCCCTCACGGAAATGGTAACGGAAAACATGGCCCAGGCTCAGGCCAAACAAAAACTCTGGTATGACCGCACTGCTGGAGAGAGGTCATTTGAAGTCGGTGACAAAGTGTATGCCCTTCTTCCAGTGAGGCAGAACAAGCTGCAAGCGGCCTGGGAGGGACCCTACACTATAGTGCAACGATTAAACCCTCTGACATATCTGGTGAACATGGGAGGCAGGAAACAGAAAAGCTTTCATGTCAACATGCTGAAGGCCCACCATGACAGGACCAAGTATGTGCTGCCAGTGTGCAGCCGGTTAGAGCAGGGAGAGGCAGACCCCCTGTTAGACCTGCTGGCTGACATACGAGATGTGGACAGCGACCTAAGTGTCAACCCACAACTCTCCTCGTCCCAGCAAGAGCAGTTGCAGGAGGTGCTGGGTTCGTACCAGCACACCTTCTCCGGTGTCCCGGGGCGGACCAGTCTGGCAGTGCATAGGGTAGATCCCCCCCATCAGGGAACCCATCCCCCCCATCAGGCAATCCGCTTACCGCGTCTCCCCAGAGGTGAGGGAGATGCTGGAGCTAGGGGTGGTTCAAAAGTCCTGTAGGGCCTGGGCAGCCCCTGTTGTCCTGGTCCCCAAGAAGGACCAGACAACTCGGTTCTGCGTGGACTACAGGAAGTTGAACGCCATCACCACTACAGACGCCTACCCCATGCCTCGCATCGATGAGTTGTTGGATACGCTGGCGTCCGCCAGGTACCTATCAATCATGGATCTGAGCCGGGGGTACTGGCAGATACCACTTGCACCTGACGCTAGGCAAAAGTCGGCCTTCATCACCCCTTTTGGCCTCTTCGAGTTCACGATGATGCCCTTTGGGATGAAGAACGCTCCTGCCATGTTTCAGCGGGCCGTACACGACCTGCTGGAGGGACTGCAAGCGTTCGCTGTAGCGTACTTGGATGACATTGCGGTGTTCAGCCCCTCCTGGGGGGAACACCTCAAACACCTGTCCCAGGTACTAGAGAGGCTGGCCGCAGCCAATCTGACAGTTAAGCCGAGTAAGTGTCAGATTGGCATGACCGAGGTGCAATACTTAGGTCACCGGGTGGGGGGGGGGGTAACACCCTGAAACCTGACACGGGAAAGGTGGACGCCATCCTGGCATGGCCTCGGCCTATCACGAAAAAGCAGGTCCAGGCGTTCCTGGGGACCGCTGGCTACTATAGGAAATTTGTTCCAGCCTATAGTACCCTAGCGAAGCCCTTGACCGATGCCACTAGCAAGAAACACCCCAGGGTTGTTAGCTGGACCTCCGCTTGCGAGAACGCCTTCCAAGCCTTGAAGCAGGCACTCGCAAGCGCCCCGGTGCTTCAAGCCCCAGATTTCAGTCGTCGGTTTGTTGTGCAAACCGATGCCTCTGACTACGGTCTCGGCGCAGTCCTCAGCCAGGTGGATGGAAAGGGAGATGAACACCCTATCCTCTACCTCAGCCGGAAGCTCCTGCCCCGAGAGGTAGCCTACTCCACAACTGAAAAGGAGTGCCTAGCGATCGTGTGGGCCCTACAGAAACTACAATCGTATCTGTACGGCCGCTCCTTCACGATCATTACCGACCATAACCCCCTCAGTTGGCTAAACCGTACTGCTGGGACCAATGGCAAGCTTCTACGGTGGAGCTTGTCATTGCAACAGTACGACTTTACGATCTAACACAAAGCAGGCAGCCGACACCAAAACGCTGATGGGCTGTCCCGGTGTCAGGGGGAACTAGACCCAACAGCGCCAATGGCTGCTACGGAGGATGTCTTGCTGACAACCCCCTACACAGCATCAGGAAAGGGAGGTGTCACGGAATAGCCGTGAGAAACGCAGGTGAATCTAGAGAATTCACAGTCGCTTTCCTGATCGCTCCCTGTCGGATCTGTGCAGTTGTGCAAGCGATCAGAAAACGACACTTTTGTGTTTTTTAATCCAGAGACCTGTTCCCCTGTGAGCAAAGCATTCCTCTCAGGAATGTCACACGTGGCTGGATTCCCTGCAGGGACCAGCTCCTTTCCCCCCACAGCCAGATGGCCCCATGAAAAGAGAAAGGAAACTGGCTCTCCAGGGGGCCATGACAAAGCAGCCAGAACGGCACCGACCAGGCAGATAGGAAAACCTGGGGGATAGGGTTTCTTAACTATTAAATGGAGACCGTATATCGCACAGCTATAAAATTCATATAGTCTTATTCGGTAAAATCTGGCCATCGTGCTGATATGAAATTCATTGTGATGGCCCATTCGGTTAAGGAGTTATGGACCCCTCGGTAACCATACGCCCTAACACCCGCATCCAAGGTATCATATTAATCGGTAGGTTCTGGGGATCGAGAATATGTAATTATTATTTGTGTGCCGGCCGCGTAGGTTGGTCTAGAGAAATGTCAGGATTATGGGGCTTGTGGAAGCCCCTGCCCAGATGTGATTACCATAGTCCGGCCCGGGGGCCGACTCTGGAAGCCTGCCTCTGAAAGCAGCTCCATTAAAAGTACATGAGCTGCCCGGGCTAGTGAGTCCTCCAAATTCCACCTTCCTGAGAGCACATTGCCAGCCAGAGGGCACATGGTTGGCGGCCATCTTGTCTAAGCTGAAACAAAGGACATCTTCCATATTGCTTGGATTTTAAACTTTGCTGAACTGAACAAAGGGAACTCTACAAGTTTTCCCACTAAAGGACATCCTTCCAGGAACTAAGTATTTTTTCTCCCCTCTTTTATTTTTCATACTGGCTATTACTGTTTTAATAATTGTTGATTTTAATAATTGTCTGTACATATTAATTATTTATATTGCTTTCAATAAACCGACACTATCGTCAGTTGTTGTTCTAGCTACCCTATTATTCCGCACACACAGAACTGATCCCAGGTCTCTGAAGAGACGCTACTATTGTTTGTTGTTGGCTAGACAGAATACAGCGTGTTTTAACCGTTTTTATTCGTGGGATCAGTCAGGCAGTCGGGTCAACTGGCCAATATCAGTGGTGGTGGGAGTTATACCCTGGAATCGTGTGTAAGTTGTAATTACCGTACCTCATAGGCTCCCTTCTGGTTTGTCTGCGGTTTGTTCCCAACGGTTCCTGCACATTGACTGCGACCAGAGTTCGCACGATCCGTGCGCTGGCACTGTTTGGAAGGCCATTTGCGGTCTGACCACTAGGGCCTCTTGTGACAGTAATGTTTCCCAACTTAGCAACTGTCTTTTAATATCCGAGATGAGGGGTTGGTAGTTTAACGCATAGAGTTGACTAATGTCTTTATGGAACTTTATTCCCAGGTAGGTAACTTGAGTACAAACCTTTACTGGTATTTGGGCTTTGTCAATTATAGACGCTGTTGGGGATAAGCTCGCTCTTTGCAATGTTTATTTTAAAACCACTATGATTCCCGATCTCCTGTATCACTTTAAGTACCCGGGGCAATTGGGTGTTAGGGTCATTCATAAATAAAAGTATGTCGTCTGCAAACAGAGCCTGTGTCATCTTAGCCCCCCCAATATCTATACCTTCATTTTCTATTGCTAATAACCTAGCTATTGGTTCTAAAGCCAAGTTGAATAATAGAGGTGACAGCGGGCATCCTTGACGAGTCCCCTTTTCCAAAGTTATAGTATTAGATAGAAAACCTGGGGTATATATCCTTGCTCCCGGGGCAGTATGCATTGCCATAATCAATTTACGTATTGACCCATTAAAGCCCATTTTGTCCAATACCAAATTCAGCCATCCCCAATCTACATTATCAAAGGCCTTTTTGGCGTCTATTAAGAGAATTGCGCTATTTTTGCATGATTTAGGGTAGGCCTTTACATAGTCTTGTACCAGCAGAAGTTTGCGTATGTTGGCCACTGCCGATCGGTTACGTATAAAGCCTACTTGATTAGGATCAATCAGCCTAGGTAAAATATTTGCAAGCCGATCTGCTACAATTTTAGAGAGTGGCTTCAAATCTTGGTTGATCAAAGAAATTGGTCGATAAGAGCTTGGTAGCGTGGGGTCCTTACCTGGTTTGGGAAGGAGTTTTATATAGGACACATTTGCAAAGTTTGGATATTTTCCTTCTTTTAGGATTTTATCAAATAGGGATTTCAAGTAAGGAATCAATTCCAGACACAAAAGTTTATAAAATTCAGGGGTAAACCTATCTGGATCTGGGGATTTCCTATTTTTTAGTTGCTTTATGGCATCGCTAATCTCTCCCTCCGTAATTGGAGCATTCAGTTCAGACAACTCATCTTCAGAGAGTGTGGGAAGTGGGATTTTAGCTAATAGAGCTAGTCTTTTCTCTAATGATCCTCCACCAGCCGAATTCGTATATAGGGTTTTGTAGAAATCATAAAAGCAGGAGTTGATTTCCTTAGGGTTATTTATAGTCTGGCCTGAGAGGGAGCGCAGCGATGCAACTATAGTTGATTGATAGGGTGGTTTGGTCAATTTTGACAATAAGGTGCTATTTTTGTTACTGAATTTATAATAGTATAGATCTTTATACGATTTAACGTACATTTCCCTGCTCTTAAAGTTTCCGTCTGAAATAGAGTTAGCTTTCAGCCACTTCATCCTGAACTCTGGTGTAGGATTATCTAGATATGCTTTATGTGCAAAACGTAACTCGTTCAGGGATTTGGTATATGCTTCATGAGATTGCTTACGTTTTCCTGTAATGTAGCTAATAATTTTACCCCTAATGGTAGGTTTGGCTGCTTCCCAGAATAGGAAAATATCCTTAACATGTTCTTTATTTTCCTCTTTGTACTCCCACCACCAATTAAGTAAAAGCTGAGAGAATCCCATCATCCTCATAAAGGTAAGAGGGGAATTTCCAAATAATATCTGTCCCTCTAGGGATTATTGGGGAATATTCAATTTGGATCGGTGCGTTGTCTGATATAACCAGGTCAGAGATGGTAGCCTTGATAACTTGTGACATGGCCTGTGTGGAAACAAGGAAATAATCTAGTCTCGTCCAGACATTATGTGGTGCTGAGTGGAAAGAAAACTCCTCTCCATCAGGATGAAGCAGCCTCCAGCTATCATTTAGAGTGGATGATTGTAGATAATCTTGAAATAGTGATGATTTAGAGAGCGTTAAAGGACTAGGATGGAGAGGGCGCATGCGCGGCGCTTCCGGAATGGCCGCTTGATCTCGGAGCTCCAGCCCGTACCACTGTCCGCTTAGCCGCACACAGCCACACAAAGCTTCCTGAGCGCGGCTCTTACCGGGATCGATAGCGGAGACTCTCCTGCGGCAGATGCCCTCAAAACCGCCACCCAAAACGGCAACACAGAAGGGCACGATGGATCGGTTTGTCCGCCCCCCAGGTAATCAAGATGGCGCCGACCACGCAGAGCACATTGATCCGCCAGGCATACAGGCCCACACAAATCCTGACACAGCTCCAGTCACAAACGCAGCCTTAGAAGCTGCGCTGGACAGACACTATCATTCCCTGCAGGAATCCTTCCAACAGCTCATGCTCTCAGCAGTAAAAGAGCTCAAAGCGGACATTTTAGGCCTGGGAAATAGAGTAAACACTCTGGAAGACAAATATGATGCTTTAGCACAGAAACAAGCAGACTTAGAAGAAGAGCAACAGCTCTCCCAATCTGACTGCAAATCCCTGCGTACTGCTCATGAGGATCTGGAAAATAGAGAGAGGAGACAAAACCTCAGAATAAAAGGGATTTCTAAATCTGTAACCCCAGACCAAATTAAAGCTCATCTCACTGATCTCTTCAAAACATTAGCTCCAGACATACCAGATGAACTTTGGCGAATGGATAGGGCTCATAGATCCCTAAGTGATAAACAAGCTACTTCAAGGGGGCCAAAGGACATTATCATAAGACTGCATTACTATGAGGCTAAAGAGATCATCTTGGGGGCTTTACGCAAATCACCCTCAACTTCTTTCAAAGGAGATGACATACAAGTTTTCAATGATCTCTCACTTATAACGTTAGCTAAACGCAGGGCTCTTAAACCCATCACACAACTTCTGAGGGAGTCTAACATCCCCTACAAATGGGGTTTTCCCTTCCGTCTTATTGTTATCAGAAATGGTATGACTTTCTCGCTCACGGACCCAGATGATGCCCCTCTCTTCCTCAAGCAGATGGGCCTAAGACCACCACCACCGGATCCCTCCCAACGTCTCCGCTCTCCTTTGGCGCTCTCTCCCCCTAGGAAGGTCCGCCATATATCAGAATGGACCAAGGCCCCGATCCGCAGCCTCACCTACACACAGGACTCGGATTCTATGGAAGCACACCCTAGCTAACTCCCTGATGTCTTTGGCATAACCTGGGACATAAACTGTTCGCAAAAATTATGCTTTATAACACAAAACCTTAAGCGGAAGAAAAAAAAAAAAAAAAGGAACACTCACTTAACTTTCAGTTCACCTATGGGGAACACCTATTGAGGTGCTTCTTGCTTACCACTAATCTGGAAATACTCTCGCTATCACCGGTACTAGACTGATATGCTTAACATGGGCTATGGGACTCGAGACAACGGTCTCGGTGCTCCAGCATCCGCCCTCGGAGGCTCACTCCCGGACCTACCGGGTCCCCTGAGGTCCCAGGTATTTCCGGGGTACCCTCACCCAGACAACCATTTTGGGTTGTCCCTACTTGCGGCCACATGATCTGCAGTGGCTGTTTCAGGTTATGGATGGTAATGTTTATGTTTCTGTTAACTAACTTTCTTTTGTTTAGGTTTAATGGTTTTCCCCTACTTAAGTCACGGTGTTCAGAGTTAGTCTTATTCCTCACAAGTCTCTACATGCTGGATTATGGTTAAACTCATTACTTTAAATACAAAGGGTCTCAACTCCCCCCAGAAAAGGTTTTCCCTGCTGAAGGACCTTAAAAGGCTGGATATAGACATTGCCATGCTACAGGAGACTCATTTCCGCTCGTCTGATACAATCCGATTAGGAGATAAGCTTTACTCGGAAATGTATCTAGCCTCAAGTACTACCAAACGAGCGGGAGTGGCTATCCTGTGCAAAAGCAATCTCCCCTTCCAGGTACAAAAAACAATCTATGATCCTAAAGGTCATTATATTATACTAATAGGAACTTTAGCGGGAAAACCCATCACTTTGGCAAATGTATATGTACCCAATACGCAACAAATAACCTTTTTGTCCTCCTTTTTTACCAAACTGCACAAAGCATTAATAGGTACCCTCCTTATTGGAGGAGACTTTAACTTAGCTTTCTCCTCCACTATGGATAGGAGTGTCTCCAAAAACGCTACTATAAGTTCCACTCATGACCGCAACTCCCGTAACTTCAGGGCACTGATGAGAAAATACAGGTTAATAGATCTCTGGAGGGTCTGTAACCCCACACAGAAAGAATACACGTTTTTTTCTCCACCACACGCCTCACATTCCCGTCTAGACTATTTTTTCTCTAACTCTAATTTACTCCCCTCTCTTCTGAATTCAGAAATTACACCAACAGCTTGGTCTGACCATCAGAACGTCACTCTAAATCTAAACTGGTTGCACACACCACATAAACCCATGAACTGGAGACTAAACGAAACATTACTAAGAGACAAAAATCTACTACCTGGGATTACTGAGGAGTTGCGATCATTTTTTCAGCAAAATCAAGGTTCGGTCTCATCATATGGTATCCTATGGGAAGCGTATAAAGCTTTCATCAGGGGACAGTTCATAGCTGAAGGCTCTAGGCGTAAAAAGTCCTCATCCCAGAAATTGCTATCCCTTCAAGCAGCCTTATCTCAAGCTCAAGCAAAATATAAAAGTAACCCCTCACAAGAACACTACCATAATATGCAACAGCTTAAGCAAGACATACGCTCTCTTCAGACTATCCACCTTGAAAAAAGTCTCAGATGGACTAGGCAGCTCTTTTTTGAAAGGGGCAACAAACCCCACACCATCTTAGCCCGGAAACTTAACCCTAAAAGCTCCCAACGAATAATTTACTCGATGAAAGATAGGGACGGCACCACGCACTATGACCCACAAAAAAATATCCAAAATTTTTACCACTTTTTATGAAGAATTATACAATCTCCCTGACCAATCTAACAATCCTGCATACTCGGATAAAGTAGAAGCCTTCCTATCACCCCTAAATCTACCAAAACTCACAGAAGCCCATCGTACATTACTTAATTCCCCTATCACCATAGCAGAACTTGCAGAAGTTCTTAAAAAACTACCATCCTCTAAATCTCCTGGACCAGATGGGCTCCCATACTCGTACTACAAAACATTTAAAAATATCCTACTACCCCATCTATGTACCTTAGCTAATAAAATCATGGAAGGAGAGACTCCTCCCACCTCTATGCTAAACTCCCTCCTCACAGTAATCCCTAAGGAGGGCAAAGACCCCCAACTCCCCCAGAGTTACAGACCTATCTCCCTCCTAAACTCAGACCTTAAAATTATCACGAAAACCCTCTCCAACCGCCTAAATCCCATCTTACCACAATTGATCAATAACGATCAAGTAGGGTTCATATTAGGAAGACAAGCTGGTGATAATACTAGGAGAGCAATAGATCTCATCTCCATTATGAACAAAAACCAGAGGCCTTCTCTGCTCCTTAGTTTGGATGCAGAGAAGGCCTTTGATAGATTATCCTGGCCATTCTTATTTCAGATCCTCAAACACCAAGGCTTTGAAGGCCCATTCATAACAATGCTCCAATTTTTATACTCCTCCCCTTCCTCGACGGTAAAACTCCCCTCAAACTCTCCTCAACCATTCAAGATACAAAATGGTACCAGGCAAGGGTGCCCCTTATCTCCCCTCCTGTTTGCCATTAGCATAGAACCCTTAGCATCAGCTATAAGATGTAATGCAGACATCAAAGGAATATCCCTAGGTAAGTCTGAATACAAAATATCACTCTTTGCAGATGACATATTGCTCTCCATTACGAATCCTCTTCTCTCACTCCCTGCCCTCCATGACACATTAAACGAATATGAACTCCTCTCCGGTTTTAAACTTAACAAAGACAAAACAGAAGCACTCCCAATTAATTTCCCGCTCCACCTCCTTGAATCCTTAAAATCAGCCTTTCCCTACAAATGGAAGACCCATACTCTAAAATACTTAGGAATCAACCTTACCCCATCCTACTCCACAATTTACAAACATAATTTCCCATCACTCATTCAAAAAATCCTTCAAGATCTCCACAAATGGACCGCATATAAGATATCTTGGATTGGAAGGATATACGCATTAAAAATGAATGTATTACCCCGCTTGCTGTACCTTTTCGAGACCCTCCCAGTTCAGGTTCCCTCATCTCAATTATCTAGGCTACAGTCTGAATTTTCAAAATTTGTATGGAATCACAAAAAGCCCAGAGTCTCTAAAACTGTCCTCATCTCTCTGAGAGAACAAGGAGGCCTAGGTCTCCCAAATTTAAAAGCATACTATCAGGCTTCTCACCTCAGACAGTTGACAGAGTGGTCCTCTTTTAGGGTATTTTCTAAATGGGGCCTTATAGAAGCTACTAGTGTTCTACCACTATCCCTAGCCTCCTTCATATGGTCAGATACCCCCCCGAAAGTTCCCCAGGCCAATCTTCTGCCAACTATATCATTCACCATCCGATTATGGAAATCGGTCATGTCTCTAGCCAACCTGAGATCCTCGCCATCCCCACTGTTCCCTATATTAGGCAACCCTTCCTTCCCCCCGGGACTCTCAAAACCCTTTATGGCCAGATGGTTTAATTACGGATACTTCAACCTGAACAATTGGACTGATTATGTGAGCGGGAAATTGATCTCTAGGTCCAAAATAGAAGAAAAAAACCCCCTCACCCCTCAGACTATTATGGATTATAATCAAATAGCTCATTTCCTACAACAGTACACTAAAAGAGCCCCTTCACTTTCCTCCTCCACCCCATTTGAACGTATTTGCCTTCACATAGGATACCAGAGAGGCCTCATCTCACAAATATATAACCTCCTCCAGACCAAATCAGGAACTCTCTCTCCATCTCACTTATACATGGAAAAATGGGAGACAGCTCTCTCTAGGAATATAGATACTGAAGACTGGACTGATATATGGGAAAATGCCCGACACACCTCCATGTGTACCCAAATAAAAGAAAATATTTATAAGATCTTATTCCACTGGTATCTAACCCCAGAGGTTTTATCTCGAATATACCCCCACACTCCAGATTGCTGTTGGAGGGGGTGTGGTTATAAGGGTTCTCTGGAACACATCCTTTGGTCCTGCCCCTCGATTACATCCCTGTGGATAGGGGTACAGAACTTGATATCACAGGTTACAGGGGTCTCGGTTCCTTTGGATCCACTCCATATGCTTCTGGGAAAAACTATACCAAATACTCCCAAATCCACTATGCGTTTAATCACTCACATTCTAACCGCTACTAGGCTCTCAATTACATCTGCTTGGAAAAAAATAGCTCCACCCACCATCCCAGATATTAAACTAAAAATAAATTGGACTAAATCCATGGAGCAGCTAACTGCCTCCCTAAGGAACACAGAAACTAACTTCCACAGAATATGGGACCCTTGGGAGCACTTTTCCCCAGATAACTTGCCCCCCTGACTTGCAAAAGCTACTTAATAATGGAGTGTACCCGGAGGAACTGAACCAACCTATATTTGTAAGGAGGCACAATGGCTTCAACGGCCTGATGACCCCAATAAATAGGATATAAGATGGTATGAGACCCTCTTACTTCCACTACACCTTAACTGAAATAAGTATAAACAAACTACCTGAACATCGTGACTCACCACCAACCCCCACTCATTATGAATATATGTTTTCTATTCTGTATGCTTTTTACTCACTGAAATAATCATCTGATATATGTGGCCACGCCCTATGATTGGAACTTCAACTCCTTCTCCCTATGAAGGTTTCACCCTGACCACGAATCTTATCCCTACAGCTTGGTGACGCTGACTACACTTTCCCCAAGATACTTTTACCAATTTGGGGGGTGACCCACGTCGGCCAGAAGATAAACTTATAAAAGTTCATTTCTGACGGTTTCTAAGGGAAAGGAAAATCAAAAACAAAATTGATATGCATATATCAGCACCTGTTTCTTTGTTCACTTTTATATGTTTATATTGCCATGTAACTCTTTTGTTGAATGAAGCAATAAAAAACAGTGTTACAAAAAAAAAAGGACTAGGATGGAGTTTTGAAGACTTGTCCTCACGAGTACTAGCGAGGGCATTAAAGTCTCCTCCTTGTATTACGGTATCTTAACTGGGCCTGAGGACAATGTGGTTGACAATAAGGAGGTAAAAAAGGATTTGTCTACCTCAGTTGGTGCATAAACATTGAATAATGTAATAGCTTCTCCTGCTAAGTTTAGCTGGAATTTTACCCAGTGGCCTTCTTCATCTGAGTTTACATTTGAAATTTCTCCTTGCAGATTTTTGTGCAATAAAATAAGGACCCGGCTTTACGGCCTTTCGCAGGCGACCCGTATACCTGACCCACCCATGACTTCTTCATGAATTTAAACTGTTCGGAAGATAAATGACATTCCTGAAGGAAGGCTATATCTGACTTCAACTTCTTCAAGTGGCGTAAAACTACATACAGGGAGTGCAGAATTATTAGGCAAGTGGTATTTTTGAGGAATAATTTTATTATTGAACAACAACCATATTCTCAATTAACCCAAAAAACTCATTAATATCAAAGCTGAATATTTTTGAAAGTAGTTTTTAGTTTGTTTTTAGTTTTAGCTATTTTAAGGGGATATCTGTGTGTGCAGGTGACTATTACTGTGCATAATAATTAGGCAACTTAACAAAAAAACAAATATATACCCATTTCAATTATTTATTTTTACCAGTGAAACCAATATAACATCTCAACATTCACAAATATACATTTCTGAAACAAAACAAAAACAAATCAGTGACCAATAAAGCCACCTTTCTTTGCAAGGACGCTCAAAAGCCTGCCATCCATGGATTCTGTCAGTGTTTTGATCTGTTCACCATCAACATTGCATGCAGCAGCAACCACAGCCTCCCAGACACTGTTCAGAGAGGTGTACTGTTTTCCCTCCTTGTAAATCTCACATTTTATGATGGACCACAGGTTCTCAATGGGGTTCAGATCAGGTGAACAAGGAGGCCATGTCATTAGTTTTTCTTCTTTTATACCCTTTATTGCCAGCCACGCTGTGGAGTACTTGGACGTGTGTGATGGAGCATTGTCCTGCATGAAAATCATGTTTTTCTTGAAGGATGCAGACTTCTTCCTGTACCACTGCTTGAAGAAGGTGTCTTCCAGAAACTGGCAGTAGGACTGGGAGTTGAGCTTGACTCCATCCTCAACCCGAAAAGGCCCCACAAGCTCATCTTTGATGATACCAGCCCAAACCAGTACTCCACCTCCACCTTGCTGGCGTCTGAGTCGGACTGGAGCTCTCTGCCCTTTACCAATCCAGCCACGGGCCCATCCATCTGGCCCATCAAGACTCACTCTCATTTCATCAGTCCATAAAACCTTAGAAAAATCAGTCTTGAGATATTTCTTGGCCCAGTCTTGACGTTTCAGCTTGTGTGTCTTGTTCAGTGGTGGTCGTCTTTCAGCCTTTCTTACCTTGGCCATGTCTCTGAGTATTGCAGCTCTGAAATATGGCCAAACTGGTGGCAAGTGGCATCTTGGCAGCTGCACGCTTGACTTTTCTCAGTTTTTGGGCAGTTATTTTGCACCTTGGGTTTTCCACATGCTTCTTGCGACCCTGTTGACTATTTTGAATGAAACGCTTGATTGTTCGATGATCACGCTTCAGAAGCTTTGCAATTTTAAGAGTGCTGCATCCCTCTGCAAGATATCTCACTATTTTTGACTTTTCTGAGCCGGTCAAGTCCTCCTTTTGACCCATTTTGCCAAGGAAAGGAAGTTGCCTAATAATTATGCACACCTGATATAGGGTGTTGTCATTAGACCACACCCCTTCTCATTATAGAGATGCACATCACCTAATATGCTTAATTGGTAGTAGGCTTTCGAGCCTATACAGCTTGGAGTAAGACAACATGCATATAGAGGATGATGTGGTCAAAATACTCATTTGGCTAATAATTCTACACTCCCTGTAGACCGGTTTACCTGGGGAACGAAGCCCCTTAAAGAGACTCTGTAACAATTTTTTCAGCCTTAGTTCTTCTATCCTATAAGTTCCTATGCCTGTTCTAATCTGCTCTGGCTTACTGCAGTCTTTCCTAACTGCACTGTCTCTGTAATAAATCAATGTATCTTTCCTCTGTCCTGTTTGTTGGGCTAAAGCTTGATTGTGTGGAATGTGCAGGGCTGCTTGTGATTGGTAGAAGCGATACACACCCTCTGCAGGCCCCCTGCATACTCTGAATGACTCATACACTATGCTTAGCTGAGCCTATTAGAAGCTGGTTAGTTTGTTTGTAAACACTGCCTAAAACTGTTAATTACAAGCCAGGATTGCAGCAGAGAGTGGCAGAAACAGCACAGAGGGGCACAGGAGAAAATAATGAATAGAATGGTATGCTTTTTATTGTAAGAATATTAGAGTACAGATTCTCTTTAACATTCCAAGAGGTTATACACAGAGACATTTCGACCAAAAGTTATACCTTATAATGCAATAACCAAATTTTTTAGATAACTTTAAACAGAGGAAACCGGAGATGACCAATACCCCATAATCAGCCCCTAATTTATCTTCCTCTCTTTTTTTTGACCCTAGACCCTTAAGGGGTCTATTGCCTTGCTTTTTGAAAGAGAATGGACAGCTACAAAGAAAGAGCATCATAAAAGATAAAAAAAACATAACAACAAGTTAAACATTTGTTCATGACTTTTTCCCCGGATGACAACCACCCCTCACAGCTCCAAAACCGAGACCCTCCCCCTCCTAAGGCTTTTAATTAGTGTTAACATTAGTTGAAACACCTAGAAAGGAAAAGGGTATAAAATGCATGGGCCTTCTATCTAGAATACCTCAAAACCTTTTTATGTAGAATAGCTATATTGCTTGCATTTCTGATCATTGTACAACAGCACCCCCTACTGCCCGACTAGTGTAAAAGCCACCAAGCTCAATAAATACTAGCCAGCACTTGTATCAGTTATTGTTTAAAAAGGACATTGCTTCGGCTGGCGTAGTAAATGTATAAGTAGTATTAGTGTCATCGGTGACCCGCAGAATAGCTGGATATTGTAGGGCAAATTTCCCGTTTTTATCCACGCATTTTGCACATGCAGGATTGAACAACTGGCGCTTTTTAGAGACTTCAACCGAAAAGTCATTAAAGAGACGTATTTTGGCCCCTTGGTATTCGATCGGACGTCCTTGATCACGAAAGGCCCGCAAGAGATCAGTTTTTTCCGCAAAGTCCAGGTACCTAGCAAGAACTATGTTCATGTATAGAGAGCAAAAGAAGGGACCCGAGAGTGGCACTCCCTTTTCACATGAGCTAGTGTGAGTGAAATAAAAAAGCAATAAAATCTCACCATACCATCCGTGGTCGCCTCTGTCAGCTGCTGGGACAAGTGCTCTACGGTGATGTGAAGAAGAAAGCAACCAATGAGCATGTAACTTTAGAAAAAGAGAATAAAATCCGGGCACCTTCCGTCCAGTGTGATTTATTATTGCAAAAAATGACAGACATCCATCTGGATACCACGAACATTGACTACCTCATCCTGGTGGTCGTCAAAGGTGATGGTCCGGTGGGGATGGTGAAGGAGCCAGGGCACAAGGTGGGACAAGCGACGGCCGTTTCGCGTCTATACAGACGCTTGGTCACGCTGCGTACCACTTTACTGAGCGCCCTGCGGACTTCCGGGTTATCACGGAGATTAGCCCCGCCCTTTCCGGGATCCGCGAGCGCCAAGTGTGATTGGAGAGAGGGAGTGGACCAGGCCAGGAGGCGTGTGCGCGTAAGGCTTAGACTACCGTTCCCAAAGTGCTCAGCGCACGACTCCGCCCAAAAGGGCTGGATACATGACAAGGCTATGCCGAACGGGCTGGATCTCGTGGACGCGCATAGCTGCGTGCTGTAAGCACGCCCATCCCGTCCATGCTCCAGCCTTAGCATCAATGGTGGCCATGGTAACGCATACCATGACCCTCAAGCCTGACTGGCACAAAGGGGAGGCGTGTATACACATCTCCCCTGCATATAGGGAATCGGCAGTATCCTTTTTTGGGGGGACTCCATTACAGCCCACCCCTAAGTCGCCAGCAGCGCAATGCCCCCTACCTGAAGCCATCCCTCTAGGTGATATTGTGACATATGTGACATAAAACCTGACAAGTTTGGTATCTATGTGTACAGCGAACAATCTTATTGGCCAAAGAATTTTGCTCATATCTACAACTATAAGAGATACCTTTCCTTAATAGGGAGGCGCATGGGTAATGTACTTGGGCCAATGCATTAGTTAGGGGGGGCAAAGACACATAATTAATATCGAGACTGGTAACAAAACTACAAACCATCACCGTTGGAACAGCATCAGTATTACATTAAACCAGAACCCCCCACCTTCAAAAGCCACAATTCCAAAAAACATCTGTAAATGGACCAAGCAAAGTTCTTCATCTTCCTCAATGAATTCAAAGATCTCAGGGGTCTAACATACAAGCCAGTTGAATTTTGTCATTTAGACCCATTGGGCCCAATGCGTCAGTCCGTAATATAATACGTGTTTCTCTTCTGAGAAGTAGTTTATCCCTGTCGCCTCCCCTCGTTGGGATTTCCACCTTTTCCAAAACCGCAAAGGTTAGACCCTGACTAGACTTCCCATGTTCATCACGCATGTGTGTTACCAGTCTTGTACTGATCTTCCCTACCTTAATGGTACTTATGTGTTCTCCTATTCGGACTTTCACCGGTCTAGTTGTCTGTCCTATGTAGAATTTCTTGCAAGGGCAGAATAACACATACACCACATATGCGGTCTGGCAAGTAAAGAAGCTTTTGATTTTAAAATCAACACCCCCCACCTGAATACATCTTGATGTGATCATTTTGGGGCAAAACTTACAATGCCCACTGTCACGGACGGTTGCGGGGCCGCAGGCGCGTCCTGTAACCGCCCGTGAAGAAAAAAGCGATCGCACTCGATTCCCTGCATCGATTGCGCTTCAAATCGATACAATCTGGGTTGAGTGTGTAGTGGGAGCTGGAGTCCTTTTCTTAGCAGAGAGAGCACCATCCTAAAGGCTGGATGGCTCTTTTGATATGCTAATGAGCCTGGGCCCAGAGAGTCCCTGGCTTCAAGCTGTGCTGATGGCCCATCCATCAGGTATAAGGTGACACCTAGCTGATCTCACATTCAGATGTTAATTGAAGGAGCCAACAGGGCCTTTCAAAAAAAGGAGATCCCACCGCTGCCACCACTGTCACAGGAGCCCTAGTGGCTGACCACACTTAGCCTTCTAAACGGTGCCAGCGCACAGATCGTGCGAACTCTGGTCGCAGTCAATGCGCAGGAACCGTTAAGAATTATTCGCAGGACTAGTCAGTTAGTGGGCTCCACGGTCCCATGATAACCGCGGTGGTGGCAGTTTACTCTGAACCAGTGGGTGAAGTTGTAATCACCCGTGTCTCACAGGCTCCCTTCTGAGTTGTCTGCGGCTAATTCTTAACGGTTCCTGCGCATTGACTGCGACCAGAGTTCGCACGATCTGTGCGCTGGCACCGTTTAGAAGGCTAAGTGCGGTCAGCCACTAGGGCTCCTGTGACACCCACACCTAAAGTTTCCTATGGGGGTACATCTATCTAACCATGACGGTGGTCTGGGTGTTGTAAATTCGCTCCTGGTGAGCATGTTAGCCAGGGTAGGTGCTCTTCCGAAAACAACTCTAGGGGGTCCATCAAGTTTAAGGGACAGTTCGGGGTCACCCTGGACAATATCCCAATGTTTGAATATGCTCTCTCGGATCTTGGAGGCCATGGGAGTATAATCAAAGGTAAAAAACAATTTTCCCCTCCCATCCTGTTCCCTTTTGTTTTTGCTTTTGTTCTTCCCCTTCAAGAGTGAACTCCTATCTTGTTCCTGGGCTCTACATTTGGCCCTGATCAACATTTGCATGTCATATCCTCTTTTTCGGAATCTATTTGTCAAGTCACTTGCCTGGTCATCAAAAGCCCGTTGCGAGCAATTGTTCCTCCTCAGGCGGAGGTATTGGGCGTATGGAATCGCCTCCACCACGTGCTTGGGATGGAAGCTTCCAGCATGGAGGACAGAATTGGTCGCAGTCGGCTTTCGATACCCCTCACTAATCAATTCATTATTCACTACTTTTAGTCTGAGGTCCAAAAAGACCACCTCTTCACCAACCATTTCAGACGTGAATTGCATGTTGATGTTATTACAATTTAAATAGTTCACAAATTCCAGGAACTGATTGTCCGAACCGGACCACACCACCAGGACGTCGTCCACGTACCTGGACCACTGTCTGATGTGCCTCCGGAACGGGTTTGTATCCGAATGCACGGTAGACTCCTCCCACGCCTCCAGGAACAGATTGGCAAAGGAGCATGCCACTGGGGTCCCCATCGCTGTCCCCGCCACCTGTTGGTACCAGCGGCCGTCAAACATAAATGCGTTATGTGCCAGCACAAATTGTAAACACTGACAAATGTATTCGATATAATCATCCTCTTTCGCTGTGCGTTGCAGATAACGCTTGACGGCCTGCACCCCCAGGTCTTGGGGAATCCTGCTATACAGGCTGACCACATCGATAGTGGCCAGCCCGTCACCTGGGACCCAAGTGGCACGCTCCACCATCTGCAATACTTCCAGGGTGTCCCTCAAGTAAGAGGGCACACCCCTCAGTAGGGGGCGCAGGAGATGGTCCAGGTACCTGGACAGTCTCTCCGTGAGAGACCCACAGCCCGAGACTATGGGACGTCCCGGTGGGGTGTCTATTGATTTGTGCACCAGGTCCACTCCCTCTCTCCAATCACACTTGGCGCTCGCGGATCCCGGAAAGGGCGGGGCTAATCTCCGTGATAACCCGGAAGTCCGCAGGGCGCTCAGTAAAGTGGTACGCAGCGTGACCAAGCGTCTGTATAGACGCGAAACGGCCGTCGCTTGTCCCACCTTGTGCCCTGGCTCCTTCACCATCCCCACCGGACCATCACCTTTGAACACCACCAGGATGAGGTAGTCAATGTTCGTGGTATCCAGATGGATGTCTGTCATTTTTTGCAATAATAAATCACACTGGACGGAAGGTGCCCGGATTTTATTCTCTTTTTCTAAAGTTACATGCACCTAGCAAGAACTAGCCGAGGGGGACGTGTATCAGTATCTGCTCGTGGAGGACCAACTCTATGAGCACGCTCGACTTTTACGGGCCTTTTAAAGCCCAGTGCTTTTGGTATTGTAGTCATGCATAGTTCACGCAAAGCAGTGGTTGCTACGCTTTCTGGTAAACCCACTACTCTTAAATTGTTTCGCCGTGAGCGATTTTCAAGGTCTTGTAGCTTATCGCGGAATTGCTTGTTTTCCTCAAGTTTTGTGTAATTCTTGCCCTCCTTAACCCCCTCATCTTCTATGGCCTGGATTCTGTGTTCAGCCTGGTCCAGCCTTTTGCTGTGATCCTGGAGCCTACTGCGTATGTCCTGGATTGATTTGTCCAGAGTGGCCTGCAATGTGACCTGCAGCTCAGGAGCAAGCTGCCTTGCCTCCCTGTTGCCAGCATCTTGTAGTCTAATGACAGCCCACCTCCCTCACCTGTCTGCTGCGAGAGGGATGCTTCATCTGCCTCCCAGTCCGCCAGCCGCCGCGGGGAAGCTTCCCACTCCAGAGACTGTCTCTGCGTCTCGTGTGCTGGGGATGTCTCGGCGGCCATCTTCCCGGCCTCCTCCTCCGTGTGCTGGGCCTTCTGAGGTGCCGACCGCAGCAGGTAACGGTCCATCGGCAGGGTAATTTGTGGCAGGGATGTCAGGGCTTTGTCCTGCAGCTCTAGCGGGCAAAACGGGGGCGCTTTGTGGGGCGTGCAGCCTTTGGAGAGTGCCTCGGTATGCGGAGCTTCTCGCTCACACTCCCATCACCCGGGCGCCGGAACCGGAAGTTCCTTGTCCCCTATCTTATTGCCTGATGAAGCGGGCTGTTTCTGCGAAACGTGTTGCATCTTTTGGGGTACCAATAATAAATGTATTTGTTTAATTCAGACAGTATTTTGAGTCTGCTTTCCGGAGGTAGGTCCACCACTGCCTCCCAGCAAATTTTAAAATTTGTATTACCTTTTATCCTGCTGGCGCCTTTGTTCTCTTACGATAATTTTTCTTTTTTGGTGGTTCAAGTCGTAAAATCGATGCATAATTCCTTTGTACAATGATTGTAAAGCAATTTTACAACAATCCTGTACTTTACATTGAATCTCAATTGCTGGCAAAATGCTGCAAGCAAATCACACATAGAAATCATTGTTTGTTGGACAATGAGCCAATCACAGTCCTCTAACCTGTGATGTCATCAGTGGGCAGATCTCTCACCTCCCTAGATTCCCCCCAGATATCTTTATAGAACCTACTGATACACATAACCCAGCATGGAGGGGCTCAGTGAAGGTCCCCTTGAAGGTGTGGAGGTGTCTGATGGGGTCACACAGGGCATAAAAGGAGATCTGCCCAGCCTCATAATCCAGACATATACTAACTGTCTCACTGGGGATCTTGTCAGGTAACCAGATCACTTTCCTGTCATACGTCAATGAGTACTTATTACCCCGCTTGTGCAAACACCAGGACTTGTTATTACATCCAATCACTGACTGATCTCCACTCCTGGCTATACTGGGGTAACACATCCCGACTCTCCATGCATCTGATCCCCCAACATCCACTTCCCAGTAATGTCGCCCTGAGGAGAATCTCTGGCTGCTCAACACCTGAGAACACTCAAATCTCTCTGGTGTTTCTGGGCGATTCTGACTTTTGCCTATATTAGATGCAGTTTTCCTGTCAGCAGATATATGTAGATAATTACCAGTGGTGTTTACATCCAGTAATATGTCCGCATACACTGGCAGCCCTGATGTTTGCTGTACAGCCCCAATATTTGCCCCCCCCCCCCCCCCCCCCAGCCTGGGGCTGTGTGTGTTGTGTGGTGGGGGTGGGTTGGGGGCATGGCCTGGATAGTTTAGCAGTGATGGGAACTTTGTCCTCTGTACTAGAATGTGGATAGTCCTGTGTGTCTGTGTGTTTCTGCACAATTACCCCAGACATGATTTCAAGTAGTCCTGTGTGTAATGTGTGTGAGATGCCGGCCAGATGCCGGTCTCTCTCTGTCCTCCGTGTCACACAAGTCACCTGTGTCTGATTCCTGTAAGACAGTCAGTGGATCAGTCATATTACACAGCTCCTCAATGCGACGCCTCTTCCTGGACAGCTCCTCCTTATTTATTTCCAGCTGCTGAATGATGTCACTGTATGATTGTGGCACCTGCTCTGCCTGTCTCATGATGTCAGTCAGGACTCTCTTCTCCAGATTGTCCAGCCGTCTCCTGAGGTCTCTAAACAGGGCAGTGACTCTCTCTGTTTCACCATCAACTTTTTCTTGTGCTTTTCTCCTGCTTTCCTCCAGACTCTGGACTCTTTCCTCAGCCTCCTCTGTCTCTGCCATCAGTTCTTGCAGATCATTTCTCAGTTTATTCTTCTTCATCTCAGAGGCCTCTTCCATTTTCTCCACCTGGTGTCCCAGATGTTCTCCATCCAGCCTGCAGGACTTACAGATACAGACAGCATCCTTAGTGCAGTAAAACATGAGTGGTTCCTTATGGACCAAGCATTTTCTTTTCTTCAGGTCAGTGCTGGGTTCACATAAGACGTGTTCTGGTGCCTTGCTGTGGACTCTCAGGTGATTATCACACAGAGAAGCGTTACACAGCACACAGGACATAACAGCCGGTACAGCAGAGTGAATGCAGTAAGTACAGCGGACTCCGGCCTCCTAATGATCTGGCTGAGGGCACAGCAAATTATCTGTTCTCTTCATCAGAGCAATGATGTAATGTTCTCTGGAGATGCAGCTGCGGGCAGTCAGAGTGCCTCCGCAGCTGCTTCGGTTGCCTTGTCGGGCAGTTCGCCCGTTCCTCCGGCGTGTAGCACGCCGAGGACGGGTTTGTCAGTGGCTCATAGGGTTGCTGTATCACGTGCGCGCGCATAGACAGGACCTTTATGCTGGGAGGAGGCGCGTCAGCTGACCTGCCGGTCGGCTGACGTCAGGGGAGACTCGCGGTGCTTCTGATTGGTTGATGGGAGTGGGTGCGGCTGTAGGGTCTCCTCTTGTCTTAAGCCCTCGGTGTTCACTTGCAAACTGTCTGCTGTCGTGAATACTTAGTGTTAGTGCTCAGACCTTAGTCAGTATCCGGTGTGCTTTGATCCGGGAGGAAACCGGGAATTTCACACAAGACTAGGATTGTTATATTATTGTTATTACTTGATATTCTGTGTATGACTCTGGCTCACTTCTGACTTTGCTCTTGCTTATCGATTCTGTACTTCTGCCCATCTAATTCTGTTGCTGACTCTGCCTGAATTATCTCTATTCTCTTGCCTGCCGAATTTGTACTGTACCTGCCTGTCTGTTGCCGAACCTAGCCTGTCTGACCACTCCACTCACCAGTGAGCCCTTGTCACTGGTGAGGTTCTACTGATAGTACCCACCAGCTCCTCTGGTAAGGTCTAGTTAAACTGATCAATATCCAGTTGCACCAAGCACTATACACTTCAGTTACCTGTTAGCTATACTTGTATTATTGGTGATTTTGCAGATCACCACATAATCAGGTATAGTGTCTGGGTTATTGGTGATACTGCAGATCACACAATAACCAGACGTCTGTGTTGCTACACCGATCGTTACAGAACAGCAGACCAAAAATGTCCATGGAGACACTGTGCAATCGGGTTGAACTTCTGACCACGACCGTTAATGATCTCATCAGAACGGTTAACTCACAACAGACGCAAATTGATCAACTGTCTGAGACAGTTAACCATCTTAAAGACCCTAATGCACAAGTGTCATCCCCTCTTGTTAGTGAGCCCAGGGTGCCTCATCCTGAAAGATTTTCAGGGCACCAATCTGATTTCCGGAATTTTAAGCATCATTGCTTATCTTATTTTGAGTTACGCCCGATATCGTCAGGTACTGAGCGTCAGAGATTCATTTTTATAAAAACTTCATTATCTGGTGACTCGCAGTCTTGGGCCTACAGTCTCCCTGATGGTCATGAGGCACTAGCATCTGTTCAGGAATGTTTTAAAGCTATGGCAGTTATATATGATGATCCTGATTTACCTATGACATCAGAGAGGAAACTCAAAACCCTCAGACAGGGGCATAACACTGTGGAAACTTATGCAGCTGAGTTTAGAAGGTGGGCAGTGTCAACCAGATGGGGGCAGTATGCTCTATTAGACTGTTTTTTATCAGGATTATCCGATGCTGTTGCCGATTTGATGCTAAGTCATCCAGAACCTAAGTCTATGGATTAGGCGATCTCTTTAGCAATTAAAATTGATCGTCGAGTCCGGTATCAAAGGCAGACTCGGAGTAGAGTCCCAGGAAAGCTGCCTCCTATTACTTTTTCTACTCCCGCTCCTCCTCCTTCCCCTCAGGATGAGCCGATGCAAATCGGACAAGTCAGGCTCTCTGAGGTTGAGAAAAACAGCAAACGTTCTGAGAGACTCTGTCTATACTGTGCAGAGAAGGGGCACATGGTACAAAATTGTCCTAAGAAGACAGAAAACTCTATCGCCTAGGTGTAGTTGGGGGTACTACCCTAGGCGATCCTGTCTTACCTCCAGGGAACTATCGCTTACTGCTCCTGTGTTCTATTACCTGGGAAGATCAAGTCCAGTCTACCCAGGCATTTATAGACTCTGGTTCTGCTGCTAATCTGATGGATTATGATTTTGCAGTTAAATTTGGTTTTCCTCTCATTTCTTTGGGGCATCGGATTGTTCTTACTGCAGTGGATGATTCACCACTGCAGGGGAATCAACCTCTTTCTCAGACTCCTGTATTGTTATGTCATGTGGGGGCCCTGCATAAGGAACAAATACAGTTCTTTGTACTCAAGATGACTATCTCCAATGTGATCCTTGGTATGCCATGGCTTAAAAAACACTCCCCTCAGATTGACTGGAGTTTCAGGCAATTGCTAAGCTGGTCCTCATATTGCCATCATCATTGTATGGAGAAAGTCAAGATATGTGCTACCAAGGTTCATATGGAGAAAGTAGAACAAAAGAATTGACACACTTGCGCCCAAACAAAACAGTGATGGCCCTTTAAAATTGCCCCAGGTGCTGCTCTCCTTGACTGGATGGAGCCAGTAACTGATAAACACAAGAAGGTAGGGGGAGACAGAGAGCGCTCCAATGGTGCATTAACCAGGATGTATACACTTCACGCAAATAAAAAAGTTACACTTACAATAAGAAAGATAGTGCTGCGCTTTGCCAGTACATCCTCCAGTGGGGAACCTCAGCCTAATCCTGCCTGGCCAGGGCGGGTGGTGCAGATGATGTTTGCATGAGGACGTCCGTCTGGGGAGAAAAGCTGTGCGCTGTTGATACTGTCTGTCGTCACTACCGGTTTCGGCGTTAATCCACGCCTTCCTCAGGTGACGTATGCTTCAGACAGTGCAGTATACATAGGAACGCCCCCATGGCAACTGTCGCCAGGGGGCGGTGATCGATACAAATACAAACTAACTTTATTGAAACATAATAAAAACAACCATCCGCCGTACGCGGATTTTTATGTGACATAAATGAACTTCATTTAAAAAACATAGCTAAAAAGAAAAAAAGACTACAGTGTTTAAAACTTTAGACCGAGTTCCCTCGATCATCTCTAAATTCTTACATATAAGTTCTCATAAACAGAGAAGCCGTCCATTCGGGCAGACTATGTCTCTTCATATGGTCTACCAACGCAGCGCCATAGTAACAATTAATCAAACCTTACTGCGGGTAACACCATACATATTCATATTAATCAAGAAAATGTGCCTAACATCCCATGAACACTGTGCGCAGATTTATAGACACAGAGATAGCAACATAAGATGTAAAAACATACAACAATTGAACACATGAACGAAAAAATTATAAATGGATAGTAAATGAGCTGTTACTGGCATCATGTGAACAAAAAGGTACGCTGCCCTAAGGAATTTCTATGCGGCTACTAACATCCATTTTCAGCCATAAAAGCACAGACATCTAAAAAATATATATATAAAAAATATATATATATGTACATATATATAAAAAACTAGGTGTAATGTGAGTCATAATTAATAAATAATAAATAGCGAATAAATAGCGATCATTAATAACCTGCCCACAAATTAATATACAGCTCTGCAATACATTATATATCGATGTGGGCTCATATATTTAGTACAGTAATGATAGGCAGATTCAGACCCTACTGAGGGCAAAACTATTTTATGAATTAATATACATATCTCTATGGGCCATTTTTGATCTAGTATCCAATAAGGGGAACAACGGACACTGCCTGACTGCTGACTCTACATAACTCCCTGGGAAACAAGGAATACACTGATAATAGACAAACCACTGTAACATATGAGAGGTTTCTCACTCAGGTATTTTATGAGAACACAATCTTCCAATTTACCTATGGACACCTATGTCCACAGATGGAGACACTACCACGGCAGGGGATTAATCCATTGTTGGTCACATACAAGAACAAGAAGGACATTTAAAACCAACATGTGCACACTCCACCTTAAACCAATGCATTCAGGAGTCGGCACCCGGCTGGAATTGCAACTCCATACCCTATGGTGCAATCATCCCACTGTATGGTGGGCAAAAAAATCTCTAGCATAAATAAACATACAGTACAACCTGTAACATAGACAAACTGTAGGACATTAAACCAGGTTGAAGGGACTCTCGTTCCACATATGTATATACTTATACTTATATTTTGATTGTTGTCTCATTCTCTTGCTCCCGTTCATTCATGACCAACAATTCCCCAGTGGCACATACTCATATAGACAATGCTATGAACCCACTATCTCGGATGATGCGACAATGGTGGGGCCCCACCGTTTGTTGCGTTGCTTAGAAACAAGATATTGGCTTCAATTTATGAGACTTTGAACCTCTAAATCTTCATTAAGGCCTCTCGGGGATAGAGTATCCAGTCTGAAGATCCAGTAAACTTCCCTTTCGCATAATTTCTTGTATCTCAGGCCCGTTGGGAGAGAGTCAACTATATGTTCCAAACCAGTAATTGTTAGACTTCCAGGATCTCCTTGATGGTATTGATTAAAATGACGTGGGACACTGTGTTTTTCAGATTTTGACAAGATGTTACATTTGTGTTCTCCCAATCGGGTCCTGAGTTCACGAGTGGTTCTACCCACATATTTTTTGTTGCAACCACATTGCAACAAATAGATGACAAACTTAGTTGCACAGTTTATAAATTGTTTCAAAGGTAGAGGGGGGCCTTCCAGAATTGGAATATTTTTAAGTCTGTGTAACATGAATTGGCAACAACCACACCTGCTGGATCCACATCTGAAGTTTCCCGTCACGCTACTTTTCAACCAGGTGGTAGGTTCTTTTATATCAATTCTACTAGGTGCAATTATATTTTTTATAGATTTTGCTTTCCTATAGATGACTTGGGGCACTTCTGGTAACAAATCTCTCATTATGGGATCTTGTAGTAGTATTGGCCAGTTTCTTTTTATGATGCCTTGGATTTGTCGTGAACTACCGGTGTATTTGGTAATAAAAGTGGGCCCATTTTTGGGGGTCCCAAATTTATTCATAAAATAGTTTTGCCCTCAGTAGGGTCTGAATCTGCCTATCATTACTGTACTAAATATATGAGCCCACATCGATATATAATGTATTGCAGAGCTGTATATCAATTTGTGGGCAGGTTATTAATGATCGCTATTTATTCGCTATTTATTATTTATCAATTATGACTCACATTACACCTAGTTTTTTATATATATGTACATATATATATATATTTTTTATATATATATTTTTTATATATATATTTTTTAGATGTCTGTTCTTTTTTTTTTTGGCTGAAAATGGATGTTAGTAGCCGCATAGAAATTCCTTAGGGCAGCGTACCTTTTTGTTCACATGATGCCAGTAACAGCTCATTTACTATCCATTTATAATTTTTTCGTTCATGTGTTCAATTGTTGTATGTTTTTACATCTTATGTTGCTATCTCTGTGTCTATAAATCTGCGCACAGTGTTCATGGGATGTTAGGCACATTTTCTTGATTAATATGAATATGTATGGTGTTACCCGCAGTAAGGTTTGATTAATTGTTACTATGGCGCTGCGTTGGTAGACCATATGAAGAGACATAGTCTGCCCGAATGGACGGCTTCTCTGTTTATGAGAACTTATATGTAAGAATTTAGAGATGATCGAGGGAACTCGGTCTAAAGTTTTAAACACTGTAGTCTTTTTTTCTTTTTAGCTATGTTTTTTAAATGAAGTTCATTTATGTCACATAAAAATCCGCGTACGGCGGATGGTTGTTTTTATTATGTTTCAATAAAGTTAGTTTGTATTTGTATCGATCACCGCCCCCTGGCGACAGTTGCCATGGGGGCGTTCCTATGTATACTGCACTGTCTGAAGCATACGTCACCTGAGGAAGGCGTGGATTAACGCCGAAACCGGTAGTGACGACAGACAGTATCAACAGCGCACAGCTTTTCTCCCCAGACGGACGTCCTCATGCAAACATCATCTGCACCACCCGCCCTGGCCAGGCAGGATTAGGCTGAGGTTCCCCACTGGAGGATGTACTGGCAAAGCGCAGCACTATCTTTCTTATTGTAAGTGTAACTTTTTTATTTGCGTGAAGTGTATACATCCTGGTTAATGCACCATTGGAGCGCTCTCTGTCTCCCCCTACCTTCTTGTGTTTATCAGTTACTGGCTCCATCCAGTCAAGGAGAGCAGCACCTGGGGCAATTTTAAAGGGCCATCACTGTTTTGTTTGGGCGCAAGTGTGTCAATTCTTTTGTTCTATTTATCTCTGGGTTCACTTGCTGCCACATCACAGTCAGTATGGCTGAAGCTTTGGATGTATTGGAACAAGCCCTAGAAGAAATCGAAGCCGAAACATTGCATAATGAACCCCTAAAATG
This sequence comes from Hyperolius riggenbachi, assembly GCF_040937935.1. Taxonomy (NCBI): domain Eukaryota; kingdom Metazoa; phylum Chordata; class Amphibia; order Anura; family Hyperoliidae; genus Hyperolius; species Hyperolius riggenbachi. Next base: position 148,318,634 of record NC_090657.1, on the reverse strand, counting down.
GATGGGTCTAAAAATCGATATAAGAACTAAGCTAACAGCAATTACCAACAAAATCAATAAAAACGTTCATAGGACAGAAGCAACAAATATGGGGTCCATCAACAACAAAACCCAAATTGAAGAAATGATAAACCTCTTTAGAGAACTTGAGGATGCCCAGACGTTTGAATGTGCTCAGTGGTTGGATTCCTCATTTCTATCCGAATACCTGGATCACAAAATAGCTCCTAGAGGTATGCGGAATCGCAAAGATTGCGACTTTTTAGAGAAAGATCTACTTGATTTATGGAGGATGGTCTCTGATCTGTGCACATCGCAGTGGATGAAAATTGTGATTATGCAGAGAGATAGAAATCTAAGTAAGGTCAGAGAAACAATCCCCCGCATCTGCAAGGATCTAGAATCTTTTAAATCAAATCGTGATTATGGTTATTGGGAAACGAAAGTGTCCACATCTGTTAAATCCTTTGAGGAACAATTATTGGAGAAAAAACTCAAAAAATTTGAGAGGGACAAAACTGATTATCTCAGTGGAAACATCTACAATTGGTCCATTAATGGCGTTGATGACCCCCAAATTCCCGACATCACTAAACCTACCCCCCCTGACCAGATAAATGAGGCCATCAACACAAATGAGAAAGAAGAAGGGACTGACTGGTTCAGGGTTAAGAGGAGGCAGAGGAAAAGGGAGTATAAATTTGGAGGGAACAATCAGCGCTATAGGGGACCAGGGGGGCGACCCCACACCCCACAATATAGTAATCCACGTAAGAATGGGTACAATCAAACTGTGTCTTTCAATAAAATGAATGCGCCAAGGGATCAATTTGGCACTGGTGCCAGACCCAAGATACATAACTACCATCACTCAAATACATTTGGGGAAAGGAGGCCATCTACTTCGAAATTCTATCCTCCTAAAAGACCACAAAATGGTAGCAATAATAACATTAGAAAATATGAGGATATGTCAGGACATCAAAAATCCATTTCGGCTTATATGGAGAAAGCATGGGCAAATACTATAAAAGACATACAGTCCCCAGGTTCAATGGCCCCGACCATTCATAAAATAAACAGTGGCTCCACAGACGATGGTAAGAATAGTATGGGAAACTGGATAGATACCACCGGAGAAGCAGTCCGGGATCCCGGTCAGGACCACATTAATCAACATCATTTTTTAGGGCCACAGGGTACACCAATGGCCCAGAAAAGAGGCCTTCAAAGAGAAGAAGACGAGGAACCAGGGGGGGTAGGAGAATCCAGCTCCAAAAAAGGAAGAACACAGGACCTAGAAACGAAGGAGACGTTTCAACAATAAAGATATATAATCTTTCTGAGCACGCCCTCACAGCAAGTGACATGTCATTATTAAGAAAAGGCCTTAACTTTGCGCCAACTAGCCAACCGAATTCTTTTGAATTGTTCAAAGATTTACATAGATTTATAAGAAGTATAACTCTCAAAAGATTTTTTGCCATCAAAGAAAAGAAATCCCCACATACAGAAATTATGGTAACTCCCAATTTAGAAATTGAGTCAAGTGAAGATTCACATTCGGACAGTTGGCTATTTCTCCAGGAGATGAGTGATGAGGTCCTTGACGAAAATCTGGGGATAAACCACCAATTTATCGATGAATCCATCAAACATACTGGTTTTAAACCAGCTTCAGTATTCTACCCCACTCATACTAAAGGCTCATATATTAGTACTTATTATCAGGTGGTCAAGGACCAATTTGACTCACTTTGTAGAACGGGAAGGAATAATAGCAAAACCAGTAATCTAACTAAAAAAGAACAAGAGTCTCTAGACTGTTTGAAAAAGAATAAAGACATAGTGATTCGCCAAGCAGATAAGGGGGGGGGGGGAATCGTGATACAAGATTTCATGAAATACAAGGCCGAAGGGGAAAGATTACTCCAAGACCCCAACATTTATGTGCAATTAAGAAAAGATCCAACACAGGAATTCTCCAAAGACCTATTAAAAATTCTGGATGATGGAATCAGCAATGAAATCATAAATAAGGATGAGTACAATTTTCTCAAACCTAAAAATCCGTTAATTCCATATCTCTACCACATCCCAAAGATCCATAAAAGCACAACAGAACCACCGGGGCGGCCTATCGTCGCTGGGATGGAAGGCATATTAACACCTATCTCGGATTATATCGACTATTTCTTGCAACCGATAGTACAACATACAGAATCATACACAAGAGATTCCTTACACACTTTGGAAATCATTAAACCATATGTCTGGAAAAAAGAATACCATTGGGCCTCCCTAGATGTATGCTCCTTGTATACGTGTATACCCCATAACAAGGGCATGGAGGCCATTAGACACTTTTTATCCAAGGACGGTTCCTTCAATAGAGCCCAAGCCCAATTTATACTAGATCTTCTCAAATTTGCATTGGAACACAATTATTTCACCTACATGGGGGACTATTATTTACAGAAGTGTGGAACTTCTATGGGGGCGGGGTTCGCCCCCAGCTTCGCTAATATTTATATGGCATTCTGGGAGGAATATTTCATCTGGTCTGACCATCCATTCAAATCTAACCTGGTGTTATACACCAGGTATATAGATGACGTCTTGTTAATCTGGGAGGGGACAAAAGATAGATTCCAGGAGTTTGTCACATATTGCAATAATAATGAATTCGGGTTGGAATTCACCTACGTTATTCATGAAAATGAATTGGTATTTCTTGATTTGGAGCTTTTTATAGATCACGATTCAAAAATTCAAACTAGGACACACTTTAAGCCTACGGCAGGCAACTCCTATCTCCATGCAGATAGCTGTCATCATCCCGGATGGATAAGCAACATTCCGAGGAGTCAGTTCTGCAGGCTAAGAAGGAATTGCTCACATGATACGGACTATCAAAGGCAATCAGGAATATTAAAAGAAAAATTCAAAGAAAAAGGCTATAAAAATGCTCGGATTGATGCCGCCATTTTAGAATATCAGGGTGTTAATATCATGAAAAATAAAGAAGATCTAACATTGAATGAGACTGGCACTGATAGAAAGGAGACGGGCATACAAATTGGAATCATGAATAAAGACAAAAAGAAAATTGGGACCCCCAAAAATGGGCCCACTTTTATTACCAAATACACCGGTAGTTCACGACAAATCCAAGGCATCATAAAAAGAAACTGGCCAATACTACTACAAGATCCCATAATGAGAGATTTGTTACCAGAAGTGCCCCAAGTCATCTATAGGAAAGCAAAATCTATAAAAAATATAATTGCACCTAGTAGAATTGATATAAAAGAACCTACCACCTGGTTGAAAAGTAGCGTGACGGGAAACTTCAGATGTGGATCCAGCAGGTGTGGTTGTTGCTAATTCATGTTACACAGACTTAAAAATATTCCAATTCTGGAAGGCCCCCCTCTACCTTTGAAACAATTTATAAACTGTGCAACTAAGTTTGTCATCTATTTGTTGCAATGTGGTTGCAACAAAAAATATGTGGGTAGAACCACTCGTGAACTCAGGACCCGATTGGGAGAACACAAATGTAACATCTTGTCAAAATCTGAAAAACACAGTGTCCCACGTCATTTTAATCAATACCATCAAGGAGATCCTGGAAGTCTAACAATTACTGGTTTGGAACATATAGTTGACTCTCTCCCAACGGGCCTGAGATACAAGAAATTATGCGAAAGGGAAGTTTACTGGATCTTCAGACTGGATACTCTATCCCCGAGAGGCCTTAATGAAGATTTAGAGGTTCAAAGTCTCATAAATTGAAGCCAATATCTTGTTTCTAAGCAACGCAACAAACGGTGGGGCCCCACCATTGTCGCATCATCCGAGATAGTGGGTTCATAGCATTGTCTATATGAGTATGTGCCACTGGGGAATTGTTGGTCATGAATGAACGGGAGCAAGAGAATGAGACAACAATCAAAATATAAGTATAAGTATATACATATGTGGAACGAGAGTCCCTTCAACCTGGTTTAATGTCCTACAGTTTGTCTATGTTACAGGTTGTACTGTATGTTTATTTATGCTAGAGATTTTTTTGCCCACCATACAGTGGGATGATTGCACCATAGGGTATGGAGTTGCAATTCCAGCCGGGTGCCGACTCCTGAATGCATTGGTTTAAGGTGGAGTGTGCACATGTTGGTTTTAAATGTCCTTCTTGTTCTTGTATGTGACCAACAATGGATTAATCCCCTGCCGTGGTAGTGTCTCCATCTGTGGACATAGGTGTCCATAGGTAAATTGGAAGATTGTGTTCTCATAAAATACCTGAGTGAGAAACCTCTCATATGTTACAGTGGTTTGTCTATTATCAGTGTATTCCTTGTTTCCCAGGGAGTTATGTAGAGTCAGCAGTCAGGCAGTGTCCGTTGTTCCCCTTATTGGATACTAGATCAAAAATGGCCCATAGAGATATGTATATTAATTCATAAAATAGTTTTGCCCTCAGTAGGGTCTGAATCTGCCTATCATTACTGTACTAAATATATGAGCCCACATCGATATATAATGTATTGCAGAGCTGTATATCAATTTGTGGGCAGGTTATTAATGATCGCTATTTATTCGCTATTTATTATTTATTAATTATGACTCACATTACACCTAGTTTTTTATATATATGTACATATATATATATTTTTTATATATATATTTTTTAGATGTCTGTGCTTTTATGGCTGAAAATGGATGTTAGTAGCCGCATAGAAATTCCTTAGGGCAGCGTACCTTTTTGTTCACATGATGCCAGTAACAGCTCATTTACTATCCATTTATAATTTTTTCGTTCATGTGTTCAATTGTTGTATGTTTTTACATCTTATGTTGCTATCTCTGTGTCTATAAATCTGCGCACAGTGTTCATGGGATGTTAGGCACATTTTCTTGATTAATATGAATATGTATGGTGTTACCCGCAGTAAGGTTTGATTAATTGTTACTATGGCGCTGCGTTGGTAGACCATATGAAGAGACATAGTCTGCCCGAATGGACGGCTTCTCTGTTTATGAGAACTTATATGTAAGAATTTAGAGATGATCGAGGGAACTCGGTCTAAAGTTTTAAACACTGTAGTCTTTTTTTCTTTTTAGCTATGTTTTTTAAATGAAGTTCATTTATGTCACATAAAAATCCGCGTACGGCGGATGGTTGTTTTTATTATGTTTCAATAAAGTTAGTTTGTATTTGTATCGATCACCGCCCCCTGGCGACAGTTGCCATGGGGGCGTTCCTATGTATACTGCACTGTCTGAAGCATACGTCACCTGAGGAAGGCGTGGATTAACGCCGAAACCGGTAGTGACGACAGACAGTATCAACAGCGCACAGCTTTTCTCCCCAGACGGACGTCCTCATGCAAACATCATCTGCACCACCCGCCCTGGCCAGGCAGGATTAGGCTGAGGTTCCCCACTGGAGGATGTACTGGCAAAGCGCAGCACTATCTTTCTTATTGTAAGTGTAACTTTTTTATTTGCGTGAAGTGTATACATCCTGGTTAATGCACCATTGGAGCGCTCTCTGTCTCCCCCTACCTTCATATGGAGAAAGTACCTACGCAGTATCCTAAGTCTACTGCGGTCCTGGAGTGGCCACGACCTTGGGGGGTGAAGGCACTCCAGCGATTCCTTGGCTTTGCCAACTGCTACAGAAAGTTGATTAAAGGTTTTTCCTCTTTGGTGTAACCTCTCATTGAGCTCACCAAAAAGGGGGCAGATAATTACAATTGGTCATCAGAAGCACAGTCTGCATTTTCCTCACTGAGACAATTGCTTTGCTCCACCCCCATTTTTAGACAGGTGAATGTTTCTCTCCCTTTTGTTATTGAGGTAGGTACTTCAGAGATCGGGGTGGGGGCCGTGCTGTCTCAGCACTCTGGTCTGCGGGGCAGATTGCATCCCTGTGCATATTTCTCTCGGAAATTTTCCTCCACTGAGAGAAGTTATGATAGCAGGAGTCGAGAACTGCTGGCCATCAGACTTGCATTTGAGGAATGGCGACAGTGGCTTGAGGGGGCTGAACATACTATTACCTCCACATCAGGTAGTAGAAACACTAAGGCAGATGCTTTAGCTAGATGTTTTGAGTCCGAGACAGTGCAGTCCTCAACCCCTGTAGACACCTTCCCCGAGAGAGTGGTCCTTGCTGCTACTGAGACTTGGGAGGACTGGGCATCTATCTTAGGCCCGTATCAGCAGGAGGTTCCAGAAGGAAAACCAGATGGGCTTCTGTTTGTGCCACTTCAGTTCCGATTAACCACTTGCCGACCAAGTGGTTTACCATTGATCTGTGCTGGGTGGGCTCTTCAGCCCCCAGCACAGATCGTATTGCAGGCAGGGCGATCAGACTTCCCCCCTTTTTTCCCCACTAGGGGGATGTCCTGCTGGGGGGTCTGATCGCCGCCGCTCTGCTGTGCCTTGCGGGAGGGCTCCTCAAAGCCCCCCTCCGCAACGCTATTCCCCCCTCCCTCTCCTTCTCTCCCTCTCCCTGGCTCTGTGGGCGATACAGGACGGCGATACATCCTGTACTGCCTCTGATAGGCTTCAGCCTATCAGACGACGGTGATCCCCGGCCTATCAGAGGCCGGGGTTCGCCAATCTCCTTTACAGCGCTGCTGCAGCTGCAATGCCGTGCAGTGTAAACACTGGGGATTTCTTCCCCGCGTGTTTACATTTCGCCTGCGAGCCGCGATCGGAGGCTCGCAGGCAGTTCACGGAGACACCCTCCGTGAACTGACATGGAACGGGCGCTCGAACGAGCGGCCGTTTCCATGGAAACCCGCAGACAACCAGTTTACGCCAATCGGTGTTAGCTGGTCGTCAAGAGGTTAAAGGTTCTTCATGTATTTCATTCTCATAAAAATGCAGGTCACCCAGGGGTTGCCAGAACGCAGGAGTTGCTGGATAGATGTGTTTGGTGGCCATCTATCGTATCTGACTGTAAGGACTTTGTCGGTAATTGCTCTGTCTGTGCCAGGAGCAAACCGTCCAGACGAGCTCCTGTGGGTAATCTACAGTCCCTACCGGTACCGGATCAGCCATGGACTCACTTGTCCATGGACTTTGTCGGTGAACTACCCAGGTCTGATGGGAAGACGGTCATATGGGTGGTAGTCGATAGGTTCAGTAAGATGGCCCATTCCATTCCCTTGGACGGATTGCCCTCTGCACAAGAACTGGCAGAACTCTTCATTCACCACATTTTCCGGTTGCATGGTATCCCGGAGAATGTGGTGTCAGACAGGGGAGTCCAGTTTGTATCCAAGTTTTGGAGGGCCTTCTGTCATCATCTGGGTATGTACCTGTCATTTTCCTCTGGCTACCATCCACAGACTAATGGGCAGACTGAAAGGGTTAACCAGTCCCTGGAGCAGTTCTTAAGATGTTATGTGGCAGACGCTCAGTTGAATTGGGTGAAATTTCTCCCATTTGCAGAATTTGCACATAATAATTTGAAGTGTACCTCCTCGGATTTCTCCCCATTTCAGGTAGTAACGGAGAGATCACCCAAATTCTCTCCACTGCCTGTGGTGTCGTCTCCTTTCCCTGCTCTGGAAGAATGGCAGGGAATGTTGAAGGAAATCTGGATTGTGGTCAAAAGGAACCTAGAAAAGGCCTTTCAGACCCAGAAAAAGCAGGCAGATAAAAGACGGTCTGTGGAGTGGGATTTTGCACCAGGTGACATGGTGTGGGTGTCTACTCTGCATTTGGCTTTGAAACAGCCTCCTGCAAAATTGGGCCCCAGGTTTATAGGTCCGTACCCCATGTCCAAAAAGATTAATAACGTCACTTATGTCATTTCACTTCCGTCCAGTATGAGAGATGTTAAGTCTTTCCTCTCCCCCCCCCCCCCCCCTGTGGTCATTGATGGGGAACCTGAGTATGAGATTGAACAGATTTTGGACTCTCGGGTAGTGCAAAATTCCATACAATACCTTATTCACTGGATGGGGTATGGACCCGAAGAGAGATCTTGGGTGCCAGGTCATCGCATGCATGCTGAGGAACTTAAGGAAAAGTTTCATGAACTGCACCCCGAGAGACCAGGTAGACTGTGTCCGGAGTCCACGCCTCAAGGGGGGGGGGGGTTTACTGTAATGTTCTCTGGAGATGCAGCTGCGGGCAGTCAGAGTGCCTCCGCAGCTGCTTCGGTTGCTTTGTCGGGCAGTTCGCCCGTTTCTCCGGCGTGTAGCACGTCGAGGACGGGCTTGTCAGTGGCTCATAGGGTTGCTGTTTCACACGCGCGCTCGCATAGACAGGACCTTTATGCTGGGAGGAGACACGTCGGCTGACCTGCCGGTCGGCTGACGTCAGGGGAGACTCGCGGCGCTTCTGATTGCTTGATGGGAGTGGGCTCGGCTGTAGGGTCTCCTCTGCTTCTTAAGCCCTCGGTGTTCACTTGCAAACTGTCTGCTGTCGTGAATACTTAGTGTTAGCGCTCAGACCTTAGTCAGTATCCGGTATGCTTTGATCCGGGAGGAAACCGGGAATTTCACACAAGACTAGGATTGTTATATTATTGTTATTACTTGATATTCTGTGTAAGACTCTGGCACACTTCTGACTTTGCTCTTGCTTATCGATTCTGTACTTCTGCCCATCTGATTCTGTTGCTGACTCTGCCTGAATTATTTCTATTCTCTTGCTTGCCGAATTTGTACTGTACCTGCCTGTCTGTTGCCGAACCTAGCCTGTCTGACCACTCCACTCACCAGTGAGCCCTTGTTCAGTGAGGTTCTACTGATAGTACCCACCAGCTCCTCTGGTGAGGTCTAGTTAAACTGATCAGTATCCAGTTGCACCAAGCACTATACACCTCAGTTACCTGTTAGCTATACTTGTATTATTGGTGATTCTGCAGATCACCACATAATCAGGTATAGTGTCTGGGTTACTGGTGATACTGCAGATCACACAATAACCAGACGTCTGTGTTGCTACACCGATCGTTACAAATGATCTTCGGTTTCGGCAGAGCCATAATTTCCTCTCTACATTCAGGACTGGGATAACCTACAGACCCCTCCTGTGTATCCAGCACACGAAGTTGTGTCCACAACTCAGGATTACAGGATCGGTATAAATGGTCAGACGGGACACTCCAGCTCCTGGCTCAGATCAGCAGATCCCTGTCAGCAGAAGAGGGAAATGAAGGGAAATTCTCTGAACCCAGCAGTATTTCCTGCGTTGTTATCACACAGGGTGAGGCTGAGCAGCAATCTTAAGTTTTATCATGCAGTAACCTTTGGTGTTATTCAAATACTTCAGCTGACAACTTCCTAGAACTTAACACTTCTAAAAGAAAAGTTTAATATCTTCCTTGAGGGGAGAAGTTTTGCAAAGCATGAAATTTAACCCCCCCCCCCCCCTTCCATGCTGAAAGTTTAGGCGCATATTGAAATATCGGCATTGAGGGGTTATTTAAGTGCCCTAGCCGCTTTTTATTGGGCACCCAAAAGCTGGTGGCGCCTGACAAATTAAGTTTGTTTTTTTCTTGCGATTGGCATCAGGGGGGGGGGGGGTGTTAAAGGATACCTGAGGTGAGAGGGATGTGGAGGCTGCCATTAGATGTGTCGCGAACATCAAATTTTCGGTTTGTAGACACTGAACTTGAACTTCCGCAAAAGTTTGAGTTCACGCAAAACGGACAGTCTGCCATAGACTTCAACCTGTAGGTGCATTTTAAAACCTACAAGGACTCTTTCTGGCTACAAAAGTGATGGTAAAGTTGTTTCCAGAGGTCTATCACCTGGACTGTGGCATGCCGGAAGGGAATCCATGCCAAAATCCCACCAAAAATTACGTAGCTAACGTACAGTGGCGTACCTAGGGTTTTTGACACCCGGTCCCCCACACACTCACACACACAAAGGAAAGGAGTGTGGTGTCCTAAGCAAGCCACAGCGAGTAATGCCAGGTATAGTTGCACCCAGTATAGGTAGCCTGGAATAGTCGCCACCAGTATAGGTAGGGGGCAACTATTCCCCCCCCCCCAAGCCATATATGTCCCTAAACTTAGTTTGGCCCCCAGTTCAGGTATCCTACCGTAGTACAGGTAACCCGGTGTGCCCCAGTATTAGCCCCTCCCCCAGCTTAAGTAGCCAGGTGGGCCTCAGTATTACCAGCCCGATCCACAGCCTGGTGCCCAAATATTAGCAGCCCCCCTTACCAACTAGTAGACAGAAGGGAGGGAAGAAAGCCAGGAGGACAGGAGAGAGAGAAGACAGGCAGAAAGACAGGGGAGAGAGAAAAGAGACAGAAAGACAGGGTATGGAGAAGAGAGGCAGGGAGAGAGAAGAGAGGCAGGGAGAGAGGGGAGAGGCAGAAATACAGTGGAGAGAGAAGAGAGGCATACAGACAGGATAGAGAAGAGAGGCAGGGAGAGAGAGGCACAATGACGGGAGAAGACAAGGGAGGCAGCGAGAGAAGAGGTGCCCCCAACTGAGGGGAGATCTGTTCAGTGGAATGCCAAGACCCGAGTAAGTAACCTCTTATTTACACTCTCAACAGGACTCTGCATAGGTAAGGTGGGAGAGAGGCACTTAGGGAGGGGAGTGAGCCGCCTTCCCATCATCAGGCGCCTGTAGGCACGTGCCTACAGTGCCTTATAGTAAATTCGGCCCTGCTTGTAATCAACTTCCCAATGCACAATGCTGTACTTGTATGCAAAAGAAAGATAGTGAGCGAGGTGCTGGAACAGAGAGTGGATTGCTGTAAGACAATTATGCATATCTATGGCTGCTGGGCACAAAAGTATGGTGCTTATTGTGGCTGTAGGAGGGAGGAGGGTGAGACCTGCACTGAGAGAGGATAGGATCAGATATAGGTAGCTTTAGAGCAGGAGACACAGACTCAGTATTTTACAGCCTGTCACTCGCTGCCCTCTGCTCCAAGTACAAGTAGTAGTGACTATCTCCAGCCAGATCCAGGGTAGGCTCTCCTGACAGACAGTGCCAGTGTGGCACACAAGTGTTTTGCCTCCCGCCCAATCTGCCAATTTAATAGTTGAGGAGGAGGGAAGTGGCGGATAGCGAAAGCATGGTACTTGGCGACGGCGCAGCTCGTCACTGTCATGCAGAAGGCGGCAGAGTCCATTGTGTGCCTACCACACATGTGGCCGGCCGTCGGGTAGGGTAGAGCTTGCTAGCGTAAGTGGCACAGTATGACTAAGTTACCGCCGCATGGCCGCCAAGTACCAAGCTCCCTGCTGCCGCTATTTTACCCTCCTCCTTCCTACATTGCTCCATCTCAGGCAGGGCCGCGGTCCCCCAATGTCCCCAACTTCACTTCTTCCGGCACAGCAGCTCCTCCTAGCATGCAACGAAGGAGGAAGCAGCAAGCCGAAATTTTAACAGAAGTTGCCAATGATGTGTCGGACCCGACGTCACATGACGTGCGAAGGCGGGGCAAGGCAGCTTAATCAATTATGCAGGAGGAGGAGGAGTCGCTGAGGCGGAGCAGAGGCTGCAATAGCAGCGCGGACTTCCGTGCGTTTCACCAGAAGGTCCAGCCAGGTATATTTTAGATGAATAAGGGCTGGCCTTTTTGACACCCTCTCCTCGACGTCACCCGGTGCGCCCCGCCCTCCTGCGCCCAATTATATAGACGCCACTGCTAACGCAGTTAAGAAATTACAGTACATTCCTAAATTTAAGGAATAAAGGGCTGCTTTAACCATTTCAGCCCGCTGGGATTTTTCACCTTATGCATCAGAGCAATTTTCACCTCCCATTCATTCGCTAATAACTTTAACACTACTTATCACAATTTATTGATCTATATCTTGTATTTTCCGCCACTAATTAGGCTTTCTTTGTGTGGTACATTTTGTTAAGAATTATTTTTCTATATATGCATTTTAACAAGATTAATAAGAAAAAAATGGAAAAAATTCATGATTTCTCAGTTTTCGGCATTATAGCTTTAAAATAATCCACGCTACCATAATTAAAACCTATGTATTTTATTTGCCCGTTTGTCTCGGTTATGACACCATTTAAATTTTGTCCCTATCACAATGTATGGCGCCAATATTTTATTTGGAAATAAAGGTGCATTTTTTCCGTTTTGCGTCCATAACTATTTACAAGCTTATAATTTTAAAAAAAAATTCGTAGTATACCCCCTTCAAATGCATATTTAAAAAGTTCAGACCCTTAGGTAACTATTTATGTCTTTTTTTTTTTTATTCTAATTTTTTTTTCCATAAAAATTTTTATTTGGGTAATATTTTGGTGTGGGAAATAAACAGTTAATTTTTTTAATAAACAGTTAATTTTTAATGTTGTTATGTGTAAATTGTAATGTAAAAAATATATAGATGTAGTTTTACTAAATTTTTTTCCCCTCCTTGTGCTTCTCGCTAAGCGGAAGCACAAGGGGGATGCGGAAATTTTTTCCGAGCAGAAAGACTGAAGCCTCTTGTTAAAGCGCTTCGGTTTTTCTGCTGGGGAGACGGATCGGTGATCGGGAACCATGTTCCCGTTCACTGATCCCAGGGCTACCGGGGGACATCACGGGGGCACGCACGTGCACGCCAAAGCGTGGCACCGCAGCAGAGCAGCTGCCCGAACGTGAGCTTCACGTCCGGGCGGCAGAAATAGTTAAAATGTCCGGAGTGTGTACACGTGGTGGTAGTGTAAGGGCTATGTCCACTTCACACTGACAGACCAAACTCTGCATTTACCAAGATTGAGAGCTAACAGGTCTGTAAGTCCCTTAGGTGTGTGTGGTGCTGCATGAGCACTCAACTAAACGGACCAGCGTTGCTAGCAGTTTTTCCAAACAAGCTCAGTCTACATCTACATGACTAGATTAATCAATGGCACTTAGACATTGAGGAACTTAGATGTGCGGGTGCTGCATGCACGCTCAACTGGACGCAACTTTGTGAACTCCATCATGCTAACTAGTTACGCGACAATGCAGCCAATGAACCAATGAAACCTAGACATCAATGGAACTTAGACATTGAGGAACTTAGATGTGCGGGTGCTGCATGCACGCTCAACTGGACGCAACTTTGGGAACTCCATCATGCTAACTAGTTACGCGACAATGCAGCCATTGAACCAATGAAACTTAGACATCAATGGAACTTAGACATTGAGGAACTTAGATGTGTGGGTGCTGCATGCACGTACACAACTTTGTGAACTCTACCATGCTAACTAGTTACGCAACCATGCAGCCACGTGAGATTGAGAGCTAACATGCCTGGAATGTGACACTGGTTAGTGACACTGACAAGAGATGTGATGACTTAGCTCTGCACATGTATGTATAGGTTTTGTGATTTTACCCAAAAAAGAAAAATGTTTTTCAAACGCTGTAGCAGAGGCCAGACAATGTCATGTCCTACACATTTTACCCCCAAAATGTAACGTTTTGTAAAAGAAAATGAATGTTTGTTGCATCCCTGGTGAAAGTCGCTGACAAGAGAGGCGGTGACTTGGCTCTGCACAAGTATGTGCAGGTTTACACATACAAATTAAAAGTGTGAGATAAAAAGCCAATGTTATTTAGAAAAAAATGTTAGGTCAGCAGGTGGCAGGCTGGCAGCAGGCCTGCCTGCCATTCGTGGTTGTGACACCAACTCCATTACAGAGCCACACAGTGGAGGCTTGCCAGTGGAGGTCAGCAGGTGGCAGGCTGGCAGCAAGGCTGAATGCCTGCCATTTTGTAGCATATTATTACTATATAGCATATTATTCCCATATATCCTAATATAGCATATCTACACCATAAATGTTATAGTATATATTTCCCATATATATCGGATCCTACAACATATTGTCCCTATAGCATCATCCCCATATATTATATCTAATCCTATAGCATTGCATGCAAAACATTTCCTTAACATGCAATGCAAAGCAGCACTCCTTTCTGTAGCCTTGTATACAATTATACACAGCATTGTTCATTCCTCACCGCGCAATCCTATATGCAATGACACAAACAGAGTTACACCTGCTCAGTAAGCAGCACCTGAAGGATTTCCTGGGATGGAAGGCATAGGATCAAAGCAGGAGCCCCTGACCTGAAGGGGCTGTAGGAAGCCCCAGGTACGCGTACAGTGAAAAATGGCGCCCCCTTCTGCCCGTTATTTGTTTAAAACAATATTTATCGTTTTAAAGGTTAAAATAGTGCAGACCTTGTGAGCGTAATTTATCGTTTGGAAACCTGCTTTTTTTGTCCTGCCTGAACGCTATAAGTCCTGCTTTGCACACGTTTGGAAAATGTCTGCCCACCGACTTTACTGTTTAATAGCAAAGCCCCCTTAAAAGTAAGAAATACCAAATTTGCAGAGAATGTTAAGAAGAACAGTGGGAACAAGAGGATTTTTTTTTCAAAAAGAACTTTTTGAGAAAATCGATTTTAAAATTCTCCTTCTGACCGTGGGAAAATTAAACGCCTTTAGCGGTTAATAGCAAAGCCCCCTTAAAAGCTAGAAACACCAAATTTGCTGGGAATGTTAACCACTTGCCGACCGCCCACAGCCGATAGCAATACGCCCATCAGCGGTGGCGGGCCTGGTTATGCGCCGATCGCGTGACTAGATCTGGTGCCTGTGACAGGCTCCGCCCTCCTTGCACAGTAACCCGCCGGCCGTTCGGAAGCGCCGGCGGGTTACTAGCTGCCCGATCGCCGCTGCAAAATGTATAATACACTTTGTAATGTATACAAAGTGTATTATACAGGCTGCCTCCTGCCCTGGTGGTCCCAGTGTCTGAGGGACCACCAGGGCAGGCTGCAGCCACCACGGTAAGCACCCAAGCACACTGATCTCCCCCCCTGCCCCCTGATCGCCCACAGCACCCCTCAGACCCCCCCTGCCCACCCCCCAGACCACTGCACCCAATCACCCCCCTAATCACCCATCAATCACTCCCTGTCACTATCTGTCAACGCTATTTTTTTTATGCCCTAAACTGCCCCCTGGGGGCTCCTGATCACCCCCCACCCCTCAGATTCTCCCCAGACCCCCCCCCCCCCGTGTACTGTATGCATCTATCCCCCCTGTAATAACCCACTGATCACCAATCAATCACCCCCTGTCACTGCCACCCATCAATCAGCCCCTAACCCTGCCCCTTGCGGGCAATCTGATCACCCACCCACACCATCAGATCGCCAGCAGACCCGCCGTCAGATCACCTCCCAAGTGCATTGTTTACATCTGTTCTCTCCTCTAAACACCCACTAATTACCCATCAATCACCCCCTGTCACCACCTGTCACTGCTACCCATCAGATAAGACCCCTATCTGCCCCTAGGGCACCCAATAACCCGCCCACACCCTCAGAACGCCCTCAGACCCCAGCCCTGATCACCTCACCAGTGCATTGCTTGCATCTATTCCCCCCTCTAATCACACCTTGAGACACCCATCAATCACCTCCTGTCACCCCCTAGTACACCTACCCATCAGATCAGGCCCTAATTTGCCCCGTGTGGACTCCTGATCACTCGGCCAAACCCTCAGATCCCCCTCAGACCCCCTTCCGATCACCTCCCCAGTGCATTGATTGCATCTATTTTCCCCTCTAACCACCCCTTGAGACACCCATCAATCACCTCCTGTCGCCCCCCCTAGCACTCCTATCCATCAGATCAGGCCCAATACAACCTGTCATCTAAGAGGCCACCCTGCTTATGACCGGTTCCACAAAATTCACCCCCTCATAGACCACCTGTCATCAAAATTTGCAGATGCTTATACCCCTGAACAGTCATTTTGAGACATTTGATTTCCAGACTACTCACGGTTTTGGGCCCGTAAAATGCCAGGGCAGTATAGGAGCCCCACAAGTGACCCCATTTTAGAAAGAAGACACTTCAAGGTATTCTGTTAGGTGTATGACAAGTTCATAGAAGATTTGGGGGGTTCCTATACTGCCCTGGCATTTTGGGGGCCCTAAACCGTGAGGAGTAGTATAGAAAACAAATGCCTCAAAATGACCTGTGAATAGGACGTTGGGCCCCTTAGCGCACCTAGGCTGCAAAAAAGTGTCACACATGTGGTATCACCGTACTCAGGAGAAGTAGTACATTGTGTTTTGGGGTGTATTTTTACAAATACCCATGCTGGGTGGGAGAAATCTCTCTGTAAATGGACAATTGTGTGTAAAAAAAATCAAAAATTTGTCATTTACAGAGATATTTCTCCCACCCAGCATGGGTATATGTAAAAATACACCACAAAACACATTATACTACCTCTGAGCACGGCAGTACCACTTTTTTGCAGCCTAACTGCGCTAAGGGTCCCAAAGTCCAATGAGTACCTTTAGGATTTCACACTTCATTTTGAGACATTTGGGTTCAAGACTACTCCTCACGGTTTAGGGCCCCTAAAATGCCAGGGCAGTATAGGAACCCCACAAGTGACCCCAACAATTAAAATCAATTTCCGCTAATTTGTGACAAAAAATCTGATTCCCTCTGACGTACGTCATCCCGACCCATCGCCATGTCGACCGGGGAAGCCCAGCAGGAACTCCCGTTCTGAACGGGATTTCCTGCTTACTCTGATCGCCGGAGGCGATCGGAGTGGGTGGGGGGATGCCGCTGCTCAGCGGCTATCATGTAGCGAGCCCTGGGCTCGCTACATGATTTAAAATTTTTTTTTTTTTTTTTTTAAAGTGCTGCGCTGCCCCCTTGCCGCGAGAATTGGACCGGCAAGGGGGTTAAGAAGAACAGTGGGAACAAGAAAAAGAAAGGCTTTGGTGTTGCTAGGATGTAAAGGGCCTTTGCTATTAACTGCTAAAGTCGGCGGGAATTGTTTCCCTAAGAAGTGTCATTTATACATTTAAAGGGGAACTTCAGCCTAAACAAACATACTGTCATCAAGTTACATTAGTTACGGTATGTTAATTAGAATAGATAGGTAATATAATCTCTTACCCACCCTGTTTTAAAAGAACAGGCAAATGTTTGTGATTCATGGGGGCTGCCATCTTTGTCATGGGGGCAGCCATCTTTTTGGTTGAAAGGAGGTGACAGGGAGCAGGAGACACAGTTCCAACTGTCCTGTGTCCTGATTACCCCTCCCAGCTGCACACGCTAGGCTTCAAATGTCAAATTCAAAATGTAAAAAAAAAAAATTTGCACCAAAACAGCAGAACGAGAACAACAAAATCAGAAATCCCATCATGCTTTGCACAGCATCAGGGGAAAAAAGCCCGCTCAGTTTTCTTCTGTGCAGCTAAAAATGAGGCTTGGGTAAGAAAAACAAAGTTCTGATGCTGTGAAACTGTTAAAGAAACACCAAGCCTTTTCAGTGCTGCTGAGTCGATTTTTAGTCCGGAGGTTCACTTCAAATGTAACTTTTTTCCTTTGAAACTTTAAAATCTATTTTCTCAAAAAGTATAAGTACTTTTTGAAAAAAACTTTTTTTCCTGTTGTTCCCACTGTTCTTCTTAACATTCCCTGCAAATTTCGTGTTTCTAACGTTGAAAGGGGCTTTGCTATTAACTAGGGTTCACCATAGCAATCACTATCGGGCCCACAGCCCTCTTAGCCACAACAGGTGTTGCTCTTCCCCCTTACCACCTGTCTGGCCGGTCACAGCACCAGAAGATGGGTCAGTGAGGCGCACGGAGTGAAGGAAGAGAAGAGCTGCCAGGCACTCACTGAGCAGCGGCCAGCAGGATATTAATGCTCTGCTGCTGCCAGCCTGAGAGCCTCAGTCTAAAGCTCGTCCCTCACCTCAGTCACCTGCCTGCCAGTACCCAACCTCACCTGCTGGCCAGCTGGTCTCTGGAGAGAAGAGTCCACAACAGAGAAAATCAGACCTGCCAAGGTCAACAGCAGCACACTGTGCCACCGCCCACCCAGCAATGCCACTGCAGAACCAGGGAGCTGGAGCCTCGAGGGGACAGCAGCACACTGTGCCACCACCCACCCACCAGTGCCACTGCATAATGAGGGAGCTGGAGCCTGGAGGGGACAGCAGCACACTGTACCACCACCCACCCACCAGTGCCACTGCAGAATGAGGGAGCTGGAGGGGACAGCAGCACACTGTGCCACCACCCACCCACCAGTGCCACTGCAGAATCAGGAAGCTGGAGGGGACAGCAGAACACTGTGCCACCACCCACCCACCAATGCCACTGCAGAACCAGGGAGACTAGAGGGGACAGCAGCACACTGTGCCACCACCCACCCACCAATGCCACTGCAGAATCAGGGAGCTGGAGCCTAGAGGGGACAGCAGCACACTGTGCCACCACCCACCCAGCAATGCCACTGCAGAACCAGGGAGCTGGAGCCTGGAGGGGACAGCAGCACATTGTGCCACCACTCACCCAGCAATGCCACTGCAGAACCAGAGAGCTGGAGCCTAGAGGGGACAGCAGCACACTGTGCCACCACCCACCCAGCAATGCCACTGCAGAACCAGGGAGCTGGAGCCTGGAGGGGACAGCAGCACATTGTGCCACCACCCACCCACCAGTGCCACTGCAGAATCAGGGAGCTGGAGCCTGGAGGGGACAGCAGCACATTGTGCCACCACCCACCCACCAGTGCCACTGCAGAATCAGGGAGCTGGAGCCTGGAGGGGACAGCAGCACACTGTGCCACCACCCACCCACCAATGCCACTGCAGAACCAGGGAGCTGGAGCCTGGAGGGGACAGCAGCACACTGTGCCACCACCCACCCAGCAATGCCACTGCAGAACCAGGAAGCTGGAGCCTGGAGGGGACAGCAGCACACTGTGCCACCACCCACCCACCAATGCCACTGCAGAACCAGGGAGCTGGAGCCTGGAGGGGACAGCAGCACACTGTGCCACCACCCACCCACCAATGCCACTGCAGAACCAGGGAGCTGGAGCCTGGAGGGGACAGCAGCACACTGTGCCACCACCCACCCACCAATGCCACTGCAGAACCAGGGAGCTGGAGCCTGGAGGGGACAGCAACGGAGGGGCAAATTTACCATGATGCAGTCTGAGGCGCATCATTAAGGCAGTAGATGGCTGGGGGTGGCACCAGGCATAAACCGGAAGTGACACTGCTGCTCGCTCACCCACTGTTTGCCCAGAGGAGCCGCTACTGATGGAGGGGAGACCGGGACCCACCACCGGGAGAACCGCAGACACTGCAGACTGTCGCCAAGGTCATGAGACAGAGGAGCTGGAGGATGATGAGTCAAGTGACCTGGCTACCTATACTGGGGCACCTATACCTGGCTATCGATACCGGGGGATCCTAATCCGGACTACCTGTACTGGGGGGACCTATACCTGTCTATCTATTCTGGGGGATCCTAATACTGACTACCTATACTGGGGCACCTATACCTGGCTACCTATAAAGGGGGATCCTAATCCTGACTACCTGTACTGGGGGCACCTATACCTGTCTATACTGGGAGTACCTATACCTATACGCCCCTGTACACTAGTAATATTGTCTGTCTACAAATTCTCAAAGAACATTTTATCTGCTCTGAAAGCTACCATTGCATTTTATAGCATAACTGCTGTATTTATATATTAAAATCTATCTAGTGATCACTTCTCAGCAGGCTCGCTCATCACCAGTGCTGCTCGGATACCCCTTTTCAAAATCCGGATTGAATTCGGATCCGGATACCAGATCGGATACCCGAGTTCAAACTTTTCCGATCCGAATCCGAATTGGATATCCGACCTCAGTATCCGGGGTATCTGGGCGGACTCGGATAGCAATCCTCCTAGGATATTGACCCGACTGTGTACCCTCCTATTGCCTGATGAAGTGGGATAGTGACCCGTGAAATGCGTTGCAAATCTTGGAGCTTTAAAAGTTACTTTGTATGTGAGTAACGTCCTATTGTCCGTTTTTTTCTACGAGGGAGGTGAGTCCACCAACTTCCCCCTTTTAAACGGTTTTTAATCGCTTTTACTCTTGTTGGCGCCTTGGTTATATTGTTTTACAAATCAACTAGTCCACCCCTGGTGGAGGGGTTTATCCCCTTTTTCCTATCTACAGAGAGCGACTTCTTATACCTGAGTGGGGTCAGGTTATAATTCTCCCCACCTGCCTATCCAGTGGTTGCCTTTTGTGGCAACCTATACTTGTGAGTATAACCATTGCTTGATTAAACACTTTATCATCTGCTACTAAGGTACTACACTATATTGGGCTCTCGGTCTCGCTTTGTGTTTTTCAAAAGAAATCGGATGGACAGGTTTTTGACTAGTCCATCTCATCATGTGGGATTCTCAGTATGCCATTTATTCTTTACAAAGCACTCCCTGGAAAGGATTTATACAAAGATGCTGGCTGCCTCTCCTATTTGCACGCTATTCTGGCAGTTGGACTGAACAACTGCTGTTCACTTAGGACAGGGTCACACTTAGCAGAATCGCATGAGTTTTCCAAAATGTTCTATGGGGAAAACTGATGCGATTCTGCTAAGTTTGACCCTGACCTAAGTGCTTTTGAAAAAAAAAAGAAATTCCTGAGAATCCCCCATGAGGAAATGGTTTAGTCCAAAACCAGTCACTTCTGTCAGATTTTTACTACTTACTGAAAGTGACAGCAACATAGGAGAAAAGTAATTTATATCACATTTTACTCCCGGAGAAATTTACTTCTTACTTATAGATGTTCATGTATTTTTAAATTTTTCACAATAGTGGTCCTTTTAAAAGTAAATACAAATTAACTAAAAAATGTAATTTTAGGTAAGACACAGTGCAGACAATTGTCAAGTTCTACATCGCCTCTCATTCATATTCCAAAGAAAAACAACATTCCCCAGGTGCAAACCCTAT
The DNA here is from genome assembly GCF_040937935.1 of Hyperolius riggenbachi. Lineage (NCBI taxonomy): Eukaryota > Metazoa > Chordata > Amphibia > Anura > Hyperoliidae > Hyperolius > Hyperolius riggenbachi. The sequence goes on along the minus strand of NC_090657.1, from coordinate 148,297,819 downwards.
AAATGTCAATCCTTAAAGGGATATTGTAGGGGGGTCAGGGGAAACTGAGTTGAAGTTACCTGGGGCATCTAATGATCCCCCACAGACATCCTGTGCCCGTGCAGCCACTCACCGATGCTCCGGCCCCGCCTCCAGTTCACTTCTGGAATTTCAGACTTTAAAGTCTGAAAACCACTGCGCCTGCGTTGCTGTGTCCTCGCTTCCCCTGATGTCACCCGGAGCGCACGGCACAGGCACAGACCATACTGGGCCTGCGCAGTACGCTGCTGGTGCCATCAGCGGGAGTGAGGACATGGCAACGCAGGTGCAGTGGTTTTCAGATCATGCACATGTGCGCAAGCGTTCCCTGCTAATGTCTCCCCAGGACTTGATGACAATCGGCGTTAGACGGTCGTAAGGTGGTTAATTCTGTACTGGAAACGTGTGAATGAGAGGATTTGTGAGTCTGTAATGACTGTATGAGGTTATGATGCATTTGATATGCAATATCGAAGGCATCACAATTACGTCTTGGAGAGAACAGTGGAAAAAGTTAATTGAATAAGGTCCTATGGCCTCAATTCACTAAGCTTTATCGAACGTTTGATAATTTACCTCATGAGTAAAATCTAATTTTGAATTCACTAAGGTGTTATATATTGTATTTATCGAATGTTTTATAAATAAAACATTCAATAAATCTATAATACCTTAGTGAATTCTAAATTAGATTTTACTCATGAGGCAAATTATCAAACGTTCGATAAAGCTTAGTGAATTGAGCCCTATGCGTTTTGGTTAGAATTTAATTGCAAGCATGTTTGTTTGGCTCCCATGTACCACCCCGGGCGTGGATTGCACCACATATGGCCACGGCAGACAGCATGTCAGGCACAGAGCTGACACAAGTATATCCTGCTTTGAACTTGTCACAATGATGTATACACATAAAAACATGATGATTGAGCAAAACACGATATCTAATCATGTCCTGATCGGTGAGTGAAGGTCGTCCTCCTATCTATAAGAGTGTGTGATGTGTTATCACATAGTGATGGATACCTATGTAAATAACAAAGTTATCTGAATAAGGATTACCCAGGATTGTCAATTAGTAACTGTTTAAATGCTGAGTTTTTCCTCATTGATGCACTTTTACATCCCCGATGATACCCATTGTGGTCACACTTGACATAGCATTTTCTACACGTAGGCCCCATTCACACTTGAAATCGCAAAACGCTGGCGCTTACCGCCGGCGTTTTGCGCGAGTGATTTTTCAGCGGAAAAATAACTGAACACCGCAGCAATTTTTCCCCGATCGCGTTTAGCGCTTCTATAGCACTGAAACGCGATCGCCGGGAAATCACCTGAAAATGGTGCAGGCTATGTGTTTGCATTTTGCCCTTTTGGGCAATTTGTGGCGAATAGCGCAAATCGCCCAAGTAAGAACGGGCTCATAGGGTTGAATGACACTAGCGCTTTCAAAAGCGCGTTCAAAAGTGCTAGCGTTTGAGCGTTTTGCCGAAATTGCCGGCAAAATGCTCAAATGTGAATGGGCCCGTATGCATGAATTTTGGGGTATTTGTTAGTAAGAACCTCTGTGCATATTCTTGGAAATATTATGTGTTTTTGCATTTGTATGTGAATTTTCAGTAGATTATTTTATTTTTTTGTGAAGTTTATTTACCTAAAAAATGTTTCTTATTAGCTTCGAATTCGCATACAATTTTTTCTGTCTTGTTTTTTGTGCAAGACGCAATTTTTCAGCGATTTTTCTATGTACCTATTGACTTAACGAATTGCACATCACACACACAAAAAAAAAGCAGACCTGCCGTCCGAATTTAAAACACACAAAAATTGGAATGAATTATATATACTGTGATTGTGTATCTGGGGGATCACAAAACGCGTGCGATCTCTAAAACTTGTTACGGCTACATTCACAGTGGTGCGTTGTGGTGTAACAGCCACTCTGTAATGCAGCTCGCTGCACGGCAATGTTCACAGTGTGGGGGGGGGGGGTGTTACGGTACAAAGGAGTGCGGCATGGTAACACACATTAATGGTAAAAGTGAAGCATACTTTTCAATGACTGCATGGTTCACTGTATGCGGTGCAACACGCGAATAACGTGCTGATCCATTGCATCGTGTTCCTGCTGTCACAGGGAACTCATCGGCCACTGTGAATGTAGCCTAAGGCCCAGTGCACACCGAGCGGTTTTAGCAGCGATCCGCCAACCGGATCCGCCTGTAAATACACTTGGCTATAGTATCTCAATGGGATGGTGCACACCGGAGGTTTGAGGTTTTTAGCAAACCGCAAATGTGGCTCTTTGCAGAAGCGTTTCTGCCTCAATGTAAAGTATAGGAAATCACAAACCGCTCAGAAAAACGCTAGATCAGAGCTGTTTTACAGGTGTTTTTGTAACAGAAGCTGTTCAGTAACCGCTTAACTGTAACAATATATGAAATTTGCTACACAAAAAAACGCTCCAAAAAACGCTAGAATCGCTCTGAAATCTGCTCACAAAAACGCCTAGCGTTTTGCAGATCTTGTAGCGGTTTTGGTGAGCACTGGGCCTTATACTGCCTAAGGCTGGATCCACACTATAAGCACTTTTATAAGTTTGATTAGCGCTTGTGACGGACGGTTGCGTGGCCGCAGCCGCATCCTTCAACCGCCCGTGCAGAACATGCGATTGCAATCGATTCTCTGCATCGATTACGATTAAGATCGATAGAATCTAGATTGGTTGTGTAGGAGCATCTGCAGTCAATCTGGGCTCTCTCTTTTCTCAAAAATGGCCCAGGCAGCGCTTCTCTGAGCGGATCGGAAACGAACCGCTCAGATGTGAACTCTCTCTCTCTCTCAGGGTGATTTTGATAATTGTCCGCACTTGGAAAAAGGCAAAAACGCCCTCACTGTGAACAAGCCCTTACCAAGCATTGCCACATCCACGCCAATCCTTTGCTCAATACACTGGCTACCCACAAAATGGAGAATCCTTTTCAAAATTGGCATGCTAGCATTCAAATCCCTACACAACCTAGGCCCAGGATACCTGAAGGATGTGTTGCAACTGTGTCACACCTCCCATAACCTCAGATCAACAGAATCCAATAACTTGACCACCCCTAGAGTTCCACTGGAAACTTTTGGAGACCCTGCAAAACGTAATCAAAACAGCTCCAACCCTGGGCATGTTTAAATCAAAACTAAAAAGCCTCCAGTACACATCACTATGCATTACTCTGAGACAAGCTTATGCGCTTTGGGTACTACAGGAGAAAAGAGCTTTACAAATGTTTTGTTGTTCTAGGGATGATAAGGTTTATAGGTATAGGCTGAGACTTATATCTTACAAGTAGATACAATCTACCAAATAACATTTAGGTAAGATGCAGAACATACGACTAGCAAGTTCTAGATCACCTCTGTTGGTAACTCATGCTCTAAAGAGTAAAACACTCCCCGAAGACAAACCCTATAAGGCTAGGTCCACACTGGTCCGTTGCAGATCGGATCTATTTTACACAGATCCGTTTTTCTAAACTTTTTTTTTTCCGTTTCCAGTCCGTGGAAACGTATACCCAGCCATGGGAGAGAGGCAGCCACCATGCTGGAGGGGTACAGCAGGCAGGACGGGGTCGGCAGTGGTCAGCAGGGAGGGGGGGATTTCTCTCCCCCTCCCCTCACCTGGTTCCTCCGTCCCTGCTACCCCTCCAGCTAGTTTTGCAAAACTTATTACAATGTATAGCAGGGAACTGGGAGCTTACCTACTTACCTACTCCTTCGGTTCACGATCCAGTTCTTTCTTTTTAATATATCGAAATGAAGAAAAGAGCCAAACTTCCCAACACTACGCGTCACTGCCTGCAATGCCGCCCTCTATACTTCAAAGGGCATTGCAGGCAGTGGCTCCTAGTGATGGGAAGTTTGGCTCTTTTCTTTGTTTTGATTCATTAAAAAGAAAGAACTGGATCGTGAACCGAAGGAGTAGGTAAGTAGGTAAGCTCCTAGTTCCCTGCTATACATTGTAATACGTTTTGCAAAACTAGCTGGAGGGGTAGCAGGGACGGGGGACCCAGGTGAGGGGAGGGACACGTCCCCCCCTCCCCGCTGACCGTTGCCACCCCTGTCCTGCCTGCTATACCGCTCCAGCATGGCTGCCCCCTCTCCCACCCCCCAGGCTGTGACACAGAAACGGATCAGTTTTTGTGTCAAAATTTGCCTGTGTAGAGGGAAATCCGTTTTCCCATTGCCTGCCACTACCCCTGCGTGTATCTGGGTCCAGATCAGTTGTGTGAAAATGCAGCAGATCCGGACCTTCCGGGACGGTTTTGAAGACGGGTCCCTGCCAACGCAGACGGATCCGCTTTTTTCTTTGATGAAGACGGCTGCTATTTTTAACATTGCTGTCCATGGCTCCGCTTTAATCAGGGCTGAAAGACGGAGCCACGGATAAGTTTTTGGACCTAGTGTGAACCAGCTCTGTACATGCTTTATTCAGAAAGGTTTTATTAGTATTAAATTAAGTGAAAATGTCTCCATTAACTTATTAAAAAAAATATCAACAGCCAAAAGCTCTGCCCAATGTAAACATTTGAAGGAAAGCAACCAATCAGAGCAATACACAACACGGAAACCCCCGAGTCACAACATAACAGAGGAAATAATGCTGTTTATATAAACACAGTCTATGAACACAAATCATATTTTCCTATGGAATTGCTATATCATCCGATATACGGACAGGTACACGAGTGGCCAGCATATGTGCGTCCGCAGAAAATTTTCCCGGGGGGGGGGCAAAAAGGGGGGGGGAGGAAAAAGAGGAGCCCAGTATTTGTAGGCAGGGGGTATATGTGCCCAGTATATGTAGGCAGGGGTATATGTGCCCAGTATATATAGCCAGGGGTATATGTGCCCAGTATATATAGCCAGGGGTATATGTGCCCAGTATATGTAGGCAGGGGTATATGTGCCCAGTATATGTAGGCAGGGGTATATGTCCCCAGAATAAGTAGCCAGGTGTATATGTCCCAGTATATGTAGGCAGGGGTATATGTGCCCAGTATATGTAAGCAGGGGTATATGTGCCCAGTATATGTAGTCAGGGGTATACAGTATGTGCCCAGTATATGTAGGCAAGGGTATATGTGCCCAGTATATGTAGTCAGGGGTATATGTGCCCAGTATATGTAGTCAGTGGTATATGTGCCCAGTATATGTAGGCAGGGGTATATGTGCCCAGTATATGTAGTCAGGGGTATATATGCCCAGTATATATAGCCAGGGGTATATGTCCCCAGAATAAGTAGCCAGGTGTATATGTCCCAGTATATGTAGGCAGGGGTATATGTACCCAGAATAAGTAGCCAGGTGTGCCCCAGCAGGAGGGGAGCAGCGCAAAGAAGAGGGAAAGCTATGTGCGAACAGCGGGGAAGGGCGGACGTCCACCCCCCCTTCCCTCACCTTAGGGGGCTTTCCCTCCCTTGCTCTCCCCTCTGGAGTCCGGAACGAAGTGTGCAGTGGCTGGGCAGCGGGCGGAACTTACCTCGTTTTGTCGCAGGCGCCGGATGGATTAGCCGCTACTCTGGTCTGGTCCAGACCAGAGTGCGGCACCAGAACTTCCGGCGCAGGAGCGAGACGAGGTAAGTCCCGCCCGCTGCCCAGCCGCTGCACACTTCGTTCCGGACTCCGGAGGGGAGAGCGAGGAAGGGAAAGCCCCCTAAGGTGAGGGAAGGGGGGGGGGAGACGTCCGCCCTTCCCCACTGTGCCCATAGCTTTCCCTCTTCTCTGCGCTGCTCCCCTCCTGCTGGCTGCACGGGCATGCGGCCGGGGTGGGCAGCGGGTGGCCAGGGTCGGGCAGATGCCCGGTTTTGCCATATGTGCAGACGCCCATGGCCAACTCACTGCTAGACCCACTGCAATCTGGATTTTGGCCTGCGCACTCAACCGAAACTGCTCTCACCAAAGTGGTCAATGACCTTGCCTTAGCTAAAGCTGAAGGTAAATACTCCATTCTCCTCCTCCTTGACCTTTCAGCAGCTTTTGACGCAGTAGATCATCCCCTACTCCTCCAGTCCCTCCAGTCCTTGGGCATTCACGATCTCGCCCTGTCCTGGCTTTCATCCTACCTCTCCAACCGCTCCTTCATGACCGCCTTCAATGAGTCCTTGTCCACCCCCAACCACCTCTTGGTGGGAGTCCCCCAAGGTTCGGTCCTTGGCCCCCTACTGTTCACCCTATACACATCCTCCATTGGCAAGGTTATCTCCTCCATGGGTTTTAACTATCATCTGTATGCAAATGACACCCAGATCTACCTACACACCCCTGACATATCCACCACTACCATGGACAAGTTCTCCTCCTGCCTATCAGCCATCTCCAAACCATCCACGAACCTCCCAGATGTGCATGTCACTGTTAACCATTTGCCCTACCTCAAGCCCGCTGTCTGGGTGTCACCCTGGACTCCGCACTCTCCTTCACTTCCCACATCCAAAACCTCACAAAGTCCTGCAACTTACACCTTCGTAACATCTGTAAGATTCGCCCTTTCCTGACCTCTGCCACCACCAAACTCCTCATTTATGCCCTCATAATTTCCCGCCTTGACTACTGCAATGCCCTGCTGTCTGGTCCCCCTATGACCCGAACAGCCGCACTGCAGTCCATCATGAATGCGGCAGCCAGAATTATCCACTGCTTCCATCGCTTCACCACGGCAGATACCCTCCTAGAATCCCTCCACTGGCTTCCTATCCAGTCCAGAATCAAATTCAAGATACTGTGTCTGACCTACAAATCTGTCCACAAAACCTGTCCAACCTACATTTCCGATCTTACTCAGAGGTACACACCTAGCCGCTCACTCCGCTCTTCCAATGAAGTTCGCCTAACTGCCCCCCGCATCACCCAGTCCCATGCACGCCTCAAGGACTTCTCAAGAGCTGCTCCAACACTATGGAACTCCCTACCTCCACCCATTAGGGCAGCCCCCTCCTTCAACATCTTCAAGAAAGCCCTCAAAACTCACCTTTTCACTCTGGCCTACTACCCCTCACAAGTGCTCTAAACCTACAGCTGAACTCTGGTCCCCTACCGTTCGTGTCCTTACCTCTCCCTCTAGATTGTAAGCCTTTGGGCAGAGTCCTCCTCCTTTTGTGTCCTACCTGATCTTGCACCTCCATCACTGTGAACCCATGCTATGCATCTGAGGGAACCTAACTTGCCTAATCTCCATGCTCCATCCAGTGACTGACTAAGCATTACCTGGTACTCATACTATGCTGTGTGATCTGGTTTCTTGTATTCCTGTATTGTCATATTGCTGTATGTCACCCCTAAATATTGTCTGTAACCTAAATTAATGTTCAGTGCTGCGTAATATGTTGGTGCTTTATAAATACAATAAATACAAAATAAATAATAATGTGTGTTCGGTGGGTGCCTGTGTATGTGCGTGCTGGCAGGTGCAGGTGGCAGGAGAGGGGACTCTGGGTGCAAAAAAGCACCGCCTCTGACAGTGAGAGGTCCCGCCCACCACCTGCGGGAAGCTCTGCCCACTGCGCGTGGGAAGCTACGCCCACCACCCACAGCAAGCTCCGCCCACCACCTGCAGGAAGCTCCGCCCTCTCCCTGGGGCACTTTGGGAGATTCCAACAGGAATTCTAATGTACCCTGCCCAGATGTCCCCCAGATTCAGGGTCGCCTGTCCCACAATCAGATTTGTCCAGAAACATGTCCCAGGTCACCAACCTTACAACAGACGGACCCACTTAACACCATGAGGAACACCTAAGGTACCACCCAGCGGCACCCAGAATACCTAGTGTCACCCTCTCTGCCACCCTGCAGCACAGTGTCAGCCTCCCACCCTGCAGTACCTTGTGTCATCCTCCCTCCCACCCTGCAGTACCTAGTGTCACCCTCCCTCCAGGCAAGGACTGAGCCACCGGACAGCCCGCCTCCTGGGGGCCCCAGTGCTGAGGAGGAGGGCACAGCGCAGGAAGAGGGAAAATGGGCACAGAGTGGGGGGGGGGCCTCCCCCCCTCACCTAGCACCCCGTTTCCGTGCTCCCCCCCAGAATTGTAGCCAGCCAGTCAGCGGAACGGCTTACTGAGAGCGATAGCTCTGGGTGCCGCTGGTCTGGTCTTCTGCACTGACACTGTCCAATCACGCTCTCGCAGTACTTCCTGTGAGAGCGTGATTGGACAGTGCAATGCAGGAGACCAGACCAGCAGCGGCACGCAGAGCTCTCTGATTCTCAGTAAGTGATTCCTGCTCGCTGCCGCTGCTGGCTGCTATTTTGGAGGGGGGAGCGTGGAAGGGGGGAGGCTTTCCCCCCTCCCCGCTGCTCTGTGCCCACTGTCCCCCTTTCCAGCATGGGGGCACCCCCACTAACTGGGGACCTGCCTTTTTGGGGATATCTGCTGCCAATCTGATTGCATTTTGTGGGGATATCTGCCGCCAATATGATTGTATTTTGTGGGGAAATCTGCCGCCAATCTGATTGCATTTTATGGGGATATCTGCCGCCAATCTGATTGTACTTTGTGGTGATATCTGCTGCCAATATGATTGCATTTTGTGGGGATATCTGCCGACAATCTGATTGCATTTTGTGGGGATATCTGCTGACAATCTGATTGCATTTTGTGGGGATATCTGCCGACAATCTGATTGCATTTTGTGGGGATATCTGCTGACAATCTGATTGCATTTTGTGGGGAAATCTGCCGCCAATCTGATTGCATTTTATGGTGAGATCTGCTGCTACTCTATTTGCATTTTGTGGGGATATCTGCTGCCAATCTGATTGCATTTTGTGGGGATATCTGCCGACAATCTGGTGGCATTTTGTGGGGATATCTGCCGCCAGTCTGATTGCATTCTGCGGGGAAATCTGCCGCCAATCTGATTGCATTTTGTGGGGATATCTGCCGCCATTCTGATTGCATTTTATGGGAATATCTGCCGCCAATCTGATTGTATTTTGTGGGGATATCTGCCGACAATCTTGTAGCATTTTGTGGGGATATCTGCCGCCAATCTGATTGCATTTTATGGGGATATCTGCCGCCAATCTTATTGTATTTTGTGGGGAAATCTGCCGCCAATCTGATTGCATTTTGTCTGGAAATCTGCTGCCATTTGACTACTTGATAAATTATCATGAGACATGTAGCTACTTGATTACTTTTATCTAAAATGTATCTGGTTGGACCTAATCTCTGTGAATAACACTGCTACTTATTTTGTGTTTTTTTTTTTTTAAGTCTGCACATGACCCATCATGACCACGCCCATATTCCAGTGCGTGGTGACACTCATCTATTTTTGCACAGTGCTCCACATGTGGTCATGTCCTTCTTGGAGACTTTGGAGACTGTCCTCAGAAGTGCTCACAATCTATTCCCTACCATAATCATGCAGAATTTCTAGAGTACATGTGTATGCGAGCCCAAAATGGGGGGGGGGGGGGGGATCCCGGAGGGGAGGGGGGCAGGCTGAAACTTTCTTGGTGGGCCCTTGGTGTCCCAGTCCGACCCTGCTGACCACATAGGGGGACACAGAAACAGACAGGCTGTTACTGTGTCCCTCCATGTAGTCCTTGTAATGATATGTCACGTGCCCGTGTTCCCCTATGTGGCCAGTGTAATGATTGGTTGTTCCTGTGTCCCCCTATGTGGTCATTGTAGTTACTGGCCAACGTGCATTCACAGCAGCAGTAAAGCATATCTTGAATATGTTGGCCTCAATTCACTAAGCTTTATTGAACGTTTGATAATTTGCCTCATGAGTAAAATCTAATTTTGAATTCACTAAGTGTTATAGATTTATTGAACGTTTTATTGATAAAACATTCGATAAATATACAGTATAACACCTTAGTGAATTTAAAATTAGATTTTACTCATGAGGTAAATTATCAAGCGTTCGATAAAGTGTTCGATAAAACTTTGTGAATTGAGGCCATAGGGCCTTATTCAATTAACTTTTTCCACTGTTTTCTCCAAGACGTAATTGTGATGCCTTCGATATTGCATATCAAATGCATCATAACCTCATACAGTCATTACAGAATCACAAATCCTCTCATTCACACAAAGAGTTAAACGTCTCCAGTGCAGAATTAACTACTTTCAGACTAAGGTGATTGAAGTCTACGCTGGGTATTGGTGGGCTCCTGGCTGGCAGGACGTAGATTTCAATCACCGTCCACAATGCGCATTCGCCATTTCCGTCACTCCCCGCCGATCGCGCCGCTCAAACCCGACGTTTCTCGACACAGCTCACAGGCTCTGCCTATGACGGCAGAGCCATGTGAGCCAGTCAGGAGCCGATTTCATTGGTTACTAGCCGTATCTAGCAATGTAAGCTGCTCCCATTGGCTTACATTGATAGACACGGTAAGGAGCCAATGAAAGTGGCTCCTGACCTGGCTCACATAACTCTGCCGTCATATAGATGGCAGAGTCTATGTCCTGCAGATCACGACGTGACGGCGGTTGCGGCGGGTATGCGCGGCGATTCGTCGGGATTCCGTCGTTCTTGTACCAGCGGTCTCTGGTCCTTAAAGGGGCAGAGACCGCTGGTACTTAAGTGGTTAACCACCTTACAACCATCTAACGCCGATTGCCGTCAAGTCCTTGGGGGTGGACATTAGCAGGGAACTCTTGCGTGCACGTGCGTGATCGTTCCCTGCTGAGATGCGGAGCTCCGTGTTCAGCCTGCTAGCTGTAAGCGGAAGGTATAGGATAAAGTGCAAAATGCTTGAAAAAGCGCTTACAGCAGCGATTTTGTGAGCGCGTTTCCTCACAAAGTACATTAGGTTATTTAGTTCCAGGTCAAAGAGTTCACTTCCTGATTTTTTTTTTCTTTAAAAAAAACAAACCGCTAATCGCCTAAAAGCGCTTAGAAAATCACTTCTATAAATTGTTAATTGCTCAGAAAGCGCTGGGAAAAGAGCTTACAAAAGCGCGCTGGTGATTTCGAATGTGAACAAAGCCTTAAAGCTGCAGTGGCCTGAATAGTAAAAAAAAATAGCCTGGTGACTAAGGGGTTGTAAGCCTGTGATCCTCAACTGGTTAATTATCTCAGCTTTTAGAGTCACATCAGAAGGGGACTGTTAAGAAGCGCGGAAGAGCCGCCCCCATGAGGCAGCAGGAGGCGGCTCTTTCCGCGCATACTGGGGCAGAGCACGGGGAGGCAGCCGCCTCCTCTCAGCGTGAGGCGGCTGTCTCCGTGCAAGGCATGGCGGTGCGCGGAGAAACCTCCGCGTTGGACGCGGCGGTTAGCGCACATGGCCCCACTGCACTCCGCAGAACGGTGTTTGTGTGGCTGGGACACGTAGTCCCTCCAGGTTCAGAGTGATGCGCGCGCGCGCACTCAGGCAGGAATTATATGACAGCCAGAGGTAGTCAGCTGACCAGGCTGGTCAGCTGACTCTGGCTTCACTCCTCATTGGTCCAGCACTTAGGGAGGTGCTGGAGGGATCCTTGTGGATATATACTGGAGCCTGGTCATTTCTCCAGTGTCTGGCGTTGCGATCACATATGTGGGAGCACTCAGACCCTTAGTCAGATCCTTAAGTGTGCCGGGACCAGCTGGAGCTGTAATCCTACACTTAGCTAGATTCTGTTGATAGCTTAAAGTACTAGTTTGATTGTGATTATCTGTTATGACCTCTTGCCTGCTTGACTATCCCCCTGAACTCTAATATTGTACCTCGATATTTCTGATACTCTGTTGCCGAACCCCGGCTCGTCCTTAGACTCTGTTTCTGCCTCCTGATCTTGTACCTTGATATTTCTGATACCCTGTTGCCGAACCCTGCCTGTACCTTAAACTCCGCCTCTGCCTACTGTATCTGTACCTTATCTGTCCGTGTGTTTACAACCTGGCTTGTCCGACCTCGAGAACCGACCTTACCGTTGGAGGCGGTTCCCCGTCCTGTCAGTGACACTTCCTCCAGAGTGTCACTCTCAGACTAACCTTCCTACTCTTTCAGCCTGACTCCTCCCGCCTTGGAGAGTTCAGGTCTTCGGAAGGAATCTGTGTAGTACTCCTTACTACACTGAGGCCTAGTCCTCTAAGTGTTACTGTTACACCAAACACTCCACTCAGGTGAACAGAGGTTAGCTGGTATATCGGATTATTGGTGATACTGCAGATCACTTATAATCTGGTATATTTCTGTATTCCCAGTGATACTGCAGATCACCGGTAATCAGATCCTCTCTGTGCTTCACCGATCGTTACAGGGACCTTTCCCAAGTGCAATTAAAGAGAATCTGTACTCTGAAATTCTTACAATAAAAAGCATACCATTCTATTCATTATGTGCTCCTGGTCCCCTCTGTGCTGTTTCTGCCATTCTCTGCTGCAAACCTGGCTTGTAATTGCCAGTTTTAGGCAGTGTTTACAAACAAACTAACCAGCTTCTAATAGGCTCAGCTAAGCAGAGTGTGTTAGTCACACAGAGCCTGCAGGGGGTGTGTACAGCTTCTAGCTAATCACAAGCAGCCCTGCACATTCCAGTCTGACTGCCTCAGCCTGACTGTGCCGACTATAGAGAGAAGATTAGATCATATAACAGAGATAACACAGCTACTGTGCAATTAGGAAAAGCTGCAGTAAGCCAGACCACATTAGAAAAGGCATAGGAACTTATAGCATAGAAGAAATAAAGATAAACAATTTGTTACAGAGTCTCTTTAAGGGCTGCCACCCTTGAGTGTTTAGGGATCAATTTCAATCGCTAGCGATTTTCCTCAACACCCTGCCAGTGTAAATGGATGGGACAGATTGGGACAGATTGGACTAGGGAGCAGATTCCACTTTGGGAGCGATTTCCCTGCTCCCATACAATACATTAGAATGGAAATGCTCCATATGTTTACATCATACGCAATTCTACTAATAATTTATCAACAATATCAGTATTACTAGTGTTAAAATGATTTGTTATTTATGAATCGTTGTCATCATTATATGGTTGTACTCATTACTCATATGGTTGTACTCATTACTACATTATATAGGTCTGCTAGGGCTTTTGTGTCTCTGATTTTGCAATTATTTACTCCGTCTACTATTGCCTGATGAAGCAGGGTTGTACCTGTGAAACGCGTTGCATCTTGAAGAAAAATACTTCTTATTTGTAAATGTTAACATGTATTTTAAATTTGTTTAAATCATTACATAATTCAACAATACAGCTTAACCCAAATCTACTCTCACACAGGACCCTCCCCTGGTGGTGCCTAAAACTAACCACTCCCCTGGTGGTCTCCCTTGGCAGCGTTCAGGCGCACACCCACAATTGGAGATTATTTATGGCCTCAATTCACTAAGCTTTATCAGACACTTTATCAAACGTTTGATAATTCACCTCATGGGTAAAATCTAATTTTGAATTCACTAAGGTGTTATAGATTTAGTGAACATTTTATCGGTAAAACATTCGATAAATCTATAACACCTTACTGTATTCAAAATTAGATTTTACCAATGAGGTGAATTATCAAACGTTTGATAAAGTGTTTGATGAAGCTTAGTGAATTGAGGCCTATGTCACCAAGAGTGAGAGCACCTTGGACCCCACAGGTGTTATAGATTTAGTGAACATTTTATCGGTAAAACATTCGATAAATCTATAACACCTTACTGTATTCAAAATTAGATTTTACCAATGAGGTGAATTATCAAACGTTTGATAAAGTGTTTGATGAAGCTTAGTGAATTGAGGCCTATGTCACCAAGAGTGAGAGCACCTTGGACCCCACGGAGAACTGGCTGTAGAAGTGTCGGCCGAGAGGCAACCACAGATGTCACCACTGCTCGCACTGCCAGTTTACGCACACACTGGCACGTTTGTGTGGCTAGGTTCACTACAATGGACGGTGTGAGATTTTATCACATGTGCTACCCAATTTGTGGTGTATGCTCTGTGGTGCCCCTGCGGCCGATTCTATATCGGCAAGACCACGCGCCCCTTAAAGGAGCGTATGCAAGAGCATTGATGTTCCATTGAAAAGGGAAAAGGAGCAACTAGGTTAATTGAACTTGTTCGCCAGTTGCATGGCGGCAATCTGAATATATTAAAGTTCTGTGGCCTGTTGCAAGTCATGACCCCGAGTAGGGGAGGGGACCATGCTCGCTTACTGTTCAAGTAAACCTGTAACTAAAAAAAGTTCCCCTGGGGGGTACTCACCTCGGGTGGGGGAAGCCTATGGATCCTATCAAGGCTTACCCATCCTCCTGTGTCCCACGGTGGTCTTGCTGTGCCCCTCCAAACAGCGGGGATGTAAATATTTACCTTCCCGGCTCCAGCGCAGTATTGCCTCCCTGCTTGGAGATAGGCGGAAATAGCCGATCGTTGTCGTTTTGTTCTACTGCAAGTCTCCTGCGTAGTAGAGCGGACCCGACAGAGATTGGCTATTTCCGCCTATCTCCGTGCGGAGAGCCGCAACAGCGCCCCGGCTGGAGCCAGGAAAGATAAATATATCAAGCCTTATCAGGCTTGTCGGGGCAGGATTGCCGGACACTTCGGGGCAGCCAGCACTGGATTGCCTGTAGCTACAGGGGAAGAGGAAGCCTCATTGGGACCCTGAGGCTTCCCCCTCCCGAAGTAAGTATCCCCCAGGGGACTTTTTTTTATTACAGAGTCTCTTTAAAGGGAACCAGAGAGGAAGCTGAATAAAAAATAGGAAACGGTTTTATACATACCTTGGGCTTCCTCCAGCCCCATAAGCCTGGATCGCTCCCACGCTGCCATCCACCACTGTCTCTATCGCCGGTACCGGGTCCCGTCACTTCCGGCGGACACGGCCAATTGGCCGCATCACAGGGGCTCCGTCCATACCCTTACGCATGCAGCTGCGCAGTATGCAGCCGCACGCGTAAGTATATGGAGGGAGCCCCTGTGATGCGGACACTTGGCTGCGTCCGCCGGCCAACTGGCGGTAATGACGAGACCCGGTACCGGCGGATACAGGCAGCGGAAGACGGCGGCGTGGAAGCGATCCGTGCGTATGGGGCTGGAGGAAGCCCCAGGTATGTATAAAAGCTTTCCCCCAACATCTCTGGTTCCCTTTAAGGAGAGAATCTGTACTCATCATTAAAGGAATACTTAAGGGAAAAAAAAAATGACATTTACTCACCCGGGGCATCCCTCAGCCCCCTGAGGCTGGATGGTGCCCTCGCAGCCCCGCTCCGATCGTCCTGTCCCCGCCGGCGGCTACTTCCGGGTGCGGCGACAGCCGCCGACAGGCTAGGAACGCGGCTGATTTTCCGCGTTCCCACTCGCTATATGCTGCTATAGCGTAGCTATATACGCTATAGCAGCATATAGCGAGTGGGAACGCGGAAAATCAGCTGCGTTCCCAGCCTGTCGGCGGCTGTCGCCGCACCCGGAAGTAGCCGCCGGCGGGGACAGGACGATCGGAGCGGGGCTGCGAGGGCACCATCCAGCTTCAGGGGGCTGAGGGATGCCCCGGGTGAGTAAATGTCATTTTTTTTTTCCCTTAAGTATTCCTTTAAAGTGACGCTCTTGGCCCTCTAGGCTTTAATGACCACAATGACTTGGCTTGTTTCCTGGATCAATAGCAATTGGTTTCTCCTGGTGATATCATGTCTGTATGAAGTAATTATGCTGTAATGAGAATGTCAACAGACTTGTTGCTCCTATTGTAAATTTTGAATGATATTAAAGAGACACTGAAGTCTCTTAAAAATCCTTTTTTTTATCACAAAATATTGTTTAACATATTATTCCTAACTAAACCGCTGCATACTATCTAAATCCCCCCAAACTTGCCCTCCCTCTTCCCTGCAAAATCCACGACTTTCTTGGTCGTGGATTTTGCTGCTAGAGGAGGCAGAGCTATGAGCTGCAGCCCTGTCTCACACGCATCTGTCAGCAGCGGATCTCCGCCTCTCCCCCGCCCCTCTCAGCGAAGGAAGACTGAGAGGGGCGGGGGAGAGGCGGCGATCCGGGATGACAGACGCGCTGAGAGGCAGAGCTGCGGCTCATAGCTCTGCCTCTCACAGAAGTGCTGCTCGGATTGCCCCCCAGCGAGTTAGGGGGGATTTAGATAGTGTACAGCGGCGGGAATGCAGCGATTTAGTTAGGGCTAACATGTTAAACAATATTTTGTGATTAAAAAAAGGATTGTTAAGAGACTTCAGAGTCTCTTTAACGTAATCTAAAAAGTAGCCTTTACTGTGTGTTGTTTGAGTGCTATAGCATTGACTATTTACTCCATAGTTATGATAGTTGTTCTATGCAAATATTTAGTCTTGTAATTCACAGGTAGTTGAATATCTTGGTCCTCTCTCTCCTCAGTCTGTCCAGCAAAACTCATTTCCTCATTTTCTTACTTTTATCCCCTTTTTTATATATACTTTCTTCCACCATTTATACATTTGACACGTGCATGTTTGATTCGCTGTTACACAGCAGCCAATCAGGCGTCTGTCAAGTCTACATTTACAGCGATAAAGCTTCAAGGGAATAATATGTCTCTTTCCCTTTATTGGAATGATGAATGCGTCTATCCAGATCTATCGCATAGGAATTTACGCATCAGTGTGCTGCGTTCCACGCTGGTACGCATGCTCACGCTGATCTGTGCAGTTTGACGTTTTTTAAACTTTCTGCTTGGACGCATATTTTTCTGGTTCGACGTGTACATTTTTACACATACGGGGAACAATGCAGACGACAGGACGCAACCCGCCCCATCACGTGATACAGGTAATAAAACCTGGAGGTGTTTGTGTATAAGCGTGGACAAGTCTCGGAAGAAGCATCGTGGTGCGTAACGGCCGTTAGGCTGCCCGTTTTTTGCCCTGCACCCACCGCCATCTGCCTTAAAGAGACACTGAAGCGGAAAAAAAATTATGATATTATGATTTTTATGTGTAGCACAGCTAAGAAATAAAACATTAATATGAGATACATCAGTGTAATTGTTTCCAGTACAGGAAGAGTTGAGAAACTCCAGTTGTTATCTCTATGCAAACAAGCCATTAAGCTCTCCGACTAAGTTAGTGGTGGAGAGGGCTGTTATCTGACTTTTATTATCTCAACTGTTCCTGGACTATTTACTTTTCCTCTGCTAGAGGAGAGGTCATTACTTCACAGACTGCTCTGAAAGACTCATTTTGAATGCTGAGTGTTGTGTAATCTGCACATATTATAGAATGATGCAATGTTACAAAAAACACTATATACCTGAAAATAAAAGTATGAGAATATTTTCTTTGTTGCTAATCTTCTAGTAATTATTCATAGTACACAACCAATTCACTATATCATATTTTTTTTTCCGCTTCAGTGTCTCTTTAAACACTGGTAGAGAAACCCAATGATTTTTTTGTCACTGTGTGCTACAGCTATGTGATTGTGACTAACTCACCTGCCACTGTATACAGCATATTACTTGGATCAGATTTCTGAACACTGAATAAATCCAACACACTGCTGCAGTGCCTTATTGTCCATTTACTCTACTATCGATATTGGATATATATATTCAGGGATGGTCTTAGTCGGCCAACTTCGCTCTGCTGAAACTACGCGTAGTTTTACGCAATTACGCTTCGCCAAACTATGGCTTCAAAATCAAATTTTCGCTTCGTATGCATTTCATAGACTACGCGTTAAAATACGCAATTATGCGTAGTGTATGCAGACGCTTATGACCTTATGCGGAAAAAATTCTGCATTAATTCCGCTTTAAATGCTTATACAACACATTCGTAGTTCACTACGCAATACACACGTAACTATGCATAGTGGACGTAAGCTACGGTATTTCGTTATGCGTAAATTCATAAGTGTAGTTTTGAAACATCGCCTATTAACTACGATGCATAAATTCGCACTGGCGTAGTTTCTGCTTATCCCTGATATATACTTGTGTGTATGTGTATATGTGTACTCACACACACACACGCACACACACACACCCCTTTCACTATAACTAACAGAATCATTTTTATCTGGTAGTACTCCCCAACCTTTTTTTTTTTTTTTTTGGCTTTAACAAGGAACTTATCCAATGACAGTTACTGTTGCCGGCACAAATGTCCTACCTGACGCCGCCCCCCCCCCCCCTCCACGCACACGCACAGATAAACTTCCTGCCTGACGCCCCCCTCCCGCACAAACGTCCTAACTGATGCCTAACCCTAACATCCCCTCCACACCTAACCTTAACTTCCCCCTCTGACAATCACCACCCCTCCCATCCCACAAAAAAACCCCAAAACGTAATTTGTCAGGTGCCGCCATAGGCATTGAAGCGTAATTTTGGTGCTCAATAAATAGCGTCTTGGGTGCCCAAATTACCCTTAAAGGACTTATGAGGCCAAAATGATGAAAATTACACTTTACATTTTTATCTGCAGAATCCACGGAGGATGCCCTCCGCATCCTCCGCTCTGTACCGCCGTCAATCTAGACCTTTTAGTTCCCCCAGGGCTTGTCCCGACCCCACCGAGCGGGTCGCATCCATTCCACCCCTAAGATGGCCACCGCCTTGATCTGCGGCTGCGCAGTACGCTTTGCCGCGAGTGCGACTGCGCAGCCTTTAGCCCGCCTCCAGCCGTGTAGTGGTTCTCGGCATCCTCCTGAAGCGTACATCTGGCGCAGCTGGAGGCGGGCTAAAGGTTGCGCAGTGGCACTCGCGGCAAAGCATACTGCGCAGCCGCGGATCAAGGCGGCGGCCATCTTAGGGGTGGAATGAAGATGCGACCTGTTCGGTGGGGTCGGGACAAGCCCTGGGGGAACTAAAAGGACTAGATTGACGGTGGTACGGAGCGGAGGACGCGGAGGGCGTCCTCCGTGGATTCTGCAGATAAAAAGGTAAAGTGTAGTTTTCGTCATTTTGGTCTCGTAAGTCCTTTAATGCCGATATTTCAATAGGCGCCTATGGTGGTGCCCAAACCTCCAGGACTAGCGGGCGCCCAAATTGCCTGCTTTACTACATTACTTCCACTGGCGGAACTACCGGCCCTGCAAGGGTTGCTGGGGCAGGGGGGCCCGGTGAGAAAGAAGCCTCAGAGGGGGCCCGCCGCTCTGGGACCCACACCCACCCGTATGCATCAACGAGCGGGAGGATGCGACAAAAAGTATTTGCTTTGAGCAGCAGCTTAGTTTAGAATGCGGCGGCGGGCACTAGGACCTGGGGGCATATGTCTTTACTGTCTCCTGCCTGGATGATTTCTCAGCCCTAGTCCCCGCCCCCCCAAGCACGCATGCCGGAGACACGCGGGGAACAAAATCTTTTTCAAATGCAGGACCGTGATGCAGGCCAGAAGGCAGGAGAACGAAGATGTCACGCTGCTGCAGCTTCTTGTAGTGAGAAAGTGTGTGTGTGTTTGTATCAGGTTGCTGTGTGTGCACATTGTGTGTGTGTGTTATTGTGTGTGACTGTGTGTTTGTATCAGGTTGCTGTGTGTGCACATTGTGCGTGTGTGTGTGTCTGAGGGTGCTGTGTGTGTGAACATTGTGTGTGTTTGTGTGTCTCAGGGTGCTGTGTGTGTGTGTGTGTGTGTGTCTCTCTCTCTCTCTCAGCGTGGTGTGTGTGTCTCTCTCTCTCTCTCTCTCTCTCAGCGTGGTGTGTGTGTGTGTGTCTCTCTCTCTCTCTCTCAGGGTGGTGTGTGTGTGTCTCAGGGTGCTGTGTGTGTGCGTGCGTCAGGGTGCTGTGTGTGTCTCATGGTGCTGTGTGTGTGTGTGTGTCTCAGGGTGCCGTGTATGTGCACATTGTGTGTGTGTCTCATGGTGCTGTGGAGTACATTTGAAATCGGCGCCGGTAGACTTGGGCGCAGGATACAGCGGTATATAGCTGATCCTGCTTCTGCACAAGTCCGGGACGATTTATTTACTATTCCCCCTCCAGGCCGCCATGGATAGTGGGGGAATGAAATAATTCGGCTTCCAGCGATTGCTGGAGGCCGAATTATTATGTTTTTAAGCAACCTCGGCTCCGTCTTCTGACGGAGCCGACGTTACTCACTGAGCGCTTCAATAGGAGTGATTACTATTGAAGTCTATGGAGGCGCCGGCTGCGCCCAAATCTAGCAGCGCTGAAAAGCACTGCTCCGGGTGCTGTGTGTGTGTGTGTGTCTCAGGGTTCCGTGTGTGTGCGCACATTGTGTGTGTGTGTGTCAGAGTGCTGTGTGTGTGTGTGTGTACAGGCACAGGTTTATGCGACTGCCGCTTAGCGTTACACGGCGATAAAAGACCGTCACAGCGGATCAGATCTTTAAGATCCCCGACGACACTGCCCAAATTATTGCGAACGCTGGAAGTCTCGTTCATGCCGTCCTGTAACGTCGCTTGACCCGCCAGCAGGAAGATGCATCGCTGGACGCTTGTCGGGAGGGAGCCGTCGTCCGGAGGAGGGGGGTTTGGATGGGGGGGGGGGGCATCCAAAGTTTCGCAGGGGGGCCCAGTGGTTTCAAGTTACGCCCCTGATTACTTCTCTCGAGAAAGATGTTAAACTTTCCTTTTAGAAGTGTTAAGTTCAAGAAAGGTTGTCAGCTGAAGTACTTGAATTACTCCAAAGGTTACTGTATGATAAAACCTAAGATTACTGCTCAGCCTTGCCCTGTGTGATAACCATGCAGGAGATACTGCTGGGTTTAGAGAATTTCCCTTCATTTCCCTCTTCTGTGGCAGCGATGGCATCTGCTGATCTGACCCAGGTGCTGGTGTGTCCTGTCTGTCAGACCATTTATATCGATCCTGTATTCCTGAGATGTGGACACAACTTCTGCCGGATCTGTATTGATCATGCGCTGGATATACAGAAGGAGTCTGGAGGTTATTTCTGTCCTGAATGTATAGAGGGGTATACGGAGAGGCCGGCACTGCAGAGTAACATTGCTCTGAAGAAAATAGCAGAGAGTTTCCCGTCTACTCAGGAGGAGGCCAGAGGCCACTGTACTTTCTGTACTCTCTCTGCTGTTATGTCCTGTCTGCATTGTGATGCTTCTCTGTGTGATAATCACCTGAGAGTCCACAGCACGGCACCAGATCACGTTTTTTGTGACCCCAACACTTCCCTAGAGAACATGATATGCTCTGACCATAATGAACTGCTAAAGTATTACTGCACTGTGGATGCTGCCTGTATCTGTGTGTCCTGCTCTGTGATCGGGGCACATGTAGGACATAAGATGATTTCACTGAAAGATGCCTCTGAGGAGAAGAAGCAGAAGCTGAGAAATATTCTGCAGAAGCTGAAGACTCAGAAGGATGAGGTTGATAAAAGTGTCCAGAGTCAGAAGAATTACAGGAGTAAAGTACAGGAAAAAGCAGAGGGTGAAGAAGAGAGAGTCAAAGCCTTGTTTGAAGACTACAAGAAACAGCTGAATGTCCTGCAGGAGAGGGTCCTGAGTGACATCAATAGACAGGTACAGCGGGTGTCACAATCATATGATGATAATATTCAGCAGCTGGAGACAAAGGAGGAGGAGCTGTCCAGGAAGATGCGTCGCATTGAGGAGCTCTGTAACGTGACTGATCCACTGACTGTCTTACAGGAATCAGACACAGGTGACTTGTGTGACATGGAGGACAGAGAGAGACATGATAAACAGCTCCATGATGGAGGGGATCTGGATGTGGCCGGCATCTCACACACATTACACACAGGACTATCTGATATCCTGTCTGGGGTAATTGTGAGGAAACATGCAGACACACAGGACTATCCACAATGTAAAAAAGAGGACAAGGTTCCCATCATTGCTAAACTATTCAGGCCACGCCCCAAACTCGCCCCCACCGCAAAAAACGCACAGCGCCAGGCTGGGGGGACAAATAATGGGGCTGTACAGCAAACATCAGGGCTACCAGTGTATGCAGACATATTATTGGATGTAAACACAGCTAGTAATTATCTACATATATCAGCTGACAGGAAAACTGCATCCAAGTCAGACAGCAGCCAGAGTCATCCAGAAACACCAGAGAGATTTAAGCGTGATCCTCAGGTGTTGAGCAGCCGGAGTTTCTCCTCAGGGCGACATTACTGGGAAGTGGATGTTGGGAGATCAGATTGGTGGAGAGTTGGGATGTGTTACTCCAGTATAGACAGGAGAGGAGAGAAGTCTGGGATTGGAGATAATAAGAAGTCCTGGGGTTTGGAGAGGGGGTATAATCAGTATTCAGTGAGACATGACAGGAAAGTGACCCAGTTACCTGACAAATCCCCCAGTGATAGAGTCAGGATATGTCTGGATTATGAGGCCGGGCAGATCTCCTTTTATGCCCTGTGTGACCCGATCAGACTCCTCCACACCTTCACTGCCGCCTTCACTGAGCCCCTCCATGCTGGGTTTGGTGTATGGAAAGGCTCTATAAAGATATCGGAGAGGGAATCAGGGGAGGTGAGAGGCACTGGTAACACCACACATTTATAGGACTGTGATTGGCTCATTGTCTAGCCAACACTGCTTTCTATGTGTGATTTGTCTGCAGCATTGGGCTCTATTCACAATCACACATACGGTAAGAGATTTTGACTGCAATATTACCGGTAGTGATAATTTCCGCATTTTTTCCACATTCACAAACATTTTCTTCATGCGGGAACAATGCGTAAAAAAATTGGGGAAACATGCGTCATTACATAGTAAACATTCAGAATCCATGCGTAAAAAAATAAATAAAAAAATGCCATAAAAAAAAATTGTTAAAAAAATAAAAAGTATTAAAGTCCAGCAAGCACAGCGCTCAAGGCTCCAGGCTCCATTTAAGTCAATGGGAAGAGAAATATATCACCAACTACTAGTAGGTGATAAAAAATCGGTAATTAAGTCAGAAATAATGCGCCCCATTTTGTTTGTGAATTTCGATTTATTTATTTTTTTGCGGGAATTACCGACTTGCGGACTTTTACCGCATTTTTTACACATGCAGTAAATGAATTTTGTGAATGTCAACATGGTCTTCATGGTTTCAGTCGGGAATTTACCGCAAGTGCATTTCCGCATGCGGAAAATTATTGTGAATAGAGCCAATTATGGTAGCAATTGAGATGTATAGGATTGCTTCTAAATCACTCTGCTATCATTGTACAGAGCGATTATGCAGCAGTTTTACAACTCGAACCACCAGAATAGAAAAATTGAAGTTGCAATCACTAATCACAATTGTTTTTTCAATCGTTGCTCTAAAATTTAAATTGCTACAAAAAAGCTGGGAATCGCTGCTGAAATCGCTTTAGAGAACACTAGCAAAAATGCAGAGTGACTCCCTGTACAAATCAGTGGTGAGCTGAGCGAGAGATCTTTGCTTGTGCATCAGACGCTGGTCTGGGCTCTGCTGGCCACACCTGTAGATATTAGTGCTGCTTTTCTGCATATTCTGATTTTAAACAGGTTGCATATAAATGTAAACAAATCAATACCCAGGAATCCCTCCTCCTTGATGACATATATGGGGTACAATCCTATCATTGATCCAATGGTTGGTCTTATTCAAGTTATATGACAGGAAGCTGCCAGCGTTCTTTGTTCAGCTTAGTAGCTCATCGGATCAGGGAGACACTGTGCACGGGGCACTGGGGCCATACACACATAGATTGCCACCCAATGGCCTCTATTCATAAAAAAATGCTTTGTGGTAAAAAAATGTTGGAGGGAAAATACCTCATCGGTATTTTAGACTTTTGTGTGCTAATTCATGAAAATGTTTACAGCTGCGATAAAAGGTCGGGGATTTCCCAAACTAGGCTGGCACAATATGAGAAGCTGCCTGAGTTGATACATTTTCTCCTCCAGAGACAGCGTTACAATAAAAGAGGCATCCCCAACTTCCTTTTAGATGTACATTTTAAAAAAAAAAATTGCCTCTCTTTGCCCTGAATCTGCACTGAATCTGTCTATTAAGCTACGTACACACATGCGACAACGATCGTTCATTGTCAACGACGAACGAACTTTTAATTGATGAAAGAACGACCTAAGTAAAGTTAGTTTTAAAAGGTGTGTAACGATCAGATCGTTAGAACGAGCGTTATATCACGTAAAAGCAACTATTGCGCCTGCGCATAAAAATGAAAAGTTCCATGGAGAAATAGTGAAATGCGCATGTCAAGCCTAGTACGAACGACAGTTTCCAACGATGTACTACTCTTGCAAACGATCGTCGTTGGGAAAAATCCGCCAAGCTAGATCGTTCGTTTTTTAACGATCTAGCTCGTCTATCGTTAGACTTAATAGTCGTTGGCTGCTTTTTTTTAAACGATCGTCATTTGAAACGATCGGGGAACGATCGTTTCAAACTACTATAGTCGCATGTGTGTACGCACCTTTAGTCTTTCTAAACAATCTATTTAATTGCCACAGCTTAGAAGAACTTCAAGAAATGTTACACATGCAGGCTTTCTGATGTGAAATATATCTAAAAACAGGTACTCAAGAGGTTAAAAAACACAGCCTGGGTATTCCGGGATGCCTTTTTTGTTCCCTTCTCTGCTACCGCCTGGGAGATCTGTACCCATTAGCTTGGCTGTTATCACATCCTTATCACCTTTTCTAAACAGACGGTATTCTCTGTCCCAATTCTGCCTGCTTTAATGTTGATGAATTGACATTTAGTGACATGTATTAAGATAATCACCACATAAGGCGGTAATTTCCAGCACTGCACGGGAATGTCAGCTTTTCATGCGGTAACAGCTTTTATGAATGGACACATTGCTAAGTGTTCGATAAAGTCAGGTGTTTTGAGAATTACCGCATGCGGGAATGCTTTATGAATAGAGCCCATTGGGTATCATTCATAAAGCGTTACCACACGCAGTAATGCAGAAAACAGCTGACTTTACTGAGCACTTAGCAAAATGTCCATTCATAAAAGCTGTTACCGCATGAAAAGCTACAATTCCTGAGTAGTGCGGGAAATTACCGCCTTATGTGGTGATTATCTCAATACATGTCACTAAATGTCAATGCACAAAGATTAGAGCAGGCGGTATTGGGACAGAGAATACTGCTTGCTGTGAAGAGGTGATAACGGTGCATAAGAGCTGGGGACTGTAAAAGCCAGCAGCAGAGGGATCAGAACAAACAATGCTTCCCTGAATACCCCAGGCTGTGTTGGGAATACACCATACAATTTTATGTTAGATTTTCTGTTTACATGCCAGATAGATAATTTCTAACATGTTGGAAATTATCTATCTAACTATCTATCTGCCTAGCAATTAAGCATTGTTCTACTCAGCAAGAGATAATAATCAGAAGACCATGCACCAGAGATAATGACCAGTCTCTACAGAAAATCTAACAGAAAAATCTAACAGAAAATTGTATGTTGTATTCCCAGCATAACCTCTTGGGTACCTGTTTTCATTCTATTTCACATCAGAAAACCTGCATGTGTAATGCTGGGCATACACGGAGCGTTTTCTCCTTATCAATCGAGCTGCTGATGGCTCGATTGATAATATCCGACAGGTCTGATGACCTGCCGGTTAGATTCCCTGCTCGATCCCCGCGGGCGGACAATAGCGGGGAATCGAGCGTAATATAAGGAGCACCCGCGGGGACGAGCGGGGATGCGCCGGATCGAGCCAGCGGCTCGATCCGGCGCATAATCGAGGCCGTGTATGCCCAGCATAACATTTGTTTTCTTGAAGTTCTTTTAAGCTGGGGCAACTGAAGTGAGAAGGCTATGGAGCCTGCCATGTTTTTTTCTATTTAAACAATACCAGTTGCCTGGCAGCCTTGCTAGTCTGTTTGGCTGCAGAAGTGTCTAAATAACACCAGAAACAAGCATGCAACTAATCTGTCAGATCTGATAATAATGTCAGAAACACATGATCTGCTGCATGCTTGTTCAGGGTCTATGGCTTAAAGTATTAGAGGAAGAGGGTCAGCAGGGATGCCAGGCAACTGGTATTGCTTAAAGGAATACTGTAGGGGGGTCGGGGAAAATGAGTTGAACTTACCCGGGGCTTCTAATGGTCCCCTGCAGACATCCTGCGCCCATGCAGCCACTCACCGATGCTCCGGCCCCGCCTCCGGTTCACTTCTGGAATTTCCGACTTTAAAGTCTGAAAACCACTGCGCCTGCGTTGCCGTGTCCTCGCTCCCGCTGATGTCACCAGGAGCAAGCCCAGTATGGTCTGTGCCTGTGCAGTACGCTCCTGGTGACATCAGCGGGAGCGAGGACACAGCAACGCAAGCGCAGTGGATTTCAGACTTTAAAGTCTGAAATTCCAGAAGTGAACCGGAGGAGGGGCCGGAGCATCGGTGAGTGGCTGCGCGGGCACAGGATGTCTGCAGGGGACCATTAGAAGCCCCGGGTAAGTTCAACTCATGTTCCCCCGACCCCCCCTACAGTATTCCTTTAAAAGGAAATAAACATGGCAGCTCCATATACCTCTTTCTTCAGTTGTCCTTGAAATAGATTGTTTAGAAAGACTAATAGACATATTCAGCGTAGATTCCGGGCTATCAGAAGCAGTTTAATTAAAAATGCACATCTAAAGGGAAGTTGGGGCTGCCTCTTTTATTGTAAAGCTGTCTCTGCACGGAGAACAGGAATGTAACAAATCAGCCAGCCGCTCATTAATGTAACAACGACAGCTCAGTTTGGAAAATCTCTGCATTTCTACCGCAGCTGTGAAAATGTTTATGAATTAGCACACAGAAGTCTAAAATACCGAATGCGGTATTTTTCCTCCCGGATTTTTTTTTTATCGCACTGCTTTTATGAATGATAGCCATTGAGGCTGATCAGAAATCAGCAAAAATGCTGCAGGACCCGCGTTTGCGTTTGAGGAAAAAAAACAAATCGCTCTGGTGTACGCCATCCCATTGAAATACATTAGCCAAGTGCTTTTCAAAGCGCAGTCGTTTTTAAAAACGCTCAGAACCGCTCTTGGTGTGCCCCAGCCCTAAGGCCCCATTCACACTAGAGCGTTTTGCTGGCGATTTCGGCAAAATGCTCAAGCACTAGTGCTAGTGCTTTAAAACCTTATGGGCCCGTTTTTACTTAAGCGATTTACTTAAGCGATTTGCGTTAATCGCCGGCGACTAACGCAAATCGCCAAATGCAAACGCGTAGACTGCACCATTTTCAGGTGATTTTCCTGGCGGTGCTATAGAAGTGCTAAATGCAATCGCGGAAAAATCGCCGCAGTGTTCAGTGATTTTTTTCCGCTGAAAAATCACTCCTGCAAAACGCCAGCGGCAATCACTGCCGTTTTGCGCTTTCAAGTGTGAATGGGGCCTTAGTAATGGTCAACAATATGCCAATAGTTTCAGCTTGCATGCAAATACAGTGCAAATTGTATCCATCCAGCCAGGAATCAGGGCATTCCAGTCACCACCTTTCAGAGGGGATGATCAATAAGATGCAAACCATTCTGAGTTGGTATAAGATTATACAACGTGCTTAAAGTGAATGGGAACCGCATTTAAAAAAATGAGACAGATACTTACCCAAGGAGAGGGAAGGCTCTGGGTCTTATAGAGCCTTCCCGCTCCTCTCCTGGTCCCCTCAGTCCAGTGCTGGCTCGCCCGGTAGCAGTATTTGACTAATTTAGTCAAATACTGCTTTACCCGGCCAAAGGAGGCTTCAGAAGTCTTCAGGGAGCCCGAGTGCTCCTGAAGAAGGGCGGCCCTGTACTGTACCTGCGCAAGCACGCTCTCTTGCACGCTCACGCCTGTGCAGTATGGAGCCGCACGTCTTCAGAAAGGACACGGCTCCCGAAGACTTCCAAATACCCTTTCGGTGGGGGATTGAAACGTGGCGGAGCCAGCACAGGTTAGAGAGCACCGAGAGAGGAGACGGAAGGCTCTATACAACCCAGAGCCTTCCCTCTCCTTAGGTAAGTATTTGCTTCATTTTTTTAAAAATGCGGTTCCCATTCACTTTAAAGCGGAACTGTAGATCCAAAATAAACACATTGTTTCACGTACCTGGGGCTTCCCCAAGCCCCCAGCAGCCGCCCTGTCCCGCGTCGCTCCTCGACGAGCCTCCGTTCTCTCGCCGCCAGCTACTTTCGGTTTCTCCGCCGGGCCACTGCGCCTGCGCGGCTCTGGCCACCCATATCCTTTCTTCGCGTTTCCCCGCTATTGCAGAGGGGAACGCGAAGAAAGGATACGCTTGGCAAGGCTGCGTTGGCCTCGACTTACAAGTCGAGGTACGGAACGGAGCGGCGGTGGGGGATCGGAGACTCGTGGAGACTTGGCGCGGGACAGGACAGCTGCTGGGGGCTTCCGATGCCGACTTTAACATCGATTTTCTCAAAAACTATAAGGTCTTTTTGAAAAAAAAATGTTTTCATCTTGTTCACAAGATTCAGTTTAATAAACCCTGAAAATTTGGTGTTCCTAGGACTTATGGGGGCTTTGCTTTTAACCGCTAAAGTCGGCGGATTTTTACTGTAATGTAAAATGCAGAAAATCCGCATTATCCGATCTGCGGTAATTTTAAGCCAATCAGAAGACGCAAATTTTCAGGGTTTAACTGGACTTGAGCGATCCGCCAAGCAGATCGCTCAAGTCTGCTGTTATCAGCTGAACGACAGACTGTGCACGCGGGTCGTTTTATCGCAAATCCGACGTGTGTATTTACCTTAAATGTCAATTCATAAAGATTAGAGCAAGCGGTATGAGGACGGGGAAGTGGCGATAAGCATGCGGATTACAGCTAAGTTAATGGAGACAGACCTCCCAAGCAGCAGCAGTGAGAGCAGAGCATGGAGGAACTCAGGCAGCTTCTCCTGTTACGCCAGCCTACCGCCAGCCTAGTTTGGGAAATCACCGCACTGCTATCGCAACTCTCAACATTTTTATGAATGAGTACACAGAAATCCAAAATACCGAATACAGTATTTTCCCGCATGGATTTTTTTTTTAACGACCACACTTTTATGAATAATATGTGTCTATGCACACTGGCGCGATGAGGTTTTGTAAAAAAAACATAGAATTACATTGGGAAGAGCTTTTGAAACCTCTAGCGTATCGGGAGCTTTTCTGATGTGTCTCAGCCCTAAAATGCTCCCCAAACTCTCACAACTGCTCACTGCTGCTGTCTGGTAACTGCTTGCTGAGCACACAGCTCAACAGTTTGTGGAAAAGAGGCCTTAATCTACAAATTTCTACATCAACCCAGAACTAAGGTGGCAACACGTGACAATTTTTCTATTAATTTTTACCCAATTTGTTTAAAATGATTGGTTGTACCGAAAAATGTAAAATTATTTTTTTTTTGTTTTCTGAATGAGAAAGCCAATCAAATTTCCCATTTTTCTCGATTTTTTTTTTTACCTTATATATGTTGGAAAATTCAGACCAACATTACCAAGAATTGTATGGTGTGTGTGATAGGTTGTCGAATTGTTTTCAACCAGAATAAATTTTATATACAGTAACTTTTCAGTGCATATTAAACTTTGTTTTTTGTACAGTAGAATCTTGTTATAGTAAATTCTGGTATGGTTAACCTCTAGATAAAGTAAACTCGGTCATCAGGTCTCAGCAAATGCATCTGTTAGTGGTGCTCAGCAGAGCTCGAATATTCGAGTAGCTCGAATATTCGAGCTCTTTTTCAGCTATTCGAGCTCGGTATTCGAGCTCCGAATAGCTGTAGCTATTCGAATGGGCTATTCGAGAACACTCGAATAGCCCATTCACTATTCGAGCTATTCGAGCAAACCGGCGCTATTCGAGCTCGGAACCGAGCTCGAATAGCGTCATAGCCAAGATTGATGTGCTTAGAGCCAATCAGAGGGCTCCCAGGCCCTCTGACGGCAGCCAATCACAGAGGGGGACCCTGGCCAGCCCCTACCCTATAAATAGCGGCCGCCATGTTCGGGTTTTCCATGCTTGCCTGAGACTTGTACAGAGAGAGATCTGCTCCTTTGTGCTTTGGCTTAGCAAGTGCTCTATTGTGTTCATTTACCTAGCGTTTTTGCTCACCTACACCTGCCATATACACCTGTATTGTTGTTATTTAGATAGACATTGTATTTTAGTTAGTAGCTTGTGTGTTACATTAGAGACAGGCAGCTGCTGCAAGCTTACAGGTTTAGGCCTCAGGGGGGCCTTGCCTCTGTGGGCAGCTGTCCTCTGTTTATTTCTCTCATCATCTATACCAGTATTTCTGCTGTCCTTTACTAATAGTATTGTAGTTATACTGTACTAGGAGTAGGACACTCACTGACTGTCACTGTTTATAGGCTACTAGCTAGCTCCTGCGTGTGTGCACTCACTCACTGTCTGTGTGTACACACACTCTATTTCCTTCTGATTACTGATTGATTATTGTTAGTTGTACTTACTTACTACTTACTCTTACTGTACCCGTAGGGACACTCACTGTCACTGTTCATATAGGCTACTAGCTCCTGCGTGTGCGCACTCACTGTCTGAGTGTACACACACAACACACACTCTATTTCCTTCTGATCGCTGATTGATTATTGTAATTAGTTAGTTCTACTTACTGTTACTACTTACTCTTACTGTACTAGGAGTCTAGGACACTCAGTCACTGTGTTCATAGGCTACTAGCTCCTGCGTGCGTGCACTCACTGTCTGAGTGTACACACACCCACACTCCATTTCCTTCTGATCGCTGATTGATTATTGTTATTAGTTAGTTCTACTTACTGTTACTACTTACTTACTCTTACTGTACTAGGAGTCTAGGACACTCAGTCACTGTGTCCATAGGCTACTAGCTCCTGCGTGCGTGCACTCACTGTCTGAGTGTACACACACCACCCACACTCCATTTCCTTCTGATCGCTGATTGATTATTGTTATTAGTTAGTTCTACTACTTACTGTTACTACTTACTGTACTAGGAGTCTAGGACACTCAGTCACTGTGTCCATAGGCTACTAGCTCCTGCGTGCGTGCACTCACTGTCTGAGTGTACACACACCACCCACACTCCATTTCCTTCTGATCGCTGATTGATTATTGTTATTAGTTAGTTCTACTACTTACTGTTACTACTTACTTACTCTTACTGTACTAGGAGTCTAGGACACCCAGTCACTGTGTCCATAGGCTACTAGCTCCTGCGTGCGTGCACTCACTGTCTGAGTGTACACACACCACCCACACTCCATTTCCTTCTGATCGCTGATTGATTATTGTTATTAGTTAGTTCTACTACTTACTGTTACTACTTACTTACTCTTACTGTACTAGGAGTCTAGGACACCCAGTCACTGTGTCCATAGGCTACTAGCTCCTGCGTGCGTGCACTCACTGTCTGAGTGTACACACACCACCCACACTCCATTTCCTTCTGATCGCTGATTGATTATTGTTATTAGTTAGTTCTACTTACTGTTACTACTTACTTACTCTTACTGTACTAGGAGTCTAGGACACTCAGTCACTGTGTCCATAGGCTACTAGCTCCTGCGTGCGTGCACTCACTGTCTGAGTGTACACACACCACCCACACTCCATTTCCTTCTGATCGCTGATTGATTATTGTTATTAGTTAGTTCTACTACTTACTGTTACTACTTACTGTACTAGGAGTCTAGGACACTCAGTCACTGTGTCCATAGGCTACTAGCTCCTGCGTGCGTGCACTCACTGTCTGAGTGTACACACACCACCCACACTCCATTTCCTTCTGATCGCTGATTGATTATTGTTATTAGTTAGTTCTACTACTTACTGTTACTACTTACTTACTCTTACTGTACTAGGAGTCTAGGACACCCAGTCACTGTGTCCATAGGCTACTAGCTCCTGCGTGCGTGCACTCACTGTCTGAGTGTACACACACCACCCACACTCCATTTCCTTCTGATCGCTGATTGATTATTGTTATTAGTTAGTTCTACTTACTGTTACTACTTACTTACTCTTACTGTACTAGGAGTCTAGGACACTCAGTCACTGTGTCCATAGGCTACTAGCTCCTGCGTGCGTGCACTCACTGTCTGAGTGTACACACACCACCCACACTCCATTTCCTTCTGATCGCTGATTGATTATTGTTATTAGTTAGTTCTACTACTTACTGTTACTACTTACTGTACTAGGAGTCTAGGACACTCAGTCACTGTGTCCATAGGCTACTAGCTCCTGCGTGCGTGCACTCACTGTCTGAGTGTACACACACCACCCACACTCCATTTCCTTCTGATCGCTGATTGATTATTGTTATTAGTTAGTTCTACTACTTACTGTTACTACTTACTTACTCTTACTGTACTAGGAGTCTAGGACACCCAGTCACTGTGTCCATAGGCTACTAGCTCCTGCGTGCGTGCACTCACTGTCTGAGTGTACACACACCACCCACACTCCATTTCCTTCTGATCGCTGATTGATTATTGTTATTAGTTAGTTCTACTACTTACTGTTACTACTTACTTACTCTTACTGTACTAGGAGTCTAGGACACCCAGTCACTGTGTCCATAGGCTACTAGCTCCTGCGTGCGTGCACTCACTGTCTGAGTGTACACACACCACCCACACTCCATTTCCTTCTGATCGCTGATTGATTATTGTTATTAGTTAGTTCTACTTACTGTTACTACTTACTTACTCTTACTGTACTAGGAGTCTAGGACACTCAGTCACTGTGTCCATAGGCTACTAGCTCCTGCGTGCGTGCACTCACTGTCTGAGTGTACACACACTAAATTTACTTGTGATTACTACTACTGATTATTGTAACTGCTAGTTGTACTTCCTGACTGTTAATACTTACTTACTGTACTAGGGGACACTCACTCAGTCACCTCACCAACCAACCCACTCCATTAAAGTACCCCACTTTTCACCCGCCCTTTTACAAAACTTTTGTCTATACGCCCAAAACATTGAAGATGTCTGGAAGTGGCAGCCAGCGCGGTTTGGGCAAGGGGAAGGGCAGCAAGGGAATCAGGAAGAGAGGGAGCAGCATTGTGGCAAGCCGCGGCCGCGGGCGCGCCACCATGCACAGTTCCGCAGCAGCAGCAGCAGCGTCAGTGGCTAACATTCCTCCCATAGCCACTGGCCGTGGACGCCTTGGGCGCCGCCCAGGAGGAGCATCTGCAACTCACGCTGCAGAGACACAGCAGCAGCAGCGTGTAGCACCTGCTCCCATTTTCCTCCAGCCGGGTCGGAAACGTCCCATTGAGGAAAAGGATGCAGACACTGTGGTGCAACTCATGACGGAGGATGAGCAGCCCGCCATCAGCTCTGCATCCGAGGCCTCCACCCTCACCACCACCACCACCACCACCCCTGTTCGCAGCAGCCGCCCAGCAGGGTCTGGGGAGGAGGCCAGTTCACCGTCAGTCGCCGACCTCTCATTCAGCACTCTTTTGACCCCAGGCATGATGAGTCAATTGAATGCTGTTGTTGGCGATTTGGAGGAGGAGATGCTGATGGGCACTTTGGGGGAGGAGGGATTGGACAGCAAGACTGTGGCGACAGTCAAGCGTCCCATCCATGCATCAGCAGAGGAGTTTGGGGGGTCATCATCAGAGCAGGACATGTTTCAGGAGGGGCATGATGATGATGACCCGGTGACAGACAGAGACTGGGTGCCAACACATCCAGAGGATGTCGTCCTCAGCAGCTCTGAGGAGGAGGAGGAGGATGCGGTTGTGGGCCTTGCAAGGAGGCGCATCATTGCAAGCATTGGCAGCGTCCCACAGCCTGCTGGTGTCTCAGGCTCAGCAGCAGCAGCAGCAGCATCAGCCAGTACCACCACCAGCCGCACCCAAGACCCCCCCCCCCCCCCCAACCACCACAGGGAAACAGGCAGCAGCGCTTCCATGCCGTAGGGGGATGTTTTTGTCACCAATCTGGCGGTTTTTCACCATGCCCACAGTGTACAGCAAGTACGCCACTTGCAACCACTGTCAGCGGAAGTTGAGCAGAGGTGCAGACCCCTTGAAGTTCAGCACCAGCTCGCTGATCAACCACCTTTCTGCGAAACACTTCCACCAGCATGAGGAGTTCCAGAGGCTGAAGGCATCTGGTGCTGGCAGTGGCACCAATCCCATCACTGCACAGCCTTCAGCAGCAGCAGCAGCAACAGCAGCCACCCGCCCTCCTGCTCCTCCAGCAGCACCAGCAGGAGTGCGGAAACGCCCTGCTCCTCCCCCCTCTGCAACTCCTGCCGCCGACACTGAGGCCTGTTCTGGCAGCCAGTCCTCAGTGGCCTCCTCTGCTCCGTCTGCTGATTCCCGTGCCAGCAAAAAGGCACGCCAGAGCCTTTTGAGCGAGTCCTTCCAGGGGGTGGTTAGGGCTCTGCCTCCCAGCAGCCGTCGCGTGCGGCAGCTGAACGGCTTGCTGGCACGGGCCATGTGCTCCCAACTCCTGCCGTACACGCTCGTGCAGGAGGGGAGCGACATGCGGGCGCTGCTTGCTTGTGCAGCCCCAGACTGGCAGCTCCCCAGCAGACACTTCTTCGCCCGCAAGGCCATTCCTGCACTGCACCGCTTTGTGATGGCCAATGTGGAGCGAGGGCTGGAGCACGCGGTTGGTGAAAGGGTCCACGTCACCATGGACTCCTGGAGCAGCCGCTTCGGGACAGGCCGCTACCTGTCCTTCACTGTCCACTGGGTCAGCTTGGTGGAAGGGGGTGAGGATGGGAGAGCAGCAGCGGGCACAGCAGCAGCAGCAACACAGTGGGTGGTGCCACCCCGCAGGGTCAGGGGAACTGCAGCGGGTTCCTCCGATCCTCTGCCATCCTCCGCCACACCTGGCCAAACCCCCCGCCTCAGCAGCAGTGTGAAGGCCCGCCACTGCCAAGCGCTGCTGCACTTGGTCAGCCTTGGCAAGACCAAGCTGACGGCAGCCCACGTGTTGGCCAAACTCCAGGAGCAGGAGCGGATTTGGCTGACCCCCAGAGGCCTCAGAGTCGGAGAGGTGGTGTCCGACAATGGGGCCAATCTGGTTGCTGCCATAGACAGGGGAAACCTGACCCACATCCCCTGTCTTGCCCACGTGCTGAACCTGGTGGTGCAGAAGTTCCTGCGCACCTACCAGGGGATGGACGAGCTGCTGGAAACGGCAAGGAACGTTGTGCGTCACTTCCGGCGCTCGGCTGCAGCCTGTGCGAGCCTGGAAGACGTGCAAAAGGAGCTGGATCTGCCACGCCATCGGCTGATCATTGACGTTCCGACTCGCTGGAACTCCACCCTGGCGATGTTGGAGCGTCTGGTTGAACAGAAGCACGCTGTCAACCACTACCTTGCCCTGGCCACTGTTTCCGCAGCTCAGAGAAGGGACAAGACCAGCAACATCCCGTCCATCGTCCCCGATGATGACTGGAGGCACATGCAGCAGGTGTGCTTAGTGCTGGCTCCCTTCCTGCAGGCCACAAACATGGTGAGCAGGGACCATGCTATGGTCTGCGAGTGGGTGCCCCTGGTTTCTCTGCTGAACAGGGCACTCGATGCTTTGCTGGCACAGGGAGCGGCAGCCTTGGACCAGCAGGAGCGGCAAGCAGCTGCACAGTCCACCTCTGAGGGGGAGGAGGAGGAGGACTTGGTGGAGGTCCCTGACCTGGCTGCTGATGAGGGGGATCAGCGCAGTGCAGCTGAGTTGGTGCGGGGGTGGAGAGAGGATGAGGCAGCAGAGGAGGAGGATGAGGAGGACAGCACTGACGTCGATGTGCCAGCAGACGTGGCCCGCCTCTTCCCAATGGCAGCGCACATGCTGACGTGCCTGCGCAGGGACCCCAGGGTGATCCAGATGAAGCAGAGGGAGGACATCTGGATCAGCATGATGTTGGACCCACGCCTCAAGGGGAAGTTGAGCCAGTTCCTGCCGCCTGCAGGAGGAGACCCAGCGCAACAAATAAGGAGCTTGCAGCAGGCCCTTGTTGAGCGCTTGGAGGAAGCCTTCCCCCAGCCTTCCACCCCCACTGTCCAGCAGCCAGCACAGAGGCAGCAGCAGGTGCCTGCATCCAGCAGCAGCGAGCGCCCCACAGACCTGCTGTCTCTCAGCCACGAGCTCTACAGGACTGTAGAGGCTCCGGCAGCAGTGACTAGAGAGGAGATGCATGCAGCAGCATCCTCCTCCGGTCACAGCCAGCGCCTGACCCGCATGGTGGCTGACTACATGGGGTCCTACAGCGGGCTTGACAGCGATGCCCCTGTTGATCCCATGGAGTATTGGGTCAAGCGCATGGAGATCTGGAGCGAGCTGGCGCAGTACGCCCTGGAAGTGCTGTCCTGCCCCCCTTCCAGCGTGCTGTCCGAGCGCTGCTTCAGTGCAGCTGGTGGCGTGGTCACCGAGAAACGCTCACGTCTGTCTCACAAGTCTGTGGACAGACTGACGTTTCTCAAGATGAACCAGGCGTGGGTGGAAGGCGAGTTCCTGGCCCCTGTTGTCGGCGAGAGGGGGACATGAACTGGCTGCCGG
The DNA here is from genome assembly GCF_040937935.1 of Hyperolius riggenbachi. Lineage (NCBI taxonomy): Eukaryota > Metazoa > Chordata > Amphibia > Anura > Hyperoliidae > Hyperolius > Hyperolius riggenbachi. The sequence goes on along the minus strand of NC_090657.1, from coordinate 148,261,433 downwards.
AACTTAGTACCATCGTTAATGTGCCTTACCACCCTTTACCACCTCCTGGCTCCTGCTCACTAAGCCAGCCTGGTTCACTTTGACTATTACGTCGCCTGCAGCCACACATTTCACACCTACAGTGGGCTGCTGCTGTGTACTGCCCTTCTGCTGTCTGTCTGTGTTTCCCACTGCCAGGGTACACAGAATTACCGTCTGCTGCCACTCTGCCACCAGCTATTACGTCACAACAATAGCTGCTCACACTGCTCCTCCATTCCTCCTGCTGCTGCTGTCTGTCTGTGTTTCCCACTGCCAGGGTACACAGAATTACCTTCTGCTGCCACTCTGCCACCAGCTATTACGTCAAAACAATAGCTATATTGGTTGTAAAACCAAAACCAAAAAAAACCAATAAAAAAAAAAAAAGGTTTAATTTTTCTGAGGTGCCCGGGTTGAAAACTGTGTTGTCCCAGTTGTGTATTGGACACAATGTGGGCTGCACGACCGCTGTCTGGGACCTCCTGTTGTGTTTATTTACAGCCCTGGTATCACCGCTAGGTACCAGGGCTATTATGTCACGCTGCCTACCTGCTGCCACACTCACACTGCTCCTCCATTCCTCCTGCTGCTGCTGTCTGTCTGTGTTTCCCACTGCCAGGGTACACAGAATTACCGTCTGCTGCCACTCTGCCACCAGCTATTACGTCACAACAATAGCTGCTCACACTGCTCCTCCATTCCTCCTGCTGCTGCTGTCTGTCTGTGTTTCCCACTGCCAGGGTACACAGAATTACCTTCTGCTGCCACTCTGCCACCAGCTATTACGTCAAAACAATAGCTATATTGGTTGTAAAACCAAAACCAAAAAAAACCAATAAAAAAAAAAAAAGGTTTAATTTTTCTGAGGTGCCCGGGTTGAAAACTGTGTTGTCCCAGTTGTGTATTGGACACAATGTGGGCTGCACGACCGCTGTCTGGGACCTCCTGTTGTGTTTATTTACAGCCCTGGTATCACCGCTAGGTACCAGGGCTATTATGTCACGCTGCCTACCTGCTGCCACACTCACACTGCTCCTCCATTCCTCCTGCTGCTGCTGTCTGTCTGTGTTTCCCACTGCCAGGGTACACAGAATTACCGTCTGCTGCCACTCTGCCACCAGCTATTACGTCACAACAATAGCTGCTCACACTGCTCCTCCATTCCTCCTGCTGCTGCTGTCTGTCTGTGTTTCCCACTGCCAGGGTACACAGAATTACCTTCTGCTGCCACTCTGCCACCAGCTATTACGTCAAAACAATAGCTATATTGGTTGTAAAACCAAAACCAAAAAAAACCAATAAAAAAAAAAAAAGGTTTAATTTTTCTGAGGTGCCCGGGTTGAAAACTGTGTTGTCCCAGTTGTGTATTGGACACAATGTGGGCTGCACGACCGCTGTCTGGGACCTCCTGTTGTGTTTATTTACAGCCCTGGTATCACCGCTAGGTACCAGGGCTATTATGTCACGCTGCCTACCTGCTGCCACACTCACACTGCTCCTCCATTCCTCCTGCTGCTGCTGTCTGTCTGTGTTTCCCACTGCCAGGGTACACAGAATTACCGTCTGCTGCCACTCTGCCACCAGCTATTACGTCACAACAATAGCTGCTCACACTGCTCCTCCATTCCTCCTGCTGCTGCTGTCTGTCTGTGTTTCCCACTGCCAGGGTACACAGAATTACCTTCTGCTGCCACTCTGCCACCAGCTATTACGTCAAAACAATAGCTATATTGGTTGTAAAACCAAAACCAAAAAAAACCAATAAAAAAAAAAAAAGGTTTAATTTTTCTGAGGTGCCCGGGTTGAAAACTGTGTTGTCCCAGTTGTGTATTGGACACAATGTGGGCTGCACGACCGCTGTCTGGGACCTCCTGTTGTGTTTATTTACAGCCCTGGTATCACCGCTAGGTACCAGGGCTATTATGTCACGGCGAGCTGCCTGCCTCATTGACTGCCTGCTGCCACACACTCATCCTCCTCCTCCTGCTGCTGAATTTACCTCCTGCTGTCTTTGTGTTTCCACTGCCAGGGAGCACATACAATGGCGCTTCCAACATGCGTGCGCCCACCAGCTATTTGTTACGCTCAAAAATAGCTGCATTTCTTTAAAAAAAAATTTGAAAAGAGAAATACGTGAAGAAGAAGAAGAAGACGATATTGAAAAAGAAGGAGAAGGAGAAGATGAAGAAGAAGATGAAGAAGAAGATGAAGAAGAAGAAGATGAAGATGAAGAAGATGAAGATGAAGAAGAAGAAGAAGATGAAGAAGAAGAAGATGAAGAAGAAGATGAAGAAGATGAAGATGAAGAAGAAGAAGAAGATGATGAAGAAGATGAAGAAGAAGAAGAAGAAGATGAAGAAGAAGAAGATGAAGAAGAAGAAGATGAAGAAGAAGATGAAGAAGATGAAGAAGAAGATGAAGAAGATGAAGATGAAGAAGAAGAAGAAGATGATGAAGAAGATGAAGAAGAAGAAGAAGAAGATGAAGAAGATGAAGAAGAAGAAGAAGAAGATGAAGAAGAAGAAGAAGAAGATGAAGAAGATGAAGAAGATGAAGAAGATGAAGAAGAAGATGAAGATGAAGAAGATGAAGATGAAGAAGATGAAGATGAAGAAGATGAAGAAGATGAAGAAGAAGAAGAAGATGAAGAAGAAGAAGAAGAAGATGAAGAAGAAGATGAAGAAGATGAAGATGAAGAAGAAGAAGAAGATGATGAAGAAGAAGAAGAAGAAGAAGAAGAAGATCTAGAAGAAGATTAAGAAAGATAAAGAAGAAGAAGAACAAGTATATACAGTAACACTACACTACTGAACCAAATTAAGGACACAACTTCTCTTTCCACATTTTTTTTTAAAGGAACATCCCCACATAATCACTTGCTGTTGTTACTTGGAAAAAAAGATGTTTCTTGCATCATTCACCCTCAAAACAAGTGTTGGAAGCTATTTTGGGCCAATTCGAATAGTCAGCTCGAATAGTGAGCTCGAATACCGACTCGAATAGTGAGCTCGAAGTCCGAGGTCGAATCGAATAGTAAAAAATATTCGACTCGAATATTCGACTGACCTCGAATAATTTACTATTCGAATTCGACCAAATTCGAATTTTTAAAAGGGGTATTTGAGCACCACTGGCATCTGTATAAATATACAATGTATGACCAATTCTAATATAGTAGACTTCTGACATAGTAAACTACTTTTCCTGGTCCCTTGGAGTGTCTTATGAAGCGAATGTACAGTATAAACAACAAAAAGGATAGAATTAGATAAGTGTGTGTATATAATGAAAAGCTGGAAAGAGTATGCTATGTGGTATGCACATGAGATTAGCAAACACAAGTGGAAAAGTAATGCATGGTGTCCTTTTTTTCCCCCGTGGCCAAAACACAATGCAAAATGGCAGACAGGAGGAGAAATCGCAGTAGGCCCACAGGAAACCATTATGTGCATTTCTGCATACGAGCTTACACTGAGACAAAACACATGCAGTATTGCCAGGTGTGACCCCGGCCTAAGATTACACCTAGAGACAGGTACTCTTGCTTGTCAGTGGCGAGTTGAGTAAGACTGGGGGGGAATGAGTGAGGGTGCTGCATTTAATTGCAAAGCAACAGAAGGGAGAGGTCGAATGTTTTGTTACACGTGTGGTGTGATGCACCCAGTGACACATGCAGTACATGAAAGTACCTGTTTGCCTAATTCCAACACTAACAAGAGGGATATGGAGGCTGCCATATTTATTTACTTTTAAGCAATGCTAGTTGCCTGGCTGTCCTGCTGATCCTCTGCCTCTAATACTTTTAGCCATAGACCCTGAACAAGCATGCAGCAGTTCAGGTGTTTTTGACATTATTGTCAGATCTGACAAGATTAGCTGCATGCTTGTTCCTGGTGTGATTCAGCCACTACTGCAGCCAAGTAGATCAGCAGGAATGCCAGGCAACTGGTATTGTTCAAAAGGAAATAAATATGGCAGCTTCCATATACCTCACACTAGAGTTGTCCTTTAATTGCAGCTGCCTGTGTCAGCCAGTAACGCCCTGCATATCATGCTTTATACCACCGGATTCCTCCGCACTGCTATCTGCTGAATAATGTAAATCTGCCATTACAATATAACTGCATTGCACTGGCCATGTGATTATATTGTCTAGCATGTCATTGTGCAAGTAGCCTTCATCACACATGCTGGCCACTCGTGTAGCTTTCCCCATACCTGATTATACAGCAATTCCATAAGAAAATATGATTTCTGTTCACAGACTGTGTTTATATAAACAGCATTATTTCCTCTATATTATGTTGTAGAGATGGGAAGTTTGGATCTTTTCAATGATCCGGATGATTCGAATCGGATCATTGAAGAGATCCGGATCTTTGATCCGAATCTCGGATCATTTTACTACCGGAAGCATTCGGGGGTGAAATGAACAGCAGGACAGGTCTGTGGACAGGAGAAGAGGAGGGGGTGGACACACAGAGAAGGGAAGAAGATGGACAGAGGGCAGGGAGTGGACAGAGATGGGAGGAGGGACGAGCAGAGAGCAGAAATGTTTGCACGTAATACCCACATGCTGAAGTCATATGCTTTACATATATTTCACCTATATGTTCATCTGTACACATTGAAAGAAAAGGTCGCACAGTGAAAGAAAGCATTCCCAGAAGTGAAGTGCAGCTGTTTAGTGCCGAGTGCAGGAGGATAATATTGCCTTTCAATCACACTGTCTGCAAAGTTACTGAGCTGTGCTGAGCCAAAAGCTTCCAATGCAGGGGAGGACTGGCCAGGGGGGAAGGGGGGAGATTTCCCCCCAGGCTGCCTCTCATTTAATGATTTAGGGCTGGCACTGTGAATGGTGAATTCAGGTTTTTGTATAAGGCAATGTGAAACACTAGGCTGAATGAGGGAAATAAATACCCAATTACAGAGCAATTGCAGGGCAGGCAAGCTAGTAAATATACACAGCATGATACAGAGCAGAGGCTTGCCTGCAGGGTCCGTGGGAAAAAAATCTGTCTGGTCTCTCACCATTGTTAACTGCATGTGCACAGCTACATAAGATATTGTCTAGGCTGAAAAGTTTTCGACAGTCCCTAGACTCCAGAAGGGCTGCTTGCAGGACTTGTGTAGGACATAGAAACCCCAACCGTTGTGACTCAAAATGTATTATGTGCCCCCCCAGTGCCAGTGCATTTATACTTTACCTGTCACGCTGTCCCTCGAGTGTCCTTGCTGTATTTCCCACGTGACTATCGGTATATAGCACGTGGGGCACGTGTGTGATGTCATTTAGGCTGGGGCTGCCGTGAAAATGGGCCTCTAGTTTGTGTTTTCCCCCCAGGCCAAAAGGTCCCAGTCCTCCCCTGTTCCAATGTGTTCACTGTGCAGCACTACGGAACAGACAGCCTGTAATGAGCAGCACATTGCAGCCAGTATGTGTGCTCTACACATATCTGGCAGTGGCACCCATGTCCCCTCTCTCTCATCTACCTGTCCCTGCAAGGCTGCCTCCCTTCCAACAGAGCGATCCATCTCTGCTCTGCTTCCAAGACCCCGCTGCCCGCTGAGAGGGGGCGTGTCGCTCCTGGCCCCGCCCCTTTTGCGATCCGAATCACTCATTTTGATGATTCGGATGATCGACTCATAAAATAGATTCGGATCAAAGATCCGAATCGTTCATGATCCGGACAACACTATTATGTTGTGATTTGGGGTCTCATGTAATGTATTGCTCTTGCTCTGATTGGTTGCTTTCCTCTGAATGTGTATATTGGGTGGAGCGTCTGGTTGTTGATATTTGGGTCTAATCAGTTTATGGAGATGTTTTCTCTTGATTTACTACTAACGAAACCTTTCTGAATAAAGCATTGGCATTTAAAAAGTTTGTTTTTCAGGGAGTGTTTCTTTTCTTTAGAACATAAGTTACCAACAGAGGTGATCTAGAACTTGCCAGTCGTATGTTATGCATCTTATCTAAACAATGGAATTGTGTACTTAAAGTAAACCTGAACTGAAAATTCAAAATCAAAATAAGCATACACAAGTCATACTTACCTTCCATGTAGTCTACTCCTCAGTGTCTTTCTCCTATCTCGGGTCCTGTTTGTTCACTGTGATCAAGGGAATTTTCTGTCCTCCATTTTGAAAATGGCCATTACCCCATAACAGCTTTCTGGTCAGCACACAGTTAAACTGTAACATCGCCCACTTGAGCCATAGCGAAACATGGACATTACCTGGTACATCAGTTTTCCTCTAAGCTATAACTGACAGCAACTGATATTTTACTGACAGCAACGGATATATTTCAGATCTGACAAAATATTGTCAGAACTGGAAGGGATTATTGTCAGAAGAAAATGGTGAGCTTCTGAGAGGAACTGATGGCAAGGGAACTATGTAATGTTCATTTGAAGTTACCTCATGTGTTTATTTTAAATATTTTTACTCAGTACAGGTTCTCTTTAAGGGCCAGTGCACACCTAAAAGCGCTAGCGTAATCACAAATGCGCAGGGCTTTTAGAAGTTATTTTTCTAAGCGATTTTAGGCATGTGCCAAGCGATTTTCTAGCTATGTCTAGGGATTTTTGAAGCATTTTGGTGTAGCAGTTTTTATTTTTTGTACAGTACAGCTGGAAGTCTACAGCTTTTGTAAAAAAAGAGATTGGAAAATTACTCTGTTCTGTCGCTTTTTAGAGCGATTTTCCACTTTCCTATACTTAACATTGAGGCTGAATTGCCTCAGAAATGCTGCAGGACCGCGTTTGCGTTTGGGAGAAAATTACATCACTCTGTTGTGCTCCATCCCATTCACATACATTAGCCCTAGCTTTTTAAAAGCACTCAGAAGCGCTCTTGGTGTGCACCAGCCCTAACTTGTATTTGCTTGTAGAACTTTAGCTGGGGGGAGACCTTACAGACCTCCCCAGCCAGTACAAACCATAGAGAGTGTACTGTGAGGTTTCCCCATAGCTGGATCACCCACATGGCTATCTACAACAACAAAAACATTTGTAAGGTCGCATTCACAGTGGGACATTATTGTCTTGCGTTATAAAGTCATTATAATGCAGGTCAACGTACTGTAATGTTCCGCCTATGCGACATACACAGTATGACGTTAACGTCGCCTTGTAAATATTGCGTTTATTGTGACGCACTGCCTGCGGTGTGTTACCTCTAAATGCAGACGTTACACAGATACAGAGAGGCATACTTTTCATTGTCTGCTCCACTACTACTGTATGCCATGGCAACCACTTCTGCCTTCAGTGTATTTTCCCCTTATGGACCAGAGCAATTTTCACATTTCAGAGCTCCTCCCATTCATTCACCAATAACTTAATCACTACTTATGACAACGAAATGATCTATATTTTGTTTTTTTCCGTCACCAATTAGGCTTTATTTGGAGGGTACATTATACTAAGAAATATTTTATTAAAAATGCATTTTAACAGGAATAATAACAAAAAAATGGGAAAAAAATATTTCTTAGTTTTCAGCCATTATAGTTTTGAAATAATACACACTACCATGGGTTAAAACCATCATATTTTATTTGCCCATTTGTCCCAGTTATTAAACCATTTAAATGATGTCCCTATCACAATATATGGCGCCAATATTTTATTTAAAAATAAAGGTGCATTGTTTTACTTTCGCGTCCATCACTATTTACAAGCCCACAATTTCAAAAATAACAGTAATATACCCTCTTGACTTACATATTAAAAGTTCAGCCCTTGAGGCTGCTTTCACAGTGGGACGTTACAGCAGCCTGTAACGCAGCCCACCACACAGTAATGAAAAATCAATGGGCTGTTCACAGTGCCCACGTTGCGTTACATTGTAACACTGCACGTTCTGGGAAAGTGCAGCATGCTGTGCGTTATACTGGGCTTTAGCTGCGTTAGACTGCTTGCACATGCTCAGTGACTAGCCACATGGCTAATTAATATTCACTGCACTGTGGTGACGTAACCTGGACTCATAGGGCCTGATTCACAAAGCGGTGCTAACAGTTAGCACGCTGGTGAAAAGCCCTTTATCACGCCTAAACTCAGTTTAGGCATGATAAGTTTAGGTGTGATAAGTTTAGGTGTGATAAGTTTAGGCATGATAAGTTTAGGTGTGATAAGTTTAGGCATGATAAGTTTAAGCACCAACTGCGTTAGCACCGCAGTGCACAGCTGATCAAAAGTTTTGCGCTAGCAAAGTCTGGTGCACTTCGCATAGAGTTTAATGGCGCTGCTTTGCATGCGGGACTTTGCACACTATCTACACTTATCTAAACTTAGCATGCCTAAACTTATCACACCTAAACTTATCACGCCTAAACTGGCTTTTCACCAGCGTGGTGCAATGGTTATCATGCCTAAAGTCTCTAACTGGGTTAGCACCGCTTTGTGAATCGAGCCCATAGTGTTGTTCGGATCATGAATGAATCGTTCATTTGATCCGGATCTTTTTTATGAGTTGAATCATCCAGATCATCACAATGAACAATTCGGTTCACAGTGGATGTCTGTCTGGAAGGAACAGGAATATACAGAATGTACAGTGCAGGGAAAGTCCTGTCCTGCTAGTCATTTCACCCCCAGTCTGCTTCCCTAGTAAAATTATTCAAATGATTCGGTTCAAAGATCCGGATCTTTTCAATGATCCAGTTCGAATCATCCGAATCCTTGAAAAGATCCAGACTTCCCATCACTATCCTGGAGCGGCTGTTCTATCGGTATAGATAGAAGGAAAACAGCGCACCAAGAGCCGCATAACGCGGCTCAATCTGACGTCCAACTTCAACACCACCATGTGTTGCGTTAGGGGAAAGTTATGCGATCTTAACGTCCCCTAAAACGCAACGTCTTGGTGTGAAAGAGGCCTAGGGAACCTGTATTGACTTTAAAAATCTTAAATAAACACACATTGTTAAATATATCATATATATGTTACTTCCCTATAATTTATATTTTTCATCTTTTTTTTTTTTTACTAGCTTTTGAAAGCTTTCAATTTTCAGTCCTCCCCTTACTACTTCCAGGTCAGCAGCTTGAGCTGTGTAACTGCACGATCATGTGCTTCTGTCCCTCGAGAGCAGTTTGTCAGTAAAGACATGTGAGCAACAGAAAGTAATGTTTTTTTTATCTTACTGTTACAGGTATCTAAATCCATCACCAATGGCTTTTCTTCTCTCTTTGGTTAAACATGTTTTAGCAGATGTGCTCCACAGCATCTGGTGCATGCAAAAACTTGCCTATTCATCTGGCTAGCAGCAATTCAATGTCTTCTTAGTACAACTGCATATGATGTGGTCAGATGTTTGATGGTCAACTAGGGATATTGACTTCACTAGAGGGTCCTCTATCCAACTTGTACATATAAATCGCCTACAAATATGATGGTAAAAATTTTAGATTCATGTAGGACTACCTAATCTAACAGTTAGGGTTGCAGCGGTTTAAAATTCCACGGTTTAACGGTAAAAAACAAAACACGGGATTACGGTATTATACAATTATTTGGACCTGGCCCCTCCCACCTATATTAAATAATATGTCCCCCTCCACCACCACCTAGTAGTAGGTTGTCGCAGCTTAGGTAGCCAGGGATAGGTGTAGCCAGTAGTTGGTGGCCGTAGCATAGGTAGACAAGGATAGGTGTAGCCAGTAGTAGGTGATCATAGCATAGGTAGACAGGGATATGTTTAATCAGTAGTAGGTGGCCGTAGCATAGGTAGACAGGTATAGGTGTAGCCAGTAGTAAGTGGACACAGCATAGGTAGCCAGGGATAGGTGTAGCCAGTAGTTGGTGGTCGTAGCATAGGTAGACAAGGATAGGTGTAGCCAGTAGTAGGTGACCATAGCATAGGTAGACCGGGATATGTTTAATCAGTAGTAGGTAGCTGTAGCATAGGTAGACAGGTATAGGTATAGCCAGTAGTAAGTGGACGCAGCATAGTTTGCCAGGGATAGGTGTAGCTAGAATTAGGTGGCCGCAGGATATTCAGCCAGGGACTGGTGTAGCCAGTGGTAGGTGGCCGCAGCATAGCTAGCCAGGGATAGTTGTAGCTAGATTTAGTTGGCCGCAGCATAGGTAGACAGGATTAGGTGTAGCCAGTAGTAGGTGGCCGCAGCATAGGTAGCCGTGGACAGGTGTAGCAAGTAGTAGGTTGTCGCAGCATAGGTAGATAGGAATAGGTGTAGCCAGTGGTAGGTGGCGCAGCATAGGTAGCCAGGGATAGGTGTAACAAGTAGTAGGTTGTTGCAGCATAGGTATACAGGGATAGGTGTAGCCAGTGGTAGGTGGCCGCAGCATAGGTAGACAGGGATTGGTTTAGCCAGTGGTAGGTGGCCTCAGCATAGGTAGCCAGTGATAGGTGAAGCTAGAATTAGGTGACCACAGCACAGAGAGCCAAGGGGAGGGAGAGGGGACAAATACTCACTTATCTGCAGCGACCTGGTCATCGCGCGTGTGCTGGCTTCATTCTTCTTCCTGTTTTAGGTAGCACCATCTCTTTGTTATAGCACCCAGGGGGCGCTGTTTCAGGGAAATGTAATGCAAGAACAGGAAGAAGAATGAAGCCAGTACAGCGTGGAGGACAGACCTGGCTGCCAGCAAGTGAGTATTTATCCCCACCGATGTTCGTGTGCAACCGCTACGTCGCCCCGCCCCCCTGAAGATCGGTAAAACGAGATTGTGCATGATATGATTACAAATCACAATCAAACCGCGGTATATCGTCATACTGCTGAGTGGATCATTCAGAAACAACCTTATCAGTCTGCAGATAGACTGTACACACACACTACTGACCGTAGTTCTCTTTAGTAGTGCGTGTGTACGCACCTGTAGAGACTGGTCATTATCTCTGGTGCATTGTCTTCTGGTTATCTCCTGCTGAGTAGAACAATGCCTAATTGCTAGACAGATAGATGGTTAGATTGATAATTTCCAACATGTTGGAAATTATCTATCTGGCAGGTAAATCTAATGCTAGGCATACATGAAGCGTTTGCTCCTTATCAATCGAGCCGCGGATGGCTCGATTGATAATATCCGACAGGTCCGATGACCTGCCGGATAGATTCCCTGCTCGATCCCCGCGGGCAGACAATAGCGGGGAATCGAGCAGTAAGACAAGGAGCGCCCGCGGGGATCGATCCACGCACGCGCGAGGACGCACCGGCATCGAGCCACTGGCTAAATAACAGGCTTTTCCCATCAAAAGGCAATTTCACAACAGGGACATATTTTTCTCTTCAAATTTATGTTGTTTCCTTCACAACGTCCTGTATCAAAAACACTTTTTTTCTGACAATACACGACATTGAACAATTTTTTTTAACAAGGAGATGTAGTTTCTGTGATGGTTGGGTTCACCAGCAGAACCACGCAAACAGCGCAATCATACAAAAATGCGCACAAAATATGATCTGGAGTGCCCCTTTAAATTCATTTGCCTGTCTTTTAGAAAATCAGTGCTCTTCCAGCTCACCAGCCCTGCAAGGGGGGATGTGAGTGCTTTTTTATACTTCCTGAGATCCCCAATAAAACCCTAAAACCAGAGCCATTCACATAGCTTACAGATCTACTACAAAGGTCCTGATAAAAAGATATATGGACAAGAAAATATTTTGCATATTCTGCCCTAGCAAGGGGTCCATAAACCATGATGGCAGAGTCACTGGTTCCTACTACAAAGAACTGCTGATAAGAAGCAGGATACAGGAACGCATTGTAAAATCATTAGGTGACATTCCTGCCTGTAGCCAGTCCTGCAGATACCCAGAGACATGTCCCTTAATGAGCTTTTAATATCTCATTACACTGTAGTCCATAATTTGATGGATATTGCGGAACCGTTTGGGCCCAGCGGTCCACAACTCGCAGTGCGCCATGCGACCAGTGCAGCACACTTTCTGAGACGTTAATCGATCACCTAGTTGGCTCACAGCCTGAGATAACGATTACATAGGCAGGGAAGGTGTCACTCCAAGCGAGTTTGATATCAATTGGTTCAGCGCATGATGACGGAATGTAATGTTGGGTTTTATATGATATGTCAGATATCCGCTGAGTTATGGCATAATTGGAGAAACTGACAATTCTGTCCCTCAGATAGGGGCGGACTTCAGCAGCCTGAGGTCAAATTGCTAAGGGTGGAGAAACCTCTCTTGTTACCATCCACACCCTCTGCCATCCTATACCATCACGTATTTGGCTGGATTATAAAAGGATTAATACCCATTCCACAGAACTTTCCAGAATTGGACTTCATATCTTTTGTTTGACTTCATATCACAAAGGACACGGTAACTTGACAAATTGCTTAGACTATCAATAGCTATTTTCCCATTTAATCTTTATTATTGCTGTAACAATTTGTTTATTGCTATATTTTGTTTTGCATTATTTCTTTAAATAAACGATTAAAAATCGTTCGTCTAAGTGCTGTTCTGAAAAATCTCCGCCAAAAGAATTCACATCTTCAAAGAGAGACACGTTACCATAACTGTTTTAATATTAATATTGTTAGTTTTGCTATCTCTAGAAAGGTTGTCAAATTAACCCTTTTTCCTACAATGATTCAACTAGAGTTAGAATTAGCGCATTCGCACGCTTTACTGCGGATTGGTGGCAGCGACCTGGCCTCTGTATGAGAGCCCCGATTGTATCGATTGTATATACAATCGAAATTGGACTGTGTGTGGACTCAACAACCAATCCAAAAGGTTACTTTGCCTGCAGTTCTGACTGCCTTCAGGGTTCCCTCAGAGTCTGAGGCTGGATGGTAAACTGCAGCAAAGGGAACAGGAATTGGTGGGTGACTGCGCATACGTCACAGTTTCCTCAATCACGCGACATAGACATGTAATCACACAAACAATATTTAGCAGCGTAAGGCAATAGCAATCATCATGACAGATTAAATCTTTTAGATCCCCAAAGACTCCTCACAAAGTACCAAAATAGCTTGACTTCACGTTCGGTTATTTACACATAAGTCATGGTATAGTGTGCACTCAAAATAGCTTGCACGCATCCTATTGGACATGTTGTAAACCTCACTGCGCGCATTTCCTCCTTTTGTCTTGAAGGAGAAAGTGCGCATAGTGAGTTTTGCAACGTGTCCAATAGGACGCGTGCAAGCTGGAGCGCACACAACAACACAAATAATGGGTAAATAAGCCCTTATTTCCCCACTGCACACCTGAGGCAATTAAGTCTCATTTAAATCACGATTTGAATGGTTAACCACCCATTAATACTCGCAAGCCCATCACTGCTTGGGGTTTTCTACAACCACTAGCAGCAGTCTAAGTCTTGCTGCAGCCCTGGTCCTCCGCTTTATCCCACTAGCCACCAATAAAGATCGTGGTCATTTGTCCCTGTGCATCCACGTCATCTGGCGTATACTGTGCGTGCATCCTGTATCCACAATACGCGAGGGTTCGTGATATTTATGGGCAGACAGCGGGACAAAGCGGAGGACAAGGAGTGCGGCAAGGGACCGAGACAGCTGCTAGAGGCTGTAAGAAGCCCAGATGATTAAAGAATAGTGCTGCTCAAATCCGAAACCGGGAGATACCCGGATATCTCCCAGTAAACTGGGGCGGGGGGTCAATCTTACCTGTCTGACGTCTTCTTCGTCCTCCCACGATGCGCTCCACAGGTTTACTGGGATATATCCGGATAGAACTATCCGGATTTCTCCCGGTTCCGGATTTGAGCAGCCCTGTTAAAGAATACCTGTAATGAGAAAAACCTCCCCAGGGGGGCACTCACCTCGGGTGGGGGAAGCCTCCAGATCCTATTGAGGCTTCCCCCTTCCTCCTTTGTCCCATGGCAGCGGCAAAAATCCTTCCAGAACGGCGGGGATGTAAATATTTACCTTCCCGGCTCCAGCACAGGCACAGTATCGGCTCTCCGTTCGGAGATAGGCGGAAATAGCCGATCGCTGTCGGGCTGCTCTACTGCGCAGGCGCAAGTCTCCTGCGCCTGCGCAGTAGAGCGGACCTGATGGAGATCGGCTATTTTCGCCTATCTCCGTGCTGAGAGCCGCACAGCACCCCCGCTGGAGCCAGGAGAGGTAAATAAATCAGTGCTTATCAGCACTTGTCGAGGGAGGATTGCAGGACACTTCGGGGCAGCCAGCGCTGGACTGCCTGCAGCTACAGTGGAGGGGGAAGACTCATTGGGACCCTGAGGCTTCCCCCTACCGAGGTGAGTACATCCCAGGGGACATTTTGTTTGTTACAGGTTCTCTTTAAAATGTTTTTAGTGCCCTTTTGCATCAAAAGTCATTTAAAACAGAACTTACATTTTTCATATCACCTTAGAAATAGAACTTTTAGCCTCTTTTAACCCCTTACACACTCCTGGGAGTTCTGTTTCATCATGAGCTTGCTGGGTACTCTATGACTATTCATTTGGACATATTTTAACCACTTCCCGACCGCCGTATGTACAATTGGCGGCCGGGAAGTGCACCCCGCAAGGACCGCCGTATTGACAATTGGCGGCGGTCCTTGTAGGGGCATGGGCGGAGCGATCGCGTCATCAGTGACGCGATCCTCCGCCTGGCGCCGCTCACCCGCCGCAACATCCCGCCGGCTATACGGAAGCGCCGGCGGGATGTTAACCCCGCGATCGCCGCATACAAAGTGTATAATACACTTTGTAATGTTTACAAAGTGTATTATACAGGCTGCCTCCTGCCCTGGTGGTCCCAGTGTCCGAGGGACCACCAGGGCAGGCTGCAGCCACCCTAGTCTGCACCAAAGCACACTGATTTCTCCCCCCCCTGCCCCAGATCGCCCACAGCACCCATCAGACCCCCCCCCTGCCCACCCCCCAGACCCCTGTTTGCACCCAATCACCCCCCTAATCACCCATCAATCACTCCCTGTCACTATCTGTCAACGCTATTTTTTTTTTATCCCCCACCCTGCTCCCTGCCCCCTCCTGATCACCCCCCACCCCGCAGATTCTCCCCAGACCCCCCCCCCCCCCAGACCACCCCCCCTGTTTACTGTATGCATCTATCCCCCTGATCACCTGTCAATCACCTGTCAATCACCTGTCAATCACCTGTCAATCACCCATCAATCACCCGTCAATCACCCCCTGTCACTGCCACCCATCAGCCAGCCCCTAACCTGCCCCTTGCGGGCAATCTGATCACCCCCCCCACACCAATAGATCGCCCGCAGATCCGACATCAGATCACCTCCCAAATCCATTGTTTACATCTATTCTCTCCTCTAAACACCCACTAATTACCCATCAATCACCCATCAATCACCCCCTATCACCACCTGTCACTTTTACCTATCAGATCAGACCCTAATCTGCCCCTTGCGGGCACCCAATCACCCGCCCACATGCTCAGATTGCCCTCTGACCCCCCCTTATCAATTCACCAGTGCATTAATTACATCTGTTCTTCCCTGTAATAACCCACTGATCACCTGTCAATCACCTGCCAATCACCTATCACCCATCAATCACCCCCTGTCACCCCCTGTCACTGCCACCCATCAATCAGCCCCTAACCTGCCCCTTGCGGGCAATCTGATCACCCACCCACACCATTAGATCGCCCGCAAACCCGCCGTCAGATTACCTCCCAAATGTATTGTTTACATCTGTTATCTTCTCTAAACACCCACTAATTACCCATCAATCACCCCCTATCACCACCTGTCACTGTTACCTATCAGATCAGACCCTAATCTGCCCCTTGCGGGCACCCAATCACCCGCCCACACGCTCAGATTGCCCTCAGACCCCCCCCCCCCTTATCAATTCGCCAGTGCATTAATTACATCTGTCCTTCCCTGTAATAACCCACTGATCACCTGTCAATCACCTGCCAATCACCTATCACCCATCAATCACCCCCTGTCACTGCCACCCAACAATCAGCCCCTAACCTGCCCCTTGCGGGCAATCTGATCACCCACCCACACCAATAGATCGCCCGCAGATCCGACATCAGATCACCACCCAAGCGCAGCGTTTACATCTATTCTCTCCTCTAAACACCCACTAATTACCCATCAATCACCCCCTATCACCACCTATCACCACCTGTCACTGTTACCCATCAGATCAGACCCTAATCTGCCCCTTGCGGGCACCCAATCGCCCGCCTACACGCTCAGATTGCCCTCAGACCCCCCCTTATCAATTCGCCAGTGCAATATTTGCATCTGTTCTCCCCTGTAATAACCCACTGATTACCTGTCAATCACCTATCAATCACCCCGTCACTGCCACCCATCAATCACCCCCTGTCACTGCCACCCATCAATCACCCGCTGTCACTGCCACCCATCAATCAGCCCCTAACCTGCCCCTTGCGGGCAAACTGATCACCCACCCACACCAATGGATCGCCCGCAGATCCGACATCAGATCACCACCCAAGCGCAGTGTTTCCATCTATTCTCTACCCTAAACACCCACTAATTACCCATCAATCACCCCCTGTCACTGCTACCTATCAGATTAGACCCCTATCTGCCCCTAGGGCACTCAATCACCCGCCCACACCCTCAGAATGCCCTCAGACCCCAGCCCTGATCACCTCGCCAGTGCATTGCTTGCATCTATTCCCCCCTCTAATCACACCTTGAGACACCCATCAATCACCTCCTGTCACCCCCTAGCACACCTACCCATCAGATCAGGCCCCAATTTGCCCCGTGTGGGCTCCTGATCACTCGGCCAATCCCTCAGATCCCCCTCAGACCCCCTTCCGATCACCTCCCCAGTGCATTGATTGCATCTATTTTCCCCTCTAACCACCCCCTGAGACACCCATCAATCACCTCCTGTCACCCCCCTAGCACTCCTATCCATCAGATCAGGCCCAATACAACCTGTCATCTAAAAGGCCACCCTGCTTATGACCGGTTCCACAAAATTCGCCCCCTCATAGACCACCTGTCATCAAAATTTGCAGATGCTTATACCCCTGAACAGTCATTTTGAGACATTTGGTTTCCAGACTACTCACGGTTTTGGGCCTGTAAAATGCCAGGGCGGTATAGGAACCCCACAAGTGACCCCATTTTAGAAAAAAAGACACCCCAAGGTATTCTGTTAGGTGTATGACGAGTTCATAGAAGATTTTATTTTTTGTCAAAAGTTAGCGGAAATTAATTTTTATTGGTTTTTTTTCACAAAGTGTCATTTTTCACTAACTTGTGACAAAAAATAAAATCTTCTATGAACTCGCCATACACCTAACGGAATACCTTGGGGTGTCTTCTTTCTAAAATGGGGTCACTTGTGGGGTTCCTATACTGCCCTGGCATTTTAGGGGCCCTAAACCGCGAGGAGTAGTCTAGAAAACAAATGCTTCAAAATGACCTGTGAATAGGACGTTGGGCCCCTTAGCGCACCTAGGCTGCAAAAAATTGTCACACATGTGGTACCGCCGTACTCAGGAAAAGTAGTATAATGTGTTTTGGGGTGTATTTTTACACATACCCATGCTGGATGGGAGAAATTTCTATGTAAATGGACAATTGTGTGTAAAAAAATCAAACAATTGTCATTTACAGAGATATTTCTCCCACTTAGCATGGGTATGTGTAAAAATACACCCCAAAACGCATTATACTACTTCTCCTGAGTACGGCGGTACCACATGTGTGGCACTTTTTTACACCCTAAGTACGCTAAGGGGCCCAAAGTCCAATGAGTACCTTTAGGATTTCACAGGTCATTTTGCGACATTTGGTTTCAAGACTACTCCTCACGGTTTAGGGCCCCTAAAATGCCAGGGCAGTATAGGAACCCCACAAATGACCCCATTCTAGAAAGAAGACACCCAAAGGTATTCCGTACGGAGTATGGTGAGTTCATAGAAGATTTTATTTTTTGTCACAAGTTAGCGGAAAATGACACTTTGTGAAAAAAAACTATTAAAATCAATTTCCGCTAACTTGTGACAAAAAAATAAAAACTTCTATGAACTCACCATACTCCTAACGGAATACCTTGGGGTGTCTTCTTTCTAAAATGGGGTCATTAGTGGGGTTCCTATACTGCCCTGGCATTTTAGGGGCCCTAAACCGTGAGGAGTAGTCTTGAAACAAAAATGACCTGTGAAATCCTAAAGGTACTCATTGGACTTTGGGCCCCTTAGTGCAGTTAGGGTGCAAAAAAGTGCCACACATGTGGTATCGCCGTACTCGGGAGAAGTAGTATAATGTGTTTTGGGGTGTATTTTTACACATACCCATGCTGGGTGGGAGAAATACCTCTGTAAATGACAATCTTTTGATTTTTTTACACACAATTGTCCATTTACAGAGATATTTCTCCCACCCAGCATGGGTATGTGTAAAAATACACCCCAAAACACATTGTACTACTTCTCCCGAGTATGGCGATACCACATGTGTGGCACTTTTTTGCACCCTAACTGCGCTAAAGGGCCCAAAGTCCAATGAGTACCTTTAGAATTTCACAGGTCATTTTGAGAAATTTCGTTTCAAGACTACTCCTCACGGTTTAGGGCCCCTAAAATGCCAGGGCAGTATAGGAACCCCACAAATGACCCCGTTTTAGAAAGAAGACACCCCAAGGTATTCCGTTAGGAGTATGGTGAGTTCATAGAAGATTTTATTTTTTGTCACAAGTTAGCGGAAATTGATTTTAATTGTGTTTTTTCACAAAGTGTCATTTTCCGCTAACTTTTGACAAAAAATAAAATCTTCTATGAACTCACCATACTCCTAACGGAATACCTTGGGGTGTCTTCTTTCTAAAATGGGGTCATTTGTGGGGTTCCTATACTGCCCTGGCATTTTAGGGGCCCTAAACCGTGAGGAGTAGTCTTGAAACGAAATTTCTCAAAATGACCTGTGAAATTCTAAAGGTACTCATTGGACTTTGGGCCCTTTAGCGCAGTTAGGGTGCAAAAAAGTGCCACACATGTGGTATCGCCGTACTCAGGAGAAGTAGTATAATGTGTTTTGTGGTGTATTTTTACACATACCCATGCTGAGTGGGAGAAAGATCTCTGTAAATGGACAATTGTGTGTAAAAAAAATTAACAAATTGTCATTTACAGAGATATTTCTCCCACCCAGCATGGGTATGTGTAAAAATACACCCCAAAACACATTATACTACTTCTCCTGAGTACGGCAATACCACATGTGTGGCACTTTTTTGCAGCCTAACTGCGCTAAGGGGTCCAAAGTCCAATGAGCACCTTTAGGCTTTACAGGGGTGCTTACAATTTAGCACCCCCCAAAATGTCAGGACAGTAAACACACCCCACAAATGACCCCATTTTGGAAAGTAGACCCTTCAAGGTATTCAGAGAGGGGCATGGTGAGTCCGTGGCAGATTTCATTTTTTTTTGTCGCAAGTTAGAAGAAATGGAAACTTTTTTTTTTTTTTTTTCACAAAGTGTCATTTTCCGCTTACTTGTGACAAAAAATAATATCTTCTATGAACTCACTATGCCTCTCAGTGAATACTTTGGGATGTCTTCTTTCCAAAATGGGGTCATTTGGGGGGTATTTATACTATCCTGGAATTCTAGCCCCTCATGAAACATGACAGAGGGTCAGAAAAGTCAGAGATGCTTGAAAATGGGAAAATTCACTTTTTGCACCATAGTTTGTAAACGCTATAACTTTTACCCAAACCAATAAATATACCCTGAATGGTTTTTTTTTTATCAAAAACATGTTTGTCCACATTTTTCGCGCTGCATGTATACAGAAATTTTACTTTATTTGAAAACTGTCAGCACAGAAAGTTAAAAAAATCATTTTTTTTGCCAAAATTCATGTCTTTTTTGCTGAATATAATAAAAAGTAAAAATCGCAGGAGCAATCAAATAGCACCAAAAGAAAGCTTTATTAGTGACAAGAAAAGGAGCCAAAATTCATTTAGGTGGTAGGTTGTATGAGCGAGCAATAAACCGTGAAAGCTGCAGTGGTCTGAATGGAAAAAAAGTGGCCGGTCCTTAAGGGGTAGAAAGCCCTAGGTCCTCAAGTGGTTAAAACAGGGCTAGAGATTTGTCAACTAGAGAGAGTGAAACACGAAATTGATTTCTACCTATATAACAAAAACTCTGAGTTCTGCTGTCCCTTCTATCAGACACTTGTAAGAAAACACATGATTCCTAAGAATGAATGCAGAGATAAAAGAAGCAAGGGAGAGGGAGGGATACAGATAGTGAAAGGGAGAGAAGACTTTTATTAACGGCAAGCTGAGCACCTGAGGCTGATTCACCACGGTACCAAAAGCAGGGGCCCCAACCGTCCCGGTTTCGTCGGGGCGGTCATGGGTTGGGGAGGGGTCCCGCTGTCCCGGGATACCCCCCCTTGTGTCCCGGCAGGCCATGTCAGCGGAAGGTAGGCTTCTATCTCGTTCAGGGTGCCTATTCGTGGACGAAAGGTTGTACAGGTGTATATAAAGGGAGAGAACCGAGAGCCCAATATAGTGTAGTAGGTACTGGTAAATGGGTTATATGAAAAAGAGTACAAAGTTATACTCACAAACCAGGGTTACCTCCAGGCAACCACTGTGACAGGCAGGTGAGGAGATTATCCTGTCCTCACTCAGGATTAATCAGCTCTGTAGACAGGAAAAGAACAAGGGGTATCCCCCTCCACCAGGGGTGGATATTATATATAGCGTATTGGAGAACAGAGGCACCAAAAGGATAAAATCAATTGTTGAAAGGTTTAAAAATGCTTTGGAGGCAGTTGGTGGACTTACCTCCTGTAAGCAGACACAACAAGCTCTGTATTCAAAAAACAAAGTAGATTTATTGGTACACTCCAGGGGACATTCGTAACGCGTTTCGCAGGTTAAAACCCGCTTCCTCATGCAATAGCAAGTAGGAGTACACAACTGGGGACAAGAGGCATAGTTGGTGTTTGTCCAAAACAGATTGCACATATGCAAAATTAATATACAGACCAAGAATACCGATTAATGGGATCATACCACAGTAATAGTGATAATATTTAAAATAGGGATGTGATATTATGGAGGTGTTGGAGGAAGGATAATACGTGGTGAGGAGGGCGTGGGGAAAGATATGGTTGTAGGAGGTAGGGGACTAAAGTGGTGACTTCAGCTCCGTACTGTTAGTACGGAAACCGAAGCACTACGCGCACGGGATTCATGAATGGCAGAGCCGTTTGAATAGACGGCTGCAGCCATTCACACGGGGAATTAGATCAATGAATGGGATTTGTTTAGTTACTAGGGGGAGGTGAAATGGTTAAAAGACAATACATAAATTATGTTAAGGACTAAGCTTGTAAAACGTATGCTATGAAGGCGTATTACTATTATTTTTGCAAAGAAGGGCTTACACTTTTGTTAAAGTATTCAAAATTAACATACCCCGTACTGGAAAAAAATACACCTTTATTTCCAAATAGGATATTGTCACAATACATTGTACTAGGGACATAATTCAAGGCCAGAAACCCACTAGGAGCGATTTCTAATCACTAGCGATTTGAAAAAGCTCTTGCTAATGCCATGCTATGGGGGATTTCTATAAAATCAAATCACTCAAGTGGGATCACACTCATAGCATTACATGAGCAAGAGTTTTCAAATCACAAATTGCTGAGAAAATCCCTTCTAGTGGGTTTCTGGCCTGAATGGTGTAATAACCTGGACAAATGCACAAATAAAATTGTGAGAGATCGCGGAAAAGCCGCCGCGTGTGCTACTGAGCAGGCGGCTGATTCCGCGTCCAGAGCGGCGGTTTGCACGCGGAAGCGTGTATCTAGTGGCAGGGCGGAACGCGGAAAAGCCGCCGCATGCAACAACAGTCAGGCGGCTGGTTCCGTGTCCAGCGCGGCGGTTTGCACGCGGCAGCGTGTGTCTGGTGTGGCTGGGTCTGTTAGTGCACACAGGCTTAGGAATACACGCGCGCGCGCTGAGAGGCAGAATTCTTATACTAGGCAGGGAGAGTCAGCTGACCACGCCGATCAGCTGACTCCTGAGCAGGATACTATTGGTTGAGCAATTAGGGGTGGTGCTGGAGAGCATTACTCCATATATAGTTTCTGCTGGCCAGTTGCAAGTTGTCTGCCGTTGCGATCACTACATGGAAGCACTCAGACCTCAGTCAGATCCTACAGTGTGTTTGAACCAGGTGGACCTGGGAATTCACACTTAGCCAGATTACTTGAACTGTTATTCTGTTTATGCTCAGACTAGTTCCAGGGTGTAGAGACCAAGGACCTCACACCCAGCTTAGGGAACTGTACTATCATTTGTGTTATGCTCCAGACTAGTTCCAGGGTGTAGAGACCAAGGACCTCACACCCAGATTAGGGAACTTTATTACCATCTGTGTTATTCTTCAGACTAGTTCCAGGGTGCTGAGACCACGGACCTCGCACCCAGACTAGGCATTGTTTGATATCTGTTGTGACTTATTGCTTTTCTGACTACTCCTCTGTCTTCTGATTCGGTACCTCGCATGTCTGATATTCCGTTGCCAGACCCGGCTTTGCCTTGGATACCGAATCAGCGTTCTGTCTTTGTACTTATCTGTCAGTGTGTTGCCGACCTGGCGAGCCCGACCTCGAGAGCTATCTCTCCTATTAAGAGATAGTCTCCAGACCAGATAGTGACATCCACCTTCAGGTGTCACTCACTCTCTGGCCTTCCCTATCTTCAGCCTGACTCCACCCCTTGAGGAGTCTCAGGCTGCTGGAAGGTTCCTGTGCTCTCAGAGCAGTGTCTCTTTAGTGTCTATTATCACCTGCTCAGCAGGTGCATTACTCAAAGTACTACTGTTGCACCAAACACTCACATACCAAAAGGTGTCCAGAGGTTAGCAATAGATCTGTATTATCGGTGATTCTGCAGATCATCAATAATCAGGTATATATCTGCATTCTTGGTGATACTGCAGATCACCAATAATCAGATTCTCTCTGCGTGTGACACCGATCGTTACAAAAATGTTGGTTTTAATTACAATAGCATGTTTTATTTTAAAACTAGATTAGCTGAAAACTGAGAAATATTTTTTTATATTTATATTTATCCTTATACACTGCGTATAAAATAAAATAATTCTTAACAAAAATTACCACCCAAATAAAGCGTAATTTGTGCCAAAAAAAACCAATGTATTGATCATTTCAGTGTAATAAGTAGTGATAAAGTTATTGCCGAATGAATGGATGCCGTACTGAAATGTGAAAATTGCTCTGGTGTTTAAGGGGAAAAACGCTTAGAGGTGAAGTGGTTAATCACCTTTTCTTTCTTTTAAAGGACTTACGAGGTCAAAAATCGTGCAGCTCTCCACCCTCGCCCAGCCGCGTACTCGCTGTCAGCGTCGTCCTTCTATGACAGTGGGCGTGCTCACAGCGAGGGCGGAGAGCTGCACAGCCGCACTCTCCGCCATGCGTACTGCGCAGCCGCGGATCTTTGCAATGGCCATCTTGAATGCCGTACTGAAATGTGAAAATTGCTCTGGTGTTTAAGGGGAAAAACGCTTAGAGGTGAAGTGGTTAATCACCTTTTCTTTCTTTTAAAGGACTTACGAGGTCAAAAATCGTAATTTTGATCTTTACTTGTTTAATATTTGAATCCATAGGTGTGTTTTAATGCGCCGTCCGTTCTATTCCGCCTTAGAAGTAGCCTTTACATTCCCCCCAGGCTGCGACCCGACCCCACAGCACGGGTCGTCTCCTATGCCACATTCAAGATGGCCGCCGCAAAGATCCGCGGCTGCGCAGTACGCATGACGGAGAGTGCGGCTGCGCTGTGATACAGTAACAGAAAACTGCTGGGACATAAGGTAATTATTATTTTATTTTTTTATGAAGCATTAGAGAAGCATGTGGTTTACTTTAAGATGGAATGACAGAAAACTTTTTTTTCTATCTGCTTCTTATGACTTTGTGACATGGTGGCATAGTGGATCGCACCCTCACCCTCTACGCTGAGGGACCTAGTTCAAAACTTTATATTTTGAGTTGTTTACTGCTTTTCCGCCACTAGAGGTCTCTCTTCTACAATTTTATCCATCTATGCAATGCATGATGGGATACTGTTTTCTCCATGTATCACCTGGAGCAATTAGTATTGCGTAATTGCATAATGAGGGGCCTTATACTGTATGTGTTAGCTTGTGTAATATAAGTTATGAGCCATGTAACAAGCTGAAACTTGTAAGCTTCTTGGCAGCATTCCTTCCTATTAAATCGAAGTGCAGTTTTCACACCAGTGTACATGCTAACCTCCTTCTACCTGTTCATGTCTTAAAGGGAGTCTGAAGCAAGAGGGTTATGGAGGCTGCCACATTTATACATTTTGAAACATTACCAGTTGCTTGACAGTCCTTCTAATCTCTTTGGCATCAGGAGTATCAGAGTCACACACCTGAAACACGCACAGTGGCGGACATACGGCCGTGTAGGCCGTGCCGCCGCACGAGGGCCCCTGAAGTTCCGTTGCTTCAGGGGCCCATTAAGTATTTTTTTTTTAAATATATTTTTTTTATTTTTATTTTTTCCCTGGAGGGCCCCCGACTCCTATCCTCCCTCCCTCACCTCGGGGGTCCCCCCTCCCGTTATGCGCGGCGGGAGAGCAGCAAATACAGGATGTCTCCGGGGCTCCAGGCAGGTGCTAGAGGCTCAGTGGCCGCTTGGTCTCCGATGTCTCCAACTCCATATACGGCTCGCTACTAAACCAGGAAGTAGCAAGCAGTATACAGAGTTGGAGACCAAGCGGCTGAGCCTCTAGCGCCTGCCTGGAGCCCCAGAGACTTCCTGTATTTGCCGCTCTCCCGCCGCGCATACCGGGAGGGGGGCCCCCCGAGGTGAGGAAGGGGGGGAGGATAGGAGTCGGGCCCCTCACCCGGATAGCTACCCACCCGGCTACCTAACCACCTACCTACCCACCCACCAGGCTTCCTACCTACCTACCCACCCCGCTACCTACCCACCCACCCAGCTACCTACCCACCCACCAGGCTACCTACCCACCCGGCTACCTACCTACCTACCCACCCGGCTACCTACCTAACCACCCACCCGGCTACCTACCTACCGGGCTAGTTACGAACCCACCCACCAGGCTACCTACCCACCCGGCTACCCACCCACCAGGCTGCCTACCTACCTAAAGGCTACCTACCTACCGGGCTAGTTACCAACCCACCCACCAGGCTACCTACCCACCAGGCTACCCACCCACCAGGCTACCTACCCACCCGGCTACCTACCCACCCACCAGGCTACCTACCCACCCACCAGGCTACCTACCCAACCAGCTACTCAGCCACCCACCAGGCTACCTACCCACCCACCAGGCTACCTACCCACTCACCCACCAGGCTACCTACCTAAAACCAGGCTACCTACCCACCCACCCACCAGGCTACCTACCCACCCGGCTACCCACCCACCCACCAGGCTACCTACCCACCCAGCTAACTAGCCACCCACCCGGGTACCTACCCACCCACCCACCAGGCTACCTACCCACCCTGCTAAGGGCTACCTACCTACCCACCCACCAGGCTGCCTACCTACCTACCCACCCACCCACCCACCAGGCTACCTATCCACCCAACCACCCATGGGAGCTGCGCGCCAGATGTAGGCTGGGACAGGAGGTCTGCTGCTGCAGGTGAGTAAATGTTTTTGTTTTTTTATTTATATTAGCAGGTGTATGTTCTGGGCAGGTCTGCCACATGATTGTATGTATTTTGTGCGCAAATCTGCCGACATGATTGCACATATTTTCTGGGCATATCTGCCGACATGATTGCACGTATTTTCTGGGCATATCTGCCGACTTGATTGCACGTATTTTCTGGGCATATCTGCTGACTTGATTGCACGTATTTTCTGGGCATATCTGCCGACATGATTGCACGTATTTTCTGGGCATATCTGCCGACATGATTGCACGTATTTTCTGGGCATATCTGCCGACATGATTGCACGTATTTTCTGGGCATATCTGCCGACATGATTGCACGTATTTTCTGGGCATATCTGCCGACATGATTGCACGTATTTTCTGGGCATATCTGCCGACATGATGTGTATTTTCTTGAGAAAACCTGCACAAGTATGTGAATTTTCTGGGGAAAGGGTCACCAAAACTTGGGCCCACTGTCTTTGCGTTGCACTTTTCAAGGGAACCCAGGCAGGTGCTAGAGGCTCAGTGGCCGCTTGGTCTCCGATGTCTCCAACTCCATATACGGCTCGCTACTAAACCAGGAAGTAGCAAGCAGTATACAGAGTTGGAGACCAAGCGGCTGAGCCTCTAGCGCCTGCCTGGAGCCCCAGAGACTTCCTGTATTTGCCGCTCTCCCGCCGCGCATACCGGGAGGGGGGCCCCCCGAGGTGAGGAAGGGGGGGAGGATAGGAGTCGGGCCCCTCACCCGGATAGCTACCCACCCGGCTACCTAACCACCTACCTACCCACCCACCAGGCTTCCTACCTACCTACCCACCCCGCTACCTACCCACCCACCCAGCTACCTACCCACCCACCAGGCTACCTACCCACCCGGCTACCTACCTACCTACCCACCCGGCTACCTACCTAACCACCCACCCGGCTACCTACCTACCGGGCTAGTTACGAACCCACCCACCAGGCTACCTACCCACCCGGCTACCCACCCACCAGGCTGCCTACCTACCTAAAGGCTACCTACCTACCGGGCTAGTTACCAACCCACCCACCAGGCTACCTACCCACCTGGCTACCTACCCACCAGGCTACCCACCCACCAGGCTACCTACCCACCCGGCTACCTACCCACCCACCAGGCTACCTACCCAACCAGCTACTCAGCCACCCACCAGGCTACCTACCCACCCACCAGGCTACCTACCCACTCACCCACCAGGCTACCTACCTAAAACCAGGCTACCTACCCACCCACCCACCAGGCTACCTACCCACCCGGCTACCCACCCACCCACCAGGCTACCTACCCACCCAGCTAACTAGCCACCCACCCGGGTACCTACCCACCCACCCACCAGGCTACCTACCCACCCTGCTAAGGGCTACCTACCTACCCACCCACCAGGCTGCCTACCTACCTACCTACCCACCCACCCACCCACCAGGCTACCTATCCACCCAACCACCCATGGGAGCTGCGCGCCAGATGTAGGCTGGGACAGGAGGTCTGCTGCTGCAGGTGAGTAAATGTTTTTGTTTTTTTATTTATATTAGCAGGTGTATGTTCTGGGCAGGTCTGCCACATGATTGTATGTATTTTGTGCGCAAATCTGCCGACATGATTGCACATATTTTCTGGGCATATCTGCCGACATGATTGCACGTATTTTCTGGGCATATCTGCCGACTTGATTGCACGTATTTTCTGGGCATATCTGCCGACTTGATTGCACGTATTTTCTGGGCATATCTGCCGACTTGATTGCACGTATTTTCTGGGCATATCTGCCAACTTGATTGCACGTATTTTCTGGGCATATCTGCCGACATGATTGCACGTATTTTCTGGGCATATCTGCCGACATGATTGCACGTATTTTCTGGGCATATCTGCCGACATGATTGCACGTATTTTCTGGGCATATCTGCCGACATGATTGCACGTATTTTCTGGGCATATCTGCCGACATGATTGCACGTATTTTCTGGGCATATCTGCCGACATGATTGCACGTATTTTCTGGGCATATCTGCCGACATGATGTGTATTTTCTTGAGAAAACCTGCACAAGTATGTGAATTTTCTGGGGAAAGGGTCACCAAAACTTGGGCCCACTGTCTTTGCGTTGCACTTTTCAAGGGAACCTGAGGTGAGAATAATCTTGAGGCTGCCATATTTCTCTCCTTTTAAGCAATACCAGTTGCCTGGCTGCCGTGCTGGTCCTCTGCCTCTTATTCTTTAAACCATAGACCCTGAACAAGCATGCAGCAGGTCAAGGGTTTCTGACAATATTGTCAGAACTGAGAAGATTAGCTGAATGCTTGTTGCTGGTGTAATTCAGTCTATTACTGCAGCCAAATAGATCAGCAAGGCCGCCAAACAACTAGTATGGTTTAACAGGAAATAAACCCTCACCCCGGGTTTGCTTTAAATTACAGTTAGCTCCGCCCTCATCCGGTCATTAACACGCCCATTTTTTTGCCGCGGCGCTACGCGACGCAGGTTCTGTCCAGCCCTATTATTTGCCCGTAGGGGCCAGCAATTGCAATTTTGCACAGCGGCCTACTGCTGGCTGTGTCCGCCACTGAACACGCATGTAGCTAATCTTGTCAGATTTTTGTCAGAAACCTCTTATCTACATGCTTGTTCAGAGTCTATGGCTAAACGTATTAAAAGCAGAGGATCAGCAGGACTGCCAAGCAATTGGTACTGTTTAAAAGGAAATAAATATGTCAGCCTCCATATCCCTCTCACCTCAGGTTCCCTTTAATTTATTTTTTTCACCTGACAGTCCCGGAATTACTGCTGGGCTCTGATTTCTTCTTTTGGCAGTACATTTAAAGAGAAACCGTGACCAAGAATTGAAATTCATCACATTCAGTAGCTGATTCCCCCTTTCCCATGAGAAATCTTTTCCTTTTCACAAACGGATCATCATCTGAATGGCTGATATTGTGGTGAAACCCCTCGCACAGTGGGATGTCAAGACCATGGTCCTTACAGTTTATTGTCTGTGAACCTCATTGCATTGTGGGAAATAACAGCTGTTTACAGCTGGGTCCAACTACCAAAAAAGCAAGCAGCCTCTCCTTCCACTGACATCACCTGCCACCAGTAAAAATGTCACCATGTGGTAAATGTCAGAATGTAAATCAGGGAGAGGAAAGATTTTACAATGGGCAAACACTGACTAAATCATTTATACATAATTATTGTAAAAATGGAGCACTTTTTTTAATACATTATTTTCACTGGAGTTCCTATTTACGGTAACTGCCTGTCAACCCTTACTGTCTTATGCATGCACATCTAAATGGTTGACAGCAACCGGCTAGATGTCACATGCAGTAATTTCACCATGTGAGCCGCTGACATGCATGTGGTTACAAATGCTCAGCTGTATCATAGTGTATGTAAAAGCTGCTAACTCCCAGAAATTGGATGACCAAACAGTGTGGTAAATGCAATGACCATATGATATGTATACTATACATCATAGTACAGCATTGTCCCATGAGCACATGCCACGGTTTGGGTGAGCATAACCTCACCCTTAGCACATGTAAATAACCATAAACCAGACATGTCAGAATATAAAGCGAAACCAATCATCACATAATTAAATAAGTAACACTTGAACATTAGATACATACAACAGCTGCAATACTTAACCCAACTAACATAAATCTGCTGAGAGTTTATAGAGCACCTTATTTAACAAAAATCCACTGAGGCCATCTCCATAGTGTCTATACAATTAGACCTTGGTATGCATCAAACTTGTCCAATCTGCCCAAATTTTCTTATATTTAGCATATGCTAGTCTATTTTGACATATGGATGGGAATCCGGTTTTAGCTGGTAAATGAAACAAGGATTCTGACAGGTTGCTCTGGACAACTGCTTTTTTGTTCTGCAGTTGGGTTGATCCTGTTAAATCTATTTTGAGTTATAACAATAAAAAGGCATTAAAGTGACATTCGCATAAAATAGGCTGAACAATATCTATTTATATCATGTAGGATAACATTGATAAAATCCCAAGTGATTTTTTTTAATGCAGCCGAAAAATTCCATCTAGACCGCACTTTTAGACTGCTCTCTATCTGCCTACTCTCCGTTCTTTGAACATTCTCTCTCCTCTTTAATCTCCAAATCTCATCTTCCCACATGTTCTTTGGATCCTATTCCCTCCTGGCTCATTTGCAGCTAGCTTCATCCTTCATCCCTGTACTAACATTGCTTTTTAACCTTACCCTCTCCACTGGGCATCTTTCCATCCTCAATCAAAAAGGCTGTTGTGACAACCCTACTTAAAAAAACATCTCTAGATCCCACCTCACTCACCAACTATTGCCCTGTGTCACTTCTCCCATTTGCATCTAAAATACTTGAACAGCATATTCATGCTGAACTAAGCCGTTATTTAGCTGCTAGCTCCCTGGTTGATCAGTTCCAATCTGGCTTTTGTGTAAACCACTCCACAGAAACCGCTCTTACGAAAGTGGCCGATCATCCTTTTTACAGATAAATCCAAAGGCCATTATTCCAAACTCCTCTTTCTCGATCTGATATCAGTGTTTGATACGGTCGACCACACCCTACTTCTATAGATACTTGAATGTATTATATAGGCAGCACGGTGGCATAGTGGTTAGCGCTCTCGCCTTGCATCGCTGGTCCCCGGTTCGAATCCCAGCCAGGTCAACATCTGCAAGGAGTTTGTATGTTCTCCCCGTGTCTGCATGGGTTTCCTCTGGCTACTCCGGTTTCCTCCCACAACCCAAAAACATACAGATAAGTTAATTGGCTTCCCCCTAAAATTGTCTCTAGACTAAAATATACATGCACTACACAATACATATATAGACATATGACTGTGGTAGGGACTAGATTGTGAGCTCCTTTGAGGGACAGTTAGTGACAAGACTATATATACTCTATACAGCGCTGCGGAAGATGTTGGTGCTATATAAATACTAAATAATAATAATATAGGCATAAAGGGCCTTGCTCTCTCCTGGATATCTTCCTATCTCTCTGGAAGGTCTTTCACAGTCTTAAAGGAATACTTAAGTCACCTAAAAAAATGACTTTTACTCACCCGGGGCTCCCCTCAGCCTCCTGCAGCTGAACGGTGCCCTCGCCGTGTCCCTCCGATGCGCCTGGACTCGCCGGCGGCCACTTCCGGTTTGGCCGTCACCGGCCGACAGGCTGGGAACGCGGCTTATTATCAGCAATAGCGCCCTCTATAATGCTATTGCGGCCGGGGATGCGGATAATCAGCCGCGTTCCCAGCCTGTCGGCCGGTGACGGCCAAACCGGAAGTGGCCGCCGGTGAGTCCAGGCGCATCGGAGGGACACGGCGAGGGCACCGTTCAGCTGCAGGGGGCTGAGGGGAGCCCCGGGTGAGTAAAAGTCATTTTTTTTAGGTGACTTAAGTATTCCTTTAAGGGGCCCATACACTGGTCGATTTCAGCCATCGATCGAGCAATCGATTCTATGGAATCAATCGATCGGAAATCTATTCTATAAAATCTATGGATCAATCGATTTGCATCCGATTTCGATCGATTTGATCTATCTGGCAGGATGGAAAATCTAGGTCGCTGCTAGCAGCAGATCGATGGCCCAGAGAGTTGCATTGGATCTAATGGTCCAATAATGCATTTAGATCGATTTCCAATAGATTTCATTCTGAAATCTATTGGAAATCTGTTCCTAGAGTGTGGCACACATCAGATTCCTGTCAGATTTTGACTTGAAAAAAAAGGCTCTGTTTTTGGCGCTCAAACCTATTGCTTGACCCACTGAGTTGTGCTCCCATTTTTGCCTGAAGAAGCGGGGTCACACCCGCGAAAGGCGTTGCATTTGTGGAGTTGAATAAATTATCTGTCAATTCTGTTTTATCGAGACTCAAGTGAGTTCTCTTTTTTTGTAAGAGGGAGGTGAGTCCACCTTAACCTCCCCCTTCTTCTTTTATAACGGTTTTTAAAACGTTTTATTCTACGCTGGCGTCTCTGTATACCGAGTTTTTGCTGACCTTCTCAGTTTAGGTTCCCTTTAGGGCCCATTTCCATTATCGCGAATTTGCATGCGTTTTTCGCATGCAAATTCGCATAGCAATACAAGTGAATGGGACTGTTTCCACTTGTCAGGATTCCTTTGCTTTTTTCTGTGCAGAAAAAATTTGCATGGCAGAGCCATCAGAATTCGCATACCGCATACCGCTATGCGAATCGCATACAATGTATTTAATAGGAAATTCGCATGAGGTTTGGGTATGCGAATTGTCATGCGAATTCGCATAGAAACAATGGAAAAGCACACCAGCACTGCCATGGTTAAATTCGCATACATCGTCAACCATGCGAATTCGCATGAAGATTCGCATAGACCCGCATGCGAAATTCGCATCCGCATGCAAATTTTTACCGCGGCGATTTGCACCGCACAAGTGGAAATGCAGCCTTATGGTTTTACTGCAAGGAAGTTCAAAGGGTCATTAGCTCTGCTCTGTTTCATCATTTAAAATACAGTGTAATTGGTAAACTGCAAATATTAGATGCAATGTTATAAAAAAAAAAAAAAAAAAGCTATAAAACTGAAAATTAAAAATATGAGACTCTTTTCTTTGCTACTTATGTTCTATTAATTATCTGTACTACACATATAATTCATTATATCATGCATTTTTTTTTTGCTTCAGTGTCACTTTAAAAACTAAATAAAATTGCACTTACAGTTAGTGAAGAGTAAAAGTGCTTTGTATAAAAATGCACATGGCCACAGTATCAGTCCTGTCTCGCGTCTCCAGGGCAACGCCTCACATGCTCCACCCGAAGCTTGTGAGATACAAGCCTGGGAAGAAGATTATGAATGAAGATACAAGCCTGGGAAGACGTTTTTTTCCTTGTGGAATTAATGCAATAGCACCCTGTGTTTACTGGAGCAAAGCAATATACAGTGGTGACATTTAATGCTATGTTTATTGACTGTTGAGCGCTGACACTTACCAGTGTAGCGAGCCAGCGGTGTAAGTTTTATATGCATTATAGAGCAGATTTCTGTCTGTAATCTCAGCCCCAAAAGTGAACTGAAAATCAGTTTCATTGAGCGCAAGTTAAAATAGAAAAAAAATTTACTTGTAACAAACTGCCAATGAAAAAGAAAAACACAAGATAAATCTACACAAAAACAGAACCTCATTTGAGAATACGTTTTTGAACGCATCTGTAAAGGTGCCCATACATCAGGCGACATATGGGCAGATCGACCAAGGGACAGATCTCTATCTGATCTGCGAGAAATCTGTTGCCTGCCCATAAACTGCAGGCCAATTCCTGATCAATATCTTGCTGAAATCAATTTGGAATCGGCTTTGTGATACCGTATCACAGGCCTGACTCTATTCCCCCCCAATGTTAAATGTGCCTCCCCCCAGTGCCCGATGCACGTGCCTCCAGATAAAATAGTCAAGTAGTCGGCTGCCTCAAAATTAAATAACCAGATGCCTCAAGATAAAAAAAATAGCCAAGACTTATATATAGGTAGTAGGGTGCCCTGGTATGGGTAGTAAAGTGTCCTCAGTATAAGTAGTAAGGGGCCACCGGTATAGGTAGTAAGGAGCCCCCTGGTATAGGTAGCAAGGTGTCCCTGGTATCAGTAGTAAGGTACCTCTAATATTGTTAGTAAGATGCCCCGGTATAGGTGCAAATGTGTCCGCTGTATAGGTAGAAAGGTGTCCCCAGTATCTGTAATAAGGTACCCCGATATAGGTAGAAAGGTGTCCCTGGTATTGCTAGTAAGGCACTCTCTGTGTTGATAATACGTATAGGTAGAAAGGTGCCCCCAGTATAGGTAGAAAGGTGCCCCCAGTGTAGGTAGAAAGGTGCCCCCAGTATAGGTAGAATGGTGCCCCCAGTATAAGTAGAAAGTTAGCGCTCTCGCCTTGCAAGCGCTGGGTCCCCGGTTCAAATCCCAGCCAGGTCAACACCTGCAAGGAGTTTGTATGTTCTCCCTGTGTCTGTGTAATGATCTGCTCAGCTGCCTGTGCAGGCAGGCAGCTTTTTGACCATTGTTTAGGTTTGCATGCTGCAGGACTCTGGAAAGAAGAGCTTCTGTCAGTTTTGCAGCTTGTGCTTGCAGATTGTCATACGTTGTCATGCAAATTGCCTGGCCACATTCATTGGAGGCGTGTACTATAAGTACTATGTCTTTCTCACAATGCTTGGCTGGTCATAAGGGGTCTTCCTGTGAAACACTCTGGAGAGTGTCAGCCATGCTCTTTGTTTGAAGATCAGCTTAGAGTAATTCCTGGAAACCGTGCTAGGCAGGTTCCCTAGTGCAGTTAGGATTGTTTATCTGTTTGTTTGTTCTGTTGCTGTTGTCCTGTCCCAGCGGTGGTCGACAGGAAATGGTTTTGATCACTGTTCTTGGAGTATAGCTGGTGCAGAGGTTGCTACCAGCTATCTCTTCTGATCTGTCTCACTTGGATCGCGCTAGCATCTTGCGCTAGCGCTGTGGATCCTTCTGTTCTGTCTCCTTGGATCGCGCTAGCCACTTTCCGCTAGTGCTGTGGATCCTTCTGTTCTGCTACTCTGTACCTGGATCGCGCTAGCCACTTTCGCTAGTGCTGTGGATCCGATCTCTCGCTTGTCCCTGTTTTCGTGTGTCTGTCTTGTCTGCTACGAACGCTTGCTGGAGGCTCGGTGAGGTAACCGTTAAGCAAGCGCTCGCGTCCTCTGTTACATGTTTGTCTTGTTTTGGTTAGTTAGGCGTGCTTGTCTCTATTGTGCTTATCACGTGGAGACCGCGCATAACCGCGTGCACTGTTGCAAATGAGTGCGGTGTTCGCGGTTAGCTAGCGTTTGTTATTTTCCGCATCTCCTCATTGTATGATTTGCTGTGCCTTTGCTATCCTCGTATTCTGTTCTGATCTGCCTTGTGTCACTTCTGGCAATCGCCTTTCTTGCGGTTGCGTTTCTGTTTCGTATCTGCTGTTGTGTGTGCGCGGTCGCGGGATGGCGACTAGATTGGCGCACACACATACAATCTGTCCCTTTGCTCGTTCTCATTCGCAATCGCTTCTCTTGCGATTGCGTTCTGCACTTCGTACAATTCCTGTCTGGCATTTGTGGAGGTACAGAGGATTGGTTCCTCTGCACTCCCCAGCGCCATCTGCCGACAGGAATTTTCCCTCTATGGGTGCGTAGCACCTTTTGCTGGGTGCCTGCAATTATACGCTTGTGGAGGATTTCCGCCGTATCAGCGCACTCATTGTGCGCTGCTCACGGAGAAAGTTCCACAATCGTTACAGTCTGCGTGGGTTTCCTCCAGGCACTCCGGTTTCCTCCCACATCCCAAAAACATACAGATAAGTTAATTGGCTTCCCCCCAAAAAATTGGCCCTACATGATACATACATATGACTATGGTAGGGTCTAGATTGTGAGCCCCTCTGAGGGACAGTTAGTGACAAGACATTATACTCTGTACAGCGCTGTGTAATATGTCGGTGCTATATAAATACTTAAATAAATGAATACCTGTCCTCATCCGCCGCTGGCTCCGGGGTCCACTGCAGTCTGCATACACGTGCCCCACATGGTTGCCATGTCAGGGGCAAATCCAGGATTTCCAAGGGGGAGATTCCTGAAAGCTGTGTGTGGGCGTGGGTGGAGCCAAATACTAGCAGTTTCTAGGCTAAATTGCACCCGGGGTGGGGGCGTAAAATGCGCCCCCAACGTGGAGACAGGTATAGGTGCCCGCAGTATAGGTAGCCAGCTATAGGTCGCCCCCCCCCCAGTATAGGTAGCCCATATAGTTGCCCCCAGTATAGGTTAGATAGGTATATGCCTCCAGTATAGATTAGATAGGTATATGTCCCCCAGTATAGGTTAGATAGGTATATATGCCCCCCAGTATAGGTTAGATAGGTATATGTCCCCCAGTATAGCTTAGATAGATATATGCCTCCAGTATAGATTAGATAGGTCTATGCCTCCAGTATAGATTAGATTAGATTGGTAGGTGCCCCAGTATAGGTTAGATAGGTATATGTCCCCAGTATAGGTTAGATAGGTATATGTCCCCCAGTATAGGTTAGATAGGTATATGTCCCCCAGTATAGATTAGATAGGTATATGTCCCCCAGTATAAGTCAGATAGGTATATGTCCCCCAGTATAAGTTAGATAGGTATATGTCCCCTAGTATAGATTAGATAGGTATATGTCCCCCAGTATAGATTAGATAGGTATATGTCCCCCAGTATAAGTTAGATAGGTATATGTCCCCCAGTATAAGTTAGATAGGTATATGTCCCCCAGTATAAGTCAGATAGGTATATGTCCCCCAGTATAGATTAGATAGGTGTATGCCCAGTATAAGTTAGTTAGGCGGGGGGGGGGGGGAGCGGGGAGAGCTGCGGGGAGAGAGGAGTTTCCACTTACCTGCCTTGATCCTGCATGCAGCTTCTATCTTCAGCCTCTCCCGGCGCGCGACGCATCGGTAAGAGCTCCCCCTGTGATGACATGCGGTACGTCATCACAGGGGGCGCTGTTACCATAGCGACAGACGCTGGCTAGGACAGGAAGTACATAGAGGCTGCGCAGGATCCAGGCACTGTAAGTGGAAGTCTTCTCTCTCCCTGCAGCGTGAGGCCCGTACGCCCGCCGCCAGCAGCAAGCGAGGCCCCCCGCAGCATAAGGCCTGCACATGAGACCCTCGCCGCACACACCCCACTTCCGGTCTCGGTGCAGGGGGGGGTGTTCCAGACACCCGGAACACCCCCCTCCGTGCGCCAGTGCATGTATACGTGGGCACATTTGTGATGTCCCACATGCACCCATGTTACACTGGCAACCACGTGGGGTGCGTGTATACGGATTGCGGTAGAGCCCGGAGCCAGCAGCAGACGCGGACATGCTCTGTTCGAAATTAGTCGCATCGTCAATGGGGCATGCACTTGGCGTCACCAAATTAACAATTATAAAATCGGATGGTCAATCGCCCGCCAATTCACTAGATGAATGGGTACCTTAACCCTGCTGTGCTACTTTTTAATTTGAACTGTAGTTTGGGCATTTTTAGACATTGATTTAAAAGGTTTTGTTTAGATACTTTAATAATTGAAAATACGCCTCTCTCAGAAAGTGCAGAACAGTTAAATGTTTAGCAAGACTAGGAAATGAGAATGACTTTTGTAGTAAATTCTTGTACAGCTGCTTGCCATAAAGAGTCAAAATAATCAAAAGGTTTTCATTACATCTCTTCCAGCTTACCCGTCCAGGAAGGAAGATATGAGGACAGAAACGCTGAGGACAAATAATCACTACTGTCTTTGCTGAGGCCCAAATTCAAGTAAGAGAGAGCTTCAGTATGTGCCAAAGACAAACACTTATATTGCGCTTTTCTCTTGGCGGACTCAAAGCGCCAGAGCTGCAGCCACTAGGACGCGCTCTATAGGCAGTAGCAGTGTTTAGGGAGACTTGCCTAAGGTCTCCTGCTAAATAGGTGCTGGCTTACTGAACAGGAAGAGCCAAGATTCGAACCCTGGTTTCCGGTGTCAGAGGCAGAGCCCTTAACCATTACACTTTCCAGCCACTGAAAATGCCTTTGCTCTACACACACCATACAATCTTGGTTGTTCAATCTTACCACTTTCATATAGTATAAGAGCTTATCCAATCAATCATTCAAGGTATTTTCAATCTGTTGGCCCTTATACTACATAGATTTGGTAAATCTGTACAACCAAGATTCTATGGTGTATGTTGAGCTTTAGATGCTTTGAACGATTGATGAAAATTGAAAATTCTGTACATCATGGACTGAGTTTAACCTGACTTTCACAGTGTGCTTTATTTACACTGGCCGCTAGACAAACTTCATGTATTAATAATTCAAGATGTGATTATCACAGACAAAAGACAAATACAGGATCTTCTAAAAAAAATTAGCATATTGTGATAAAGTTCATTATTTTTTTGTAATGTACTGATAAACATTAGACTTTCATATATTTTAGATTCAAATACACACAACTGAAGTAGTTCAAGCCTTTTATTGTTTTAATATTGATGATTTTGGCATACAGCTCATGAAAACCCAAAATTCCTATCTCAAAAAATTAGCATATTTCATCCGACTAATAAAAGAAAAGTGTTTTTAAAACAAAAAAAGTCGACCTTCAAATAATTATGTTCAGTTATGCACTCAATACTTCGTCGGGAATTCTTTTGCAGAAATGACTGCTTCAATGCGGCGTGGCATGGAGGCAATCAGCCTGTGGCACTGCTCAGGTGTTATGGAAGCCCAGGATACTTCGATAGCGGCCTTAAAGGACTTACGAGGCCTGTTTTGTAAAAGAAAACATAAAAAAAAGTTAGATACCTGTGTCTGTTTGTAAGGCACGGAGGACGCCGTCCGCGCCCTCCATGCCGTTCCGCCGGGTCCCCGCTGCACAATATCCCCCCGAACGTCCCCTGACCGTGCGGCCCGGGTCGGGCTCTCCAGCCTGTACAAAGATGGCGGCTGGAGCTGGCCGCGGCTGCGCAGTCCGCATAGCCGCGAGTGCGGCTGCGCAGCTCTAAGGCCAACCCCCCGATCCACGTAACAGTGGCGTGGATCGGGGGGTTGGCCTTAGAGCTGCGCAGCCGCACTCGCGGCTATGCGTACTGCGCAGCCGCAGCCACCTCCGGCCGCCATCTTTGTACAGGCTGGAGAGCCCGACCCAGGCCGCATGGTCGGGATACGTGCGGGGGGATATTGTGCAGCGGGGACCCGGCGGAACGGCACGGAGGGGGCTGATTGCCTCCATGCCACGCCGCATTGAAGCAGTCATTTCTGCAAAAGGATTCCCGACCAAGTATTGAGTGCATAACTGAACATAATTATTTGAAGGTCGACTTTTTTTGTTTTAAAAACACTTTTCTTTTATTGGTCGGATGAAATATGCTAATTTTTTGAGATAGGAATTTTGGGTTTTCATGAGCTGTATGCCAAAATCATCAATATTAAAACAATAAAAGGCTTGAACTACTTCAGTTGTGTGTATTTGAATCTAAAATATATGAAAGACTAGTGTTTATCAGTACATTACAGAAAATAATGAACTTTATCACAAAATGCTAATTTTTTGAGAAGATCCTGTATATTTTCTGGTTCCTAAAAATCAGCCTAATAGCTCATCCAAGTTATAGAAGTACAGCTGCTAGGGAAAGAGAGCTATTTATCATTTGCAGACCACATGTGCTAATCTGCCGTTGTTTGGTGTCCATGGCCGAAGATAGACCATCAGTGAGGGGAGTCTGGGGTGGAGCCCAGAGAATTCTAGGGCCCCGCCAGGTGGGTTCTACCATGAAGCACATGAAGGCACTTATCACACACTTGGCCAGAGCTGCAAGCTCTGAGGGGATGCTTGCTGGTCTAATCTTTTCATTCAATAGCAGCACCAGCTTCTGTTTGTCACAGAGACCTCTTGACCCCCCTCCATGTGAATGCATCTTCTCATCATTATTCACTTCAGTCTCCACCCTCCCCACGTGGAGAAAGTGCTGACTGCAAGAGTAAGTTATCATCTTGGAACTGTTGTTCACATTTGTTCATAAATTTATCTTAGTATGGAGTTTTTTTTTGGTCTCTTTCAGCCCCTTACACAATTCCTAGCGCCGGCGATTCTCAAAACTCTAAAATCATTCCAAAAAGCGCTCTAGTGTGCCCCAGACCTTACAGATGAAAGATGAAAAGCGGCCACAAGAGCACCCGTGTGTTCAGGCATTTAAAGAGTTGTTGTCTGGAGATTATGATCTGGCATGAGGGGGGCCCAGTAGGTTTTCGCAGTATGGGGCCCAGAAATTTCTGAATGCGGCCCTGTTGGATAAAGCATCGCTGGCTGGTTTCAAATCTGGCCACAGATCCTTGGTAAGGTAATCTGGGGAGGAATCGCAAAGACTATTAATAAATGCTGCACTTTCTGTTTGTGATCTGGGGCTGCCCCTTTTGCTGGCTGGGGGGTAAACACACCTACTTTCCAGGTAGAGCCACCCCCAAAACTCAGATCCTATAAAGGTTTGGGCACTAACGACCCCGCCCAGTCTCTGAATTTCCATCAACTAAAGATCTTCACCCACGTGCTCCAGGAGACCAGAGCACATGGAATACCATCACATGCGTTGTTTCAAGGACTCTGATATCAATGCCTGCATTTGAACCGCACTGTATTTGCTTCTATTCCACACAGACTGCATTCAGCTAAGTACCTTTTTCACCGTTATCCCCTTTTATTTTAAGTTTTGTGTTTATATGTTAATTAGTGTATATAAATGTGTGTAATACATTTTTGTATGAAAACGTTTAAAAATCGTTTTACGGTTATGACCTGTTCCTAAATACATACACAATCGTACTCACTCCTCCGAAAACGTTACCTTGTGTTCTAGAGTATCTCGTATATACAACCCGTATGCTTGAATCGGGCACAGACAGATCTGGCACCGATCCCTGCATACAGCTAAGGGTTAACTTATTGTGTTCTCAGTGTGCTAATATAGTTACAGTCGTGTGCTGACTCACACGTGGTGGCAAGCATTTGAACTGTATGTGTGTGGTGAATCCTTTGGAGTCAGGACACTCCTCTCGGCAAGTCGGTTCATAGATTGCGAATCCACATATGGGCATCTATGCGCCAAGCGACAGCGAGACCGAGTTTCTGACTGATTGACCCAATCGAGGATCGGCCCTTGTGGTTCTTGACAATGACAGTTAAGGTGTGTATCAGGTGACTTGGCGACCAATCGATCACCCGATTCGTTTATTGTAATCGAATTGAATGAAAATCGGTCCTGCCAAGAATATGCAGGCCAATATTGGTTGCATGCATCGATCAGACACGCTGCAAGATGTGGGGCTGCTCTATTGGATGTGCAGCGGTAACGCCGTCAGATATCGAGAGGAACGCAACAGAACACCAGACTTTGTCCCCCCAGTGTAAAATGTGCCCCGTGCACAAGGTTGCTGTCGTATATGTGGAGGCATGTGTGTTGCGCCCAACTTACACCAGTAACCACGTGGGGCACGTGTATGTAGACAGAGCACGGAGCCAGCAGCGAACACTGATAGGCATAGTATGCATGCACGGGGCACATTTTACACTAAGAGCGGACAGCAGCAGGGGCTGCGAGGTTGCAGATGCGGCATCACAAGGCTGATTGCCAGAGATTTCATATTGGAATTGGTCAGGAATCGGCCTGCGCCGTGCGGGCAGGCAACAGATCTCTCTCCAATCAGATTCGGTCAGAGAGAGATCTGCCTCTTGGCCAATTTGCCCATACCTCGTCTGATGTATGGGCACCGTTAGTATTATCTCTAAAGATAACACAAATGTTCTTGAAGCCACAAAGCAAATTATCTCTCCCCAGTACCTTCACACTTGATCCAATGGTGAGCTGGGCAGCTGGCTAGTGGAATTCCTTAAATCTGTGCACCTGGTAACTAAAGAGCACAATAAAACTATTCTACCTACTGCGGAGTACATTTCATAGAGGCCCCTGGTAAATTGGGTGTTGGATACTGCCATAAACAATTTTAGATACTGGGTTAGAATATTGGTAACATTACCAATATTCTTTTGGCTTTACCTTACACTAACCCTTCCCTATTTACACCTAACATCTCCCCTGTCCCACACACACTTTTATGCCTAACACTAATACTATAAGTGCCATTCTGCAGGCTAGCAAATAGCAAAGTCCCTTGCACCGTATTACTCACCACTGCTTCTGCCGGTATCCAGGTACCGCTTACTAATCCCTCCCACCAGTATGCAGAGTTCAGCTACATGATAGCTGAACCCTGGTGCCCACAGAATCCCGAGCGACGCTGACTCGCCCCCGCTACTATCTCCACCATTATGCAGAGTTCTGATACATGATAGCTAGAACTCTGTGCACCACTTGCTAACCCCCACCACCAATATCCAGAATTTGGTTACATGATAGCCAAAGTGCCCCAAGTATAGGTTAGCCAGGCATAGGTGCTCCCAGTATAGGTTAGCTAGGCATAGGTGGCCCCAGTATAGGTTAGCTAGGCATAGATGGCCCCAGTATAGGTTAGCTAGGCATAGGTGCCCCCAGTATATAGGTTAACTAGGCATAGGTCAGCGAGGAAAACGCCAGCGCATACCACCAAGGCTGCATCTGAAATGACCACCAGCTCAGTGTGCAGCACCTATATAGACTCTCTGCACACTTCGCATTCAATTCAGATGCAAATCATATGCAAATCTGCTACTACTTATCATGCAAACAGGAAAGTCAGGAGGAGGGGCTGGGAGCAGCTAACCTGACCGTTACATAGTTACAAAGTTAAGGAAAGGTGGGGGGGTCAGGGAGGCTGCACATCCCTAAACACATGTTGCAATTAAATGGTTAATCGCACAGGCATACACCGCCTCTGCCAGACTGAAAAATTCATGCCCTGCATCCAAGACAAGTGCTAACATTTATTAAACTAGGAGGTACTTTAGCTTCCAATATGGTTTGCATGCAAAGTATATTATACTAGACACTTGCGCCACGGTGAGGCAGACCTCCGGGCAAGTGACCTAACCTAAATTTAAAACCTCGGGAGCAGCTAAGCAAGAAAAATGTGTAACTTACATTTGGTAGAACAGCGAGGAGAACGCCAGCGCATACCACCAAGGCTGCATCTGAAATGACCACCAGCTCAGTGTGCAGCACCTATATAGACTCTCTGCACACTTCGCATTCAATTCAGATGCAAATCATATGCAAATCTGCTACTACTTATCATGCAAACAGGAAACTCAGGAGGAGGGGCTGGGAGCAGCTAACCTGACAGTTACATACTGTAGTTCCAAAGTTAAGGAAAGGTAGGTGGGGGGGGGAAGGCTGCGCAACTCTAAACACATGTTGCAATTGAATGGTTAATCGCACAGGCATACACCGCCTCTGCCAGACTGAAAAATGCATGCCCTGCATCCAAGACAAGTGCTAACATTTATTAAACTAGGAGGTACTTTAGCTTCCAATATGGTTTGCATGCAAAGTTTCAGGTGCAGCCTTGGTGGTATGCGCTGGCGTTCTCCTCGCTGTTCTACCAAATGTAAGTTACACATTTTTCTTGCTTAGCTGCTCCCGAGGTTTTAAATTTAGGTTAGGTCACTTGCCCAGAGGTCTGCCTCACCGTGGCGCAAGTGTCTAGTATAATATACTTTGCATGCAAACCATATTGGAAGCTAAAGTACCTCCTAGTTTAATATATGTTAGCACTTGTCTTGGATGCAGGGCTTGCATTTTTCAGTCTGGCAGAGGCGGTGTATGCCTGTGCGATTAACCATTCAATTGCAACATGTGTTTAGGGATGCACAGCCTTCCCCCCCCCACCTTTCCTTAACTAGGCATAGGTGCCACCAGTGTAGGTTAGACAGGCATAGGTGCCCCAGTATAGGTCAGCTAGGCATAAGTTCTCCAAATATAGGTTATCAAGGTATAACAGCCCCAGTATAGGTCAGCTAGGCATAGGTGCCCCTAGTATAGGTTTGCAGGGTATAAGTGCCCCGAGTATAGGTTAGCCAGGCATAGGTGCCTCCAGTATAGGTGACGAAGGGCCGAGCAACGGCCACACTGGGACACAGCTGCAGGGAGGGGGCCCTACTTCTCCCTCCCTTGCTCTACCCGGGCCCCTCTCCATGCTACTCCCACCTCGGGTGGCAGATTAAGCGTAGTGGAAGACTGTAGGAACAGCTCACCTCCCTCCCTGTTCCAAGCGCTGATCACTTGCCAATTGTCGCTGGTCTCCTCTGTCTGTATAGCTGCTTATACTCACTACTTCCTGATTAGCAGGAAGTAGAGAGAGTATAAGCGACTATGCGGACAGAGGAGACAAGCAGCAAGTGATCGGCACCTGGAGCGTAGAAGGAGGTGAGCTTTTCCTATAGTCTTCTGCTACGCTTACTTTGCCGACCAAGGATAGGGGAGAACGGAAGGGGGCCCGGGGAGAGCGAGGGATAGAAAAGTATGGCCCCCCTCCCTGTGGCTGGGTCCCAGTGTGGCTGCGGCTCCCCCCTCCTTCCCTGCCCCCCCTCCTTCACTGCACCCCCCTCATAGCGCTCTGGGCAGTAACCTGGTCCGCCTGCCCCTAGAAATGACCGCAGACTGCATAGTGGTCTACCACAGTGCCCATTATACAATGATGTGTTATTGGATTGGGCAGTGGATAGGAAATAGGTTTGTAATTTATACTTGCTAAAATTGTTTGTCTATCAGCTATACCAGCTGTAAACACCATCTCCAGCCAGCTGGCAGACTCAACAATTTAGATGAGTCAGATGGTAAGCAGAGAAACAGG
Source organism: Hyperolius riggenbachi (assembly GCF_040937935.1). Lineage (NCBI taxonomy): Eukaryota > Metazoa > Chordata > Amphibia > Anura > Hyperoliidae > Hyperolius > Hyperolius riggenbachi. The sequence goes on along the minus strand of NC_090657.1, from coordinate 148,217,360 downwards.
TTAGTTACATTACAACTGTAAAGTGTCATCTTCAAACACAAACCGGTGCCTGAGAGATGTTTTTGTTTGTGTTTGCATAGCCGAGAACTCAAAAGAGCTGCAGAAAGCTCATTTTAAAAACTCGCTCTGTGATGCATTGTTTTCCATAGCTGATCAATAGTAGATACAAGAAGCACCAACAGGTATAAAATATAAAATGGTTTAAAACAGTTTAAAAAATGTGGTAAGGGTGGCCTAACCTCATCAGATAAGAGCAACTGCCAGTGTTTTTAATATGTATTTTTTTTAGAGAAAAACCGGTACTCAAAAGTTGTAAAGCATTTCATGGGACAGTCCCACTTCATCAGTGAAAATACCATGTATCGAGTATCTCCAGCCTGCTGTCAGTGTGCCAGGCACCTCCATTTTTAAACAGTTTTCAACCATTTATACTAGTTTGCGCCTCTATCTACTACTGATTAATGTTTTATCCACTCTTGGTGAAGATTTTTTCCCCTCTTATACCCCATACTCTGTGCAGCATGCAGATACCCAGTGCTCAAGATTGGGGACAAGTGACTGTCACCATAAAACATATAAACTGGAGTCAAGACTTGGTTCAAAGCCCAAGGAAATACAGTTTATTAAAGAGACTCCGTAACAAAAATTGCATCCTGTTTTTTATCATCCTACAAGTTCCAAAAGCTATTCTAATGTGTTCTGGCTTACTGCAGCACTTTCAACTATCACAGTCTCTGTAATAAATCAACTTATCTCTCTCTTGTCAGACTTGTCAGCCTGTGTCTGGAAGGCTGCCAAGTTCTTCAGTGTTGTGGTTCTGCTATGAACTCCCCCTTCCAGGCCCCTGTCTGCACACTGCCTGTGTGTTATTTAGATTAGAGCAGCTTCTCTCTTATCTTTTACAAGCTGGATAAATTGTCCTCTGAGCTGGCTGGGCTTTCACATACTGAGGAATTCCAGACAAGGGCAAAGCTGTTTGCAGGAAGAAACAAGCAGCCTGAAACTTCAGTGCATGAGAACATCGATCTTTAGAAAGCAAAGATTCTATGAACGAACTCAAGTTATGAAATGATTTTATAAAGCATGTTCAGCTATCCTGGCTGGCTCCTTGTTTGGGCCTGAGCCCAATAATGCATTTGTGTCCAATTTTCAGCATCTGTAACATTGTGGAACTGAAATGCAAACTCCATTAGTGGGTTCATGCTTAAGTCTATGAGACTGAACATTAGCAGCTTGGTGGCGAGATAGAGATGCTGATTGCTGTACAGTTGCAGTAAGTCTTAGGTGGCCACACACCATACAATTTTTTAAATATCTGTCCAATTTAAGAATTGCAATCAATTTCTGACTGATTGTAACATTTCAAAAATATGACCAATGTACCACACACACACCTATGTTTTATTTTTATCATAATTGAGGAAAAAATTGTTGAAAACTCAGAGAAAATTGCTAGGATGTGTATATTAATAAATTGGCAAACACACCATACAATCTTTAGTAGAAATTGGAGAAATATCTGGCATTCCGGATCAATTTAAATCGAAAAAAATGCTTTCGATTTTTTTTGAGAGATATGATTGTTTTTATTGAATTACTGTAAAATTGGATCATTTTATTGTATCGTGTGTGGCCACCTTTAGGTTTGTCTCAAAGTATCTACTTCAGTCTTGAATTAAAGCACAACTGAACTGAACACTTGAATACCTGGCTACCCTGCTGAGCCTCTGTCTCCAATACCCTTACCCATAGACTCTGAAGAAGCATTCAGATCAGTTTTGTCTTGACTCAAGTCTGACTGGATTATTCACATACTTTTAGTGTAGTTGAGCCAGAGACCACTGCAACCAAAATTAGTAGGACTGCCAGGCAACATGCAGGAGGTACAAACCAATCAGGCAATTCTCTTTAAGGGGTGGTGCACAGCCAAGCTAGCCAGATGCATTTAGAAAGCTGTAGCAAGAATATGGTTCTTTCATCTGGGAATGGTGCACAGAGGTTATGCCAACCTCTGCACCTTATGCCTGAGGCAGAAGAATATCATACCCTTCGTGGTGTATGAAGAGCCTCTGGCTTAACTGGCCCTTGAAGCCACTAGACAACTATGTCTATAATATGGGTCAACTCCTTCCATACTTAAAGAGACTCCGTAACAAAAATTGCATCCTGTTTATCATCCTACAAGTTCAAAAAGCTATTCTAATGTGTTCTGGCTTACTGCAGCACTTTATACTATCACTGTCTCTGTAATAAATCAATGTATCTTTCCCCTGTCAGACTTGTCGGCCTGTGTCTGGAAGGCTGCCAAGTTCTTCAGTGTTGTGGTTCTGCTATGAACTCCTCCTTCCAGGCCCCTCTATGCACACTGCCTGTGTGTTATTTAGGATTAGAGCAGCTTCTCTCTTCTCTTTTACAAGCTGGATAAATTGTCCTCTGAGCTGGCTGGGCTTTCACATACTGAGGAATTCCAGACAAGGGCAAAGCTGTTTGCAGGAAGAAACAAGCAGCCTGAAACTTCAGTGCATGAGAACAGGGGGAAAGAAACACAAATGATCTCTTGAGATTCAAAAGGAAGGGTGTATACAGCCTGCTTGTGTATGGATGTATTTTCTATGTGTGGACATACTGTACATCAACCTACTTCCTGTTTTGGTGGCCATTTTGTTTGTTTATAAACAAACTTTTTAAAACTGTTTTTAACCACTTTTAATGCGGCGAGGAGCGGCGAAATTGTGGCAGAGGGTAATAGGAGATGTCCCCTAACGCACTGGTATGTTTACTTTTGTGCGATTTTAACAATACAGATTCTCTTTAAAACAAAACACACGGGTTAAAACCAAAAGTAAAAAACTCATACACATTTTGGGTTCATACACAATGGCTCCTGTTGCATAAAAAGACACTGGCTCCTGTTGCATAAAAAGACACTGATATTACTGCACTGGTCACCCATATTGCATTTAATGTGCTCAGTGCTTTTGCAAGTGGATAAGTGCTTTTGTAAGAGAGCGGACACAAATACCTGTAGTGCCCGTTCTTTTTCCCTACCAGGTTTCAGCCTTACATCGTCATAAGAGGATCAGGTTTTCCAGTAGTTGCCTTTTATAATGCCCCTACTTTGTGTATATACTTATACCTACTCTGTTTAACCCCCTAAGCTATAATAGTTTACATTTTTCTTTTTTTCTCTCAAACATTGAAATGTTGTCAACAGTCGTTCAACGTATGTTACAAGCAAGGGAAAAACACTATTCAAAGATCAATTACAATACTTGCTATAAATAAGGGAATATTTTTTCATTTGGCATCTCATTTAGTTCTCCATGTAGAGTCTGCCACAAGAATAGTTAAACAAAATTCATCAGGTAATATCTTAACGCTTGCAAATTTACTTAATGCATTAAGACTATAGTAGGTACCGTATTTTGCGGACTACAAGACGCACCTAGGTTAGAGGGCAAAAACCAGTAGAAAAAATATACTAAACCTTGTGTGTCCATGGTCCAGGAGCAGCTTGTAGATGCTCTTGATTATTGTGTCCATCTCCTGTCCCCCTCGGTGTCCTCCTCCTGTACCCCTCGGTGTCCTCTTCCTGTCCTCCTGGGTGTCCGCCTCCTGTCCTCCTGGGTGTCCGCCTCCTGTCCTCCTGGGTGTCCTCCTCCTGTCCCCCTCAGTGTCCTCCTCCTGTCCCCCTTGGTGTCCTCCTCCTGTCTCCCTCAGTGTCCTCCTTTGTGTCACCCTTGGTGTCCTCCTCCTGTCCCCCTTGGTATCCTCCTCCTGTCCTCCTCTCCATCTCCCTTTGAGCCCTCAGCGGCAGTTCATATTGGTGGGCAATCGTAAGTTGGGGGCTCCCTGTATTTGGACTATAAGATGCAGGGAGTGTGAAAAGGTGCATCTTATTGTTAGGCTTGGCAGTATATTCTCTACAGTCAGCACGTGGTGTATATCCAGATGTAAAGGAGGTACACATGCTAGCACAAGGAACCAGGATATGCCCAGTTTAGTGGAGGAGAGGACTGACTCCCGTAGGAGATGTGGCGCACAGAGCAGGCGTAGATCCGAGTAACCACAAACAATACTTAAATACAATGGATACGATATTCCTAGTGTATTACAATTAGAGCTATCAATGAAGCTACAAATGACTGACTAACATATGTATATATCGACGATGAACCAATATATAACATAAGCAAGGAACGCTAGCTAGGAACTGGAATACAAGAAACAGGACTCAGAAGGATTCGCTACTTCTACGCAGAAGTGAGCGCAATCCTGGCAAGGTAACAGGAACAGGACTAGGAAGGATTCGCTACTTCTACGCAGAAGTGAGCGCAATCCACGCAAGGTAACAGGAGCAGGACTGAACTAGCTAAGCACGGGTGATCACGATACACGCAACCTACCAAAGCGTGCTAGAACTGACTGACTAAACACAGGATATAAACAGTTCGAGTACGTATATATCAGCGACACTGATGTATTAGCGTAACACGAATACAAGGAAAATAACACCACGCGCTAGTATGCGTATATATCGGCGATTAACCAATATATGATGCAAGACCAGCAAAGTAACAAATACTGATAAACATGATCAGGACTAGAAGGACTCACTGACCCCTTCGCAGGAGTCAGTGCAGTCCACACAAGATCTAGGAGCGAGGGGGGCCCAGACAGAGTAACAGACTGATCTGAAACTATGATAGCCTGTGGAGCCCTGCAGGAAGCAGATCTTTATACTGAGGTCATCCAATGGGAGCAGACATGCAGATTCCCACACAGGTGAATGATAATTTTTCAATCCTGAGCTGGCCAGAACTGCAGAGCCACTGCATATGGAATCAGCAACTAGTTTGAGTGCAAACCAAACTATGCAAGCAAATGCATGTAATGACATCAGAACTGCTTGGGCTGCAATACCACTGCATCCAGCAGTACACGCTGCAGAAGCGATCGTGACACTTATAGTTCAAAAATATGGTAATAATGTATGTTAAAGTGGTATTTTTGTTTCAAAAAAATGTTTTTTTTTTCCCCTCTGAAGGATTAAACCCACTAAAAAATAATTATGAAACACTGAGACTGCTCTGATGTCTTTTGAATGCATATTTGTACCTCACTGAAGCTGACTGATATCATTGCTGGCTGTGGGACAAATTGGTACATGTACTTCTAGAGAAGTAATTAGTGAGGAAATAAAGCTGATAAAGTTCTCAGGCTTGTCAGTTAGCAGCTGATTGAAATGTAAAGCATGAGTTTTAACCCTTGAAAAGTGTTCAGATGGTTTTATCTGTTAATTTTTTGCTGGTTTCAATTCTTTGCACTATAGATGAAATTTGATGACAATACCACTTTAAAATGTAACATGCTTAGAGAAGTTAAGCATGTTACATTTTTAACGGTAGCATTAAATCTTGGCACTTGTCTCTATTTTGCCTTTAAATCTATGCTGTATGTACAGTATGGAGCTTCCTCCATCACTCACCTGTTACTTGGGCATTCCTTCTCTGTACACACAGGGCGAGGAGCAGGAGGAAAGCTACACATTTAGCTGAGTTCATCTTGCAACTCCTTCTGTCTTTAGGATACAAAATGAATCAACCTGAATAAAGCCAAGGGAAAAAAAAAAACAGTCACCCCCTCCCACTGTCTGCCATCCCCCGTCTTCGTCATATAGTAATGTGCAGACCTGGCATGCTGACAAGCATGATACAATACAGGAAAAGCCAGACTATTCAGGGCTGGGATTTTATTGCATATGCTTAATTACATATTCACTGGGAGAATACAGATATGACGGAAAAGCACAGTAGAGTTATGAAGCTGAAGTCTTATATAGTCCAATATATGTCAAATGTCTTACAGTATTAGCCAAAAAAAAATTGAAATTCTGTTCTGCCAGTTTAGGATGGCTACATACAGCTCATATAGACATCGCAGCCAGCAGCCTAGCCTGACAAGCAACAAACACAAAGATCAATCAGGGAGTGCTGATTGGATTGTGGAGGTATGCAGCAGGATGAAAAGTTATTATTGTGTCTCTCCTTCTCTGAGGAAGCTTACTCTAAATGGCAGTTACATTGCTCCTTTGCTTGGACTTTAACCATTAAAGGACCACAGGCTTACACCCCCTAGTGACCAGGCAATTTTTTTTTTACAATTCAGTGCTCTGCAGCTTAACAGCTCGCTGCAGAGCCATACAGCTTAGCACACAAATGAATCTGCCCCTTTTGTTGCCACCAACATAGCTGCTGCCGTCTACTTTTTTTTCTTTTTTTTATAAAAAGCATTTTTTTCTCTTTATTTTATCCCTCCCCAACAGCCAATCCCGCAATCGCCTCTCATAGGCATCAGCCTATGAGAGACGATCATTTTTGAGCCTCTCCTGGGGACAGCTCGGTGACAGAGCTGTCTCCCGTACAGCGCTGCACTAGATTGCAGCGCTGTACAAGCACTTTCCCGAGTCTTCTGTTTCTCACCCTGCCAGCTGCAATCGCGGCTGGCAGGTAAAAATCTTTCTTTGTTTACAGAAGCATTTCCTGAATGGCAGTTTCACTGCCAATATAGTCAGATACCAGCCAGCCTCCCTACTCACTTGCACACAATTTTTGAGAATTCAAATTCTGAAATTTGAAAACAAAGAAAACCTTGACAATCCCCCATGAGGGAATGGACTAGTCCAACACCTGTCAGTTCTGTCAGATTTCAACTAATTTTTTTTCTTCTCTGGAGTGGTCCTTTAAGTGTGTCGTTTCCATGTTATGAGCTCTGCCCCTTTAAGACTTAGTAGAAGGAAATGTTTTGGGGTTAGTCTGCCAAGGCTAGAAGATCTTTTGACCCCAGTCATGGAAACTGCACAATATCAGTCAGGAAAGGAGGCCCACAAGATTGGAGAGAAGGCAGAGATTTTCCAGAAAGAGGAGAGAGCAGTGGTGTAAGACAAGCACCCATTGCTGACAAGTAGGATGTATCCCCCTTGCTGCAGCTTGTTGGAGTGGAGGGCAAAGTAGGAATTCAGACACTGCAGAAACCCGTACCCTCTGTAGTCATTCTGTTGCTTGGAGAGAAGTGAGAATGTTTCAATATCAGTCTTGTACTGAGCTATATTTAAGTCCAAGTTTTACCTTGGGATTGTTAATTCCAAAGAACACATGAGAAAATAATTTCCAACAGTATTTACAGTTTAGACTGGTACAATTACCCAGGGGCGTTTCTGGCAAAGGCCTTGGTTGCCATCTAGTGTATAAGACTCAGTACTGCACCTTTAATTTTAATTAAATCCAGTTTCAGGCAGGCTGCAATGTATGGAACATTTTTTCCAGCTTTTGTAGTGTCCCTGAGAGGATGGTTTAGACACTGACAGAGAAGGAATTGGCAGTAACATCACTCATAGTACTTGTCCAGAGAAATTCTACTGATCTGATATGTTTTCTGCTGAACAATGGCTGATTTGTTTCATAAATTCTGTTTCTGGTGGGGAGAATCAGGCCATATAAAGTGTTCTTCTGCATATAGTTATTATAGCACTTTATCCAAGTGGAGGAGACTAGAACTCAAACTCAAGTAGTTTTTAGTTATAAGATTTTCCATGGACATACCGTAAATAACGGTGCAAGGAAAAAAGGGCATGGGGTGAAGCGGAAATGTCACAGTATCGTTTATAACAATTTTTTTTTATCATTTCTCCATTACCCATTGGAATAATAAATATGTTTGAATACTTAAAGAAACAGCAACCAAAATAAGATTTAGGGCCTATTATACGGTTACCCCATCCAGACTAGGAAAATTTAGCACAAACGCCAGCTTATGCTTCCGTGGTTGCCAAACAGAGGGCACATTCTTCCATACATGGTGGTTGTGCCCTAAAGCAGGGATCCCCAACCTGTGTTCCGCGGCCCACTGGTGGTCCGCAGGACGTTTTCAGTTGGGCCGCGGGACTGTCCTCTTGCCTGCCCCCTCCGCCCGTCCCCCTCCGCGGCCGCCGCTGCTGTTACCTTTGGCGACCGCTTGGTCTCTTATATTCCCCTTCTCTCTCTCTTGCCAGCGTGTGAGTCACAGCAGCGCGCCCTGTGGCTGCTGTGATAGAGAGGGAGGAAGCAGGAGAGACAGAGCGGCTTCCTGTAGCGGCGCGCCGTTACTATGGGAACCGCTCTCTCTTTCCTGCTTCTTCCTTCTCCATCACAGCAGCCGCGGGGCGCGCTGCTGTGACTCACACTCCGGCGAGAGAGAGAGGGGGGAATGTAAAGAGACCGCCGGCAAAGGTAACTGCAGCGGCGGCCGTTGGAGGAGGGGTGTGGGCGGGGGCTACTATACTGGGGCACAATGCTAGCTATATTTGGGCACTATACTGGCTGTACTGGGGCACTATACTGGCTGTACTGGGGCACTATAATGGTTGTACTGGGGCACTATACTAGCTATATTGGGGCACTATACTAGCTATACTGGGGCATACTAGCTATACTGGGGCACTATACTAGCTATACTGGGGCACTATACTAGCTATATTGGGGCACACTAGCTATACTGGGGCACTATACTAGCTATACTGGGGCACTATACTAGCTATACTGGGGCACTATACTAGCTATACTGGGGCATACTAGCTATACTGGGGTACTATACTAGCTATATTGGGGCACACTAGCTATACTGGGGCACTATACTAGCCATACTGGGGTATACTAGCTATACTGGGGCACTATACTAGCTATACAGGGGCACTATACTAGCTATACAGGGGCACTATACTAGCTATACTGGGGCACTATACTAGCCATACTGGGGCACTATACTAGCCATACTGGGGCACTATACTAGCTATACTGGGGCACACTAGCTATACTGGGGCACTATACTAGCCATACTAGCTATACTGGGGCACTATACTAGCTATACTGGGGCACTATACTAGCCATACTGGGGCATACTAGCTATACTGGGGCACTATACTAGCTATACTGGGGCACTACCTACCTATACTGGGCACTATATTAGCTTTACTGGGCACTATACTAGGTATACTGGGGTAACTGTACTAGCCATACTGGGGCAACTAAACTCCATATACTGGGGCAACTATGCTAGCTATGCGCACGACATTGTCTCCCCCCACGCCCCACCGCCTCCCCCCCGCCCCCCGGCGGGCCCCGGAGAGAAATTTGGTCAGAAAGTGGTCCCCAGGCCGGAAAAGGTTGGGAACCCCTGCCCTAAAGCATTCGGGATATGGGAAGGGGTCATGAAACTCTTTGCAGAACTAACAAACAAGGTATTTCTCCCACCAAGTACTAGTAGGTGATATAAAATCGGTAGTAAAGTCAGAAATAATGCGCCCCTTTTTGTTTGAGAATTTTGATTTGATCCGGGAATTACCGACTTTTGCGGATTTTTAACAATGCGTACAATTTTATGAGGTAAATAATCATGCATAAAATTTTGTGAATTTCAAGATGGTCTTATTTCAGTCGGGAATTTACCGCAAGTGCATTTCCGCATGCGAAAAATGATTGTGAATAGAGCCCAATGTGAATGTGAACATGTTCATACTTCAGTCGTACATTTCTGACATTTCGTTACCGAATACAGTAATTTATTGAGAATGGAAGGGTGGTGTGTCAACTTTAGACTGTTTTTTTTAATCAATTGTTGCAACGTTTATTGTTTTTTTCTGTCGAATGCAAATGTTTTATCAAGACTGCATGTGATATCTACTGAATGTGGCAACCCGAGATATGCACTTTACAAGCTGAAGGATCCTGTCAGTGTATAGAGAAGCAGGGCTTTTTTAACGTTAATAAACTTCTTACACAGGATCGCATTGCCTTTTTGTATCTTTTGAACCGCCTAGGCCACCGTACGGAAGAGCTGTGAGTCCATCTGACTCCTGTAACTAACAGGATGCCAGGGCCTGGCAGGGGCTACTAGTACTATGGCGGGTTCAAGGGGAGGCTGCGGACATGCTTAAAAGGAACATGAAGTTTGAGACCAATTCCAGTTGCCTGGCACCCCTGCTGATCTCTCAGTAGGATCTAAACCACGTTCCTGAAAAAGGTGTGCATCTAATCTTGACAGTCAAGGCATTATAGGTTTCCGGCTGTGACAGTTTGTGTTATGCATTTCCCTGAAGGTTTTGGCTAGTGAAATCCCCCCCAAAATATCTTTATTTACCTGGGGATTCCTCCAGTCCCTGGCAGCCTATGTGTCCCTCGCTGCAGCTCTGGTCCAAGCAGGTCTACCGGCCCCGGGGTCTCCTCTGTAGCAGCCGCTCAGGGGCGTAGCAATAGGGGGTGCAGAGGTAGCAACCGCATCGGGGCCCTTGGGCCAGAGGGGCCCCCGAAGGGCCCACCCTCAACTACAGTATTGGCTCTCTTTTGGTCCTGTGCTCATAATAATCACTTCAATAGATGCTTTGTATAGTGGTAATCATTAATAAACTGTTCCCCATCCCCTTCTTGCACCTCTGACACTGTAGTTGCCATTGGCAAAATTTGGTGCGCCGTATTAATTGTTATGTATAGAGTGCTTGGGGGGCCCGCAGCTCCTTAGCTACGCCACTGCAGCCGCTGATCTGAACGCATGTGCGAATGTGCAGTCATGCCGTTCGAGGGCGCGTTACCGTGGTCGGTAGTGTTCTGTGCAGGCATAGAGGTGCTGCGCCTACACAGAACACTCCTGGCTATGTGAGCGCAGCTGTGCGCTTGCACATCCGCAGTGGCTCCCAACCTCACCGGGTTGGCGGCTGTTTCGGTGGGGACTTCGGGAGACCCGCTTTGACTGGAGCTACAATGTGGGACACATAGGCTGCCAGGGGATGGAGGAAGCCCCAGGTAGGTGAACCTCATTTTTTTACATTTCCTTGATGATTCCCGATGGAGCAGAGGGAGCACCAGAACCTTGTATCGTGTGACTTATCTTCATTGGGCAGCAGGCAGGCAGGCAGGGAGCTGTGTGTGTGAGGCCCAGTGCACATCGAGCGGATCCGCCGGCCGCATCCGCCTGAAAATCCGCTTGGCTAATGTATTTGAATGGGCTGGTGCACACCGGCGGTTTGAGGTTTTTAGCAAACTCAAACCGCCGGTGTGCACCAGTCCAATCAAATACAATAGCCAAGCGGATTAACAGGCGGATGCGGCCGGCGGATCGCATCCAAATATCTGAAATCCGCACCCAAAACCGCTAACGTTTTGTGGATCTGCTAGCGGTTTTGGTGTGCACTGGGCCTGACTCGGAGGTTTTCCAGACTGTTCATACTGTCATTCCTTTAGATGTTCTGCAGCCACCAGGGGGAGCTCTTCTGTATGCTTAAAGAGGAGCTGTTAGGTATAAGGTCTCAGAGAAAATAAAAACACATATATCAGTAGCTAAAGATTGGCTGTACTTACATTACATATGCATTTCACTGTCCACGTTTGTACTTCACAGAATTTGTATATAGTATATGCAGAGATAGATGCTCCTGACAGCTCATGGCAGGCTCCATGTTTTTCTGTCAAATGTGTCGTCATGTCCTGCCTGCTTCCTGATCACAGATAAGCTCCTACTTGAACAACACAGTGTGCAGTGAATATTAATGAGCCATGTGGCTAGGAACAATAGCTGACTCCTGCAGTGTACTCTGCCCCGGAGATTTATCAGTGCTACGCGCTGGACTGAGTTACAAGCTGCTGAAACGTCTCATTAGCAGCCGAGGGGAGGGCCCCAGAATGCTTTGCAGTATAGTATGCGGCTTGCGTCCTCTTAGGTCTAACAGCTTTTCTGATAAGAACACATCAAAGGTAAAAGAGATTTTTATCTTCAATAATGCCTTTATGGCTTCCTTCTAAACTGTTTAACACAGGAGAATAGAGGTTTAAATTAGCTTCTGCAGCCTGACAGTTACTCTTTAAAGAGACACTGAAGCGAAAAAAAATATATGATATAATGAATTGGTTGTGTACTATGAATAATTACTAGAAGATTAGCAGCAAAGAAAATATTCTCATACTTTTATTTTCAGGTATATAGTGTTTTTTCTAACATTGCATTATTCTATAATATGTGAAGATTACACAACACTCAGCATTCAAAATGAGTCTTTCAGAGCAGTCTGGGAAGTAATGACCTCTCCTCTAGCAGAGGAAAAGTAAATAGTCCAGGAACAGTTGAGATAATAAAAGTCAGATAACAGCCCTCTCCAGGACTAACTTAGTCGGAGAGCTTAATGGCTTGTTTGCATAGAGATAACAACTGGAGTTTCTTAACTCTTCCTGTACTGGAAACAATTAGACTGATGTATATGATTTATTTCTTAGCTGTACTACACATACAAATCATAATATCATCATTTTTTTTTCGCTTCAGTGTCTCTTTAATACAAATTTGCACATCTAAAGGGATGCAGGGATGCCCGCAGAGTTCTAGCTAGTCTCTGCTTTGATACACTGAAAGACCCACCTGCATCCATATCGCATTCAATCACAGGGAGAAGCAGGCTGTTTGGCTCTCCCTATTGGCTGCCTGGCTCTACCCAGAGGCTTTCTGTCAAGTTACCGCACAGAGACAGCATGGAGAGAGCCAGTTATCGGCTGCTGTGAGCTGTTGAAAAATACTGAACACTTTTGGCCGGTAAATAACATTTCTTGACATTTCCTGAGATAATTAACGCACAAGTTGGTAATTTACCTCACTAGTCGGGAACTCTGAATTTCTGTGCGGAGATAGGTTTAATGAATTGTGACTTGGGAAGGTGATCAGTAAAATCAGCTGTTTTGAGCATTACCGAATGCAGTAATGCTTTGTGAATAGAGCCCAGTGAGCATGATGTCCATTGGGCTCTATTCACAATTTAGGTAGTGATAAATACTGACCAAAATATCTCCTTTTTGAAATTCACAATGTTTTTTTTCTCCCTACATTACCTCTTGTGGAAAAAGTGAGGCGAAAGTGCGGTAATTACCTAAAAATGTATCTGCAAGTTGAGATTCTCAATTGAATTAGTTTGCGGCTAGTTGGTGTTCATTAAGGATTTTTCATCACCTACAAATGGTAGGTGATAATTTTCACTTCTCTGCTGTTGGCCTTTAGGATGGAGCCTTTTGAGCTTTGGTTGCTCGAGTTTATGTCCATTGTACATAGAAGGAGGCAGAGAAGACGAGTGTGTCTAATCTCAAGGTGCACTTTCAGACCTTGTACAGTCTTTTAGATGATTTTATAGATGCCAAGGAGGAAATCCTCTCTGCTCTTAAAGATAAGCAACAGCATAATAACCTTTAAAGAAAAACATTTATTTGTTACAGCTGATACAAATCCTGCAAAAAATCTCCAGTGTGTGTACTTCCTGCTTTCATGGAAGTAGACATAGGGTTCACATACTGTGTCTACAAATTAGCTGTTCTGCTGAGGCAGCCAGCTGGCACAACCGAGAACTACAGTTGTAATTATTCACCGGGGGAATTAGACAGGCTAAACTCTCTATATACATACAGGGTGCATTTCTATATGTTTTCCTTCTGTCTTGCACAAGAGTTGAGGTCCCACTTCCAATGTGACAGGCTTTCCTGGGTCGTCTCTGTGTAATGGGTGGCAAGTATATGGGCTGCCCTACAGTGGTCAAAAGTGGTTATCGAACACTTAACATATTTACCTCAACATTACCGAATGATTACCGCCTGTTTATCACCCATTTTACCACACTTTTATCAAACATTTATCACACTCTGTAAATTCTGTAATTATTACTGGAGGTAATTTTAAGACCAAAAATGAGTTACCGCACATGTTATTGTGACTAGAGCCCATTATGTGCATTTTTCAGTGCATTTTTGCATTACGGCAAATGTATGCATTTTCTACAAGTGTGATCTGAAAGAAGAAAAAAAGTTCCCCTGGGGGGTACTCACCTCAGGTGGGGGAAGCCTCCAGATCCTATCGAGGCTTTCTCCGTCCTCATGTGTCCCACGGCGGCGGCGATAAAGCTCCCTGAACAGCGGGGATGTAAATATTTACTTCCTGGCTCCAGCACAGGCGCACTATCAGCTCTCCGCTCAGAGATAGGCGGAAATACCCGATCTCTGTCGGTTCGCTCTACTGCGCAGGCGCATGTCTTCTGCACCTGCGTAGTAGAGCGAACCCGACAGAGATCGGCTATTTCCGCCCATTTCCGAGCATGGAGTTGCAACAGCGCCCCCGCTGGAGCCAGAAAAGGTAAATATTGCACAGCCTGACAAATTGACGGCTGTTCGTTCCGTGGGCTGCAGCGAGACCACCGTGGGACACAGGACGACGGGGGATGCCTCGATAGGGCCCAGAGGCTTCCCGCTACCGAGTTGAGTACCCTCCAGGGTAACTTTTTTCATTACAGAGTCTCTTGAAAGTTCAAAATGAACACATGCAAAACCGTTTTAAAAACATTTTTATTATTTTTTAATTAACAACCGGAAGTGGAGATGAGCTTCTTTTCCAGAACCTTGCTCTGCAGAGGGTGAGTACGCGTCGCCGTTTCCCTTTCACAGGATACCCCCTAACTTTATGGAACAAGTGGGCTGGTATCGCTTAGGGTGTGGAGCCCCATGCTAAATTCCATTGAAACAACAAGGGGGAACCCTATGCTGTATGTTTTTCAGTTGTTAAATTTAACCTCATCAGCGGTAACTACAAGCTACACTCTGGGTGGAAAACTGCAGCTCAGAGCAGTAACCTCGAGCTACACTTGTGGTAGCTTCTGGGAGGTCCATGCAGAGCATTGCGCACAGCAGGCATTGTCACTTACCTCCAGGGCGATCCAGACGTTTCTCCCTGGTGAGATCTCCGTCATGACGACAGCCGGCAATCTCACCATAGGGCTACAGCGCCATCCGGAGGAAGGAGGGAGAACTTCAGCACTGGATCCCAGGGAGTTGTTAGGGCTCGTTCACACCTAGGGCGTTTTGTGGTTTGTTTGTTTTTTTGAGCACCAGCGATTTAAAAAAATGCCCTAAAATCGCTTGTGCATTGAATCCTTATGGGATAGTTCATATCAGCTTGTTTCCTCTGCTTTCTGCTCAGCAAAGCGCTGTCGGTACCATTTTTAGGGCGATTTTGCTACAATAGAAGGTATAGGAAAAACGCAAAACACTCACAAAATCACTTTATGCGGCGATTGCGTTTGCGCTTTTAAGAATAAATAAATTGTATTTATTATTTTCCTGGTCAAAGAGTTCATTTCCTGACTTGCGTCAGGAAGTGAACAAACAAATAGCTCTGCTGAAAGCGCTTTGAAAATCGTAGTGCGAAGGTAAGCGATGGGAGGGGGGAAAAATCACTCACCAAATCGCAAAGTGCTGGCCTCAGCGATTGCGATTTTAGATGTGAACAAAGCCTAAATGCTGGGGCTGCTCCAGGCGCTCTTGTGGTATGATTGTTTCTTGCTTTTCTAAAAGCGGTACCATTTTTTCATGTGCTTTTAGACCCTAAAATCAGGAAAGAATCATACCGCCAGGGAGGTTAAATTGCACCTGAATTGCACTGGCGAGCAGCAGACGGGATGCTGAACTTCAGGCCAAGCACGCTGTCTAGCAGAGGCCTTACTCCCTGCAAAACGAAAACAGTTTAGATGAAATAGGTATGCACATCTATCTATTTTAATTTGCAGGGGCCAGATTGGAGGGCCAGATTGGATAAGCAAGAAATCTGTTTTCCCCCTGCTTGTCTAGTTGATCCGTTTTAGGCTGGGAACACACTAGGCAGAAACGCTAGCGTTGCTGAAAACGCACATAATGCAAGTCGATGGGCCGCATTAAAAAAACGCATATGCTTGTGTTCTGCAATGTGCGTTTTTAAAAACGCTGGTTTTATTGCATATTTTTGAAAAACGCATCAAAAACGCACGCAATGAAAGTCAATGGTGACGCAGAGGTATTGCATGTTAGTACGTTTTGTATGCATTTTGCATGCATTTTTATATGCATTTTTCTTTAAAAGAAAAAACAAGTTTGATTATGTATTTCCGTTTCCTGTTGACTTCCTAGTGATTTTCATAAAATGTATAAAAAAAAGACATACAAAAGTGGCAAAACCGCATAGCACAGAAAACGCACGTAAAAGCACTAAAACCGCACAAATGCATATGCAGCAAATCGCTACGTTTTCCACACTGCTTAGTGTGTTCCCAGCCTCAGGTTGAACGTTTGATTCATCGTGTAAGAGCTTGTTCACAGTGTTCAGTTGTGTTGGAGAATAATTCTGCATGGTAACACACTGCCCATACAATTCAATGGGCCTGTTCACAGTACTGCGTTGTAACTAATCGCTTTACTCTAACTCGCTGCATGCAGGCTTTGTATTAATGTCTAGGGCCAGTCTCTATTGCAGTTCACACTTAGTGGCGTAGCTAAGGAATCAGGGGGCCCAGTGCGAGTTTTAAATGGGGCTCCCAAAGACTTGATTAATATTTTATTATTATTATTATTTAGTATTTATATAGCGCCAACATATTACGCAGCGCTGTACAGTGTGTGTATATGTATATGTATATATATATATATATATATATATATATATATATATATATATATATATATATATATATATATATATAACCACTTCGTCCACAGGTCAGTAGATATACGTCCTCTGGGACTTCATCTAAGCCACAGGTCAGTAGATATACGTCTTGTAGCAGAAGCAGTGCTGTGCAGGATTGGGCTTGCTCCTGTGCATATTTCTGGCACTATTTGATGCAGGACTAATTGGTGAATGGGAATATAAGTTTCCTGAGCTAATAAGATTGATTTTTACTATTAAAAATACTTGTATTTTCTCATTTCATAGTGAAAAACACACTTTGTAGCACTATTTCAGAATCAAATATCTTCACCATAGATTGTGACAGGAACATAATCGAAGTTTTGTGATAAGCAGTAAGAATAGCCAAACAAAATGTGTGTGTTTTATCGACAGTAGCACTTTTTATTTTTAAATTGGAATTGGTAAAACTGAGAAATACATGTTTTTTTTCTATTTTTTTCTTTGTTTTCCTATTAAAATTCATAGAAAACAAAATTGTTTGAGGGAAAAAATGGCATACAATGAAAGACTAGTTTGTCTTGAAAAAAACAATATATATTTCATTTCTGTGTCATAAGTAGAGATAAAGTTATTTCTGATTAAATAGGGACATAGCTAAACTGTCAAAACTGCTCTGGTCAATAAGTTGAAAACAAGGTCTGGATGCGAAGTGGTTAAATAAAGCCTCATAACCTTTCAAGGGCATCTTCATTGTAAGAGGTGCAATCAGAGGAGGGAAACCATTTGTTAATGATACCACTTATTCATTGCACATACGTACTGTAGCTCCCAACTGTCCCTCTTTGGGAACCCTGTCCCTATTTCCTCCTCATTTGTCCCTCTTTCAGGACTTTGTCCCTCTTTCTATGTAAATATATGTATTTTTCTACTGGAAATGTGTTTAATTGGCTCTAAACTTTATTCCCATTTTTTAAATTGATATATTTCTTAGTTTCAAATGTTAATATGAAGGAAAATAAACCGGGATAGAAAGGACCAGTGTGGTTTGAATGATAAAACAACATATTTTCCGTATGAAATCTTTGTTATGCATCTAGGGGTGTGTCGGGAGCATGATCAGGGGTGTGGCTTAAGTGTCCTTCTTTCACATCTCAAAAAGTTGGGAGGTATGCACATATAGATATAAAGAAAAATCGAAAGGCCACTATTGTGTAGTATTTTAAACCAGATAAGGGCCTTTTTCCACTACACACAGAATGGATGCAGAAAAACTGACTCCAATGATGCCTAGGGGCCTGTTTCCACTAAACGCAATTTATCTGATCAAAAATATGGAGAGGCAGAAAAAGATCTGGCACTATAGCTTTTAATGTAGCAAAAAATAGACAAGTGCTTGAATGCTGTGGTTTTAAGAAAACACATATTACAATGCAGGATCGTGGTTGATCAAAATGACATTGATGAGTGACAGCAGCACAAAGTTAGATGCTAACCTGAGTGTCAGGGAGGCAGCAGGTGTGGGTGCCAATGGGTGCACAGCCTTACGCCGTTTCGCAGGGCTAACGCCAAGCTTCTTCCGAGGAGTGCACAACAATGTAATTTTGATCAACCACGATCCTGCATTGTAATATGTGTTTTCTTGAAACCACAGCATTCAAGCACTTGTTTATTTTTTGCTACATTAAAAGCTATAGTGCCAGATCTTTTTCTGCCTCTCCATATTTTTGTTTTGACTACTCTCTCGATCTTGAGCACATAGCCTGCCTGAGTGTTTGTTACCGGCTCTCCACAGCATACCCCGAGTGCCTGCCAACTCTCCACATAACATTGCAATTTATCTGATGCAGATTTTCCCATAGGCATTCGTTGGAGTCAGTTTTTCTGCATCCAATCTGCGTGTAGTGGAAATAGGCCCGTAGAATACTAATGTAGAATTATACTCACAAGTGTAGTTTACCAATGGCCTCCCCTTTGTAGGCAGCAGGGGAACGTAGACCCTTCCCCAATGGATATTTTAACATTTCGCTCTCTATAGATATAGAGGGGATCTTTACCAGCAAAGCACCAATGAAAAACCAAAATGATGGATGAAGGAGGACCCCGCTGCTTCCCGTATTGCTACGCCATTGTTCACACTCAATAATATAACACGTGTGTCATGCAACAGCCCACTCAGAATCCAACCTAAGTGAATCAATGTGCAAGCCGAAAGGAGGAGCAGAGTGGGATCAATGGCAACATAATTTTGCATTTCATCAATCAGTTCGGTGCTAGTGGTTCCATTGCTGCTTGATAACACTTTTTCGTTGGATTTCAGCCCGTAGCCTTGTGGTAACAAGACCAGCTTCCTTCCCCTTTATATGGCCTGCTGCTCCCAAGGCAATGCTGCAAGCATGTTCCCATATTGCTGGGTGATTTTAAACGTAGGTTAGGGCGGGGGCCCCGAGAAAAGGCTGCACGAGCCGTCCCTGCTACTGAACTGATGTCTCTCTCAATAAGACAAGGGTAAGGTCCCCTAATAAGTTAATAATGTGTAACGCATGGATTTGCTTCCATTATTTGTATTGTGAGATGCATTATTTCTAATGCACCTGTTTTACTGCAATGAGCACAGTTGTGCCTTTAAGAGGCTAGGTAGCCCTATGTAATGTCAGGTGCATCTTGGTTAGATGCGCGACCACTTTTTTTTCTCTGTTGAATATCCTTATCCTGTGAGCCAACCATGGCTATGCGGGCCACTGCTTGAAAAAATGTCTTGCTCTCAAAAGCTGCTTCTGGCAATGCACTTACTCAGAACAGCTATGCTGCGGTAGTGCATAGATGCATCCCTCGCTGTCCTCCTTAGTGTCTCCGTTCTCCTGGTACCCGGTCACGGAGGGGCCGCACATGCACAGAAGAACCGACTGCGTGACTAGACAGATTACTGGGACCAATACTAGGCCAACAGAGGCACTCGGGAGGACAGCAAGGGATGCATTGGTGCTCATGGGGCTGAAGGAAGCCCCGGGTAAGTATAAAATCTTTTAAAAAGACCAAGGTTTACATTAAAGAAATGTAAAGAGGATTCCTCACCTGGGATGTAATTGTCAGGTACTGTAATATAATTCCCACATTTCGCCATATCACCATGCCATTTCATGTGAAGTAAATAATGGTGGGCTCTGCTATTGCATTTAGGTTGATGAAAGTGGTCCTTGGCTAGTTAAAAGTACTGTATATATGGGCGTGCATATGCCGACACCAGAGAAGGTTCATTCACCAGACAACCTAGGCAGGTGCTTGAGGCCTAGTGGGTGTCACCTTTTTTACTTCTCTCCACTTCAGGTTTCCAAAAGGACCACAAGGGGGGGCCCAAATCGACTACCTTGTTTAGAGCCCCTTTACATCTATGTCTCCGTCTACACTTGTCTGTTTTCGGATCGGATCCATTTCAGAATGGGGGTGTCAGCTATCGGCAGGGAGGGGGGTAGCCCCTCTCCCTCACCTGGGTCTCACGTCTCTGCTCCCCTTCCAGCTACTTGCACAAAACTTGTTAAAATGTAAAGTATGTGGCAAGCAGGGAACTTACCTTACGTCCTAGGCTTGCCGCTTGACTTCCTGCAATGCCTCCCTCTATACTTCAGAGGGCGGCATTGCAGGAAGTGATGCGGCGAGCGGAGGAAGTGGAGAAGGTAAACTCGCTGCTCCCAGCTTTCCTCTCTGTGTACATAAATCTATAAATATAGCAATAAATAAGCAATTTTATTTATTGTTTTATTTTCACTACTGTTCCACTTTAAATATGACTTTTCCTTGAAACAAAGCAAGAGACATTTCTAGTTTTGGCTTATATTAGGTTTTATTTAAATCGTTAAACGGGAATACAATGCTCCTAGTTTATGCTTTGGAAATATCAACTTGCAGTAACCCCTTAACATCAGAGAACTTGTCAGAAAAGAAGTCCACCAGGATGATTCGCTGGCCACTTCGGTAGGGGATGGTGTCCAGCTTGGTCACTGATTGCTCCTTGGCCTGTAGGATTGGCACCCTGTAATGAAATTGACATATTTATGAGGCAAAACTTTACTCTGAATGAGTTTATCAGAAACTTCCACAGAGAGCAATAGGGTACTTTGCATAAGGCTGGGTTCACAAATGACGGCGTGAAAAAGTAGCGTTTTAGGAAGGTGCGTTTGCGATTTTCTATTGCGTTTTTGGTGCGTTTTGCGTTTTTTACCCAGATCCATTTTTCATGCGTTTTAATGCATTTGCGGTTCACTAACGTAAAAATGCATATGCGTTTTGTATGAGTTTTTTTATTTATGCAAGTCACTAGGAAGACAACAGGAAATGGAAACACATCAGAGATATTGAATTTTTTATTAAAAACGCATGAAAAACGCAATGCATATGCGTTACCATAGACTTTCATTATGTGCATTTTGGCAGCCAGTCTGCATATTCTGTAACACTACCAGTGTTTGCGAAATGCAGCTTTTTCTGCATCCCACAGACTAATATTACTGCATAAAACTAGCGTTTCTGCTATGTGTGCACCCAGCCTCACTGTCTGAGCCAAAGGGAATGGCTTGTCGGAGCAGTGAAAAATGGCGCTCAGCGCCTACGTGATAAAAATGGTGCCACATTCACTTTCATTATCAAACGATATTAATCATTTTAAATGTTAAAAAATGGCGCAGACCTTGTGAACGTTATTTTCCTGTACCTTTGCTATTACAGAAATCAGGGGCTTTGCTCTGATTTCTGTACTACAGCAGACCAACATTTGAGAGCTGAAAGTTTAAAGAGACTCTGTAACAAAATTTTCAGCCTTATTTCTTCTATCCTATAAGTTCCTATACCTGTTCTAATGTGCTCTGGCTTACTGCAGCCTTTACTAGTTGCACAGTCTCTGTAATAAATCTTATCTAGTTTCCTCTGTCAGCTCTGTCAGGCTCAGGCTGGAATGTGTGGAATGTGCAGCACTGTTTATGATAGGCAGAAGCTTTACACACCCTCTCCAAGCTCTGCATGAGTCACAGACCTAGCTGTTCTCAGCGTATCACTTGCCATGTCTTTTGTTTGTAAACACTGCCTAAAACTGGCAATTACAAGCCAGGATTGCAGCAGAGAGTGGCAGAAACAACACAGAGGGGTCCAGGAGACCATAATAAATAGAATGGTATGCTTTTTATTGTAAGAATTTTAGAGTACAGATTCTCTTTAAGGGCCTGTTAAGACACACCGCTGCCGGCATCCACCCTCAACATGTAGCGCCTGCATTCCCAGCATCCTGTATTGAGATAAATGGAAGCATTCATCTCAATGCATATACCATTGTTTCAGCAAATACCGCACTTGATTGCATTTTCCAAGACGCTGGGTTTAGCTTCTAGCGGTGTTTGTGTTCGTGGTTCCGTATCCCCCTAGAGCATATCTGACCCGCAGAGTCATCAAATTTGGCCTTTTTCCCACTTTGCATTATATATGGCCCTCTCTCTGTGCCTTACCTGGGGCTTCCTCCAGCTCACCGTACCCTGCGAGGTCCCCAGCATCCTCCTGGCCCCCTCCACGGTCCCGCTGGTGAAGTTGCACATGCCCGCCCCCCGCTGCGTACCCGTCGCGTCATCACACCAGCCTCCCTAAGAGTCCTGCGCCTAAAGACTGAACTGCGCATGCTCAGGACTCTTACAGCAGCCGGCACGATAACGCGATTGGTATGCAGCGGGGGCGAGCACGTACAACTTCACCCGAAGCTAACGCATTACAGGAGCTGCCAGCAGGACAGTAGAGGGGGCAAAGAGGGTGCCGGGGACCCCGTGGGCTGGAGGAAGCCCTTAGTAAGTCCAGCTTTCATTTTTATGACACCGCTCAGGGTCCCTTTAAACGTAGTTGGGAAGTTGTGGGAATGGATAAATGATTTATTGCACACCAGACAGGGAGGACCTGTGCACAAAGATGATGAGACTCTGCTGAGCTGCTGTTCCGTCCACAGCAGAAGGAGGAGGTGAGGGTTCAGGTGAATGCTCATTCCTTTATTCACCTCTACTAAATATGAAATAGCTGAGAGAATGGACTGGGGCTTTAAAGCGGTATAAAACCCTGACATAATATTAAATAAAATTATTTTTCTACTTTTTATATGCCATACGGTTATCTTATTTGCATTTGTGCATGAGTATTATTATTCATTTAGAAATTACAAGTTGCCAAAAGTACAGTTTTTTGCTTTGAGAGCTGACTTTGCATTTTCTTCATAACTGGTTTTATTCATTATGTATTGAAGGCAGAAATGCTTTGAGTAGTCTGTCTGTGTCCAGGAGCTTCTGCACAGTCAGAGAATGTCACATTCCTCACTTGATACAATTAAGTATACACAAGATAACATTATATCCACTTTCGGATGCGTCCAGATTTCTCTGCACTGAACTTTTAAGTCCCGTGTGTAACCCTTTGAATGCTGTTCTAGTAAAAAAAAAATGCTGGTTGTATATTATATGCTGTAAATAATTGTTTAGAGTAAAGAAGAAATGCTGGGTTTCATTCCACTTTAAAGTGAACTTGAAGCGAGGAAACTCTGGCTTCCCTTCCCTTGGATGCTATTAGACTTTTTTCCGTCCCTACAGTATCATCTTCATACTTACTCAATTTTAATCTGCTCCTTTATTATCCCACTGCCTTCCACTGTCAGAACACAGTTCTCAGCCACCTCAGAAAGGGGATTGGTGAACAAAATCTCTATACTGAGAGGCTCATCGACCTGTCCTTGAGGTGCTGCCTAAATTGAGAAAGAAAAAACAATGTGAGTCTCTGTATAATTCTAGTGAGGGCAATCCCCTGCTAGGAATTAAAGTGACACTGACGCAGAAAAAGAAAAAAACAAAAACTTATGATATAACGAATTGTATTTGTAGTACAATTGATTAATAGAATATTAGTAGCAAATAAAAGTCTCATATTTTTATTTTCAGTTATGGAGCTTTTGGAGCTTGGTTGGAGAAACTCCAACCAAGTATTTAACTTTATCCCAATCAGTAGCTGATACCCCCTTTTACATGAGAAATTGCTTTTCACAAACAGACCATCAGGGGGCGCTGTATGACTGATATTGTGGTGAAACCCATCCCACAAGAAGCTCTGAGGACCGCGGTACTGTTGGCAGTTTCCTGTCTGTGAACCTTGTTACATTGTGGGAAATAGCTGTTTACAGCTGACTCCAACTGCCAAAACAGCATGCAGCAGCTACATCACCTGCCCACAGTATAAATGTCACCATGTAATAAATGTCAGAATGTAAATCGGGGAGAGGAAAGATTTTACAATGGGCACTGACTAAATCATTAGTCAGTGTAACGAGAAAGGGAATAGGAGTGCAGCTAAGGCTAGACAGGTACTGGTGGTAGGGGATTCAATTATTAGGCGCACAGATAGGGTAATCTGTCGAAGAAACCGTGAATGCCGTACAGTCTGTTGCCTCCCGGGTGCTCGGGTTCGGCATGTAGCGGAAAGAATTGACAGATTACTGGGTGGGGCTGGGGAAGACCCGGCTGTCATGGTACACATTGGCACCAATGACAAAGTTAGTGGGAGATGGAAGGTCCTCAAAAATGATTTTCAGGTACTTGGAGATAAACTTAAAGCAAGGACCTCCAAGGTGGTGTTTTCTGAAATACTGCCAGTGCCACGTGCTACATCTGAGAGAAAGAGGGAGCTTAGGGAGTTAAATAAGTGGCTGAGAAATTGGTGTAGGAAGGGTTTGGATTCCTGGAGAACTGGGCAGACTTTGCAGTCGGCTACAGGTTCTACAGCAGGGATGGGCTGCACCTTAATGGGGAGGGTGCAGCTGCATTGGGGGAGAAGATGGCTAAACGGTTGGAGGAGATTTTAAACTAGGATCTGGGGGGAGGCGGGAGGATAAAGTCTCAATACGTAGACAAGATGAGGTAAAAATACAGTAGGAACCTATCATTATGGAGGGTGGAGAGGGGGGTGGGGACAGTGTAAAGATTAAAGAGGTTAGTAAAAATTCAAGTAGCCCATTTCATGTAAACAAAATTGGTAAATGTGGTGGTAAAAATATAAAGTGCATGGTAACCAATGCTCGGAGCCTTGCAAATAAAATAGACGAACTAGAGTTCATTCTGAATGACAAAGGCTATGACATTGTGGGAATAACCGAGACATGGATGGATGAAAGTCATGACTGGATAGCTAATTTAAAAGGATACAATGTGTTTAGGAGGGATAGAACAGGGAAAAAGGTGGAGGGGTTTGTCTCTTTGTTAAGAATTCTCTTACAGCTGTCCTCAACGATGAGATGGAGGAAGATTGCGAAGATGTGGAGTCCGTTTGGGTAAATATTCATGGTGGAAATAAAAGTTGCCAATTGCTTATTGGGGTATGCTACAGGCCACCTCTTATTAATGAAGCTGCAGAACTGCGATTACTACAGCAGATTGAAAAAGCTGCAAGTAAAAATGAGGTCATAATTATGGGCGACTTCAACTTTCCAGACATTGACTGGAGTATTAAGGCTACCCATTCTGGTAAAAGCAGCAGATTTCTGGCAGCACTACAGGACAATTACTTGACTCAAATGGTAACTGAACCAACTTGGGGGAATGCGTTACTGGATCTGATCATTTCTAATAGACCAGATAATGTATCAAATGTGCAGGTTCAAGAACATTTGGGAAATAGTGATCACAACATAATAACGTTTGATCTGGTGACTGATAGGCCACGGGGCAGCGGGACCACTAAAACTATGAATTTTAGAAGAGCAAAGTTCAATCAAATTAGACAGGCACTAAGTTTGGTGAGCTGGGATAATGTACTACAAGGGGAAGACACTGAAGGGAAATGGCAAGCTTTTAAACTTATACTCAATCAATATTCTAGTATGTATATCCCATATGGAAACAAAATGTCTAGGAATAAAAATTGGCCTCTATGGATGAATAGAAAGGTTAAAGATAAAATGAAGAGGAAAAAGAATGCCTATAAGGTCTTAAAACAGGAGGGGACCGAGGCTGCACTAAGCAATTATAAGGAGTGCAATAAAAATTGTAAAAAAGAAATTAGGCAGGCAAAGATTGAAGCTGAAAAACAAATCGCTAAGGATATCAAATCTAACCCAAAAAAGTTTTACAAGTACATTAACTCTAAAAAAAGAAAGGTTGACTGTATAGGACTCCTAAAGGATGAGGGTGGGAACTCAATGGTGGATGACCAAGGTAAGGCAGAGTTATTAAATGCTTTCTTTGCTTCTGTCTTCACAAAAGAAACAGCACTGTTGCAAACTACAGAGGCGGAAGAGTCTCAATCTTCTAACTGTAATATTAAATAGACAAGGCACCTGGCCCGGATGGCATGCATCCTCGGGTCCTAAGAGAATTAAGTTCAGTTATAGCTAAGCCCCTTTATCTTATCTTTTGTGACTCTCTTGCAACTAGCAGAGTCCCAGTGGATTGGCGTACAGCCCACGTTTTCCCATTATTTAAGAAGGGCAAAAAATCTGATCCAGGAAATTATAGACCTGTAAGCTTAACATCAGTTGTATGCAAACTATTTGAGGGGTTACTAAGAGATACTATACATGACTTCATAGTAGAAAATAATCTTATTTCTCAGCATCAACATGGGTTTACTAAAGACAGGTCCTGTTTAACTAACATGCTCAGCTTTTATGAGGTAGTGAATGCTAATATGGATATTGGGAATGCTGTAGATGTGATATACTTGGACTTTGCAAAGGCCTTCGACACTGTTCCCCACAAAAGTCTGGTGCAAAAGTTGAGGATGCAAGGACTGGGGAAGAGTCTGTGTTCATGGATAGGTAACTGGCTAATGGACAGAAAACAAAGAGTTGTGGTCAATGGATCGTACTCAAAATGCTCTTCAATTTATTTATTAATGACCTAGTAGATGCAGTAGTGAGCAATGTTGCTATTTTTGCAGATGATACAAAATTGGGCAGAATCATCAACTCTCAGGAAGATAGTGTCATATTGCAACAGGATCTGGATAGGATGGCTATATGGGCACATACATGGCAGATGAAATTCAATGTTGACAAATGTAAAGTCATGCATTTTGGACGTACTAATGGTCTAGCACCATACAAAATAAATGGGATACAGTTGGGGACATCAAACTTGGAGAAGGACTTAGGAGTACTCATTGACAACAAGTTAAATAATCGTACTCAATGCCAAGCAGCTGCAGCTAAAGCTAACAAAATTTTGGGATGCATTAAAAGGGAAATAAAAACTCGAGATGCTAGCATAATATTGCCCCTGTTTAACTCTCTAGTAAGGCCACATCTGGAATATGGAATTCAGTTCTGGGCACCACATTACAAAAAAAAAAAAATTTGCAGTTTTAGAGCAGGTACAGAGACGAGCAAAAAAATTGATACGTGGGATGGAAGGTCTCACTTATCAAGAAAGGTTAGTTAAACTGGGTTTATTTAGTCTAGAGAAAAGACGCCTTAGAGGGGATCTAATTAACATGTATAAATACATCAGAGGGCAATATAATAGCTTGGCGGATGAGCTTTTTGTCCCTAGGCCTTCTCAAAGGACTAGAGGACATGATCTGCGCATGGAGGAAAAACGTTTTAGCCATTTATTTAGGAAAGGGCTCTTTACAGTTAGAGTGATTAAGATGTGGAATGCATTGCCACAGGAAGTCGTTATGGCAAACTCTATACCTGCATTTAAAGGGGGCTTAGATGCTTTCCTTGCGTTGAAAGACATCCATGGCTACAATTACTAGGTAATGCCTAATGATGTTGATCCAGGGATTGTATCTGATTGCCATCTGGAGTCGGGAAGGAATTTTTCCCTTTAGGGGCTAATTGGACCATGCCTTGTAAGGGTTTTTTCGCCTTCCTCTGGATCAACAGGGATATGTGAGGGAGCAGGCTGGAGTTGTACTTTATACTGGTTGAACTCGATGGACGTATGTCTCTTTTCAACCAAAATAACTATGTAACTATAATTATTGTAAAAATGAAGCACTTTTTTTATTACATTATTTTCACTGGAGTTCCTCTTTAACTCTTCCTGTACTGTAAAACAATATTTTTTGCTACTAATGTACCATTTCTTAGCTGTAATACACATACAATTCATTATCTCATAAGTTTATTTTCACTTCAGATTCCCCTTAATGCTGTTATACCTTTATCAGGATGGGTGGAGACTTCAGCCGCATGACCGTTTCCACCAGCAGTTTACCTCCTTTCTCATCTTCACACACAGCAACAGCTTTGATCATGTTGTCTGCAGTTATGGCGTTTCCATACTGAGCATACGGTACAATCAGTGAGACGATTTCCTCTGAAGGGAGAGTAAGGGCAAAGTAACTGCATAGTTTAGGACCATTCTAATAACAAATTAAAGCAATCTACTTCACTGATCTCTGTATATGTCAACACTTCAAGTAAAATTTCACACTAAGTGGAAATTTGTTTTTTTAAGGGAAGCTGAAGTGAGAGGGATATGGAGACTGCCATATTTACTTCATTTTAAACAATACCAATTGCCCGGCGTCCTGCTGGTATCTGGTATCAGTAGCGTCTAAATCACACACCTGAAACAAGCATGAGGCTATTTGTGTCAGACTTCAGTCAGAAACACCTGATCTGCAACCTTGTTCAGGATCTATAGCTAAGAGAGTATTAGAGGCAGAGGATCAGCAGGACAGCCAGGCAATATGCATTGTTTAAAATGAATAAATATGTCAACCCCTATATCGCTCTCAGTTCAGGTGTGCGTTAACAACAACCGGCCTCACCAAAATGCCTCCTAATAGCTGTAAACACATGTTTACTTGGCCATCTTCCTGCAAAACTTTATTGTGCAGCCTACCTTTTAAAGCTACATACACACGGGGGACAAATGTCCCCCGTTGCATGTTTACAAGCGACCAGGGAGCGATAGCTCCCTGCCGGCGACAGCTGTCCACATGCTTTGCCAGAAAGTCATAGACGCGCCGGAAGCTGTCTGTGAATGGAGCATCCCCCGGCCGGATGCTCCATTCACTTGCATTGTGTTTCCTGTCGCTAGTCCGCATACACACGCGGACTAGCGACAGTTGCGGCGACAGCTGTAGCCGGTGATTGAACATGTCAATCGCCTGGCGACAGTTCTGACGGGCGACGGTTCGGGGCGCACGCGTCATACACACGGGCGACCTGTCGCTGCAACACGCGCGTGCCACGTGGTTGCGGCGACAGCCGTACCCTGTGTGTATGAGCCTTAACAGAGTAACCAAGCAGCTCGGGGTGACCCAAACCACGAGGAATGTATAGGGGGCTAAAAGAGACAGAAAAGCCTTCCTACTATAAAGCAATGCTTGGTGTAATTTGCCTTCTTAAAACAGAAGGAAACTTGCAATAATTCAGCTATAAGTGAACAGTTGTGGTTACCCACAATTCACCCCTACTGAATATGCAAAGTGGAGTTGATGTGGCTGTGTAAAATTTAAGGATATAGGCTTGCTATACACCAGCGGTTCTGGATGCTAGCATGGCTTACAGGAGCAAAAATAGATAATTTGCATATTCAGTAGTGGTGCATTGTGGGTAACCACAAATGTTCACTTATAGCTAAATTATTGTAAGGTTTCTTCTGTTTTAAGAGGGCAAATTACACCAAGCCTACCTTTACTGTGCTGCATAAACTTTAGGTGTTTATTTTATATAGATGGGGCAGCAGGGTGGAGTCCACAGTGATGTACTGTGGTGCAACCCAGTGCAAGATCATCCACCAGGCAACCTAGACAGGAAGGAAAGTTCAACTTAAACCTAGGCAGGTGCCTGGGCCCTAGGGGTGTCAAGGGGCTCTAATGCCACCTTCTTTGACCTCTCTCCACTTCATCTTACCAAAAAGATCACAAGGGGGTATAACCTGTTTTGACTCTATTTCCTACCCGACTGGGAGGAATCCACCAGACAGTGACTTAGATGAGAATATCAAGAATTTATTTGTGACTGAAACATATGGTCAAAGTGGAAAGCATCCAACCCAAGAAATCAATTCACAATATATCCACCTCCTTTTCACTACATATATCAACTTAACTTCTTTTCTTCACAGCCGGTGCACCGGTAAAGCTGGAGAAGGAAAGTTCAACTTAAATTGCTCTTACAAGTAAATACCATACATTTGTTGTATCCTAATTTTTACATTCCTTAACTATCATTCACTTCAAATATACCAGAGTATTATATCCTTTTCAGCTGAAGACTTGGATAGGTATAGGTCTACTGAGCAATCTCAGTCCTAATCAGTTTCTGTCCCTTGCTACCAAGTCCAAGCGATATTGCTCAGCAAAACCCTCTCTTGTTTATGGTATCCCTTTGTAGCTATGGAATATCTCAGATTCCTTCTTTTACGGCTGAATTCCTATTTTTACAGACTCTAGGAATTATTGGCATGAAAATAAGAACTAACAAAAGAAACACAAAATAAAGAAAATAAATAAATAAATTGGAGATAAATTATATCAATGCTATTTCATACAGCCTTATCAATCCCTGCCATGTACTGATGAGGACCAAAAGTCCGAAACAGGCTGTCTACATGTGGGTTTGATATGGCTGTGTAAAACTTAAAGCTATAGGCTTGCTATAAACCAGCGGTTATGGATGCTTGCTTGGCTTAACAAGGGCGGAAAGGGATAATTTGCATATTTAGTAGGTGTGCATTGTGGGTAACCACAAATGTTCATTTATAACTGAATTATTGTAAATTTCCTTCTGTTTTAAGAAGGCAATTACACCAGGAGATTAAGGGCTCCTCCTTTCTTGACTTAGATTCCACTAAAGATGGACTTCCAAAGAAGTGAGTATGATCAAAGGATTTCACACAAATAGTTAACTTCTTTTCTTTCTTAGCTGTCGTTCTCCATTCACTGTACTCCCTTGTCTTCAGGGTTCAAGGCACTCAGCTATGCAATCTCTCTCTTCTTCTCTCACAGGAGTTGCATTGTAACAGAGCATCTATGCAAGTATATCAGCATTATTGACTGGCTAAAACTAGTATGCGATCAAGGGTATGGCACTCTAAAGTAGGAAAAGTGTCCCAGAAACAAAATAACAGTTGGTGGCTGAGCTACACATCAAATGGGGGTGGCAAGGAAGGCAATACATTTTCTGGCAACATAGTTCAGGATTTACTGGGATATGGCCTGGACACAGTCTTAGTGCCTCAAACAGTGACAGAACATTGCTATAATGTATAATTAAACTGTTCAGTACTTCAAAAGGTTAGTGTTTCCTTCAGTTTGTATTAGATAGGCAGACCCTGGTTCGCCACTCTAATCAGAGGAATATGATTCTCCAATCCCGTTGTTACTGTCTCTTTATTTTGATAATCAACAATGAATTCTTTCTTTCTTTGTCTTCTTTACTATTGCTCTGAATGCTAACTGTGGCACATTGCAGTCACAGGCCTCAATTCACGGAGCATTATCAAACGTTTATCAAACACTTTATCAAACGTTTGTTTGATAATTTACCTCATGGGTAAAATCTCATTTTGAATTCACTAAGGTGTTATATATTTGTTGAACGTTTTATCGGTAAAACATTCTATAAATATATAACACCTTAGTGAATTTAAAATGAGATTTTACCCATCAAGTAAATTATCAAACGTTTGATAAAGTGTTTGATAAACGATAATGCTCCGTGAATTGAGGCCAATGTATTAATACTCATCTGACACTTCTGCTTTGCTGCTTTATATCTGGATTTGGCTTCTCTGCCTCTTTACGGTTTCCCAGCTATTGCCTATGGTCTCCTTCCTTACAGCGTCCTCTCTGCGCTTGGGTTGCTGCTTGCCAACGCACCCGATTCCCTCTGCCATCCTGATGTAATCATCTCATCAGCGTAGTGTACCTCCTCTTCCCTCGCTCTCCGCCGCCTAACTGCGCACTTTCTGTGTGGAGAACTGATTATAACCGGTTCTCCTATGCTCCTGTCGCGCGCTGTCGCCTTCGCGCTGCCTCTCACGCTGTCTCTTCACAAACAGAGCTTAAATGGTACACAAATACTAATAATATGATCCATGGACAGTTATACCTTCCTTTGGTCCCAATCCAACAGGTTGGTCTTTCTGTAGAACCTCCTTGATAGGGGCATTGGTATACACAATGGCAGTTGCAGTCATCTTGACATGGAGACATAAGCTTCTGTCTCCTGTATTCTTCAGCTTTAAATTGAAAGTGAGGTCCTGGCCAACTTCTGAGTCGCTGTTTTGGGTAAATTCACCCTCAAATTCAGGTTTAGGCGTGGCTTCAGGACTCTGGGCTGAGAAGGCTACAGTGCCTGACCCGCTAGTGCTGCTGGTTTCTGGGGGTCGAAGCTTGTTCAAAGCCTTCATGAAAACCTCTCTTTCTTTTGCACTCCCTGCAAGCACAGAACAGATCAGTTAAATATACAGTTTAAATAATTAACAAATGATCACATAGGGCTCGATTCACAAAGCGGTACTAACCCAGTTAGCACGCCTAAAAGTCTTTAGGCATGATAACCATTGCACCACGCTGGTGAAAAGCCAGTTTAGGTATAAGTTTAGATAAGTTTAGATCGCGCGCAAAGTACCATGCGCAAAGCAGCGCCATTAAACTCTATGCGAAGTGCACCAGACTTTGCTAGCACAAAAATTTTGATCAGCTGTGCACTGCGGTGCTAACCCAGTTGGTGCTATAGTTATCACGCCTAAACTGAGTTTAGGCGTGATAAGGGGCTTTTCACCAGCGTGCTAACTGTTAGCACCGCTTTGTGAATCAAGCCTATAGAGTCTTATTTACACAGCGTTACAACTTCTTGGGAAATAAGGTTGCATTACAGTTACCTTTCCAATTGAGTCTGCAGACAGTTATGCTTGCCTAGACCTATGAGGTTAGGGTTAGCATGAGTTGGGTCATTAGAAACCCACTTGGCCCTAAACACCTGCCTAAATTACTCTGTGAGTGGTCTGGTGTTGCTTTCACCTGTGGCAATAATCCCCCATATATAAACCACTATCACATACTGTAAATTGTAAAATGCATGTATACCCATACATATAACTAAAACTTTGTGCGCAACCAGCAAAACTGGGGATATTGGGGTTGATTCAGGAAAAGAAACACGCCCATTAGCACAAGTTATTTCAAATAACGCGAGGTAATTTGAAAAAGCGCATGCTATGCGCGGTCCTGGCAGTGTAGCGGGCGCTCTTTAGCAATGACCGATACTAAGTGCCGCGGGATAGTGACGTAGTGCGACCATGATAAATCACTAGTGCCATTGCTACTATGTTAGTAGTATCCGCGCTAGTGAGGGATTGCGTCACGCTATGTCACTATCGCACAGCACTTACAAGAATCGGCAGTTGCGTTCTGGAGCGGCTACGCTAGTGAGGTGTCGCGGTCACGCTACCTCACTATTGCTCGGCCGCTACAAGTATCAGCCATTGCTAAAGAGTGCAGGCTATGCTGCCAGGACCATCAAAAGAATACCATTGCGGTTTGCTATCCTTTGACGATTCCCGACTTCAAATATGGCCGAAGTGTTCTGCTAGCACCTTAAAGTCAACCTGAGGTAAGAATAAACTGATGATATAAACAGTTGTATTTATCCTCCTACTCCTGCATTTTTTTTTATCCCATGGTTGAATTTTATATTTGAACATTTACAAAGTAGATTGAATATTTAGTTTTCTCTGTGTCTTACTTTTCAGTGGCACCCTATTAAGTGTCCCTAATTGAAAATACATTAACTATTGACCTTTTTCTATCTCCCTCTGCTCTCAGAAGTTGTATTCTGCCAGGAACATTTTTATGGCTGTAATTTGCTTATCAGTGATGTTTACTATATTCCTGGCAAGGTACCAATAAGACAGAAGTGGTCACTTCCATGCCTAAAAATTCAGGCAGCAAAATAAAACAAGTAAAACAGCCTGGTTATAAGTATGTTTTGCACTGTACATATACATGTTTATCTCGTATAGCCTTGGGTACACTTCAGCAAGTTCAACAACACAGCATAATTACACACAGAACCTGTGCAACTTTCTTAAAGCCCGTATCCACGGACAGGAATGTCTCCGGCATCCAACTTGTGGTGGTATCCTTTGATGATCACTGACAGCCTTGGATGCCAGTGATTCCTATACACCTGGTCCCCAACACAAGATGGGTACAAGCGTGAATGCTGTTCACCCACATTTTCTGCAAGGGGCAGATCTATGCACTGGAACCCAGTTGATACAGGGTTCCAGTGAATCTTATTAAACAGACAATGTGTTGGGATACGCTAAGCATTAGTGTACCTCTCGGTAAAGAACTCCTTGCGCTTTAAATTCTTGGAATGCTTTGATGTCTATCTGCTAGTAGAAAATATATAAACTTAAAGCAGAAGTCCTCTGTTATTGTCTCACACTGTCCCTTAGTGACAAGTGGCCATAAATACACATTACAGCGGTACTAATTATTTAGCAAGCAAATGTGACAAGAAATTAAAAAAAGTCCCAAAAATAAATTGGCAAGGCGCACTTGCAAGTCTCGAAATTAATTGGCTGCTAAAGGGTTAATGTCTGTTTATAAATAGGTCCCTAAAGACTGGAATTTTGCTTTAATACTGTATCAGAATTGTATAATGGGAACATACTGCATCACTCTACAATAACAGTGTTTCATAGAAATGGGAAGAACGCTGGACCTTACCTTCAGGATATTTATAGTTGTTTGTTATGTCGAGACGTCTCATAGCACCAATGGCCTTGGTGCTCATGAACTGCCCGACTGACCTTGTGTCTCTGTATATCATTCTTCGCACGCCATTTTCAACTATCCAGTCTACTCTGTCGCCATTTACCTCAGAGAACACAAAAGGAGTGTCGTATGACAGGTCAACATCGCCTTCCTTTACAGCATTCACAGAGCACGGTCCTAAGCGGTATGTACCTGAAACGGGACAGAAACAATCTACATGCTTTAAAAGAGTTTCTGCAGGAAAGAGTTAAAACCAAACTCAAGCCAAATTTGAATAAGAAAATTTTTAGCAGCAAGCAAGTTGGTACCTTAATATGAAGGACTGTGCACAGTTAATGTGTGTGGGCGTGCACACTCAGGCGTGTGGTCAGATGCTCACTGACCTGCACATACGTAGTGTGCACTCCTGGGCATTGGAGTACTTCTAAAGGTGCCCAATAACAGTACAATATTTTCCTTAGATGCGATCACTCAATGTGATTTTTGCGATCAAATTGTTAAGAAAACCACAATGTATGAGAAGAAACGATTCTATGATCTATTGAAATACAGAATTTTGTCCATCTGTATGTAGCAGCCAGTTCTGACAAGTCTGTAAACCTCTGGCCTATAGTTTCTGTGTGGGACCCTACCTGCCTGACTAGACTCAATCCTTTGTTGGAGTCCCAGTCTGTATGACCATTTTCAATCTTCTGCCTCTGTGATGACCGAACCTATCAGACTATTCTCAGTCTTCTTACCTTTGCTGTCCTCAGCCTATATCATCCTGTCTTATACCCAAGCTTGTCTGCTGCCAGCCCTGACTACAGCCTGTCTTACTACTGTGATTACCACCTCCCCTTATTACCAATAAAACAACGCTTTGCAATTTGTGATAAAAGCAGAAAAAAGAGTGAGCTAAACTAAATTTATTAAATCTGTTAGGACCTTGATCTCTGTTATGGAAGTAGATAAACCGCTATCAATGCAAGATTAAAAAAATGCTTTTAATGACATTAAAGTAATCCTGTGATTCAAAAAAAAAAAAGGTTACATATTCACAGATGTAGAGGGAACCTTTTGGATGGTCCAAAGGGTTCCCATGTCCACCTTGACCCCACTATTGCTGGCTGGGACCCTCTTCTATTTTGTGGCTGCACTCCCTGTCGTGTGCATGGACAATACAGCTGCGCTCATACACAACGGGGAGCATGGCCCCGAGAACATATTCGATGAGAACTTGTCAGATATGTACAGAGGGATTCTGCACAACCAGTGGCGCAGCTACGGAGCTATGTTTTACATGCCTCCCCCCCCCCCCCAGGCACTGTATACATAACAATTGATACGGCGCACCCAAAACTTGCCAATGGCAACTACAGTGTCGGAGGTGCAAGAAGGGGATGGGGAACCATTTGTTAGTGATTACTATCATTCAAAGCATTTATAAAAGTGATCATTACAAGCATAGGACCAATAATGAGCTACTACTGTAGTTGAGGGAGGGCCCTACGGGGCCCCCCTGGCCCAATGGTCCTGGTGAGGTCGAGACCTCTGCAACCCCTATTGCTACGCCACTGTACACAACAGTGGTGGGCACCAAGATGCATCGGGAAGCCTCTGGACCAGGGCTGTCCAACTGGCGGTCCAATGTGGCCCCGGGCCGCACTTGCTTGCGTGCCTCTTGTTTGCATTTGGCTCCGCCCCCCACAGCCAGGACATTTATGTTCTGCTGCCTCCAGCCGAAAAATCTAGTGCAAGACACACACCCTGACCATGAAGTTGGACAGCTCTGCTCTGGACCATCCAGAGGCTTCCTGCTACTGGATAAATATCTTTTGAAAGACACAGGTTTCCTTAAAGAGAGTCTGAAGCATTATAAATTACCTCTTTTTAATGCTCTTTAACCTTAAGAGCAAAGATGAATCACCGCATCCCCGCTGCCGTACGAGGTCTTTACCCCCCCCCCAGAAATCCCCATGCAAAAACCTGCGGTACTTCCTGGAGGAGGCAGAGCTTTGTGCTGTAACTCTGACTCCTTTCCATTCAATCACCGCCAGTCGCCGCCTCTCTCCGTCCCTCTCTTTGAAAAAAAAGACTGAGAGGGCGGGAAGAGGTAGAGATCGGCGGTGATTGAATGGCCTGGAGGCAGAGCTACAGCACAAAGCTCTGCCTCCCCGGGCAGCAAAAACGGCAACTTGGAAAGTTGTAGACGTTTGCCCCGGGATTTGGGGGGGATAAAGCCCTCGTACGGCCGCGGGTATGCAGTGAATCATCTTTGCTCTTAAGGCTAAAGAGCATTCTGAAATAAAGAGGTAATTTAAAAGGCTTCAGACTATCTTTAAAATGAAGTTCCTCAAAGTCCTGAATAGTATTATATCTGTTTATGACATTTTTTTTTAACAGTGGCAATTTTACAAAACATATCTCTATATTTTTCACAAAGTCATTGCTGAAAATGATTCCCTTACCTTCACTTTGCTCTTGTGGAGTAGCATCCAAAACTTGCCACCCATCATAATCAGAACTGCCAAGATCTTTCCTGGCAAACCAGCCTTCATCCCATACATGGAAGTTCCTATAGTAATCCGTAATAGAATACACTTTACAATAAGACTCAAAAACCTTTGTACTAAGATTATCTCTGCCCTGAATTGGTCACTGCTTCCTGTCTGGCAGTGAGGCTGTAGAGAGCCTTTCTACCTCAGCACTGGCTGCTGTCACAAATGGAGCTCTACTGAGTCCACACAAGTCTCAACTTGACAGCTAACTCAAATACTATCTCCCATGTGACTGCTACCAGCCTGGGCTTCATTGTTGAGACACGAGCCAGGGCTGTTATTAAGGGCAAGAACGAGGATTGATTAGTTTTGAAATACTAATTGATTCATTAGGAATTCCTGTTTGTTATGTGTTTGTTACATAAGGTAGGGGTACACATGTGAGAGCTTTATTGCTTTGTACTGCATCAGGGGTTACAAAACTAGTGGCAGCAGTGGTGCAATAAATATTTGACAAACTGTCTGCTAAAATCTTGTCTAATATCTACTGGTGCAAAGTGGTTGACCAGCCAAGCAATCACTATCAGGAAGGTATCGGCCATTTACCTGCTATCCCACAAATCCTTTTACATATGCCAATCATTAGTAAATCAGGGTATGTTGGTATACAAAAAATGGGGCGGGATAAGATAGCGCTAAATGGTTAAAATTAACTTACCATTGTACTGGTACTGCAATATTAAACAAATCACAGTTGTTAAAAAGGTCCAGCTAAAAAAATACCCTGTCATGCACAGACTATTTTTACGACATGATAGGGACAGCCATATTGTTTTAGTTTCAAGGACTTAGGAAAGGATCCATTGCATGGTGTAACCCTTGCATGTCACAAAGTCAGTAATCAGTGCCGTATCTAGGGCATTTGATACCTGGTGCTGGGTAGTAAATTACCCCCCACAAAAAAAAAAAAGGAAAGGAGTGAGTGTGGCATGCTAAGCGCTCCACGGTGGGGAATGGGTGTAGTCTGGAGACTGCTCTGGTTAGGAGTGTGTGTGTAGGGAAGGGGGAGGGGGGTTGGTAGTGTTAGTACATGTGGAAAGGGTGGTATTGGTAGGCATAGGTGGGGGAAAATAGTGTTAGGCATAGGTATGGCGGAGGCTAGTGTAAGGTGTGGGTAAGGGGGGAGGATAGTGTTAGGTGTAGGTAAGGGAGGAGGATAGTGTTGGGTGTAGGTATAGGGGAGTGTAGTGTTAGGCGTAAGTATAAGGGAGATTAGTGTTAGGCATATGAGGTGGTGGGGGGTGTTAGGCAGAGGTGGTGGGGGTTAGTGTTAGGTGTCGGTATGGGCGGGGGACTAAGTGTTGGGTGTAGGTAGGGTAGAAGGTTAGTATTAGGTGTAGGTGTTGGGCGTATGTGATTACACAATTGCAGGAAAATATGCCAGCACTAGGGGGAGAGCTTAGCGATGACAAGAGGACGCATCAGTGAGATAACACAACATGGCTTCTGCTTGTGCGACACCCTGCATGCATTGCTCCAGCTGGGGACATGGGCGGCTGCACAGAAGGACTCTGGTGTCACCCCCTGCTATGGTAAGACATGGTATGGCCAGCTCCTGCTCACACCCTCTTACTTCGCCACTGTCAGTAATATCTTAAGCCCCATCTACACGATACGATTCTTTGTGCGATTCAATTACGATTCTATTTACGATCCGATTAAATCCGACATGTCCGATTGGGATTCGATTTGCCATTGTTTTGCAATGGCAAATCGAATTGAATCGAATTGAATCCCGATCGGACATGTCGAATTTAATCGGATCGTAAATAGAATCATGATCGATTTGCACAAAGAATTGTATCGTGTAGATGGGGCTTTAGTGCTACCACCACCACAAACTCCAGTAGCAGGGAGTCACCCAGCCTGCACCAGATCCAGCACAGGTGTAAAGTCTAATGCAAGATAAAAATGACTGGGTCTCCACCTGGATTTAAGCAAATTGCTTATTTATAAAGCATTATGGTAACAAAAACACACAACATTTTGGCCCTGAGCATGTGATAAAAGCCCATCAGGGTTGAAACGTTGTTCCTTTTGTTACTGTGATGCTTTAATAAATAAGATATTTGCGTAAACCCATGAGGAGACCCAGTCATATTTGTCTTGAATTGTAACCCCTGCATGTGCCTGTGCTTCATGACTGTGCATGCACACATTACATGTAACAGATGATGACATTGCTTTTCCCACAATCCCTCTGGGAGGCTGACCTTGTGGTTTCTGTCTGTGAAGACTCCCCTCCACAAGTTCCATTGAAGTTTTTAGTAAATATCCTACTTCTTAGAAAAGGAATAGTGTCCATCTACAATCTACAATATGATACTAAGACTATATATATATATATATATATATATATATATATATATATATATATATATATATATATATATATATATATATACACATTCATTCATTCATTCATTCATACATGCATGCATACATGCATACATGCATACATACATACATACATACATACATACATATCCTTGAATTTAAGCACGAGTTGCTAATTTTTAAGAGGTGGGTTGGTTTGAAGGGTCCATTTCAAAGTACGTTTTGAAAAAGGGAGTTTCATATAGAGTGGGAGCAGCTATAGAGAAGTGTTGGAGCTGTAAACAGGACAAGTTCGCCTTAAGTGAGTTTAAATGGGTTCAAATGTGTGTATGGTGTGATGAGAAACAGAGATATAGATGAACGATTATGAAAGGACTGCAGTAGTGCACAACAGCAGCAAGGCTTACCATATACTGTCAGGATTGTACAGCTCCCGGCCATATTCATTAAAATAGCGATCTATGGTGAGATTTTGCTCAGTGTCGTGTGCAGAAGAGAAGTTGGTGATGGCGCGTGCTGGGATTCCCAGGCATCTGAGCACTAAAAACAAATACAGATGCAATCACAGTCTAGGTTACATTAATTTAAGTCAGATATCACTTTCCATAGCCAGCAGTTTGTTGGAAGGCATGGACAATGATTTACTAAGGCTGAAGAGTGGTGAAGAACCTGTGTGATCTTGCATATCCACTACTGGATTGTTCTACTGTACACTTGTATACTGTTCAATCCTTATTCTTTTCATTTCATATCACAGTGAAGGAAAAAATAATATATGGTATTCTTTGGACTATAGAACTCCGGCGCAGTGCTTTTCGGCGCTGCTAGATTTGGGCGCAGCCATAGGCTACTATAGGAATCACAACCGAGTGGCGCTCAGCGAGTAACGTCACCGCCGTCAGAAGACGGAGCTGAGGTTGCTTAAAAAACACAATAATTTGGCCTCCAGCAATCGCTGGAAGCCGAATTATATCATTCTCCCATTATCCATGGCGGCCTGGAGGGGAGATAGTAATTAATACGGCCCGGACTTGTGCAGAAGCAGGATCAGCCATATACTGGCTGTATCCTGCACCCAAGTCTACTGGCACCGATTTCAAATGTATGCATAGAACTCACTTTTTCTCCCCCAAAAGTGGGGGAAAAAGGCACTACATCTTATAGTCCAAATGCAGAGTTCCTGACTTGTGGACGCCTGGCCAATACGAACCTCCAACCTGCCACAATGTCGGGGACTCCCTGTAATGTGCCCATGCAGGGGAGGACAAAGGGGGACAATCAGAGGACACGGGGGGGGGGGGGGACACAAAGGGGCATAGAAGAGGACACAAGGGGGACATAAAGGGGCATAGAAGAGGACATAAAGGGACATAGAGGAGGACGCAAGGAGAACAAAGGCGGACACATGGGGGAACACACGAAGGCACAAGGGGGGCGGAGGAGGACACGAGAGGTACAAGGGGGCATAATCCACAAGATTCCCCTTCACCATTGATGCACCAGGTTTAGTATATATTTTTCCCCTGATTTTTGTCCTCTAAACCTAGGTGCGTCTTATGGTCAGGAGCGTCTTATAGTCCGAAAAATACGGTAGATAGTTCAAGAAATGGAGTAGATGTAATTAAAGCACTGGGAAATTTGGCCACAGGGCAAAGCAGAAAAACTGCTCACTCTGCTCCTGCAAAATGCCCGGCGGTGTTAATAACTACCGTATTTCCCCTCCAGGCTGCCGAGGACTGTGGGGTAAGATGTAATTCAGCCACCAGCTATTGCTGCCGGCCGAATTACGCTGATTTTATCGTAATTTGGGTGCTGTTGCTTGATGGCGCCCAAATTACTGCCGCTATAGTCATAATTCCCATTACAGCCTATTGTGGTTAACAAGTAAGGACATACACAAGTTGATCATTAAAACTAGAAGCTCTGATTGAATGCTCCCTCTACTCTGTCTATCCAGAAATCAATCCTGTGTTCTTATGACACAGATCCAAATGATTGGTGGATGCCGTAACTTCGTTCGTTTTAAATTACTTAAACACTGCAAATAACAGCTTCAAGTGACAGACAAACCTAGATGGCATCATACAAACCTGTACATAGTACTCCGCCATAGACCCAGCATTGTCCAAACTCAACAGGCCCACTCTCATTCCATTTCCGTAGAATCTCAACGCTTCCATTCCATCTTGTAGGTGTCACTCCTCCTGCGTAGTTCCCACTCCAGTTGCCAACAATTACTCCATTGTCACCTGGACTGTTCACCTAAAAAAAAAAAAAAAAAAAAAGAGGGAGATGACACCAGCGGACATTGCCTGTGAAAAATTATCAAAAAATATCATTTTGGGTGATCAAGGTATACATTGTAGCTTTATCATTAGTGGTTAAAATAGAACGTTTTTATCCCAGGTATCAATCAAGTATATGTAGTCAAAAACTGCAGTATCTGTAAAACTATCTCCTTGAAAGAGGAACTCCAGTGAAAATAACGTAATGAACAAAAGTGCTTAATCTTTACAATAATTATGTATAAATGATTTAATCATGGTTTGCCCGACATTTATCACATGGCGACATTTTTACTGCTGGCAGGTGATGTCAGTGGAAGAAGCTGCTGCTTGCTTTTTTGGCAGATGGAAACAACTGTTATTTCCCACAATGCAACAAGGCTCACACAATGTGATGTCAGCACCATGGTCTGAAATATTTCTCATGGGAAAGGGGGTATCAGCTACTGATTGGGATCAAGTTCAATCCTTGGTTACGGCTTCTCTTTAAGTTACCTAGTTATAATTAGAGATTTTTATGGGGTTTTGGCCCAACTTTTGTGTCCTTAAAGGACCACTTCAGTGAAAAAAGTAAGCAGTTAAAATCTGACAGAACCAACAGGTGTTGGACTAGTTCATCTCCTCATGGGAGATTTTCAGGGTTTTCTTTGTTTTCAAGAACATTTCCTGAACAGCAGTTGCTAAGTCTAACTGCCGTTATGGAGGCTGGCTGATATCTTACTATTTTGGCAGTTAGACTTAACATCTGCTATTCAGGAAATGCTTTTAAAAACAAAGAAAACCCTGAAAATCCTGCTGAGGAGGTGGACTTGTCAAAAACCTGTCGATTCTGTCAGATTTGAACTGCTTACTTCTTTTGCTGGAGTGGTCCTTTGAGAAGAATGTTGTAACATATGCGGCTGCCGACACGCAGGGTGTCTCCGCAGCCGCTTCGGTTCCCTGTTCGGAGTCTTTTTCCGTTCCCTCGGCGTCTAGCACGGCGAGGACGGAATTGTCATTTGCACATAAGGTTTCTGTATCGCGTGGCCGCGCGCGTAGACAGGACCTTTATGCTGGGAGGAGGCGCGTCAGCTGACCCGCTGGTCGGTTGACATCAGAGCGGACGTTCGCCGCTCAGGATTGGCTGATTGGAGTGGGCGCGGCTTGGAGGTGTCCTCTGCTTCTTAAGCCGTTTCTGCTCACTCGCAACTCGTCTGCGGTTGCAAATACTTATGTGCTAGCGCTCAGACCTTAGACTAGTATCCGGTGTGCTTTGATCTGGGAGGAAACCAGGGATTTCACACAAGACTAGGAGATTGTTTACTGTATATTATTGATATTCTGTGTATGACTCTGGCACCTCTGATATGCTAATTGCTACTCGTCTTTGTACTTC
Source organism: Hyperolius riggenbachi (assembly GCF_040937935.1). Taxonomy (NCBI): domain Eukaryota; kingdom Metazoa; phylum Chordata; class Amphibia; order Anura; family Hyperoliidae; genus Hyperolius; species Hyperolius riggenbachi. Next base: position 148,174,584 of record NC_090657.1, on the reverse strand, counting down.
TGCCCATCTGATCTAGTTGCCGAATCCCTGCCTGATTACCTACTACTCTTTTGCCTTCTGACTCTGTACTGTATCTGCCTCTTAGTTGCCGAACCTAGCCTGTCTGACACTCCGACTCACCAGTGGGCTCTCGCCACTGGTGAGGTGTTCTATAAGTACCCACCAGCTCCTCTGGTGAGGTCTTGCTGAACTTATTGTTACTGTGTTCTATAAGTACCCACCAGCTCCTCTGGTGAGGTCTTGCTGAACTTATTGTTACTGTGTTCTAATAAGTACCCACCAGGTCCTCTGGTGAGGACTCGCTAAACTTATTGTTACTGTGTTCTATAAGTACCCACCAGCTCCTCTGGTGAGGTCTTGCTGAACTTATTGTTACTGTGTTCTATTAAGTACCCACCAGCTCCTCTGGTGAGGTCTTGCTGAACTTATTGTTACTGTGTTCTAATAAGTACCCACCAGCTCCTCTGGTGAGGTCTTGCAAACTTATCGTTACTGTGTTCTAATAAGTCCCCACACCAGCTCCTCTGGTGAGGTCTTGCTAAACTTATTGTTGCTGAGTTCTTATAGTGCCTACCAGCTCCTCTAGTAAGGCCCAGTCTATTGTTGCACCAAGCACTACACATGCCTTGTATCTTGCCAGCTATACGTGTATTATTGGTGATACTGCAGATCACCACGTCTGTATTATTGGTCATTCTGCAGATCACACATAATCAGACGTCTGTGTTGCTACACCGATCGTTACAAATGTTCAGTCCGCTACTCACAGTTCTGAGATAGTTAACAACCTATGGGGGGTCTGTTATGCATTCATGTGCTATTAAAACTAGTTTTACTGGTTAAAGAGAATTTGAAGTGAGAGGAATATGGAGGATGACATATTTAGTTCCTTTTAACCACTTTACCCCCAGCTGTACGGATATCTCCGTCCCTTTTTCCATCCTTTCACCCCCAGGGACGGAGATATCCGCACCCCCCGCCGCTGCCCACGCTCCCGCTCGCTCATGCACGCACTCCCGTTCTCGTGCACGCCGCTGCCTGCTCGCCCGGAGATCAATGAACGGGAAAAACCGTTCCCGTTCGTTGATCTAAGCCCCGCAATGATCCGCTGCTTCTATAAGAAGCATCGCGATCATTGTGAAAAAAAAAATTCCCAGCCTCATAGCACTTCCTGCAAGCGTCCTTCCAATGCTTGCAGGTCGCATAAACAAAAAGTTACTGTGGCCATCTTGTGGCCAAATAGTAAAACTACACCCTAAACATTTTTCACATTCAAATACATTAGTTTTACACAAAAAATTAACTCATCACCTCCCACTCTTCCCAATTTTTTTTTTGTAATTTAAAAAAAAAAATTACAATAAAAAAAATATATATAAATAGTTACCTTAGGGACTGAACTTTTAAAATATTTATGTCAAGAGGGTATAACACTGTTACTTGGGCTTGTAATTAGGGATGGACGCAAAATTGAAAAAAATGCACCTTTAGTTCCAAATAAAATATTGGCACCAAACATTGTGATAGGGACATAATTTAAACGATGTAATAACCGGGACAATTGGCAAATACATTTTATGGATTTTAATTACAGTAGCATGCATTATTTAAAAACTATAATGGCCGAAAACTGAAAAAAATAATTTTTTTCCCCACATTTTTTCCTATTTTCCCATTAAAACACATTTAGAATAAAATAATTCTTGGCATAATGTCCCACCTAAAGAAAGCCTAATTGGTGGTGAAAAAAACAAGATATAGTTCATTTTATTGCGATAAGTAATAATAAAGTTATAGACGAATGAATGGAAGGAGCGCTGAAAGGTGAAAATTGCTCTGGTGTTTCAGGGGTAAAACCCCTCAGTTGTGAAGTGGTTAAAAAACATTTTCTTTGTATATTTAAAATCGATTTTCTCAAAAACTTCAAGGTCTTTTTGAAAGATAATTTTTTTGACTTGTACCCACTACTCTTCTAAATATATGTAGCAATTGTGGTAGCAATAGCCTATTTGGGGGCTTTGCTGTTCACTGCCGAAGTAGGCACGATATTACGCGTAAATTCATGTGTAATTACGAATGATTACAATTACATACTAAATTAATTATGCTTTTCCCCAAAATGTCGCATTACGATGCGTAAATGCGAATTACAATGCGTAATTACGCATACGCGTAATTTCTGTTTATCACTATTTCTGGTGCATGATTCAGATAATACTGTAGCCAAAAAGATCAGCAGGACAGCCAGGCAACTGCTATTGTTTAAAAAGAGAAAACCTCCTTTTACCTCAGGTTCCATTTAAAGGGAAAACTCAAAGTTAGAGTGATTGGAGCACTGATGGTTTGAGTGACAGGAATGCTGAAGGTTAGAGTGATTGGAACACCGATGACTAGAATGTTGGCAACACTAAAGATTAGAGTAATGGGAACACTCAAGGTTAGAGTGACAGGTACACTGATGGCTAGAGTGATAGGAACACTGAAGGTTAGAGTGACAAGTGCACTGAAGGTTAGAGTGATGGGAACTCTGAAGGTTAGAGTGACAGGTGCACTGAAGGTTAGAGTGATGGGAACACTGATGGTTAGAGTGACAAGTGCACTGAAGGTTAGAGTGATGGGAACACTGAAGGTTAGAGTGACAGGTGCACTGAAGGTTAGAGTGATGGGAACACTGAAGGTTAGAGTGACAAGTGCAGTGAAGGTTAGAGTGATGGGAACACTGAAGGTTAGAGTTACAAGAACACTGTAGGTTAGAGTGACTTGAACACTATTGGGTAGAGTTACGGGAACAATGAGGGTTAGATTGATGGGTACACTGATGGTTAGAATGATGGGAACACTATGTAAATCCAATAAATAATACTAACAAAGCTGGATGCCACAGCAGCTTCGTAGTTTGCAGTGGCTTTACATCTGCCACTGAATGTGTCACAAGGGTGCTTACCATAGCACTTAGTATTCTTCCCACGTAGGCAGGGTCACCTCTCTTCCTGAGGTCATTGGTGGAACTTCTTCTGTACTCTATGCTTGAGTCCAGCAACTTTAAGGTGATGCTCAGAATGTTTTCCTCAAACTGCAATTACAAATGGGAAATAACACTTTTCACATCCACAAAAGACTGAGCTGCTTCCTCTTTTAACAAAGCTCTGTTTTTAGCTAATTGTGTATGTATTTTTTATGCATGCATTGGCAGTTTAAAAAAGGGGGCCCATATGGCATTTCAGTATAAGCGGATAGCTTTCAGGAGATGCAGTACAGTGTCCTGCAATAACAGGGATAAGATGAGCCAAGAGATGGATAAAACCGAGTTAAAAACACCTAAAAAGAAAAAGGGGAGGTGGCTTACCTCAATAACGACAGTCTCATAAAACAAAGAAATTAATTAGCACAGGCAACGCGTTTCGTGGGTCTGAGCCCACTTCCTCAGGCCAATTACAGTGCCAAAGGGTTAATAAGCCAAAGTAATGAGACGCTCAATACTATGGCTTGTTAACCCTTTGGCGCAGTCTTAAAAATTACTCCAGTAAAAATGACAGAGCCTTTCATGACAGGCTCTGTCTAAAATGATGGCGAATTTGGGGTGGTGGCATCAGGGTTAAATACTGACCTGTCCCAGTGTTATCCCTCCAGACAAGTGATCGCTCCGCCCCCTCCAAGATGGGCTTGGGCAATCTTTTTTAAAATCCATGCTGAAGTTTTGTCCACGCCAATCTGCTTTGCCACTGCCTGCTCCCTCTCTGCAGCTGTGGCCTAATTGGTAGCTGGCGAGCTGGGGGCGGGCCGCAGCAACGCAGCGGGGGTTTCCGAAGAGTTATGTCAGTCTTCTGTCTTCATTAAAGCAGGCTCTGCCATTTTTACCGCAGGTACTCAGGTTCATTACTTTTCAGAGGGGTTTCCTGTCCCAGTAACTTACCTGACCAAAATCCCATGGCCTGAAGGCTGGGCTAGGACTTCCATTTCCATAGAAGAGAATTCCACTTTCATTCAGAACATATTCCTTCCTTCCAGCCTCATCATTCATGTAGACTGCATCATCTGGTGAGAGAAATGGAACAGAAAAAAAAATAGCCAAACATTATATTTGATGATAATAATGTCACTAATGAAGTTTCCATATCAAGCAAAAATTAAAAATAAGAGGGACAAACTATGAGTAAGTAAACATTGGACCTGACCACATAGGCGTAGATTAAGTGGGGCGGCTAAAACACTACACTACACAAAACACACTACATATTGTAACCACATTATATATTGCCATATTTGAAGATGAAGAACAGAAATCTACTATTTTCTACAATCTGCCATAGCAACCATTTCATGCCTACAGGAAATCTGTGTACCGGTATTCTGTATTAGTGCATTTAACTCCTGCAGGAACTCTTTGTACTTTATATGAGTGATCCACTCATAAATGTCCCTTCATTATAATACCAATCATTAGTGTTCCCTTCTCTTTAGTGCCCCTGAAAATTAAACCATTTTATTCTAGTACTTGTCGTAGTGCCTGGTTCATTATTGCCCCCATAATAATTACCTGTGCATGCTGTGTCTGGCGTGTGCACGTTCCGTTGTGCGCACACATGTCAACTATCAAAAAGTTACTTCTTTGGTTGGGGAAGGAAGCATGTGTGGTGCAGCTCTGCACATACACAGCCTACAGCAGTTTGCGCCAGGACTGCACACCTGGTCCATAGAAGACAGTTTAGCCGTTTAACCTTAGGGGTGTTGCTAGGATCCTAAGAGATCCGGGGCACTTTTGAGCACTCCAGCCAGAAAACGGGGTGTGGCCACGCACCAGCATGTGGGTGTGGTCATGGGTGGAGCCAAATGTACATGAACTTAACAGCAAAATATTGGATGAAGCCCCCTCTCCATTAATACAAAAAACAAAAACAAAAATACAGCATACCACATAAATAGGTAGTGTAATTTAAACATAACTAGGCAGGGGGCGCATGCGCGGCGCCGGCGAGGACACATGTGATTCCCTGCAGCTCCGCTCCCAGGCTGACCTCCGACAAGCTTTTTAGCAAAAATTAGCACTCCTGCAGCCGCCGAAACCAGAGCCCCAGCTCTCTTAACATGCCGGGCAGAGGAGGGGAGAAGAACGGACTAAAAACCCACACCTCCACTCCCGCAAACAAAAAGACGCCACAGCAGAGCTCCCGCCCTAACAAAACCAAGATGGCCGACGAGAACGGCAGAGCAACCCGGGGCGCTCCTACAACTCTGGACAGGCAAAATGCGTCTCCTCCGCACTTCAACCCAGACTTAGATGTGACCCCCCAATTGCCTCCCTTGCATGAGGACTTACTTACTCATATCCAACGGGTCTTTAGACTCGAGCTGAAGGAGGCGGTTAAAAATATCACTGACCAGATCAAGGAACTGGGTCACCGAGTAGATGAGGTGGAGCAGCAAATGGACGACATAGCTGATGCACAAGAGGCGGATAAACAAATCATCGACCAGCAGGCCGAGAAAATTGAACTACTAGAACCTAAACTAGAAGATGTTGAAAACCGCAGCAGAAGAGCGAACCTCCGCATCAGAGGCCTACCCGAAACGGTCGTGGACCTAAAGCCTGCGGCCCTAAACATTTTTAGTGCGCTCTTACCGCAGACGGATCCATCACAATTCCGTATAGTTCGGATCCATAGAGCATTGGCCAAAGTGCGCAATCCAGATCTACCTAAAGATGTTATATTGAAGTTTCAATATGAGGAGGTACGTGATCTAATATTAGAGGCTGCCCGAAACCTCACAGCGATTCCAGGAGCCCCGGCCAGTGTCCAGCTCTACGCATACCTGGCCCCAACAACTATCCAGCGCCGCAGGAACCTCCGTCCGGTGACACTTTCTCTTCAGAAGGCATCGGTGAGATATAAATGGGGATTCCCCTTTTCTTTAATTTTTACCCACAAAGGTACCACGTACACCAGCCGCTCATTAGAAGAAGGCCGCAGGCACCTAGAAAAAGCAGGGATCCAGATCGAAGCGATGCCATCAACACCACTCCAGCAGCGCCCTGCTCGCCCGGCTAGAGTATGGGTGGCCAGAAGAAAACGACTTTGCCCCGCACAAGCTTCAAGATCCAACATCTGAGTAACTATTACCCCTTGCCAGTACAGGTCCTGATCAACTTGCAATATGAGGCTAGGTCCCCTCGGGTCGGCTTCTCTAAATACTGTTAACTTCAAATCGCCTCTGTGTCCCAAGCTCTACCAGTGTCTTTTGGACGGCGATGACCTACTCTCCACGACTGGATACGTGAGTACCGTGACACCCATAATGGGTCTTGGCTCTTTCTTTAAGCACAGTTCCTGAGCACAAGTCTGCATTAAAAACACGGAACTGCGATGGAAAGAACCAGACTTGAGCCATTTATCCCTCTGGTGCATGTTGTGCATACAGAGCCACCAGAGATGTGATCTCAGTCTTTGCAAATCCCTAGCTACCAGTGGACACTAGATGGTGCTGCAGGACTACAAATGCCTAACTTTTACATTTGATTACTTGTACTTTTTTTTTCACAGGATGTCGGAGAAGCTGGGACATGCAGTGCTGCCCCCCCCCCCCCCGCAAATGATCAGAGCTGTCTGCACTATTTTATTGCTCTCAGCTCTCATCATTACCCTGAGGATGATCTCCTCTACACTAATGAATCACCATGTTATTATAATTGTTAAGCCATGTTGGCTAGTTATGTTAGTTACCACTAAGTTTTTTATGCAGGATTATGATACACAGGTCGGCCAGGGGGGGGGGGGGGGGGGGGAGGGCCTTGACCAGATCAACACCACTTAACAACAGCAATATCCCTCTGACGCACTTCACCAAAACCTCAATCCCTAAATATTTCCACTCCCAATACCATCGACATTATGCCTCATCAGCTGACTCTAAACACAGAGGGGTCCTTACCCTACTCAAAAACACGCTGCCATTTGTCCTTGAAAACAGTATCAAGGATGAGGAGGGAAGCTACATAATACTGATAGGCACTATACAGTCGCACAAAGTATGCATAGTCAACCTCTATGCTCCACCTGAAGCCCCAATGAAACCTGTTAGTGAGATTCTTAAACATCTGGAGAAATACCCAGCCCACTCTATCATATGGGCAGGCGATTTTAATATTGCCCCTAATCCAAATTTGGACAGGTCGCAACAACCCTCGTCCCCTAGACAGAAACAGCTCTCCAGATCACTGGGAAAAGTTCTTACTGACTATCACCTAGTTGACTTGTGGAGGGAACATAACCCCGTACTACGTAGCTACACCTTTTTCTCCACTGCGCACCACAGCTACTCCAGAATTGACACTGTCCTATTATCTGCTACCTTAATTCCTAACTTAATATTTGCCCGACACATGATCAGCTCATGGTCAGACCATGACATGGTATGGACGGCTTGTTCCTCTCTTACTACCCCAATTTCACGTCCACCATGGAGGCTTAATGAAAGTTTGCTGACGGACAACGAGGTCATACTAGAGGTGGAGGAGCCACTAACTAATTATTTTCAGCTAAACGATACAGGCCAAATCAAGCCGGACATCCTCTGGCTGGCCCATAAGCCAACTATTAGAGGCCATCTCATAAAAATAGCATCACAAAGGAAAAAACTAAAAACAAGGAACCAGCTCAATCTTGAGCATAAGCTCTCTCAACTTCAAAGAGCTCATGCCTCCTCCCCCTCTAGATACCTATATAAACAAATACTAGGCATCCAAAAACAGATAGATGTTCTCCTCTCGGCTCGGACGGAAAAAAGCTAAAGGATGGACTAAATCAAAAGTCTATGTTCAATATAACAAGCCCAACACATGGCTAGCCAGAAAGCTTAGACAAGCCCATTCCACTAACAAAATTTTACAAATAAGAAATAGACAAGGAGAAATCACTTCAGACCCTCTCAAAATACACACAGAATTTGCAGATTATTACAAATCCCTATACTCTGCTAAAACTTCTAACCCACAGTCTACCACGGCTAATACTTTCTTCCACAACCTAAAAACACCTGTCCTAAAGCCCGAAAGGGCCTCAGCTCTAAACCTTCCAATATCAGAAACGGAAATTTTTCTTGCCATTAAAAAATGGTAAAGCCCCAGGCCCTGACGGCTTCTCAGCTATTTACTATAAGAAATTTAGAAGAGTCCTCACGCCCTACCTTAAAAAGATCTTTAACTCTATCATTGAAGGAAAGACCACAGCCCCCGAGTTTCTACACTCTACAATAGTTGTCATTCCCAAACCAAAACGAGACCCCCTTGACATTAAAAATTTCAGGCCTATATCACTCTTAAATCTTGACTACAAACTCCTAACAGCAATTTTGGTGGCCAGACTGAACAAAGTTTTAAGTCCACTTACACATAGAGACCAAGTGGGCTTTGTCCCACTGAGGCAGGCTCCTGACAATCTTAGAAAAGTAATTAACCTACTACACATTGTCAGAGCCTCTAAGGCCCGGTTCACACTTGCGGTTCTCTGCCAAACGGACCGGATGACCTGACCGGATCCGGATCGGAACCGTACGGTTCTGATCCCGATCCGATCCGGATCCGGTCAGGTTGCATCAGGTGTTCATCAGGATGCGATCCGGATCCGTTTGGCAAAAGATAGTAGAAATAGAATAAAAATGTTGGGGTCTGGGAGGTCAGCAGAAGGTGGACCTCTGGAATCAGGCCCTCTGCTGTTTAGCACTCACCTCCACCTTCGACATACTGCCAACATCTCCAGCACGTTTAAAATCACTGCTGCTCCACTCCAAAATGCTTGCCCATGTGTCCCCATCCAAAATCGCCGCTTCAATATGCATAGGAAGTGGGGTAAAACATCCGGATTTTTAGCCAGTGTGTTGTGCGCTCTCCGGTTCTCATTGGTTTGTATTGGCCGGATGGTGCAGTCCGGCTCCGCTCCAGATACGGCTGCCGGAGGAGCCGGACCAAAAAATAGCGCATGTTGGGTCTTATGCCGGAGTCCGGATACGGTCCGGATCCGGTCCGGACGAAACGGACGCATGTGAACGGACGCATAGGCTTTCATTGCTATGCCGTGCGTCCGTTCTGCATGCGGTCCGGCTCCGGCACGGCGATTCCGGACGTCGACCGCTAATGTGAACCGGGCCTAAGACCCCCTTTGCCTTGCTTTCCCTCGATATGGAAAAGGCATTTGACACTATAGATTGTCCTTTCATGCACGCCACCTTGGCCAGGGCGGGTATTGGGGGCTCTTTCCTAAACGCAGTCAAATGCCTATACTCCAATCCCGTGGCCCAACTCAAACTTCCCACTGATTCCCCAATTCCTATTCCCATTCAGAGAGGTACCAGGCAGGGATGCCCCTTGTCCCCTGCCATATTCGCATTCATAATAGAACCCTTAGCGAACAAAATTCGTACCACCCTGGACATACAAGGCATTAAAGTCAAAAACTCAGAATACAAAGCCAACCTCTTTGCAGACGACCTGCTATTAACTCTCTCTTCCCCACACACCTCTATTCCAAACCTTCTTCACGTAGTTAAGCAATTTGGCCAACTCTCGGGACTCACACTAAATATTAATAAGTCAGAGGTCCTCTTTGCCAACTTACCTAAACATAGTGCAGAGGCATTAGCCACAAAACTAGGATTATCCTACCAATCAAAATATATTACCTACTTAGGCATTAAAATCACAACCAATCCAGCAGACCTATATGCTCTAAATTACAGGCCGATCATGTCTGAACTGAAGGGGGACCTATCAAAATGGAACTCTCCATCAATCTCTTGGTCCGGACGCATCCATTCTGTGCGAATGAATATACTACCACGGATTCTCTATTTATTTAGAACTCTTCCAATACAGATAACTAAAGCTTCCCTCAAAGATTTACAATCTTCCATTTTTAAGTTCATCACAAACAATAAAAAAAGCATAATTAAGCAATCCATTATGTTCCTTAATAGAGAGAGGGGAGGACTGGGTGTCCCTGATTTATATAGCTATTATAGAGCTGCCCAAATTGCTCAACTGGCCCAGGTACATGCTTCCCATAGTAGGCCCCTATGGGCCGACATTGAAAACGACCTATTAACCCCAATTGACTTTGCGGCGCTCCAATGGTCTCTACACCTCTCACCTGCAAAATATAAGAAAGTGTCACCCCTAACGGCTCACTCATTATCCCTATGGCAGAGACTGAGATTTATCAAAAAACTACAATCAGAAGTCCCAAAACAACTCCCAATATTTGGGAACCCTGATTTCCCACCAGGATGGGACTCGCGTCCTTTCCAGTGGTGGATATCCCACAATTTTCTGACACTGGCAAACTTTTTAGTCAACGATCAGCTCTCAAACTGGTCTGCATTTTGTTCCCACACTGCCTTCCCCCCTAAAGAATACTTCAGGGTGCTAAAAATTTATCACTTTATAAAAGGTATCATGCACAAGATACATACTACTTCAACCCGTACTACATACGGACATTGGTGTGCTCAGAGACCTCTTGAGGGTAGTCTCATCTCTTACCTATATTCGGTAATATCACAACCCTTAGAGGTCGACAAAATTCGAACGATGAAAGCATGGGGGGAAGACTTGGGCCAAACCCTTACTATAAAACAATGGGCCAAATGTTGTCTCACTTTAGCTAAAGGAAGTAACTATTTCTCACATATTGAAACAAACTATAAAATACTGCACCGTACCTACATTACCCCACAAAAATTGCACACCATATCTAAAGATAAATCCCCTATGTGCTTCAGAGGATGCAGCCTTGTGGGGGACCTTGCACATGTGTGGTGGTTCTGCCCCATAGCAAAAAGTTTTTGGGCCCGAGTAGCCTCCGCCACAGCCCTCGAATTAGAGATCTCCCCTGACCCCTTCCAACTCCTTCTAGGACACAAGCCCCAGAGGTGGAAATATCCACAACATAGACTTGCCCAACATGTTGCTAAGGCGGCCCGTCTCCATATTGCCCGCCAGTGGCTCAAGCCTACCCTATCATTTGACCAGGCAGACGATATCATAATGAACATTCTCATCTCAGAAAGATTGCTAGCAATAGTTAACGATACAACTCTGCCCTTCATCCGAACTTGGCGACCTTGGCTCTCGGCCTCGACTTCTCTTGGTCTGCGGTCCTGCGCCCTCTCGTTCTAGGGGCTGTGCCCTTCCACATGGTTGACCATACAAATGAACAGCAAAAATGCCTGCATATATGGTTAATGTTTATTTTTTGTTGATAAATGTTTCACTGATTGATTGAAATAATGCCCTTTGCTAAGGGACTAATCAAAAAGCTGTAAGTTTTCTATTTGAATTTTTCTCAATAAAATACTTTGAAACTAAACATAACTAGGCAGAGTTACCTTGTCTGGCTTTCTGCTGGGTGGGCCGCCCTGATGCTAGGTTGTCTGGCAGTCCCCCCATAGCATTTCCCGACCTTCTAGTGGACCCCTCCCATGCTCCCATGGGCCTACTACTGAGGCAACACAACGCCCAGCATTCCCCCATACAAGAACCACAGCCTCCTGCATGCCCCTATAAAGGAATCACAGCACCCAGTATGCCCACATAGAGGCACCACAGAACCCAGCATACCCCTGATTGATGCAATACAGCTCCCAGCAAGCCAGCCATCACGGCACCACAGCTGACTTTGCATGGGGGACATTAGGGGCACCCCAGAATAGATCCGGGGCATGTGCCACTGATCTTTAGGGCTAGCAACCTAACCTTTCCTGTGGTTCTGACAGCCTGACTGCCAACTGAGTGCTTCTCTGATCAGTCTGTTACCCGTTATTGACCCAGCATGTCTGATTCTCCTTGACCTGATCTTGTGGCTTGAACCTGGCCTGTTTCCTGGACTGCATATTTGCTGCCTGCCCCAAAGTTAACGTTTCTCCTGGATTCTGCAAATACTCAGCTTGTGACTCCAATTATGAAACTGATCTGCCTGCCCTGACTCCGGCCTGCTCTGGCTATGCTTCTTCGTTGGACTCCATTCGGTCTCTTCAGATTGTGGTGTCACGTGTTCTCCCTACCACTTTTGGTGTACCTCTCACTTGGTGACTTGGTGTAACCTAGTGGGCACTAGGCAGCAAAGTCCACTGACCCTTGTGGGTCGGGTAGCTCTGGTGAACAACTGTGGTGACTTACATGTGTGAGTGTGTTTGGCTCAATGGTAAGGTTATTTCCCACATTATAGCATCCACTTGTGATGCTCCCTGCATTGCAGTGACCTCGCTCTGCAGTCCTAAATCTCCCTTGTAATCCAATCCCTTGATTACAGTGTCCTCAGGGATTGTAAGCCAGTTCCAATATTTACAGTGATAGTGATTATAGTACCTTTGGTTACACTGCAGTGCCCCACAGTTGTGTTGTTTGCCAGATATAGTGTCCTAAGTTATAGATGCCCCAGTTACAAACTCTGTAGTATTTATCACCCTGCCTTCCCCCTTATTAGTAGCCCCCAGTTAAGGTGTCCTTAGTTATAGTTCATCTAGTTTAGTTCCCTAGTAGATGTAGTCCAGTTCATGAAATGCACAGAGTAGTGCAGTGGAGCTTTATTTTGCTTTACTTTCTCTAGCACTAGGTCTGATCTGTTCTTGTCTTCATTGCATTGCACTGCCAAAATCCTCTGAACAGCTTCAGATTGTTCTTGCATGTCATACAGGACCCCTGGGACCCTTATGGAGGTGTTCAGCAGTGCAATGCATGGTATAGTGAGTAGGAGAGTGACCCAACCCAATGCTTGAGATGGTAACATACTCTGCTCTTCTGTGCAACCCTGCATATGTGCATTGGGTGCTGCTATACTGGCCACCCATGCTCTGGGGGTTGGGAGGTTGTACTTGTTATATTGAAAGCTTACACGGGCCACACTTGTTGAGGGTAGTTATAATGGCTACACATTATGGCAAAGGGGGTGCAGGTCACACTTGTTGTTCGGAGGCAGGAGTAAGGCAGGCCACGCATTGTTGGGGGAGGGGGGGGAATAATATTGGCCAAGTTTGTTATGGTCAGCCTCACTTGTTATGATGGGAGGGAAGAGGTAGTCAGGTCACACTTGCTGTGCAGAAAAAGTGGGTGCTATAGTGGCCACAGTTGTTATAGGGTGGTGGCTGCCTTTAAAATAGAGAGCATAAGGGTGGATAAAATTACCACAATTATGTGTGTAACCTAAATATTTTTGAAAGGGTGTTCTGTGCTTTGTGGTTACCACTGCTAACCACCTTCTGTGGTCACAGTGGATCACTCATTAGGCATCTAAGACAGCTAGCTGCTTGCATGCCAAAAATCTAGCAAAAAAAGACAGTCAATTTGGTATATTCAATCGGAACTGAAGTGATATCATATATTCCTTTTATCTCAGTCAATTTACAGCCTGTGTAATCTACTGGTTTTCAAAGTATAATGACATGGTCTCCTCTCATTTAAAAACAAATACACACTGTATAGATACACAGACACATGGCAAATACCTTCACACCATGGATTAAAGAGCAGAATGAATCCTCCGAAGCTTTGGTATACATCATAGCCTCCACTGTTGACTTGTATCCCCATACGATATCTTCCAATGGCCACATCAGCTGGAGAGGTTATGGTGACAGTCATAAAGGTCGGACTGTGAGCATTTGAGACTGCGCTCCAAGATTTTCCACTGCCCCAACTGTTTATAGGTACAATTATTCTGGAATTTGGTTGAGAACGGCCTGAAAACAAGCAAACAGATAAAAAACAATTTGTATTAAGAAAACAGTAATTTTCCTTTTTTTTTTTTTTTTTTTTTTTTTTTTAAAGGTGCGTACAAAATTTTGTCATCTGTCAAGATCAGGAATGAATCCCTTGGGTGACAGTTTGAGGACTGATGTACAGACATTTTTTATTGCTAAGGAGGGGGTGGAGGGCTAACTGAGTGGCACATAGCAGGCATAGTGAGTAGAAAAATGTCCTTGTCCTGCGCTTGATCCAGTCAAACCACCATTCAGATCATTTGCAACGTATCAAGTGGGATTGGGGGACGCTGCTGTTATACACACACTGAAATCACCCAGAGGAGGCCTTGGGTCCATTAACATTTTGTGTGCTCCATACACGGTACATTTCAAGGCCCTTCCTTAGCCCCCATAGGAAATACAACTATGGTCCTCACATCTTGGGCTTGGTGTTAGAATAATACTTTTATTTCCACAATGGCTACCCAATGACCATCTTTTGTGTTTGCTAGAGTATGCTTTTGATGTACCAAATGATGCAGAGTTTATCCACATTACCTGTCTCAGCCCACCACCTGAGGTTGTCTTCAGGCTTCACAGGTCTGTTGAAGGTAAGCCTCATGGAGAATGGATCACCTCTCCTTACAACAAGCTCCCAGGTCATGTAGTCATTGGTCCTGTGTGCTACACTGTTGGGTCTGTATAAGAGGTCTGCCCTTATAACATGTAGGGCTGGAAAGAAAACAAAAATGTTAGATGTCAAATATAGGGCCTGTCTTGGATATGCGTGGCTAGGGTTGACACACAGGGTTCCACAAATACAGACAAAGAAGAGCATCAGCTTCTCCTTAAAGCAAACCTTTGAGGTTTGCATGGCATAATTTAAGATACTTGCCTCTGGAGGGGGAAGCCTCTGAATCCCAAAGCGGCTTCCCCGTCCTCCAGCACAGTCTCGTTCACGCTGGGACCCCCGAAGTGTGGCACTAGCTACATCCTGTTCACTGTTCTTCGTCAATGGCCAGGTCAGATCAGGTCTGCGCTACTGTGCATGCGGCTCACACCTGCACAGTAGCGTGTTCGCGATCCAGCCCAGTTACTGCCTAAAAAAGCAGAGCGGGACGGAGCTAGCATACATGCGCGAGGCACAGACATGCAATTGACAAGCGGACTTTCTGGGGTCCCACCACTAGAATGAGACTACAGAGTAGAAGGGGGAAACCGCTTTAGAAATCAGAGACTTTTCCCTGCCAATGTGAGTACCCCATTGGGGCACTTTTTCACTACAAGTACCCTTTAGTGATTCCATGATGTTCCCCACGAGATACAATAAAACAGCCAGCAATGTGTACTCTCAAAATTATCTGTCTTGTTAAATGCACAAATATAATACCTTTTTTTTTTTTGGTTTAGCATGTCAAGTTTATTGATAATAATAGATAGCACAAATAATCAATGCGCAATTAAGAAGACAGTAAATACAGTACATAATGGGCTTGATTCAGTAGCAGTGCTAACTGTTAGCACGCTTCTGAAAAGGCCATTATCACGCCTAAACTCAGTTTGGGCGTGTTAAACTCAGATCGCGCGCAAAGACACGTGCACAAAAAACTTTGCGCACGCACAGCGATGTGCGCGCGAAGTGCCCATTCACATCTATGCGACATTTTGCGCGCACCAGACTTAACGGGACTTTGCGCGCGATCTGATTTTAGAAACAGTGCTAACCTACTTAGCACCCTGGTTAACACGCTCAAAGTCTTTAGGCATGCTAAGTAGGTTAGCACCGTTTACTGAATCAAGCCCAATGTGTTGCATCATGTAAACCCATTATAAACAAGACAGAGGCAAGTTGATGACATTATATAAAAAGCTAGATAAGAGATGCCAGTATTGGCAGTCACATACTGTATATACCGGTAGATAGTTACAGATTGCCCAGCAAGGTGATCCAGAACTCCTAGGATCATGTTTTCAGCAGTGATGCATTGTGGGAGACCTTATATGCTCACTCCAACCTGAACAATCGCAAGTACCTTCTGTTTTTAAAAATGAAGTCAAAGTATAAGATGATACCCCTACCTATGAAGTCTTAGTATGTGGAGAGTGCATCCAGTCTTTGCCAGATTTTGCTGAATTCGCTCTGTGCAGTGCGCACCTCTACTCTGCAGTATGGTCTCAAAATATGGAAGAGTACTATATGCTAACTTGGCAAGAACAGCAAGGGTGAAGAGGCGCCCAGGATGAATAAGGTCTCGCCCACTTCCTCAGGCCAGTAATAGTGCCACTTCAAACAAGCCAGATAGCCAGGGAGGCATCCCTGGCTATCTGGCAGGTGATAGTGGCACTATAAGTGGCACTATTACTGGCCTGAGGAAGTGGGTGAGACCTACGAAATGCATTGCCAGTGCAAATAAAAATCTTTATGTTAAAGTCCTTGTTAGTGTCATAGGAGAGGTAAGCCACCTGTTATTTTCTTATTTTATTGTGCTTTTAACAATGTTTTATTCATCCTGGGCGCCTCTTCACCCTTGCTGTGCTAAGTTTAGCCTCCCCCTCATTTTCTTGAGGGGGTGGCTTGTACGTCTTAGTCTGCGGTGGCCTCCTGCAGATCTAATCTACAATTTTTTGCAACCATATCCCATCCGGCCATCGCTGGATTGCCTGAGTGGAGAGACGGCCTGATTCTCTCCATCTGCCCCAAGAGTATATTTCTTGTTGTTGACTCATTCATTTCAGAAAATAGTGACGTATTGCGCTTTTAGGCTCCTGTTGTTCCTGTGTTTTTTCCTAAGGTGATCCTTCACCTCCCCCCCCCCCCCCCCCCCACACACACACACACACACACTTGGCAAGATGTTTACTCACTGTACACTGCAGACTAGCAAAATAAATTGTTTCTTGACCTTCTCAGTGATGGTGCTGGCAAGAATACTTACAATGCACACTTTAGGATCTACTGGTATAGAGCAATCTATAAAGTCATACAGGACCCTAACTGTGTGGCCTTATATCTATTTACCTGGGAACATAACAGATGGAAGAAGAAGCCACATGTATTCTGACATTTAGAGATTTGGTATGTGTGGATATGGCAAGCACTCGTAGCCACAAAGATCTGATCAAACTGATCATCCTGCCAGAATACAACACAGAGAGGGCAACAAATAGCAGCAGCTCAACTTGAAGGATACACTCTCATAGAAAAGTGCTTATGCATATGTCTACTAGTTTGGCCAAACCAGGACATATACATAAGTACTCTATGATGCAAGGGTTGTGTTGTTGCTGGATGATTTAAAATTGTATGTTTTCATGAATTATGAGGCCTTATGGACTTTGCTGAAAATTCCCCAGCAGAAATATACATTTGAAATAGCAGAAAGGACTAGCACTCAGCATCCAAACTTAACCTTAGTGAAATATCCACAACTTGGATCCAGTCACACTGTGCCACCGCCGTATACAGCATACAATTAGATTCAAAAGAAGTCCAGGGCGGGCACCAGTGTATATTCGCCAAATAAGTTTTACTTCTTCATTGATGGTAAAAACCAAGGAGGCCCCCAATGGAGACTGCTCGACCCTACCTTACAGATGTTTCGTGAGGGCTTCACATCATCAGAGGCATTCCGGGGGTGCAGGGAGGCCGGTATACTGCGCCATTACTGAGCTCCTCTTTCAAATGAGCATGGCGTCTGATGTCACCGGACGCCCCTCCCATCGTATGTGTACGTAGTTACGCGCTCCCGTCATGGCATGCATATTGCACAGGCGCAAGTCCAGGGGCGTAGCAATAGGGGTTGCAGAGGTAGCCACCGCATCGGGGCCCTTGGGCCAGAGGGGCCCCGAAGGGCCCTTCCTCAACTACAGTATTAGCTCTCTATTGATTCTGTGCTCATAATAATCACTTCTATAGATGCTTTGAATAGTGGTAATTATTAACAAACTGTTCCCCGTCCCCTTTTTGCACCTCTGACACTGTAGTTGCCATTGGCAGGTTTTGGTGCACCGTATCAATTGTTATGTATAGAGTGCTTGGGGGACCCCATTGTAAAACTTGCATCGGGGCCCACAACTCCTTAACTACGCCACTGTGCGAGTCCTACGCGTACCTTCTTGCTATAATATGCTGTTGGGGTCATCGGGGCTGGGTGCTGGATGGGAGGTATGTTTCCCCACTATTTGGACTAAGGTCCCTTTAAGAACCATATGTGTGTCTGGAATGGAGTCCAGATATTCTTTGGCAGCAAGCCAGTTGCTGCCTCTGTTGTTTATTTCTAGGGGTGGACTCCTGGAATGGGAGGGAAGAAAGGACGAGCCTTCCCATTCCGCCTAGGTACACACCTGGCTTTCTGTGGAGCTGAGGAAGCTCTACCAACAATTTGCATATCAAGAAGCAGCTCACATGCAGTCTGTGTGGAATTGAGGTGGAGGAGCATGTGTTCTGCTCAGCTCCTGACAAGTCTGTTTGGAGACATTGCTGAAAGCCAAACCATACTGCTGTTTGTATGGTTTTGGCCTAAGGAAAGGAACTGTATTTGAATGAGCTGGACTGTTACTACTTCTATGGACTACAAAGCTGAAGTAAGCTTTCATTTACTTTCCCATTTATGCTGAAGTAAAGCTGTTTATGTTTACAAGACTTTGTTTTTTTCTACCTACATAACAAAATCCGCATATACATGTCAAACATGCACAAAGCTGAAGCAAGGGCTACAAGACACTAATCAAAGTTAGAAGATTTTCAGCGCCAGCGGGATATGCATATTATAGCAGGCATGCATAAGAAGGTATGCATAGAACTGCGCAATATGCATGCCATCACAGGAGTGCGTAACTAGGTACGCATACGATGGGAGGGGCGTCCAGTGATGTCAGACGCCATGCTCGTTTGAAAGAGGAGCTCAGTAATGGCGCAGTATACCGGCCTCCCTGCACCCCTGGAATGCCTCTGATGATGTGAAGCCCTCACAAATTGTCTGTAAGGTAGGGGGGAGCAGTCTCCATTGGGGGCCTCCTCGGTTTTTACCATCAATGAAGTAAAACTTATTTGGTGAATATACACTGGTGCCCGCCCTGGACTTCTTTTGAATCTAATTGTATGCTGTATATGGCGGTGGCACAGTGTGACTGGATCCAAGTTGTTGATATTTCACAAGGTCAAGTTTGGATGCTGAGGGCCGGTCCTTTTTGCTATTTCAAATGTATATTTCTGCTGGGGAATTTTCAGCAAAGTCCATAAGGCCTCATAAATCATGAAACATACAATATATTTTGGTGAATATACACTGGTGCCCGCCCTGGACTTCTTTTGAATCTACATAGAAATAAACATTTCCTAGCATATCTCAAGTGAAGAAAGCGCCATGGCATTTTTCCAGCAAGGGAGCAGGACCACGTGCTGGAAACTAGCCTTTGGGAGGGATTTAAGGGGAAAAACACATCAGGTAATTTAAATTTCCTATTAGAAGAGGACTTAGGGCCCATTCACACCTGAGCGGGAATCGTGCGATTCACGCTCATGGCAAACCGCTAGTGGCTTTACAAAAAGCGCTACACATTGGCCTCTATTCATAAAACATTTGGGGAGAAAAAATTAGTGGAGGGAAAATACCGCATCGGTATTTTAGACTTCTGGGTGGTCATTCATAAAAATCTTTCCAGCTGCGATAGCAGTGCGGAGATTTCCCGCTGTAGGCTGGCGGTAGGCTGTCGGTAAGCTTGCGGAAACACAAACTGTCAGAGTCCCTCCGTGCGCTGCTCTCTCTGCTGCTTGGGAGGTCTGTCCCATTCACTTGCATGTATTCTGCACGATTCTCGCTACATCCGAGGAAGCGGTATTTCCCGTCCGCATACCGCTTCCTCCAATCTTTATGAATGGACATTTTGTTACTTTTCCTAGATAAATCTTGAAAATCACCGCACAAGGCGGAAATTTCTCGCTCTGCTGGGGAATTGTAACTTTTCATGCGGAAACAGCTTTTATGAATGCACACTTTGCTAAATGGTCGGGAAAGTCAGCTGTTTTGAGCGGTAAACTTGCGGTAAAGTTTTAAGAATAGAGGCCAATGTAGCAAGTGGCAGTGTTCTCACTGCCGCGTTTGCGGTTAGCGATAACCGCAAACGCGCTGCATGCAGCGGTTTGGCGGCGATTTACGATCGTGATTAGCATGCAAAGCACGCTAATCGCGATCGCTCCAAAGCCGCCGCAGTGTCCAGTGATTTTTTTTTTCCGCCTTTATTGCGGGAAAATCACTCCCGCAAAACGCCGGCGGTAATCGACGGCGTTTTGCGATTATAGGTGTGAAAGGGGCCTCATAGAATGTCCAATTTACACTGGATGTCTGCTGTAAAGTAAACCTGGGACTACAGATAAAAGTAGTTTTATACATACCTGGGGCTTCCTCTAGCTGCCTTCACACTGATCCGTCCCTCGCCGTCGTCCTCCGCCATCTGGCCCAGAAATTTTGGGAGTCAGGATTTATTGCGCATGCGTTGCCGCTTCCGTCGCTGGGAGAGTTCTGTGTCTGTGCAGTACTACTACTACCACAGGAGCGCGACGGGAAGCGTGCATGGCCGTACCGCGCCTGTGCCGAATGGCCAAATTAACAGGGCAGATTATGGAGGAACGAGGTGGCCGAGCGACAGATCAGCGTGAAGGGGGCTAGAAGAAGCCCCAGGTATGTATAAAACTGCTTTGCCCATAGTCTCAGGTACACTTTGTTTGCTTAAAATATTTTCTTAAAGGACCACTGTCACGAAAAACGTAAAATTTAAAATGCATGTAAACACATTCAAATAAGAAGCACATTTTTCTCAGAATAAAATGAGCCATAGATTACTTCTCCTATGTTGCTGTTACTTACAGAAGGTAGTGGAAATCTGGCAGATTTGGCAGGTGGACGGAGCAATTGCCATTCGCTAAGTGCTTTTAAAAATAAAGAAACCCCTGAGAATCCCCAATGAGGAGATGGGCTACTCCAAAACCAGTTGGTTCTGTCAGATTTCTACTACCTACTGTAAGTGACAGCAACATAGAAAAAAATACATTTATGGCTCATTTAACCATTTTAGCCAATTGGACGTGACTGTCACATCCAAAAGGCTGCTGTGCGCGTTCCCGTTCTGCCTACCGTTAGCCCGGAGATCAATGAATGGAAACAGTTCCCATTTATTGATCTAAGCCCCTGGTAGTTCTCATTAGAAGCCGCGGTCTTTCTGAAAAAAAAAATCACGTCCTCCCTATACTTCCTGTAAGCGAGAGATATAGATCAATATATAAATCAATTTATTGTTATATGTAGTGATAGTTATTGGTGAACGAATGGGAGGTGAAATTTGCTTGGATGCATAAGGTGAAAAATACATGCAGGCTGAAATGGTTAACCATTTATCCCGCCTGGACGTGATTGTCACGTTCAGGCAGCTGCCCCTCCTCCCCTTTCATTGATCTAAGAAAAAACAATGGTTTCTCATCAGAGGCCGCAGTCTTTATGACAAAAAAAAAAGTTTCCCGTCCTCCATATGCTTCCTGGAAGCAAGCACTTCGCTTCCAGGGCTAAAAAAAAAAATTTCACTGTGGCCATCTTGTGGCCAAATAGCAAAACTACATCTACATACATTTTTAATAAAATAAACCCACATTACATTTGAAAATTAACTGTTTAACTCCCACACCTGAAACTACTCAAATAAAAATTTTAATGAAGAAAAAAAAATTACAATTAAAAAAGAAAAGAAAATTACAATTAAAAAAAGAAAAAAAAATTACCTAAGGGTCTGAACTTTTTTAATATGTGTGTGAAGAGGGTATATTGCGAACATTTTTTAAAATATAAGCTTGTAAATATTGATGGACGCAAAACTGAAAAAATTCACCTTTTATTTCCAAATAAAATATTGACACCATACATTAGGATAGGGACATCATTTAAATGGTGTAATAACCGGGACAAATGGGCAAATAAAATACATAGGTTTTAATCATGGTAGCATGTATTATTTTAAAGCTATAATGGCCGAAAGCTGTGACATATTATCTTAAACCTTGCATTAACTCAGAATTAACATCTGATTGACCAACCATAGGAGAAATGTCTTTGCGTCCTCCATATTCCTTCAAGGGAACCTTAAAGGGGCACTATAGCGAAAAATTGTAACATTTAAAATATGTGAAAACATATACAAATAAGAAGTACGTTTTTTTTTCCAGAGTAAAATGAGCCATAAAGTACTTTTCTCCTACGTTGCTGTCACTTACAGTAGGTAGTAGAAATCTGACAGAAGCTAGGGTTTTGGACTAGTCCATCTCTTCATGGGGGATTCTCAGGGATTTATCTTTTTTCAAAAGCACTTAGTGAATTGCAGTTACTCTGTCCAATTGCCAAAAAACTGTGTAGGGAGCAGGGAAGCCAGCCAGCATCATAATTTAAGTCCCTTTTTAGGGAATATCTTTATAAAGAATAAAAGCCTTGCTGAGAATCCCCTATGAAGAGATGGACTAGTCCAAAACCTGTCACTTCTGTCAGGTTTCTACTACCTACTGTAAGTGACAGTAACATAGGAGAAAAGTAATTTATGGCTCATTTTACTCAGGAAGAAACATACTTCTTATTTGTCTGTTTGCACATATTTTAAATTTTTCGCCATAGTGCCCCTTTAACTGAGAGGGATATGAATGTTTCCTTTTAAACAATACCAGTTGCTTGGCAGTCCTGCTGATCTTTGGCTGCAGTAGTGTCTGAATCACACACCTGAAACAAGCATGCAGCTAATCCAGTCTGACTTCAGTCAGAGCACCTGATCTGCATGCTTGTTCAGGGGCTGTGGCTAAAAACATTAGAGACGCAGGATCAGCAGGAGAGCCAGGCAACTGGTATCATTTTAAAAGGAAAAATCCATATTTCTCACAGTTTAGGTTCCCTTTAACTATGGTTTTCCTTTTTAAAGTAAACCTGTATCAAGAATGAGCAAATGTGCAGTCGTCCTAAGGGCCCTTTTCCACCTGCAATCGCTAGCGTTCACGCTGAACGCTAGCGATTGCTGAATCGCAAAACCGGCGATTCCCCCGACGTTTGCGGCCGCGATTTTGCTATGCTATGCACTGCATAGCAAAATCGCGGCAATTATCGCTCCGCCGCGCGTTCGCGTTCCCGACAAAAGCGAATCGCGGTAGTGGAAATGACCTACCGCGATTCCTATGTTAAAAAGCAAACCGTAGCGATTGTAAAATCGCTAGCGGTTTGCGGTTTTGCGATTCAGCCAGCGCAAACGCGCTGGTGGAAAAGGGCCCTTATACTGATATAAAATGCATGCCACAATGAGAGCTTGAATATTAATGAAGTCCTACTCTTTACATGTGAAACAAAGGACATTTCTTAGCAAACCACCCCCCCCCCCAAAAAAAAAAAAAAACCACCATCAGAACAGGTTAAATGTGTATACAGGTAGTCCTCAGCCTGCCAAAACCATAAAGCGTCCCGCCACTATCAACGGACCCGCCAATACCGGTGGCCGGAGAGATATGTAAAGAGCGCACTTCTCTTGTGCAGACTGGCCGAATTTACGGTACCGGCGATACAGAAGGCTGAGAACGGCGGCGTTGGAGCGATCCGTGCGCATGGGGCTGGTGGAAACCCCAGGTATGTATAAAACTTTTAGTTTGTCGTCTCTGGTACACTTTAAGAATTAATCTACAGTCCCTATCTTGTTGCCCACAGACTGGCTGTATATAACGAAAGCCAGACAAGTTTGTACGTGGTGGTTACATAGTTTATCTCCAGGCAGTCTGATCTCCTCCCACATCCCAAAAATATACAGCTAAGTTAATTGGCTTCCCCCTAAAAAAAAAACCAAAAAAACCAACAAAAAAAAAACCTGTCAAACATATGACTATGGTAGGAAATAGACTGTAATTTCCTTTGAGGGACAGTTAATAGCAAGACTATATACTGTGTTAAGCACTATGGAAGATGTCAGTACTACAGTATATAAATCTATATATACAGTGGTGTATATGTTACGGCCAGAACCCGAAGTGTGGCCACTTCTAGTTCTGGCCGGCCACTTCGGGTTCTGGCCGGCCAATGCGCGAAGTGGCCGCAGCGCTGCGGCCAATGTGAGAAATGTTTTGTTGACGCCGTCTCGCCGCGGCCAAATTGATGACAAACTTGCTTAATTTTAATGAAATGTAGCCGGCGGCAATGTCATAGATGAAGCCGCCGGCTTTCGCGCACTGCCTCTCCCCGATCCACCCTCCCTCCTCTCCCCGCCTCCCATTACAATACATAGCAGCCGGGCGGGGACATGCAGCCGGAGAGTCGTTCGTCGCGGCAGGGGAATCCTGCCGTTCCTGCAGAGCGGGTGCTGGCAGAAGCGATGTCTGCAGCCTCCCCCGCTCTGCTGCCCCTGCTGCGACGAACGACTCTCCGGCTGCATGTCCCCGCCCGGCTGCTACGTATTGTAATGGGAGGCGGCGAGAGGAGGGAGGGGGGATCGGGGAGAGGCAGTGCGCGAAAGCCGGCGGCTTCATCTATTCTATGACATTGCCGCCGGCTACATTTCATTAAATTAAGCAAGTTTGTCATCAATTTGGCCGGGCGAGACGGCTGTAAACATTACATTTCTCACATTGGCCGCAGCGCTGCGGCCACTTCGCATATTGGCCGGCCAGAACCCGAAGTGGCCGGCCAGAACTAGAAGTGGTGTACATGTGAGAAGTTGGTCGAAAATCATACATCATTCCAAACATTTTTTACAAATAAATAACTGCAAAGTGGGGTGTGTGTAATTATCCAGCCCCCTGAGTCAATACTTTGTAGAACCACCTTTTGCTGCAATTACAGCTGCCAGTCTTTTAGGGTATGTCTCTACCAGCTTTGCACATCTAGAGACTGAAATCCTTGCCCATTCTTCTTTGCAAAACAGCTCCAGCTCAGTCAGATTAGATGGACAGCGTTTGTGAACAGCAGTTTTCAGATTTTGCCACAGATTCTCGATTGGATTTAGATCTGGACTTTGACTGGGCCATTCTAACACATGGATATGTTTTGTTTTAAACCATTCCATTGTTGCCCAGGCTTTATGTTTAGGGTCATTGTCTTGCTGGAAGGTGAACCTCCACCCCAGTCTCAAGTCTTTTGCAGACTCCAAGAGGTTTTCTTCCAAGATTGCTCTGTATTTGGCTCCATCCATCTTCCCATCAACTCTGACCAGCTTCCCTGCCCCTGCTGAAGAGAAGCACCCCCAGAACATGATGCTGCCACCACCATATTTGACAGTGGGGATGGTGTGTTCAGAGTGATGTGCAGTGTTAGTTTTCCGCCACACATAGTGTTTTGCATTTTGGCCATAAAGTTCAATTTTGGTCTCGTCTGACCAGAGCACCTTCTTCCACGTGTTTGCTGTGTCCCCCACATGGCTTGTGACAAACTGCAAACTGAGTTCTTATGCTTTTCTGTTAACAATGGCTTTCTTTTTGCCACTCTTTAATAAAGGTCAACTTTGTACAGTGCATGACTAATAGTTGTCCTATGGACAGAGTCTCCCACCTGAGCTGTAGATCTCTGCAGCTCTTCCAGAGTCACCATGGGCCTCTTAACTGCATTTCTGATCAGCGCTCTCCTTGTTCGGCCTGTGAGTTTAGGTGGACAGCCTTGTTGTAACGATCGGTGTAACACAGAGAGAATCTGATTATTGATGATTTGCAGTATCACCGATAATCAGATATATCACTAACCTCTGGATACTTGAGTAATATGAGTGTTTGGTGCAACAGTAATACTTTGAGGAGAATACCTGGGGAACAGGTATCAGGGCAGTAGGCAATACTGTCCTGGAGAACAAGTACTTTCCAGTAACCTGGGACTCTCCCGAAGGGAGGAGCCAGACTAGGGGTAGGAAGGACCAGAGTGTGAGTGACACCAAAGGCAGAATATCACTGACTGATCTGTGAACTATCTCTTAACTGAGAAGATAGTTCTCGAGGTCGGCAAGCCAGGTCGGCAACACACGGAAAGACAAAGTACAAAGACAGGAGACTGATTCGGTAATCCTAAGGCACGCAGGGTTTGGCAACAGAGTATCAGAAATAGCAAGGTACCGAATCAGTGATCAGAAGAGTGGTCAGGAAAGCAAAAAGTCATAACAGATAATAAACAATGCCTAGTCTTGGGTGTGAGGTCCGTGATCATCAACACCCTGGAACTAGTCTAAAGCATAACAGAATAACACAGATTCTAACAAAAGGTCTGAGTGCTTCCACGTAGTGATCGCAACGGCAGACAACCAGAGAATGACCAGCACCCAGTATATATAGCAAAGCGCTCTCCAGCGCCTCCCCTAAGTGCTGGACCAATGGGAACTGGTTGAATCGTCAGCTGACCGGCTTGGTCAGCTGACTCCCTTCTGGCTGTCATAAAAGTTCTGCCTCTCAGCGCGCGCGCGCGCGCGTCCTTCTGAACCTGTGTGGACTATCAGTCCCAGCCACACCAGACGTGTTGTAAAGCACCCGCCTCGCTGGACGCGGAACCGGCCGCACCGCTATCAGAGCATGCGGCGGTTTCTCCGCGTTCAGCCACACTAGTGGATGTAGGCCTACGTGTGCAAACCGCCGCGTTGGATGCGGAATCAGCCACCTTGTTCTGAGTACACGCGGCGGCTTTTCCGCGTTTTCTCACACTTGTCTTGGTAGGTTTACAGTTGTGCCATACTCCCATTTCTGAATAATCACTTCAACAGTGCTCCGTGGGATGTTCAAGGCTTTGGAAATCTTTTTGTAGCCTAAGCCTGCTTTACATTTCTCAATCAGTGGTGCTCAGCAGAGCTCGAATATTCGAGTAGCTCGAATATTCAAGCTCTTTTTCAGCTATTCGAGCTCGGTATTCGAGCTCCGAATAGCTGGAGCTATTCGAATGGGCTATTCGAGTGAACTCGAATAGCCCATTCACTATTCGCGCTATTCGAGCTAACAGCGCTATTCGAGCTCGAATACCGAGCTCGAATAGCGTCATAGCCCAGATTGATGTCCTTAGAGCCAATCAGAGGGCTCCCAGGCCCTCTGACGGCAGCCAATCACTGAGGGGGACCCTGGCCAGCCCCTACCCTATAAATAGCGGCCGCCATGTTCCGATTCTCCGTCCTTGCCCGACTTTGCACAGAGAGAGATCTGCTCCTTTGTGCGTTGGCTTAGCAAGAGCTTTATTGTGGTCATTTACCTAGCGTTTTTGCTCACATACACCTCCTATATACACCTATATTGTTGTTAGTTAGATAGACATTGTATTTTAGTTAGTAGCTTTTGTGTTACATAGAGAGAGACTCAGACAGCTGCTGCAGGCTTACAGCTTTAGGCCTCAGGGCCTTGCCTGTGTGGGCAGCTGTTCTCTCCTGTCCTCTGTTTATTTCTCATCTATACCAGTATTTCTGCTGTCCTTTAGTACTGATTGATTGTATTTTGTATTGTAGTTATATACTGTAACTGTACTAGGACACTCACTGACTGTCACTGTTCATAGGCTAGCTCCTGCGTGTGCGTGCACTCACTGTCTGTGTACTGTAGTGTACACACACTCTATTTCCTTCTGAATAGTTATATACTGTAACTGTACTAGGACACTCACTGTCACTGTTCATAGGCTACTAGCTCCTGCGTGTGCGTGCACTCACTGTCTGTGTACTGTACACACACTCTATTTCCTTCTGAATAGTTATATACTGTAACTGTACTAGGACACTCACTGTCACTGTTCATAGGCTACTAGCTCCTGCGTGTGCGTGCACTCACTGTCTGTGTAGTGTACACACACTCTATTTCCTTCTGAATAGTTATATAATGTAACTGTACTAGGACACTCACTGTCACTGTTCATAGGCTACTAGCTCCTGCGTGTGCGTGCACTCACTGTCTGTGTAGTGTACACACACTCTATTTCCTTCTGAATAGTTATATACTGTAACTGTACTAGGACACTCACTCACTGACACTGTTCATAGGCTACTAGCTCCTGCGTGTGCATGCACTCACTGTCTGTGAACTGTAGTGTACACACACTCTATTTCCTTCTGAATAGTTATATACTGTAACTGTACTAGGACACTCACTGTCACTGTTCATAGGCTACTAGCTCCTGCGTGTGCGTGCACTCACTGTCTGTGTACTGTACACACACTCTATTTCCTTCTGAATAGTTATATACTGTAACTGTACTAGGACACTCACTCACTGACACTGTTCATAGGCTACTAGCTCCTGCGTGTGCATGCACTCACTGTCTGTGAACTGTAGTGTACACACACTCTATTTCCTTCTGAATAGTTATATACTGTAACTGTACTAGGACACTCACTCACTGACACTGTTCATAGGCTACTAGCTCCTGCGTGTGCATGCACTCACTGTCTGTGAACTGTAGTGTACACACACTCTATTTCCTTCTGAATAGTTATATACTGTAACTGTACTAGGACACTCACTGTCACTGTTCATAGGCTACTAGCTCCTGCGTGTGCGTGCACTCACTGTCTGTGTACTGTACACACACTCTATTTCCTTCTGAATAGTTATATACTGTAACTGTACTAGGACACTCACTGTCACTGTTCATAGGCTACTAGCTCCTGCGTGTGCGTGCACTCACTGTCTGTGTAGTGTACACACACTCAATTTCCTTCTGAATAGTTATATACTGTAACTGTACTAGGACACTCACTCACTGACACTGTTCATAGGCTACTAGCTCCTGCGTGTGCGTGCACTCACTGTCTGTGTACTGTAGTGTACACACACTCTATTTCCTTCTGAATAGTTATATACTGTAACTGTACTAGGACACTCACTGTCACTGTTCATAGGCTACTAGCTCCTGCGTGTGCGTGCACTCACTGTCTGTGTACTGTACACACATTCTATTTCCTTCTGATTACTGATTGATTATTGTAATTTCTGGTTGTACTTACTGTTACTACTTACTGTACTAGTAGGGACACTCAGTCACTGTTCATAGGCTAGCTCCTGCGTGTGCGTGCACTCACTTACTGTCTGTGTACACACACTCTATTTCCTTGTGATTATTACTACTGATTATTGTAACTTCTAGTTGTACTTACTGACTCTGTTACTACTTACTTACTGTACTAGACACTCACTCAGTCACCTCGCCCACCAACCCACTCCATTAAAGTACCCCACTTTTCACCCGCCCTTTTAAAAAACGTTTGTGTTTACGCGCAAAACATCGAAGATGTCTGGAAGTGGCAGCCAGCGCGGTCTGGGCAAGGGGAAGGGCAGCAAGGGAATCAGGAGGAGAGGGAGCAGCATTGTGGCAAGGCGCGGGCGTGGCCGCGCCACCATGCACAGTTCCGCAGCAGCAGCGTCAGTGGCTAACATTCCTCCTATAGCCACTGGCCGTGGACGCCTTGGGCGCCGCCCAGCAGGAGCATCTGCAACTCACGCTGCAGAGACACAGCAGCAGCAGCGTGTAGCACCTGCTCCGATTTTCCTCCAGCCGGGTCGGAAACGTCCCATTGAGGAAAAGCATGCAGACACTGTGGTGCAACTGATGACGGAGGATGAGCAGCCCGCCATCAGCTCTGCATCCGAGGCCTCCACCCTTCCCACCACCATCACCACCCCTGTTCGCAGCAGCCGCCCAGCAGGGCCTGGGGAGGAGGCCAGTTCACCGTCAGTCGCCGACCTGTCACTCAGCACTCTTTTGACCCCAGGCATGATGAGTCAATTGTCTGCTGTTGTTGGCGATTTGGAGGAGGAGATGCTGATGGGCACTTTGGGGGATGAGGGATTGGACAGCAAGACTGTGGCGACAGTCAAGCAGCCCATCCATGCATCAGGAGAGGAGTTTGGGGGGTCATCATCCCAGCAGGACATGTTTCAGGAGGGGGAGGATGATGATGACACGGTGACAGACAGAGACTGGGTGCCACCAGCTCCAGGGGATGTCGTCATCAGCAGCTCTGAGGAGGAGGAGGATGCGCTTGTGGGCCTTGCAAGGAGGCGCATCATTGCAAGCATTGGCAGCAGTAGGCAGGTCCCCCAGCCTGCTGGTGTCTCAGGCTCAGCAGCAGCAGCAGCAGCATCTGCCAGTACCACCACCAGCCGCACCCAAGCCCCCCCCCCAACCACCACAGGGGGACAGGCAGCAGCGGTTCCATGCTGTAGGGGGTTGTTTTTGTCACCAATCTGGCGCTTTTTCACCATGCCCACAGTGGACAGCAAGTACGCCACTTGCAACCACTGTCAGCGGAAGTTGAGCAGAGGTGCAGACCCCTTAAAGTTCAGCACCAGCTCGCTCATCAACCACCTTGCTGCGAAACATTTCCACCAGCATGAGGAGTTCCAGAGGCTGAAGGCATCTGGTGCTGGCAGTGGCACCACACCCATCACTGCACAGCCTTCAGCAGCAGCAGCAGCAGCAGCAACAGCAGCCACCCGCCCTCCTGCTCCTCCAGCAGCACCAGCAGGAGTGCGGAAACGCACTGCTCCTCCCCCCTCTGCAACTCCTGCCGCCGACACTGAGGCCTGTTCTGGCAGCCAGTCCTCAGTGGCCTCCTCTGCTGTGTCTGCTGATTCCCGTGCCAGCAAAAGGCCACGCCAGAGCCTTTTGAGCGAGTCCTTCCAGGGGGTGGTTAGGGCTCTGCCTCCCAGCAGCCGTCGCGTGCGGCAGCTGAACGGCTTGCTGGCACGGGCCATGTGCTCCCAACTCCTGCCGTACACGCTCGTGCAGGAGGGGAGCGACATTCGTGCGCTGCTTGCTTGCGCAGCCCCAGACTGGCAGCTCCCCAGCAGACACTTCTTCGCCCGCAAGGCCATTCCTGCACTGCACCGCTTTGTGATGGCCAATGTGGAGCGAGGGCTGGAGCACGCGGTTGGTGAAAGGGTCCACGTCACCATGGACTCCTGGAGCAGCCGCTTCGGGACAGGCCGCTACCTGTCCTTCACTGTCCACTGGGTCAGCTTGGTGGAAGGGGGTGAGGATGGGAGAGCAGCAGCGGGCACAGCAGCAGCAGCAACACAGTGGGTGGTGCCACCCCGCAGGGTCAGGGGAACTGCAGCAGGTTCCTCCGATCCTCTGCCATCCTCCGGCACACCTGGCCAAACCCCCCGCCTCAGCAGCAGCGTGAAGGCCCGCCACTGCCAAGCGCTGCTGCACTTGGTCAGCCTTGGGAAGACCAAGCTGACGGCAACCCATGTGTTGGCCAAACTCCAGGAGCAGGAGAGGATTTGGCTGACCCCCAGAGGCCTCAGAGTCGGAGAGGTGGTGGCCGACAATGGGGCCAATCTGGTTGCCGCAATAGACAGGGGAAACCTGACCCACATCCCCTGTCTTGCCCACGTGCTGAACCTGGTGGTGCAGAAGTTCTTGCGCACCTACCAGGGGATGGGCGAACTGCTGGAAATGGCAAGGAACGTTGTGCGTCACTTCCGGCGCTCGGCTGCAGCCTGTGCGAGCCTGGAAGACGTGCAAAAGGAGCTGGAGCTGCCACGCCATCGGCTGATCCTTGACGTTCCGACTCGCTGGAACTCCACCCTGGCGATGTTGGAGCGTCTGGTTGAACAGAAGCACGCTGTCAACCAGTACCTTGCCCTGGCCACTGTTTCCGCCGCTCAGAGAAGGGACAAGACCAGCAACATCCCGTCCATCGTCCCCGATGATGACTGGAGGCACATGCAGCAGGTGTGCTTAGTGCTGGCTCCCTTTCTGCAGGCCACTAACATGGTGAGCAGGGACCATGCTATGGTCTGCGAGTGGGTGCCCCTGGTTTGTCTGCTGAACAGGGCCCTCGATGCTTTGCTGGAACAGGGAGCGGCAGCCTTGGACCAGCAGGAGCGGCAAGCAGCTGCACAGTCCACCTCTGAGGGGGAGGAGGAGGAGGACTTGGTGGAGGTCCCTGACCTTGCTGCTGATGAGGGGGATCAGCACAGCGCAGCTGAGTTGGTGCGGGGGTGGAGAGAGGATGAGGCGGCAGAGGAGGAGGATGAGGAGGACAGCACTGCCATCGATGTGCCAGCAGACGTGGCCCGCCTCTTCCCAATGGCAGCGCACATGCTGACGTGCCTGCGCAGGGACCCCAGGGTGATCCAGATGAAGCAGAGGGAGGACATCTGGATCAGCATGATGTTGGACCCGCGCCTCAAGGGGAAGTTGAGCCAGTTCCTGCCGCCTGCAGGAGGAGACCCAGCGCAACAAATAAGGAGCTTGCAGCAGGCCCTTGTTGAGCGCTTGGAGGAAGCCTTCCCCCAGCCTTCCACCCCCACTGTCCAGCCAGCACAGAGGCAGCAGCAGGTGCCTGCATCCAGCAGCAAGCGCCCCACAGACCTGCTGTCTCTCAGCCACGAGCTCTACAGGACTGTAGAGGCTCCGGCAGCAGTGACTAGAGAGGAGGTGCATGCAGCAGCATCCTCCTCCGGTCACAGCCAGCGCCTGACCCGCATGGTGGCTGACTACATGGGGTCCTACAGCGGGCTTGACAGCGATGCCCTTGTTGATCCCATGGAGTATTGGGTCAAGCGCCTGGAGATCTGGAGCGAGCTGGCGCAGTACGCCCTGGAAGTGCTGTCCTGCCCCCCTTCCAGCGTGCTGTCCGAGCGCTGCTTCAGTGCAGCTGGTGGCGTGGTCACCGAGAAACGCTCACGTCTGTCTCACAAGTCTGTGGACAGACTGACGTTTCTCAAGATGAACCAGGCGTGGGTGGAAGGCGAGTTCCTGGCCCCTGTTGTCGGCGAGAGGGGGACATGAACTGGCTGCCGGAACTTAGAACCATCGTTAATGTGCCTTACCACCCTTTACCACCTCCTGGCTCCTGCTCACTAAGCCAGCCTGGTTCACTTTGACTATTACGTCGCCTGCAGCCACACATTTTACAACTACAGTGGGCTGCTGTGTACTGCCCTTCTGCTGTCTGTCTGTGTTTCCCACTGCCAGGGTACACAGATTTACATTCTGCTGCCACTCTGCCACCAGCTATTACGTCAAAAAATAGCTATATATCTGTGTAATTTGTTTTACAAACAAAACCAAAAAACCATTAAAAAAAAAAGGTTAATTTTTCTGAGGTGCCCGGGTTGAAAACTGTGTTGTCCCAGTTGTGTATTGGACACGATGTGGGCTGCACGACCGCTGTCTGGAACCTCCTGTTGTGTTTATTTACAGCCCTGGTATCACCCGCTAGGTACCAGGGCTATTATGTCACGCTGCCTGCCTGCTGCCACACTCACACTACTCCTCCATTCCTCCTGCTGCTGCTGCTGTCTGTGTTTCCCACTGCCAGGGTACACAGAATTACATTCTGCTGCCACTCTGCCACCAGCTATTACGTCAAAAAATAGCTGCTCACATTACTCCTCCATTCCTCCTGCTGCTGCTGCTGTCGGTCTGTGTTTCCCACTGCCAGTGGGTTTTCTGGATGTGAGAGGTCCAGAGCCTGGGTGTGAGAGGTCCAGGCCCACCTGCACTCCCCTCCAGGTATCGCGTGTTGGCCTTGGGGCCCCGGCCAGTGAGAGGGGCCCGGGGCCCCTGGCCATCATGTGAACCAATCGTGTGTTTTTAAACGTTTTCTTTCAGCTCTAGGACATGGCGGACAGGTGAGCGGTTAGGGAGGGACCCCTGTGGGAGGAATGCCTGCACGGGGCGGTCCTGCTAGCGACGCAATCTTGCGATGGCGTCCAACTGAAGCCTCCCACCTGAATGCTAATGGCTGCTAGATGTGGTATGGCAGGTAAAGGGTGTATGACAGTGCATCCTGATTGGCTGACGAGCACCTGCTGACCAAATTCAAATGTAGCTGGATGCATGTACTGCTGTGTTCTATTGCTTGTGTGTGTTGGATTTACCACTGCCAGGGTACACAGAATTACATTCTGCTGCCACTCTGCCACCAGCTATTACGTCAAAAAATAGCTATATATCTGTGTAATTTGTTTTACAAACAAAACCAAAAAACCATAAAAAAAAAAAAAAAAAAAAAGGTTTAATTTTTCTGAGGTGCCCGGGTTGAAAACTGTGTTGTCCTAGTTGTGTATTGGACACGATGTGGGCTGCATGACCGCTGTCTGGGACCTCCTGCCTGCTGTGTTTATTTACAGCCCTGGTATCACCGCTAGGTACCAGGGCTATTATGTCACGCTGCCTGCCTCATTGACTGCCTGCTGCCACACACTCATCCTCCTCCTCCTGCTGCTGAATTTACCTCCTGCTGTCTGTGTGTTTCCACTGCCAGGGAGCACATACAATGGCGCTTCCAACATGCGTGCGCCACCAGCTATTTGTTACGCTCAAAAATAGCTGCATTTCTTTAAAAAAAAAAAAATTGAAAAGAGAAATAAGTGAAGAAGAAGAAGACAATATAGAAAAAGGAGAAGAAGAAGATGGAGAAGAAGAAGATGGAGAAGAAGAAGATGGAGAAGAAGAAGATGGAGAAGATGAAGATGGAGAAGATGAAGATGGAGAAGATGAAGATGGAGAAGATGAAGATGGAGAAGATGAAGAAGAAGAAGATGAAGAAGATGAAGAAGATGAAGAAGATGAAGAAGAAGAAGATGAAGAAGAAGAAGAAGAAGAAGAAGAAGACAATATAGAAGAAGAAGAAGAAGAAGAAGATATAGAAGATAAAGAAGAAGAAGAAGAAGTATATACAGTACTGAACAAAATTCTGGACACAACTTCTCTTTCCACCTTTTTTTTTTTAAAGGAACATCCCCACATAATCACTTGCTGTTGTTACTTGGAAAAAAAAGATGTTTCTTGCATCATTCACCCTCAAAACAAGTGTTGGGAGCTATTTAAGGCCAATTCGAATAGTCAGCTCGAATACCGACTCGAATAGTGAGCTCGAAGTCCGAGGTCGAATCGAATAGTAAAAATTATTCGACTCGAATATTCGACTGACCTCGAATAATTTACTATTCGAATTCGACCAAACTCGAATTTTAAAAAGGGGTATTTGAGCACCACTGTTCTCAATAACTTTATTCCTGACCTGTCTGGTGTGTTCTTTGGACTTCATGGTGGTGTTGCTCCCAATATTCTCTTAGACAACCTCTGAGGCCGTCACCAGGGCCGCCATCAGAAATTTTGGGGCCCCTCACACATCAGGCCTGGGCACACCCACTGGCTGAGGTGCCCACCCTCTAGCCAACGCACCCTGTGCCTGCCAAGTGCTTTCAAAGGATAGGAATAAGGTAACCTTAATGGAAAATAAAATGAAAACCAGGGGGAGCATGCATGTTTAGGGGGCTCTTCTTATGCCAACCTTTCCCCCCCATTCTCCTCCGTCCTCCTCCGTTAGTAGCGACCCTCCTAACTTACTTCCGGGTCGTGGCTTACTGCACAAGTGCTGGCAGGCGAAGCGTATTCTTGTACACGTTGAAATGACCAGGAGCGCTCTGCACAGGCCTGCGTAGTTGTGATTTTTCCAACCACATAGTTCGCCTGAGCAGAGCGCTGCTTCTCGGCCGAATGAACGAGTACAAGTATAAGCAGCACCTGCGCAGTAAGCCACGACCACCTCGCCCCGGAAGTTCGGGGAGGGGGGGGGGGGTTGGGGAAGGGAGGCGCTACTGAATAACGGAGGGGGACAGAGGAGCGATGGGCATAAGAAAAGCCCACTAAACATGCCTGCTCCGTTTTTAATTTTATTTTCCACTAAGGTATCCTTTTAACATGCCTCCCAACTCTTTGAGATAAGAAAGAGGGACACTTAAGCCATGCCCATGCCACACCCCTAGTCACGCATAGCATAAGGATTTCATAAGCATAATATGGTGTTTTATAATTCAAACCACACTGGTCCTTTCTATTATAGGCCCAGTGCACACCAAAACCGCTAGCAGATCTGCAAAACGCTAGCGGTTTTGGGAGCAGATTTCAGAGCGATTCTAGGCATGTTTAGATCGGATTTCTAAACATGCCTAGCGGTTTTGGTTGCGTTTTTGTGAAGCAGATTACACAAATTGTTACAGTAAAAGTTGTACTGAACAGCTTCTGTAACAAAAACGCCTGGCAAACCGCTCTGATGTAGCGCTTTTCAGAGCGGTTTGCGGTTTTCCTATCCTTTACATTGAGACAGAACCGCTTCTGCAAACCGAAAACGTGCAGCAGGACGCACGTTTGCAGTTTGCTACAATCCTCAAACCGCCGGTGTGTACCATCTCATTGAGATACATTAACCGAGTGGTTTGACAGGCGGATGCGGCCGCCGGATCGCATCAAAAACCGCTCGGTGTGCACTGGGCCATAGTTCATTTTCCTTCATTTTAACAGGGATGGGGTTCTGACTAGCTACGAGTTCATAGCTACTCAGGTTCGAAATCTTAATTCAGGTGTGCCCACGTTATACAGGGGTTAACTTACCCAGAAGTGCATGGGATCCTATGGTTATCAATCCCCTCACATGCGACATATGTGGCGCATTCCACCACTCGCTACCGCACATCCTCTTTACGGCTTGAAGGAGGAAGTGTGGTAGTGAGTCAAGGAACGCGTCACATACATTGCATGGAGGGGAGTGATAACCATAGGATCCCACAGACTTCGGGGTAAGTTAACCACTGTCTCCCGTGGGCACACCTGCATTAATTAGGATTAATTAGTATTTTAAATCCGAGTAGATATGAACTCGTAGCTACTCGGAAGCCCATTCCTGCATTTTAACATTTGAAAACCAGAAATATATCAAGTTAAAGGATGGGAATAAAGTTTAGAGTCAAAAATATTTTTTAATAGGAAAATATATTTACAGAGATTTGTACATCCTCCTGAAAGAGGGACACATGAAGAGGAAAGAGGGTCAGAGGGACAGGGCTCCCAAAGAGGGACTGTCCCTCCAAACAAGGGACAGTTTGGAGCTGTGTCAATACCTGAAAGTAAGGCTGCCTCCTTCTGTCATTTATAGGCTGGGAGATCTGCCTGCAGGTTCTTGCTGGCTATTCAGTGAGTGGCAATGTTGTATTTACACCAGTTTATACTGGTAAAGCTCAATGTCACTGAGCCATGGAGGCCAGGAAGAAAGGTCTTGTGAAATGAGACCTGTTGCATGGCTAGTTGAGCAGGGGGTCCATGATGATCTTCACAGCAGGGAGCCTGCTATCTCCTATCCTGGCTGTCTCTGCAGCAGACATGTGAGACACTGAGCCACTGTCACATTCAAACTGCTTTCACTGATCAGCTCTGCCAGCCAGAAACAGAGAAGGGAGGAGAGGGGGGCGGAGCTGTGTCTTTCTGCTTGGAGCTCTGTAAACAGAGCAGATTCAACAAGAAGGTAGATAACAGTCTGTGGGGAGACACAGGTGCCGTTATCATGCAGAATGGCACCCTAGAGGGGGAGGAAAGTTTAGATTAAACAGAGCGGGCGGGAGGAAGGACAGAGTATGTAGTTTCATGTCAGATGTGGGATTTGCTTTAATGCTAGTGCATTTCATAAAGGGCCCCCCCGGGGCACCTGGGGGTCCTGGGCCCATCACTGTTGTGGTGGCTGTCGTCCTCCCCCCCCCCCCCACGATGGCGGCCCTGGCCGTCACTGAGCAGCTGTATTTGTACTGACATTAGATAACACACAGGTGCACTCTATTTAGTCATTAGCACTCATCAGGCAATGTCTATGGGCAACTGACTGCACTCAGACCAAAGGGGGCTGAATAATTACGCACACCCCACTCTACAGTTATTTATCTGTAAAAAATGTTTGGAATCATATATGATTTTTGTTCCACTTCTCACGTGTACACCACTTTGTGTTGGTCTTTCTTGTGGAATTCCAATAAAATCAATTTCATGTTTGTGGCAGTAATATAACAAAATGTGGAAAACTTCAAGGGGGCCGAATACTTTTGCAAGCCACTGTATAAAATCTGATGTATGTGTGTATGCGTGTATGTGCCGCGATCACCCGAAAACTCCTTGACCGATTTGAACGAAACTTGGTATACAGATCCCTTACTACCTGGGATGATATGTTCTGGGGGTCTAGTGCCCCCCCCCCCCCTTGCACACATGGGTGGAGCTACAAACAGCAAATCAGATTCCACCCATTTATGTCAATGAAAAAAATGTAAAAGGCTGCCATTCTCACAGTAATCAAGCCAGAGTCCCCACACTTGACACAGTTGGTCACTTAGTGACTGAGGTTACAAATCCAGGAAAAGTGGGCAGAGCATAAAACAGCCAATCAAATTTCAGCCATTCATTTTAAATGGGAACATGTA
Organism: Hyperolius riggenbachi; assembly: GCF_040937935.1. Lineage (NCBI taxonomy): Eukaryota > Metazoa > Chordata > Amphibia > Anura > Hyperoliidae > Hyperolius > Hyperolius riggenbachi. Next base: position 148,136,642 of record NC_090657.1, on the reverse strand, counting down.
AACTGCAGCCATTCTCACACTGTTAATCGCAGGGTTTTCAAACTTGGCACACTTGGTCACAGGGTGAATGAGATTAAGATTTAAAAAGTGGGTGGAGCCTACAACAGCCAATCAAAATGCACCTATTGATTTTCAAGGGGAATATTGAAACTGTTTATGGCAGAGGCTTCAAACTTGCACCAGTCAGTCATTGGGTCACTGGGGTTCAAATTCACCCAAAAAGGGTGGCGTCACAAACCGCCAATCAGATTTCCTTGCTGGAGAAATGGCTTCCATTCGCACATTTTTAATGCCAGGAACCTGAAAGCTCACAACCTTGGTCATTGAGTGACTGTGTGTCAAGGTTATAAAAAGTGGGCAGAGCCAAAAACAAATTTCACTGGTCAAATATAAACTGCAGCCATTCTTACACTGTTAATGGCAGGGTTCTCAAATTTTGCACAGTTGGTCAGTCACTGGGAGACAGGGATTATTATTCAGGGAAGTGGGTGGAGCCTATAATAGCCAATCAAAATTCAACTGTTAATTTAAAGGGGAATATATAAATTGCTGCCATTTTTACACTGTTAATAGCAGATGCCTGAAACCTGCTACAGTTGGTCATTTGGTGACTGGGGTTCAAATGCTGGAGAGGGGCGGAGTGACAAACAGCCAATCTGATTTGTTTAATTTCTATGGGAATATACAAGTTATTGATTCCAAAGCTCACAAATTTTGTCATTGAGTGTTTGTGTTAGGGTTAGAAAAAGTGGGCGGAGCCAACTCCAGCCAAATACATACCCAAGCAACGACGGGTCATCAGCTAGTACAAAATAAATAACAAAATTAGGGAGGTATGTCCCACAAATAATAATGGTGCCCTTGGTCTACCTCCGCTTCATTGCCAGCTGAGTGCAGCATCAGTCCTGAGTGAGTTTTCCCCCTCCCTACAGTGCATAGTAACCTGCTATCAGAGGCGTGTTCAGGAATTTTTACTAATATCACCTGTCCAAGTGGCACGCTCCCTCCTATGAGCTTCCGGGTGATTTTACCCAGTATTCCTCATTACTATCTGGCTGCTGTATTACTGTTCTCAGTTTTGCAGACAATAAAATATGATGTCACGGTAGTGAGGTCGGTAGCAGTGACGTGGTAACAGGGATCTATGAGGCTGTCCTGGTACTATATTAAAAGGTGATAAGAGGGAGTGCCCACTTAGATAAAAGTCCAGCCTGCTCCTTTGCTAGCTTATTTTCTGCATTGACAAACTCCCCCCCCCCCCCCCCCCTCAGTGACCCCACTGTTGTAATTACCCTGGCAACCTATGACCCTCTCCCCTCCCAGCGATAAGGTCACGCACACATATTCCCCAACAGCTGGGGCATATATAAACCTTCTTTTCCCCAAAATAAGGTCACATAAACTTACTCACTTATAGTAAGCCTCGTACACACGCCTGACTTAATTCGGAAGGGCGTCTGGAAGATTTACACTTAAAGTATACACAAGTCAAAGATAATGAGATAATCAGATTTACTTACCTGGGGCTCCCTCCAGCCCCTAGAAGGCTATGTGTCCTTCACCACACCTCCACGCTCAGCCAGTGTCCTGGGGTCCATAGCGGCTACTGACTTAGCCAGGAGTGTCGGGCACGGGCAGAAGTACTGTGCCTGTTGACGGGAGAGTATTCACCCCCCCATGTGCAGAAGCCGCTGACCTTGCCTAGATATTGACCGCTACAGAGAGGAACCCAGGAGAGTGGTTGAAAGCAGAGCTGCAGCGAGGGCCAAAGGTTTCTAAGGGCAGGAGGAAGCCACAGGTAAGTATGGTAAATCGGATTTCATTTTCTTTACCTTATGTATTTTTTAACAGGGTTGTTGCCACTATGAATATTGCCACTTTCCTCCCCAAAACCAGTCCGTTTCCTGTTTGCCAGGCTGACTGGTGCCTGAGGCTACCAAAGCAATATGCCTAATTGCAGAACTGTCCTTGTTTGTTATAAAACCTATACTGTACTTTACAAGGATCTTGCTAAATCTTGAGTATTTGCGCTTGCATATGTAACACCATGAATCAAGCTTCTGCTTAGTGTTTCCACACCTTTAAATTGTATAGAATGTACTACAATGACTGTAATTAGACGTGCACTTGGGGTGACTGGTCATGTTTTGCTAGTTACGTGCCGTGTTATGTTGGAAATAATGACTGTCTCGGCTTTTCTAGAAATGTCTGCGGTGAAACTCCAGACAAATTAAATAAACAAAGTACCATATAATTCTCATGTTGAAATGTGTAATGTCCACACATCTCATTGTGAAAGGTGTGGGCCCATAACTGTAATTTACATTATGCTATAGAAAGGAAAGATGGAGTAGAGGCCCATTGTTAACATGGACTATCAAAAACCTTTATTGAATGAAGAGGTACCAATTTATATAATATACGCTGACATTATAAACCAAAATCTCTATTAAAAAAGTTGTTGGCTCTTCAAAAAGGTAGCATTAATCACACATGTTGGCTACACAAGCAACTCCAAGTTACTAATAAGAGAGTAGTAGTAGTGGTAGTTTTGATGACAAAGCATAGCACAATGCTTCCCAGATGGTGTGATGTAATAAATTGCTGTGTTGTGGAAACCTTATGGCCCATACCCACTACCTGATTTTTCCAACAATTTTTACGTCTAGCAATTTATTTTTTTTTAGTGACGAGCAATCGTGGGTACAGGTGCTCGATTACATGGATGCTTGGTGACAACGACCATCACGGTGGATAGGATCTTTAAAGTGAATGGGAACCGCATTTAAAAAAATGAGACCGATACTTACCCAAGGAGAGGGAAGGCTCTGGGTCTTATAGAGCCTTCCGGCTCCTCTCCTGGTCCCCTCGTTCCAGTGCTGGCTCGCCTGGTAGCAGTATTTGACTAATTTAGTCAAATACTGCTTTACCCGGCCAAAGGAGGCTTCAGAAGTCTTCAGGGAGCCCGAGTGCTCCTGAAGAAGGGCGGCCTTGTATTGCACCTGCGCAAGCACACTCTCTTGCATGCTCACACCTGTGCAGTATGGATCCGCACGTCTTCGGGAGGACACGGCTCCCGAAGACTACCAAATACCCTTTCGGTGGGGGATTGAAACGGGGGGGGGGGGGGGGGGGGGGGGGCAGCACTGGATGGAGGGCATCGAGAGAGGAGACGGAAGGCACTATACGACCCAGAGCCTTCCCTCTCCTTAGGTAAGTATTTGCTTCATTTTTTTTAAAATGCGGTTCCCATTCACTTTAAGATCCCTGACGACTCCTGCACAAAGTACTGCGATTGCTTGAACTCTCATTAGCGCCCATCGTGTGCCATCATGTAACGTCACGTATATGCGCTGGCAGGATGATGGATCGGGAACACTTGTCGTTGTGGGACGTCACCGAGATCCATCTTCCTGCCTTGTGAGGTGAGTATTCAGCTTTGGGAGTGTGTTGCCCTATCTGCCCCCCTCCCCCCAATTATGGTCTTCTGCACTCCATTCCCCCCTCCCCTTTGTGATAAGTCTAAGTGTTTCATATAGCCTTTTCTCTTCTGTATCTTCCTCACTTGCAAACTCGCCAATCAAAGATGATCCTCTGACTAGATGCGGGGTTAAGGAGGAGAGGCAGGAGAAAGATGTAGCAGCCACTCCATAAGGATGGAGACAAGTATTAGTGCCAGCAAAGGCAATACAAGCATGGACTGACAACATTGAAACAGCCATCAGATTGGTCACTGATAAGGAAATGCTAATAACAGTGCTTGACTAACTCAAGCATACGGCACATTTCGTGGGAGAGGAGGCAGTGGACATTGTGCAACGCTCTGCAGGAACCATGATAGATTCCATAACTGCCAAAAGAGCTCTCTGGTTGAACGCTTGGTCTGTGGATATCACCTCATGGCAAAACTTCTGCCAAATTCTGTTTAATGGTTAAAACTTACAGTATATGGAGAGAAGATAGATACAGAAATTAATAGGTTGGAAAATCGAGGTTGATACCCAAGTAAGATTCAGATGGAAATTTCACAAAAAAAGTGCCACATTTTCACTTTTTGCCAACAAGAACTCCAAGGAACAAGGACAAACATAGTTTTGCTGAATAACCTCTCACATCTCCTTGAAAAAAAAGGATATTCTAATAGTACTTTCTGCAATGAAAAATCAGGGCTCTACATCTAGTTGGCCTTTGAAAGAGAGAAATTGGGGAGAATTCTGCCCAATCCTAGATCTCAGACAACTCAACGTGCTAATAAGATTACATCTGTTCAACACGGAGAGTCTACAATAAATTATACTAGCAGTGGGAAGACTATATTTTTTTTGATGGACCTGGAGGCAGGGCCGGCACTTCAGTTAAGCCAAGAGGGGAAATTGCCCCCCAGGCCTCAGAGGCCAGGCCCCCCCCCCCCCCAAGCCTATCCATCCCATTGTCACCCATTTAAAAATTTCATTCATCCACCCAGGTACTGCAGCCGTTGACTGGGGAAGCAGGGGAGGAGGAAGGGCCTCCTCGAGTGGCCCACTACCCCCCCTCGTCTGCCCATATGCAGTGTGACGTGAGTGGAAGTGACAGTAAAACTCACCTATCAGCGCCACCAAAAACTTCTGCAAGTCTTCTCCCCATCACACCGTTCCGTGTCTCCTATCTGAAGCCCCCTAGTGGTGCCTCTGGAGGAGTCAGAGGGTAGATACGGAAGTGTGTGATTGGGTAGTAGACTTGCAGAAGTTCCTGGCGGCGCTGACAGATGAGTTTTACCGTCGCTTCTTCTCGCATCACTCTGCACATGGGGAGGAGACTACCTAAAAGGGGGGGTGGCATCTGGCTATCTATACTAGAGGGAGACTACCTAATGTCTGGATGGTACAGCGAGCACATTATATTTGAGGGGGCTCCCTAATCGTGGGAGAGGGGAACATCTGGCTATCTATACTGGGGGGGGGGCTACCTAATGCTTGGGGGCACATTGGGCTATCTGTACTGGTGGAGGCTACCTCATCCTTGTGGGCACATATGGCTATATATACTGGGGGGGAATGTAATCCTTGGGGACACATCTGGTTATACTGGAGGGAGGCTACCTAACCCTGGGGACACATCTGACTATATTGGGCGGGGGGGGGGGGGGGCTACCTAATCCTTGGGGGTGGGGGGGGGAACTACCATGACAGCGCAGTGATGAAAGGGTTGGGGGTGGTCAGGAGGGCCTCCAAGTTACATTTGCCCCAGAGCCGCATTGGAGCTAGAACCGGTCCTGCCTGGAGGACACATATTTACACATCTCTATCTGCTACTTCAGAAGTACCTCAGATTTGCGGTGGGGGGCATGCACCTATAGTTCATTTGCTACTTTTTGGCATCTGCACAAAACAGACTTTTACAAACATCCAACTGCCAATAATAGTGTTCCTCTGGGTTCAGGGCTTAAAGAGGAGCTGTTAGGTATAAGGTCTCAGAGAAAATAAACACATATATCAGTAGCTAAAGATTGGCTGTACTTACATTACATATGCTTTTCACTGTCCACGTTTGGATTTCACAGAATTTGTATATAGTATATGCAGAGATAGATGCTCCTGACAGCTCATGGCAGGCTCCATGTTTTTCTGTCAAATGTGTCGTCATGTCCTGCCTGCTTCCTGATCACAGATAAGCTCCTACTTGAACAACACAGTGTGCAGTGAATATTAATGAGCCATGTGGCTAGGAACAATAGCTGACTCCTGCAGAGTACTCTGCCCCGAGATTTATCAGTGCTACACGCTGGACAGATTACAAGCTTCTGTAACGTCTCATTAGCAGCCGAGGGGAGGGCCCCAGAATGCTTTGCAGTTTAGTATGCGGCTTGCATCCTTATGGCTCTGTAACAGACTTGCTGATAAGCACACATCAAAGGTAACTGAGATTTTTATCTTCAGTAATGCCTTTTTGGTTTCCTTCTAAACTGTTTAACACAGGAGAATAGAGGTTTAAATTAGCTTCTGCAGCCTGACAGTTACTCTTTAAGAACATTCCGGTACTTGGATGACATTCTGCTTCTAGGGGTAGATCGCCAGACAATGGGGAAACAAAGGAATATTCTACTGCATACACTCCAAGCTTTTGGTTGATTAATAAACCATAAAAAGAGTCAACTGACACCGCAAAGGACTTCTTCTGGGATTTGTACCCAGAATTGGTTTTGGAAATGCAGGTTGTGAAAGGATTGGGGGGGTTTTAATGTCCAAGAGACAAGAGTAGAGGCTACCATACTACAGCGCCACCATTCGCACTTGGCAATAATTTGTCATCCCTAAGGAGACATGGGGAGAGGGGTACAGAGGGAGGCACAGGTTCAGCAGTGATGACCCATTTCTTCATGAAAGAAACCTGCGGTGATTGCTGATGCTGCTGAGATCTCGATTGTTGACATCTGGCAATGCTGGCCAAGGTATTCCAGCTCAAAAGGTGCAGTAGTATTAATTTCTGTGGTGGGTTCCGACTCCTGGGCAGCATTCAATCGGGCTGGTCAAGATAATCTGGCTGTCACAGAAGCATCTGGCTGCGGTGGCATCATGGAGAGGCTGAACCAGAGGTGTCCCTGCTGCGGTGGAGCAGCTGATGGATGGATGGAGTCGGCATCCAGGGAGGCCAAAGGTTTCCTGATCAGCGCTGTGTTTTACCTCATTGGATCCCTGATCTCCTGGGTAGCAGTGGTGGACTCCACAAGGCCTGTACATAAACAGACAACAAGCAGTGGCAAGGTGGAAGAAAACTCCAGGTCCTAGACTCCCCACGACACGCACCAATGTACCAGGCTAAACCGGACCACACTGCACACCTTCAGGGGTGTTTAAGGGTTATTTAGGGGTACAATTTAGGGGTTTAGTATTTAGGGGTACAATTCCAGACAGATCACAATACAGACTGCCTACCTAGAGACAAGATAGCGTCCATACTATACAAGGTCTTCCATACCATACTGTAGCTTCATCAGTGCTATTGGTGAGAGTGTTTACAGCTTCTGAGAACTTTGACGGCTACCATCCCGATGATAAATTTGGCACAAGACAACTTCAGTTGCGTTTCCAGACATATCCAACATGTCACAGAAGATACAGATTCCTCCCTCTATGAAGAACAGCTTACACAGGTAGATGTTTAAAAACAACCATTATCTCATTCTGGAGGAAGCCACAGATGCCAGTCTCAGAGGATGGGGAGCTCATTGTGGGACCTAGTCCATCCAGGGAATGTGGGACTATGCAACATCCAGACTCCTTATAAACATGCTAGAGATCAGAGCCTACAAATCAATTATTCAGTGCTTAAACCGCTCATCCGGCAATGATGTAGCACCCTGGTGTCATCAAACTTCCTTCAGCGACCATCACCTTCACCAAGTAAATAAAAGGCTTACTAGCTAAATAGATGTACTCAACCCAGTGTATTAAAAAATAATAAGGAAATAAATAGAACAAACTAAGTGTAAACTGTTTAATCACTCTAAAACTTCCAATATTCCATAAGGGCTTGTTCATACCTAGAATGTGTATATATATATATATATATATATATATATATATATATATATATATATTTTTTTTTTTTTTTTATTTTTTTTTTAAAGGACTCACGAGGTGACATGTGACATGAGATAGACATGTGTATGTAGAGTGCCTAGTACACAAATAACTAGGCTGTGTTCCTTTTTTTCTTTCTCTGCCTGAAAAAGTTAAAAATCAGGTATGTAAGTGGCAGTTCCTGTCTGGGTCGGGACCGGGTCGGACTCCAGCGTAACCTTCACTGATGAGGAATTGCAGCCATAAAACACTTTTGTGGCAGTAAATGGCTTCTAATGGCCCATACTCACGGGCTACAATTGTCGCCGCAACATGCGGCGCGCGCGTGTTGCGGTGACAGGTCGCCCGCGAGTATGCGGCGTTGCGCGGGCGCGCACCCTGAACTGTCGCCCGTCGCTGATGTCGCCAGGCGATTGGTGCGGTCAATCGCCTGGCGACAGTCGCCGCCGCAACTGTCGCTAGTCCGCGTGAGTACGCGGACTAGCGACAGCAACATAATTGCAAATAGACGGCGCTTCCGGCGGGGGGAGGGACAACAGCGACAGCTTCCGCCGCATCAGTTGCCAGGTCCCTCCACCGTGTGTATGCGGAGGGACCTGGCGACGAGCTGTCGCCGGCATGTCGCGCACACGCTCCCGTGTGCTAGCGACATGCCAAAAAGTTGCCCGTGAGTATGGGCCATAAGAGCAGGAAAGAGATAAAAAAGATCAATAGTTCATATATTTTAGCCCTGGCATACTTCAATTAATGTGTCATTGAGAAAAGTCCATGAAACATTAAAAGCTTAAAAAGTTGATTTAAATATAAAATAAAACTGCGGGATAACTTTAAAAGTCATTTTTAGCAGGAGGACAGATACAATTGTTTATCTCAGTTTTTTTTTCCGCCTCGGATGTCCTTTAAGATCCAGCGATTTTTGAAAATCGCCCTAAATGCGCTTGTGCAATGAATCCTTATGAGTGTGTTCACACATGAGCGTTCACCAAAGCGCTGCCTGTACCATTTTCTGGGCGATTTGCCTATAATGGAAGGTGGCGGGAAATCGCAAAGTGCTTGAAAAAGCACTTTGTATAGCTATTGCCCAAGCGCATTCATGAATAAATACATTGTATTTATTAATTTCCGGGTACAAGAGTTCACTTCCTGACTGACGGAAAAAAGGGGAGAGGCGATTTTAAAAATCGAAAAAATTGCTCAGCACTTGAAAAAGCGCTGTTGATTTATGATGTGAACAAAGCCTAAAAGAGAAAGTGAGAGAACTCGCATATGGAGCCCTATAGCATACAAAGAAGTATGTAACGATCGGTGTAACACAGAGAGGATCTGATTACCGGTGATCTGCAGTATCACCGAGAATGCAGATATATACCCGATTATTGATGATCTGCAGTATCACCGATAATCAGATATATCTCTAACCTCTGGACACCTGAGAGATGAGTGTTTTGGTGCAACAGTAATACTTTGAGGACCGCACCTGAATATCAGGTGCTAGAGCAATAAGGAGTACTGCTTCGCAGAAAGTTCCTTCCGTTGGTCTGAGCTCTCCGCAGGGAGGAGTCAGACCGAGAGTGGGAAGGACAGAACGTGAGTGACACCAAGGAGGGAGTGTCACTGACAGATCTGTGAACTATCTCTCAACAGGAGAGAGAGTTCTCGAGGTCGGGCAGGCCAGGTCGTTAACACACGGACAGATACAGTACAGATACAGGAGACAGATGCAGAATCCTAAGACTAGCCGGGTTTGGCAACAGAGTATCAGAATGACAAAAGGTACAAAATCAGAGATCAGAAGAATGATCAGGAAAGCAGAAGGTCATAACAAATAATCAACAATTCCTAGACTAAGGTGTGAGTTCCTTGGTCATCAACACCTTGGAAACTGGTCTAGATAATAACACAGATACTGACCAGGTCTGAGTGCTACCACGTAGTGATCGCAACGCCAGACACCAGAAGAATGACCAGCACCCAGTATATATACACCAGCGCTCACCTGCGCCTCCCCTAAGTGCTGGACCAATGAAAACTGAAAGAATGGTCAGCTGACACCCCTCTGGCAGTCATAAATGCTCTGCCTCTCCGCGCGCGCATGCGTCCTTCTGAACCTGTGTGGACTATCAGTCCCAGCCACATAAGACGTGTTGTAATGCCTCTACTGTTTTGGATGCGGAATCCGCCGCACCGCTGTTCGAGCGTGCGGCGTTTTCTCCGCGTTCAGCAGTACTGACAGAAGTAGGCCTATGCGCCGCGTCGGACGCGGAATACGCCACCCTGCTCTCTGGGCATGCGGCGGTTTCTCCGCGCTCCGTCAAGCCAGTGAATGCAGGTCTCTGCGCGCAACCTGCCATGTTGAACGCGGAATCAGCCGCCTTACTCTGAGTACTTGCGGCGGCTTTTCCACGTTTTCTCTCAGGTAACCCCCCCCGAGGAGTGGACTCCGGACAGCTCCTACCCGGTTTCTCAGGATATAGAGCGTGGAATTCCCTTCTTAATTTGTCCGCATGCATGCGACACTCAGGTACCCATGTTATCTCCTCAATACCATACCCCTTCCAGTGCACTAGATACTGTACCGAGTTCTGCACTACACGTGAGTCTAAAATCTTTTCTACTTCGTACTCAGGTTGGTCGTCTACCATCACAGGAGGAGGAGGAGTGGCACCCATATGGACTGCTGGTTTAAGCAGAGACACATGAAAAGATCTTACACCACGCATGCTGGCAGGAAGATCTATGGCATAAGTAACATTGTTGATCTTCCTGGTTACAGGAAAAGGGCCCACAAACCTGGGACCTAACTTGGGTGAGGGTTGTTTCAGGGTCAAATGACGTGTGGACACCCAGACCAGGTGTCTCCTGGTTGGAACTTCCACTCCAAGGATCGTTTCTTGTCAGCTTGACCTTTCTGATTTTGAAAAGCCTTCTCCAAATTATTTCTCACGATTCCCCAAATGGCTTTAAATTATTTTTGCCAAGCCTCCAGAGCTGGAAACGGAGTGGAAGCTACTGGTAATGGGGAGAACGTGGGCAACTTTCCGGTTACCACCTGAAACAGAGAAAATCCAGAGGAAGAGCTTTTCAAATTATTGTGCGCAAATTCTGCATATGGCAAGAACTTGACCCAATCTTTTTGCGCAACCGCAACATAACCTCTTAAAAATTGTTCCAAAGACTGATTAACCCTCTCCGTCTGACCATTGGTCTGTGGGTGGTAGCCCGACGAAAATGACAGTTTCATGCCCATTTGATGACAAAATGCCCTCCAAAATCTAGAAACAAATTGGACTCCCCGATCTGACACTATGTTTTCCGGAATGCCGTGTAGTCGGAAAACGTGGATGATGAAAAGATCGGCCAACTCCTGGGCCGAGGGGAGTCCTTTCAAGGGCACAAAATGGGCCATTTTACTGAAACGGTCGACTACCACCCAAATGACCGACATGCCTTCAGACCTTGGAAGCTCACCCACAAAATCCATGGACAAATGGGTCCACGGTTCACTCGGGGTGGGCAAAGGCTGCAACGTTCCCACAGGTGCCAGACGGGAGGGTTTGCTTTTCGCACACACTGCACACTCTCTAACATACTCCTTGCAGTCTGTTGCCAGAGAAGGCCACCAAGCACACATAGCAACCAAGTCTTGTGTTCTGGAGGCCCCCGGATGCCCAGCATTCTTGTGCGAGTGTAACATCTGCAGAATCTGGAGACGAAATGGCAGTGGTACAAACATAACCCCTTCAGGCTTTCCCTCAGGGACATCCTGCTGGAAGGGACTCAAAGGGCCTGATTCACAAAGCGGTGCTAACAGTTAGCACGCCGGTGAAAAGCCCTTTATCACACCTAAACTCAGTTTAGGCATGATAAGTTTAGGTGTGATAAGTTTAGGCATGATAAGTTTAAGCACCAACTGCGTTAGCACTGCAGTGCACAGCTGATCAAAAGTTTTGCGCTAGCAAAGTCTGGTGCACCTCGCATAGAGTTTAATGGCACTGCTTTTGCGTGTGGGACTTTGCACGCTAGCTACAATTATCTAAACTTAGCATGCCTAAACTTATCACGCCTAAACTGGCTTTTCACCAGCGTGGTGCAATGGTTATCACGCCTAAAGTCTCTAACTGGGTTAGCACCGCTTTGTGAATCGAGCCCAAAGTCTCCATCCAGTCTTTCCAAGTCTCTGTGGCTCCCAGCACTACTTTCTGTGGGACAATGGTCTCTGGGTCTGAGGGCTGTGCTGTCTCCGGCTCAAAACATCTGGACAAGGCATCTGCCTTAATGTTTTTACTACCCGGAGTGTACGTAATTATAAATCTAAATCTCGAGAAAAACCGTGACCACCGAGCCTGACGGGGACTTAATCTCTTAGCCCCCTCAATGTATTCCAAATTTTTGTGATCAGTGTAGACTGTAATCGTATGTTCTGCTCCTTCTAGCCAATGACGCCATTCTTCAAAGGCCAACTTAATGGCTAGGAGCTCCCTGTTGCCTATATCGTAGTTTCTCCCTGCTGGTGAAAACCTCCGAGAGAAATAGGCACACGGGTGTAATCTTCCCTGCAGCCCAGAGCGTTGAGACAGCACAGCCCCTACCCCGACTTCAGAGGTGTCAACCTCTACAATAAATGGATAAGAGGTGTCTACGTGTCTCAAAATGGGTGCAGAGCAAAACAGTTCTTTCAAAGTGGAGAAAACAGCCAGCTTCGGGGGACCAGTGGTTGGTATCTGCCCCTTTCTTTGTGAGACTGGTGAGGGGTGCTACGACTGTGGAGTACCCCTTTATGAACCTTCTATAGTAATTAGCAAACCCTAAAAATCTCTACAGAGATTTGAGTCCTACTGGCTGAGGCCATTCCAGGACAGCAGAGACTTTGGCAGGATCCATAGAAAGGCCCGAGGTGGAAATTATGTATCCCAGAAAAGCGACAGACTTCAAAAATGCATTTCTCCAATTTGGCATAAAGCCTGTTTTGTCTAAGCTTGTGCAGCACGAATTTGACATGAGACCTGTGCTCAGAGAGGCTGTCTGAGAAGATTAGTATATCGTCCAGGTATATTAGGACAAATTTACCCAACACCTCCCTGAAAACTTCATTGATGAGTTCCTGAAAGACGGCCGGGGCGTTACACAACCCGAAGGGCATCACCAGGTACTCGTAATGCCCGTCGGGTGTGTTAAAGGCTGTCTTCCATTCATCGCCCTCTCTGATCTGCACCAGGTTGTATGCACCCCGCAAATCCAATTTCGAAAAAATCTTAGCATTGGTGACTTGAGTGAATAATTCGTCTATCAAAGGTAATGGATGGCAATTTTTAACTGTGATCTTATTCAGTCCCCGGTAATCAATGCATGGCCGAAGGCCTCCGTCTTTCTTTTTTACAAAAAAGAAACTTGCTCCGGCAGGCGACCGGGAGGGGCGAATGAACCCTTTAGCTAAGTTTTCACGGATGTACTCTTGCATGGCCACCTTTTCTGGTCCAGACAAATTGTAGAAATGACCTCTAGGGGGCATACAACCCGATCGAAGATCAATGGGGCAATCGAAAGGGCGATGTGGAGGTAGTTTATCGGCAGCTTTGGGACAAAACACGTCCGAAAACTCAGCATATTGCTCCGGAACTCCCTCCACATGAATCCTGGTCTGGTCTAAGGTCACCTTCACTAAACAATGACGAAAACAATGGGCTGACCAGCTCGTTAGCTGACCAGTAGCCCAATTTATCTGAGGGGAGTGAAGGTGTAAACACAGCATGCCAAAGATGATTGTGGAGGTTGTCATGCGCAACACAAAAAACTGCAATTTCTCTCTATGCAGCACCCCTATAGTGACTTCCACCTCTGGTGTCTGGAACAGAGGATGGTTACGCTGCAGGGGTGAATCATCCACTGCCGTAACCTGGAGGGGTGGTTTTACCGGGGTGAGCGGAATACCCAATCTCTTAGCAAATTCGTAATCCATAAAATTAGCTGCTGAGCCTGAATCAATGAAGGCCTCAGAGACTTCAGATTTATCATCCCATGTAATCATACAAGGAAGAAGTAATCGCTTATCCTCTAGGGGTAAGAGCTGTACGCCTAGGGTATTACCCCCAACTACTCCTAGGCAGTAGCGTTTCGTGACTTCTTAGGGCAATTTCGTACTCTATGACCCCCCTCTGCACAATAAAGACACAACTGCTCAGAAATCCTGTGTCTCCGCTCCACTTGAGACAGTCTTGACGACCAATCTGCATTGGCTCGGGTGGAGGTGAAACGGGAGGAGATGGAGTCACAGGAGGCGCAGCGTAGGACACCATTTTAACATTGTTTCTACCCCGGGTCTGCCTTTGATAGCGTAATCTGCGATCAACCCTGATGGCCGATGAAATGGCCTCATCAACGGTTTTTGGTTCAAGCTGACCTAACATAAGGTCAGAGACCTCATCTGACAATCCTGATAAGAGACAGTCTAAAAGGGCATAGGTGTCCCACCTGGCTGAAACTGACCACGTCCTAAATTCGGCAGCATACTCCTCGACCGGACTCTTGCCTTGACGCATCAACTTGAGCTTCCGCTCAGAAGTTGAGGCAATGTCTGGATCGTCGTAAATTACTTCCATAGCTTTAAAAAATTCATCTACGGAGGTTAAGGCTAAATCTCCGGCGGGCAGACTGTATGCCCAGGTCTGAGAATCGCCCGATAACAAAGTCTTAATAAATGTGACCCTTTGGGTCATGGTTCCTGAAGATCTAGGTCTCAACTCAAAGTATGACAATACTCTACTCCTAAAATTTCGAAAGTCAGATCTGTGACCAGAAAATTATTCAGGTACAGGCATACGTATGTCTGTGCTAGGAGGGGATCGCACCTGGTCCACGGCCGTCTGAAGGGTTTGTAAAGAACCGGACAAAGCGTCAATCATTGCTTTGTGATTACCCGGCACTTGGTTGATGGTTTCCACCGAAGTGGTAAGTGCGCCCAGACGGTCAGTGTGTGCGTCCATTTGTATTTTTTCGGTCTGGCGTTCTGTAACGATCGGTGTAACACAGAGAGGATCTGATTACCGGTGATCTGCAGTATCACCGAGAATGCAGATATATACCCGATTATTGATGATCTGCAGTATCACCGATAATCAGATATATCTCTAACCTCTGGACACCTGAGAGATGAGTGTTTTGGTGCAACAGTAATACTTTGAGGACCGCACCTGAAAATCAGGTGCTAGAGCAATAAGGAGTACTGCTTCGCAGAAAGTTCCTTCCGTTGGTCTGCGCTCTCCGCAGGGAGGAGTCAGACCGAGAGTGGGAAGGACAGAACGTGAGTGACACCAAGGAGGGAGTGTCACTTACAGATCTGTGAACTATCTCTCAACAGGAGAGAGAGTTCTCGAGGTCGGGCAGGCCAGGTCGTTAACACACGGACAGATACAGTACAGATACAGGAGACAGATGCAGAATCCTAAAACTAGCCGGGTTTGGCAACAGAGTATCAGAAAGACAAAAGGTACAAAATCAGAGATCAGAAGAATGGTCAGGAAAGCAGAAGGTCATAACAAATAATCAACAATTCCTAGACTAAGGTGTGAGTTCCTTGGTCATCAACACCTTGGAAACTGGTCTAGATAATAACACAGATACTGACCAGGTCTGAGTGCTACCACGTAGTGATCGCAACGCCAGACACCAGAAGAATGACCAGCACCCAGTATATATACACCAGCGCTCACCTGCGCCTCCCCTAAGTGCTGGACCAATGAAAACTGAAAGAATGGTCAGCTGACCGGCCTGGTCAGCTGACACCCCTCTGGCTGTCATAAATGCTCTGCCTCTCCGCACGCACATGCGTCCTTCTGAACCTGTGTGGACTATCAGTTCCGGCCACACCAGACATGTGTTGTAATGCCTCTACTGTTTTGGATGCGGAATCCGCCGCACCGCTGTCCGAGCGTGCGGCGTTTTCTCCGCGTTCAGCAGTACTGACAGAAGTAGGCCTATGCACCGCATCGGACGCGGAATCCGCTGCCCTGTTCTTTGGGCATGCGGCGGTTTCTCCGCGCTCCGTCAAGCCAGTGAATGCAGGTCTCTGCGCGCAACCTGCCATGTTGAACGCGGAATCAGCCTCCTTACTCTGAGTACTTGCGGCGGCTTTTCCGCGTTTTCTCACAAAGTAGAAGTAGAATGCACTCTATAACAAAGTCCAAGCAGGTATAGAAGAAAATGGTGCTGCATCAGTTGGACTTCTATATGGAAGGACAACAATCTGGTTAATGGAGTATGCATGTTTATCGGAGTGAGGAATGCTGATACCAGAGGAGATGCTGTGATTGTCTATTGAGTCACCTAAAGCCTTGTAGTGTGGGCACTAATTGGCTGGTAAGCCTTTTTTTTTACTTGGTGAAGGTGATGGCCACTGAAGCTTGATAACACCAGGGTGCTAGATGATTGCCGGATGAACTGTTAAGCGCTGAATAATTGATTTGTCACCACTATTGGAACTTTGGACTTTCTTTTCAGCAGCTTTTTGATATTGTTGACGCTGATCTATTGCCTGTTTGCGTAGAGATCAGAGCTGACTACTATGCCCATTTCTGGTTCTCAACAAGGTTGACCGTCAAGAATGAAAAAAAACACACAGGGGTGTTCTATATCCGCAGACAGAGCCGGAAAGAGGATTACATTACATTAGGTGGCCGGAGTTTTCATCTTTGCATAAAAAAATCGACAGAATATGTCAGCTTCTTACAGGTTCCCTCTCAGATTTATTTAGTCAGGTGTCCTATGAGGGCAGGAGGTGGGAAACCTAACCAGGTGTGATGCCATGGATGCGTTCCGGAAAAGAAAATTACTATTAGGTAAGGGCTCTTTCATACCAGAGCCCTTTTTTAGCGTTTTAACGCAAAGTCTATACTTTGCGTTAACCAAAGTAAAAGGAAAGTCCATAGACTTTCATTTTACCTTTCACACCCGACGCTGCGTTTCGATGCGTTGTGGTACGACGCATCCCGGCGCATTATATCGTCGGGAATTGGCGTTTCCCCGTTGGGTTATTTGATACTACCGCCGCTACTCCGCGTCGCACCGCAGATTCCCGACAACACGCCACAACGCGTGCAGGAGCTGTTCTCCTGCACGCGTTGTAATGTGTAGCCGGCCTAACCGTTTCCTGGCAGTCCTGCTGATACAGTATTACAAGTGGAGAAATAATTAACACTTCTGAATTTAAGAGAAACAAAAATGGGCTTGTATTCTACTTTAAAGCCCATGTTTAGGCAAAGTTTGTAAATGTATATATTAGAAAATAATGCAATAAAAAGAGTTTAGGATTTTTGCAAAACAAGCTTGAAAATGTTAATTCTTCACAGACCCTCAGTGACTGACATCCACCTACTCACAACCAGGTGGCCGAACAATTTTGTTCGATTTTACAGTAATTCGATGAAAACAGTTGGTTGTACAGAAAAATTGAAAGGGTTTTTTTTTTTTTTTCCTTGTTTTTTCTTGAGATTGGACATGTTGGAAGATTTTGATCAGCTTTACCAAGAATTGTATAGTGTGTGTGATAGATTGTTTAATCTTATTCAACCTGAATTTTTTTTTTTTCAGTACATACCAAACTTTAGTTGTTTGTATAAACAAGAAGTTTTGAATCAGGATGATGCCATTTATTGGCTAACTCAGAGGAAAACAAAAAGTAAGCGGACGCGCTAGTGAAATACCTCGGTAGCGATACGTTACTATAGCACAACACTTACAAGGAGCGGTCATTGCTAAGGAACGCACGCTATACTGGTAGTAGCGTGAGGAACTGCACACACTATAATTAAGTTGTGCTGCTTTCATTAGCGCACATAAGAACATTTAACATTTGCGCTGTTTCAGCACAATATTGATAATTAACCCCAACGTCTGAAGATTAGCAAAAAGCTTACTTTTTGTTTTCCACTAAGTTGAAGTGAACCTTAAGTCAAATGGAAAAAATGAGATTTACTCACCTGGGGCTTCCCTCAGCCCCCAGCAGACGATCGGTGCCCTCGCAGCTCCGCTCCGATGTCCCAGGACCCGCCGGCGAGCACTTCCGGTTTGGCCGTCACCGGCCGACAGGCATGGGAACGCGAGTGATTGTTCCCAGCCTGTATATCGCCCCCTATGCTGCTATTGCGGCCAGGAGGTTGCAATAGCAGCATAGGGGGCGATATACAGGGGGGGGGCACTCCCATAACAAATGCATGAAAGAGGGGGAGGCCATTAAGCATCTGGGACAGGTATCTGAGTGAGCTGGGTTGTATTTAGAGACTATAGCTGGGGTAAGGTATACTTGATGTAATATGTACAGCTGAGTGCTGCGCTCCCGTATGCAAGGAGTGGATTTTTTAACCATAAGGAGGGCGTCTTCCCAGTCATCATCCTGAATTTCGACCCCTGCTGCCTCCCATTTATCCCTGGATTTCACCGTGCGTTCCAGGGCGTTATTGTTGGCCATTACTTTATATATGTTCCCTATCATATGTGGAGTAGGGCCATTGGCTATCATATCTATAATGGGTGTACTATTGATCTTAACTGGTTCCCCGCCGCCGTACAGTATATCTACGCTCCTTTGGACTTAACTTCCCCGCCCGGAGCGTAGATATATGCACCCCCCGCCGCTACCGCCGATGTCCGCTCTCCCGCTCGCACTCCCGCGATCGTGCACGCCGCTGCCCGCTCGCCCGGAGATCAATGAACGGGAAAATACATTCCCGTTCGTTGATCTCTGCCCCCGCAATGATCTGCTGCTTTCGCTAAGCAGCTCGATCATTGTAAAAAAAAAAAAAAAAATACCAGCCTCTTTGTACTTCCTCCAAGCTTCCGGAAGGAAGCTTGGAGGTCGCATTAAACTGTTGCCATCTTGTGGCCAAATAGTAAACTACACCCTAAACTATTTTTCACACACACATACATTACTTATACAAAAAAATTAACTCATTACCTCCCACACTCCCCATTTTTTTTTTTTTTGTAATTAAAAAAAAAATAAAAAATGTACAATTAAAAGAAATACATAAATAGTTACCTTAGGGACTGAACTTTTTAAATATTTATATCAGGGGGGTACAACACTGTTACTTTATAAACTATGGGCTTGTAATTAGGGATGGACGCAAAACTGAAAAAAATGCACCTTTATTTCCAAATAAAATATTGGCGCCAAACATTGTGATAGGGACATAATTTAAATGGTTTTATAACCGGGACAAAAGGGCAAATACATTTCATGGGTTTTAATTACAGTAGCATGCATTATTTAAAAACTATAATGGCCGAAAACTGAAAAATAATGTTTTTTTTCCCATATGTTTTCCTATTTACCCATTAAAACAGATTTAGAATAAAATTATTCTTGGCATAATGTCCCACCTAAAGAAAGCCTAATTGGTGGCGAAAAAAACAAGATATAGTTAATTTCATTGCGATAAGTAATGATAAAGTTATAGGCGAATGAATGTAAGGAGCGCTGAAAGGAGAAAATTGCTCGGATGCTGAAGGGGTAAAACCCCTCAGTTGGGAAGTGGTTAAAGGGAACCTTAACCGGCGGGGAAAAAAAAAATCACTTACCTGGGGGCTTTCCCAAGCCTCCTGCAGCCGTCCGGTGCCCGCGCCGGTCCTTCGGTGCCCTCCGGTCTCCCTCCGCCGCTAAGTTTCGTTTTCGGACGACTGCCAGTCGTCCTCGGGCCTCTTCCGCATTCCTCGTTGTAAACTGCAGTAAAGCGCGTCCGCATGATGCCAAACGTGTCATGTGCATGACGCCAAACGCGTCATGCGGACGCGCTTTACTGCAGTTTACGACTAGGAATGCGGAAGTGGCCAGAGGACGACTGGCAGTCGTCCGAAAACGAAACTTAGCGGCGGAGGGAGACCGGAGGGCACCGAAGGACCGGCGCGGGCACCGGACGGCTGCAGGAGGCTTGGGAAAGCCCCCAGGTAAGTGATTTTTTTTTTTCCCCGCCGGTTAAGGTTCCCTTTAAGGGGTAGATGCTTGAATTGACACATGAAGGCATGCTGCAGTTGTAGGTACCTAAACTGCTGGCTGGTGGGTAATTTGAATTTGGCTACTAGGGCCTGGAAGGTAAGTAGTTGTCCCTGCGTAAGAATGTGCCCCAGGAAGACAATACCATGGGAGCTCCAAAAATTGTGGTCAGGGATGGTGTTAAATTCAGGCAGTGCAGGATTATTCCAAAGAGGTGTATAATATTCGTGCCCATCAATAGAGAATTCCCTCTGAACACATTTCCATACACCTACGAACTGTCTCAGAATGGTATTATCTTGTCTTTTGGGTGGGAGGTGTGCGGATAGGACCTCTAGCACCAAGCACTCTCTGTGGGGGTCGGGGCCATATCCTAGAGTTTTAGGGTTCACTGCATGTGGGACTACAAACCAAGCTGCCAGGTGTTGCAATTGAGAGGCCAGGTAGTACATGTGAAAGGAGGGGAAGGCAATACCCCCTAGGTTATTTGAGTTTTGTAGCAATGTGTATTTTAATTTGGCTCTGCCATTGCCCCAGATAAAAGCTAGGAGAATAGATCTGAGGCGCTTGAAGAATTTTTGGGGGATGTATATGGGAGAATGGTGGAAGAGATATAGCAGTTTAGGTAGCAATATCATTTTAATTAGGCTCGTGCGGCCTATCACAGAAAGGGGAAGTTTGGCCCATGATTTACAGCGGGTCTGCACATAGGGAATTAGGTTGTATATTTCGTCAGAGAGGTATTGCTTGGGGGACGTGAAGATGTGTACACCAAGATATTTAAAGGATTGCACTACTTGCAAAGGTATTACTGAGGTGGAGGATGAGTCCCCGGGTTCATCTAACAGGAGTACCACTGACTTCGAGCGGTTGACACACAGTCCAGAATAATAACTTGTTTCATCTATTATATCCAGGGCGCAGGTGAGAGAAGGCCCACTGACAGCCAAATATAGAATTGTATCATCGGCGTACATACTTATTTTGTCTTCTGAGTTGGGGGTTTTTAAGCCCACCACCCCAGGGTGATTTCTGAGTCTGTGCCAAGGGCTCTGCTACCAGGGCATATAATAAGGGGGATAAGGGACACCCCTGTCGTGTTCCTCTTCCCAAGGGGAAAGTGTCGGATATCCAGGAATTTGTGCAGACTCGGGCAAGGGGGTTGGTATAGAGTAGTTGGACCCATTTACAGAACCTTTCTCCAAACCCAAACCTGGCAAGGACCGCAGACAGGAAAGGCCACTCCACGGAGTCGAAGGCCTTAGCCATGTCCAACGAGGCAATGGCCCTTTTACCTATATTGATGTGTTGGCATTGCATATTAGAGAATAAGTGACGTATATTTATAGCTGTGTTTTTACCTGGCATGAACCCAGTTTGGTCGGCATGCACTAATGAAAGTATAACTGAGTTATGTCTTATGGCAAGGATTTTGGCAAGGACCTTCACATCGGTTGTGAGAAGCGAAATGGGTCTGTACGATTCACAGAACTGTGGGTCCTTGCCAGGCTTGGGTAAAACTACTATTAGGGCCTCTCTCATTGAGCATGGAAGTTCCATAGTGTCTAATGACTGTTGAAATACTTCTAGAAGTGTGGGAGCTATTTCATCTGTGTATTTTTTGTAAATTTCAGAGGGGATACCGTCTAGCCCAGACGCTTTTTTGCTGGGAAAGCTTGCAATAGCGCAGTCTATTTCTTCTAGTGTGATGGGGCTCTCTAGGTATGTACATTGTGCCTCATCCAGTCGTGGTAAATTGAGTTCAGAGAGGTATGCTTCAGCGTCTAATTGTGATGCTAAAGTTTTACTAGAGTATAAGTCAGAGTAGTAGTCATAGAAGACTTTATTAATTTTACTGGGTGAGGACACAATATTGCCTGTCGAGTCTGCTATAAAGGGGATAATTGGAGGGGATGTGTGTGGTTTGGCTAGGTGGGCTAGTAGTGCGCCGGCTTTTTCTCCCATTTCGTACCGCAGCTGTTTATTAAAAAACAACTTACTGAGAGTCATTTCTTTTAATAACTCACAGTGCTCATTATGGGTTTTGTCCAATTATTCTTTTGTTTTCAGGGTTTGGGTGGGCAGTGTATTGGTTTGTGGCTTGTGTTACTTGAGTGGCCAATGTTTGCAGTTTGTTTTGGGTGGCAGATTTATGTGTGGCGACCGCCTGTATTAAAGTACCTCTGAGGTAGGCCTTGAAGGTGTCCCATAGAGGTTTTCTATTCTCCTCCTCCCTGTGTATGAAGAAGAAATCCTCAATGTGCTTAGGGAGATTATCAGCTTTCATGAGTTCCAGCCTAAATGGATTAAATTTCCAGTAGGTGAAGGGGGGTTTTAGGCCCCAGTTTAGGGAGACTGTAAGTGGAGAGTGGTCAGAGAGCAGTCTCGGTAAAATCTGAGCATCCTCAATCATGGGGGCAAGGCAGGCAGAGCCAAATATGTAGTCGTATTGTGTGTGTTAGAGGAGTAGGTGTAGGCCAGTTCAGAGGGGTGTATGTGCCTCCATGTGTCAACCAATTGCATATCTGACATGAGGTTATAGAAAGTGGTGTTTTTGTTTTCTTGCGGGGGGGGTGCCTGTCCCTAGAAGCATTACAGACATTGTTAAAGTCACCTAGCCATAGAGAAGGGATTCCTGGAAACTGCAGCATGAAATTTATACCTTCTTTTAGGGGTGTAGAGGAGAATGGGGGAGGGATATAAAAGGCTAGAATAAGCAAAGGGGTACCATATATTTCGCAGTGCATGAAGATGTATTTGCCCATTGGATCAGCTTTCACTAGGAGTGGATTGAATTGGACACACCTGCCAATAATTAAAGAGACTCCCCTGGAGTATTGTGAGTAGGTAGCATGGTACATCCAGCCAATCCAATTCCTACGAAGGGCAAGTGTCTTATTGCCAGTTAGGTGTGTTTCAGTAAGGACAGTGATATCTGGTTTATATCCCTTTAAGTAGTTCAGGATTGTGGACCTTTTAATCCTATCATTTAAACCTCTAACGTTCCAGCAAATTGCTTTTAGACATTTAGCCATTTGGTTGACTTCTCAGTGGTGTATTAAAGTGCACTACGACCATATCTATATGCCAAAGATTTGCTGTGAGACTGCATACCACATCCACACAGAATAAAGCCTTAGAACAAATAACAAAACTTAAACATTGAACGAAAAATAAAAAACCCGAACGCCCCATACCACCCGGTTTTGTCTAAGACAAAACTTTTTATTCCCCCCCCAAAAAAAAAAAACCCGAAGGAGGATTTCCAAAGATAGGTGTACGCACGAAATGTTCAGCCCACCTACCGGGGGAAACCCGAAGAGAGGAGAGAAAACACTAAGTTAGGATTCCTGTAAGGGTTGCAAACTTAAAGGTACAGTTACACATCCAACACACCGCTGTATTTAGGGAATGAAAGTGTGGTTAGATATTGCACAAATATAACATCCTAGTTTGCTGCAGCAGGATACTTATGACTGTATGATTATATAGTGGATCAACGTATCAAAACCCAACGTGGTGTAAGAGGCATTTAGGTTATTAGGATTGGGTAATTCAGAGAACAGTTCGGAAGTCCAGTAGGTTCAAGTTGTTAGAGACATAGCATGGAGGGATGCGAAAACATGCTACCATGTCTGCTGGAGAACGTTCAGTTCCGTAAATGCTGGTATTCATCCGGAAAAGGACAGGGGGTACTGTGTACTACTCGGCTGGAGCAGGAAACATTTTGGATATGCCGTCCATATTCAATGGAGAGTGGAAGTGCACACTGAGTAAAAGGGTAGTGTTTGTTGCTGGGGGCAGATTCGTGTCTTACTTATACAGAGTACGGAGCAGAGCAAGGAGCAATGCGGAGGGGAAGGAGAAGGGGAGCAAAGGAAGGTTATGGCAGTGGTGTTGATAAAGGTGAAGATTGTAACACACGTGTGCACAAAGTTTTGCGGCATATATGGAGGAACAGTACCTTTGGTAGTTATAGGGGAAGGTGTCCAGCACATCACTCGGCATCTTCAAGCCTTGGGGAGTTCCGCGGGGCTTTGTTTTCGTCTAACCACTTGGAGGCCTCCTCTGGTTTTAGGAAAAAGAGCGTGCAGCCCCCGGCCACCACCCGCAGCTTGGCTGGGTAAATCATTGCGTAGGATATAGCTGCATTTTGGAGCCTCTTCTTTACATTGAAAAAGCAAGCCCGCTGCTTCTGCACCTCTATGGAGTAGTCGGGATAGAAGGAGAGGCGTGCGTTCTGGAAGCGTACCTCGTCTTTCTCCCGGGCCGATTGTAGGAGGGTGTCCCGGTCTCTGTAGTTTAGTAGCTTTAGGGATGAAGGTGCGGGGTGGTGCGCCTGGTGGGGGCACCTTTAGAGTAATGCGATGGGCACGCTCCACGACAAAGGCCTGAGAAAACGTGTCGCGACCAAACAGGTCTATCAGTAATTGTTCCGTGAACTCGGCGGGTTTAGTCCCCTCAGCCTTCTCAGGGAGGCCGACGATTCTAATATTGGATTGCCGGTTTCGGTTCTCCAGATCGTCTTGGCGTTCCCTCATGGTGCGTAGGTCGGTTTGTACTGCCGTGAGGTCCGAGCGGAGAGGCCTGGTGTCATCTTCCAGCGTGCTAATGCGCTCTTCCGCACCTGTGACTCTAGAGCGGAGGTTCTGTAAGTCATGTCGGAGTAGGGACGTGTCTGTCTTCACCTCCTCGAGTCTGGAGGTTATAGCGGTAAGACTGCCTTGACAACTGGTTATAGCCTCCATTATCTGGTTGAGTGTGGGCGGAGAGGCCTCTTCTTCATCCGGCGTCACCGCGCCATCTTGTTCTTGAGTACCCATGCGGTATTTCTGGAGTTTCGCAACTGCCTCCGATTGTCTCCTGGACATAATTTACCTTTGCAGGTGCAGGAGAAGTTGGGCTAGCGTTTGGTGCAGGTTGTGGCTCTTTATTGAGTGGGCATATCAGTTTTATCGGATAATTTAGCGGTGCCTAGGCGGGAGCTCCACCAACCTGCGTCTTCACTCCATGAGCTTCCGGCCACGCCCCCGACTTAAGGATCACTTTAATCATTCATTATTCTTGATCGAAAAAAGATTTTCTACTGTCATTCAATTTGATTATTTTGGTCAAATGGGAAAATCGAACGTTTTTATTGTACCGTGTATGGGCACCATAAGGGAGACAGAACCATGGGGGAAAAACATCTAGTGCCTCAGTCAGTTCTTCGCTCATATTCACACAAATACTGTACTTGTTTAGAGCTCACTGTTGTTGTTACCGTGGCACATGCAGAGAATCACTTCATGTGGCACTGCACCAAATATATAGCAACTAGGGAAACCTTCCTCAAGAAATCGATGGAACTATTTCCAGACTTTCACACATTAGAGAAAACTGCATTCTACTAAGAACAATCAACAGTGGCAATCGCTGCACAATACGTCACAGTATGCCACAGACTGGGAGGAGCATAAATGAACTATAAACCTAAAAATGTCCATGAACTGCTAACCCACTGTACCCCTACCCCACCCTGTCCCATGTTCCCCATTACCCCCTGCTTTGACAATGCCTGTATGAATCTTGGTCAGGCCAATAAAGCTATATTTGATTTGATTTTGAGTGTGGGAATCTCACTCACTAATCTTTTATTTCTTATTTAAGAAGACCTAAACTACTAAATTCAAGGCATTGGCTAGAGAAGGCACATGTCCATTCTCTCAAATCAGATGCAATCCGTTTTCTAATGCAATGCAGAGACACAAACAAGGGGTTATTCCTCATTTAACTTGTTCTTTTCATTTGGTGATGTGAGTAGAGACAGATGATAGTGATTATCAGAGCAACCCAGTCTGCTGAAGGAGCTCTGCAGCTGCAGTCCAGATGCTGCAGACAGACATACTGGAACTGGCTGCTTCTCAGGCAGCTCTGTTTGCACTTCTAAGCAGAGGGGGAAAAAGCAGCTTTTCCTCATTCATTTCTCTACAAGCTCACTGCATATGGAATATACCTAGTTATATAGAGTGGGTTAATTATACCCTGGTACAGCATAGCAGTAGTTAATCTGTTTACTATTTTTTTATGTTGAGTTTAGTAGTGCTAAAGGGCTCGCAATGTGTACTGTTTGCATGTGCAGGGTTTATCTATGATGGGGTGACTTTTTTTAGTGCACTTACGCTTTAAAGCTTTTATTTGTAACATGAAAGCAAGATTTTGTCTCCTGCACACAACCTTGAAACCCCTACTTTTTTGGTAGTGATGAGTCTCGCAGCCCCCCATGCAGATTAATGTAGGGAGCGCTGTTAGTCCGTGATGTCTGTCTCCTCTTTCTATAGGGATCTCTACCCTCTATGCTGACATCCTGCGGCTCCTGATCTTGTCACGCATCGAGAGCCGGAGGATGTCAGTATAAAGCGCCAGGCTGCTGGGAGGAAAAGGAGGCCAGAGACAGTGTAGACTTTGTAAATATAATAGCGCTCTCTGCGCTACTCTGCCCTAGAGGGGGATGGAGGAGGCGTGCACAAGAGAGAGAGGGAAGCAGGGGTGTACCAATAGACCCTGCAAGGGATGCAGCTGCAGGGGGGGGGGCAGAAGCGTCAGGGAGCCCCGCGGGGGGGGGGGGGGGGAGGAAGTTACTTTTCCCTGTCCTGAGAGACTAACAACAAAGGGTGCAGAGAAAAAAACTTTCTGCTGTCTGCACAATTGTTCTAATGACTGCACCTGCTCAGCCACTGATAACGAATCATACAAAGTTTTGTAGACAGTCCCTGTTCAGTGTGCAGCAGGCTCTTGTGTACAGCACCCAACCCCCAGCATCTCTACCCCTTCCCAAGTGCTGTGTACTGTAGTGATGCTGGAGGAGTCTGCAGAGCTAGTTCTGCGCCATCAGAGATGGACAGAGTGAGTGTAGTAAGTTGAGGCTGGGAGCACACTCGTCTGTCGGTTTCCTGTATGCATTTTCTCTACACCATGTGTGTCTGTGTGTGTGAAAACATGCACGTTTTATCACAGAAACGAATGTAATTGATAGAGAAAATGCCTGCAGTGCTTTCATGCTGTCTGTTTTTATCTGCATGGGGAAAACACATTTAAGTGTGCACTAGCCAATTAAATAACATTGGTTCTTAGTTTACCTGTGCAGAAAGCTGGGGGGGGGGGGCATCCAAAGTTTCGCATGGGGGCCCAGTGATTTCTAGTTACGCCCCTGAGGGGAAGGGGGCGTATGGCCCCCGCCCCCCCCAGAAATTGGGGGGGTCACCGGGGCTATTGTTATGCAACTGATTAAAACCTGTGTATTATAGCAGTGTTGCTTGGGAATTTTCCCCAAATTTTCGATTGAGAAAATATTTGCAAAAATACATTGGGGTTGATTCACTATAACAAATAGCATCCCTTATCAGAGTTAACATGCCTTATCAGAGTAGCATAGTGAGTGCTGCAAACTTATGCCTACTAATTGGCAATGATGAGAGCTCCACTCGTCCTGCCCGGAGCCCTTGCAGGCTCACTTTAAAAGACATTATCCCACCACTTTGATTGGCCCAATAGGCTGCCTGTCAAGTTTCCTGTCAAGTGACAGGCAGCCTATTGGGCCAATCAAAGTGCGGGGATAATGTCCTTTAAAGTGATTGGACCCCGCAGGGGCTCAGGGCAGGACAAATGGAGCTCTTATCATTGCCAATTAGCAGGCATAAGTTCGTAGCGCTTGCTATGCTACTCTAATAAGGCGTGTTAGCTCTGATAAGGCATGCTATTTGCTATAGTGATATTGTATTTTCACAATACGGTCAAAGGAAACCAATTTTTCCTTCCAATGCAGAATTGGGGGAAAATTTGCTAAAAATGCAAAAAACAAAACAAAACAAAAAAACTTATTACAAAGTGATTTCCGATTACATTACAATTCTAATTTAACATTATTTCTGCAAAAAATGAATGTGAAAAGAACATCTGCATTTTCACTCGTCACTGTATTGTAGAAATGAATGCAGCAGTGTATTTTGAACACACACCGCACACAAACGCATAAGGCCCGATTCACATGATCCGTGTACAAACTGCCGTTAGCACGCAGCCAATGTGACGCATCTGTCAATAAGGAAAAATGACTGCAGGTCCAAACTTGAGGTCCGTCTAGTGGATTGTGCGGAACGGATGCATTCAAATAACGTGAACGGATCCATAGGTTAACATTGGATCTGTTTGCATCATTTCGGATCATTTCCCATTAAGATCCACTAATGGTCCGTTTTTAGTGCCAGTGTGAATCGGCTATTGGTTTGTTTGACAAAATAGCATTGTGCTTGGATTTACGCAGGTTGTGGTAGTACACTGAGAATGTATAATGGTTAACAGGCCAAATGTTAGCATATAGCAGATGGTACATTTGTGCAGGCTTTTTTTTTTTCTTTTTTAATGCGGGTTCCACCAACTCATATTTGGATACACGGACGGAGTCGCCAGGTTTAATCCCTGGACAGCAGATATTTAAATATCTTGCCTGAGGAAGCAGGTTTCTCCTACAAAACACATTGTAATAATGGTTTTTTTTCTAATGTGAAATTAAAATCTGTTTTTGAAATTAGACCTATTGAGTTTGACTACCTGGAGTTACTGTAAGTCCACTACTACCTCCCTTTTAATCTGTTTTAAATGTATTTGTAAGGCCTGGCAGATCTCTCATCTTCCTTCAGCCTCTATACCCCAATCTAATACCTCACTCTTCACCTATACGCCTACCCTATACGCCACCTATACGCATGAATGGGAGACTTGTACGCCTACCCGACTACGGTTACCCCACAGGATTTCAGAGTGCAAGGCATAGAGACTGAGGCCGGGAAGACAAGCAAACTACCAGAACCCACTAACCAAGATAAACGTTACTGGACGATATCAGGAAATAGTACAGGACACACTTGTGGAGGAGACAACACAGATCACAGCAGGAGCTGTAGGTTAGAGACAGGGAGGAAGTTTGCTCAGAGTGACCACAGCTCTGAGCTTCCAATACAAACCACAATAACAAGACTAAGATGGTTGCCCAGCGCAACTGTAGCTCTTAGCTTCTGTTGTCCACCACACTGAATAAGACAAGGACGGACAGACAGGAACGTTTGCCAATCTCATTGCTACCGTAGCGATGGCAAACATCCACACAAGCACAAACAAGACAGAACAGGAAGGAGTGAAACTAATAGCACGTCACGTCAGCAAGTCGCGTCCACAGGAGCAGGGCTAGCAGGAGCGCTAGCCACTCACTACCGCAGTGATGGCTGCGTCCAGACTGGCTGGATTAGAAGGGACTTTGCTGTTTGCCCACGCAGGAACCGCAACAGTCCACAGTGTAGCAAGACAAGGTAAATCACAATCGAGACCCGGAACCCAGCCAACACCTATGGCAAAGCTGACAGGCCAAGTGCCAAGGGAGGAAGAGTCTTTTATATGGACATCACCCAGTGAGAGCAGGCATGAAATTCCAACACAGCTGAATGGTAATCACTTAATCCTGTGTTACTCTGAAGACTGCAGGTTGATTGCAGATGGATAGGACACTCATTACAAATGCATGCAACATTTTGCAGCAACATGCGTGCAGGGCATTCAGCACTGTCTGACTGTAGCTCTGCTGCACCAAGCCATAGGTGGATTCACGACAGCATCCTGAGCTGTTCTGCACTGCAGAGTGATTGCAGATGGCAATGATACTTATTTGCGAATGCTTGCAAAACTGTTTGCATGCAGAGAAAACAGAACTTCCTGGTTGCAGCTGACAACAGAATATGCTACGAAAGAGATCATGACAGTATTTTATTCATTGTTGGCACCACTTCTTTTATTTTTTTTTTATTTTTTTTATTGTTCAATACCTATTGATATCCACTGGTGGTGTGTGTGTGTGTTACCCCTTTTTTCTGTACTACAGAGAGTAACTTCTTAACCTGACTTCTGAGTGGGGTCAAGTTTAATCTCCCCACCTGCCTATACTGTACAGTGGTTACCTTTGGGGTAATCCACCTTTGTATTACTCTATTCAAGCTTCTTGCAGCACCATTCATTTTTATAATAAATACTGCACTATATCAGGCGCTCGGTTTCTCCTCCCTCCTTGTTAATAAAAAGCAATGTTTTTAATGAATGCAAATAAAAAAACTGTCCATGAACCGCATTAAGAAAATCTCATTTGATGTGACCAGCTGTAAAACTACCAGATGACTTTTAGTTTGTGTGCAAGGTTGTGTTATCTCTCTATCTTATACCAGTTGGAAAATCATTTTGATCCCAATAAAATAAAAATATTTATTTTAAAATGTACATCTTTTCTTTAACCGTTTGACCACTACAGGTGGTGTTTCCCTTAAGGATCAGAGCAATTTTCACATTTCAGTGCTCCTCTTATTCATTCACCAACAACTTTATCCTTACTTATCATATCAAAATAAGCCACAGTGCTGCCCATAATTATTCATACCCCCTGGCAAATTTTGACTTACGGTAGTTACTTTCATTCAACCAGCAAGTAATTTTTTGACAGGAAATGACATAGGTGTCTCCCAAAAGATAATAAGAAAATAAGATGATGTACCAGAGGCATTATTGTGGGGAAAAAAATTCTCAGCTTTTATTTACATTGAGCAAAAAGTGTCCAGTCCAAAACTATTCATACCCTTCTCAATAGAAAAGGCTTTATTGGCTATTACAGCATTAAAACGCTACCTATAATTGCAGAATAGCTTTTTGCATGCCTCCAAAGGTATTTTTGCCCTTTCATCTTTAGCAAGGGGCTCCAAATCTTTCAGGTTGGAGGGCCTTCTTGCCACCACCCTGATCTTTAGCTACCTACACAGATTCTCAATTGGATTCAAATCAGGACTCTGGCTGGGGATCAATGCTGGTGATCATTTATTACAGGCACTTTGATTGGCTTTTTGATTGGCTTAGAGAACACATGTTCCCATTCACCCATCATTGTACTAACGGAAGTGCTCACAAGCGCTCATAGTGGGCGATTGCGGCGAGGTACATATATCTACGCGCCTGGAGGTAAGATGAAGTCTCAAGTCCACTTGGAAACTTTTGGTCCCAGAGCCTTTTGTCAGGCTGCTCCTACGTTTTTGAACTCCTTACCTCAGCAGATCAGGACAGCTCCATCCCTGGACGTGTTTAAATCCACACTGAAAGCCCACCTGTTCAGTTTGGCATTTGCAGAAATATAGCTTTTGTTGTGTGAATACTTCATCCTACTACCAATTATTGAATCTGAGAGAGTCTAAGCGCTTTGAGTCCTATGGGAGAAAAGCGCTATAGAAATGTTATTGTCAAGTGGCGTAGATATACTGTGGCCATGCTGACCAAACACCACTATATTGAAAATGTATACATTATGCTACTTTTGTATTCATTTGTATAACAGAAGAAAATACAGTAATCTCAATATATTTTCCAGTACAGAGGAGGCCGCAAAGATATGCAGCTTGAAAATGGACCAATCAAATTTCACTTAGGCGGGATTTTATTGCTCCATTTTCAAGCTACATAGAGAATTTACATAATCCTGTATTGTCTCACAATTATTTGCAGCTGACTAACCATACCTAGTAACAGGAAATACATAAAAGGTTGTAAGGACCTCAGAAGCACCAGTGTTTTTGATGTAGGCTTCACACTTCATTCTCTTAATAACCCAAGAAAACAGGAGTTGAAAAGGTCATGCCAATTACTAAAAACTTATATAAGATTATATATCACAAGGATTAATATGAAGCCAAGAAACCACATATAATCATGACAACACTGTAATTAAAACCACCGACGTGACAGGTATGCATACTTAAAGAGACACTGTAACACCAAAAAGTTCCGAGGGAATCCTCAGGGTATACTCTCTAGACTCGGCCACGACAGCCCTGACCATCTGTCTCAGCCGAGTACATTGTAGCATCTGTACAATATTTTTTTTATTGTAGTGAAGTCATACAAAGTACTAGCAGATGAAAGATTTAAAGCAAAATAAGTAAAAAAGTAAAAATATATAGTACAGACCTGCCCAAACCTTGAAAACAGCAGTAGTGCATCCCTGTTCGATCTACTTAAAGGATACCCCAACTGAAATGTGACATAATGAGATAGACATGTGTATGTACAGTGCCTAGCACACAGATAACTATGCTGTGTTCCTTTTTTTCTTTCTCTGCCTGAAAGAGTTAAATATCAGGTATGTAAGTGGCTGACTCAGTCCTGACTCAGACAGGAAGTGACTACAGTGTGACCCTCACTGATAAGAAATTCCCCTTTTTTACCTCTTTCTTGCTCTCAGAAGCCATTTTCTGCTAGGAAAGTGTTTTATCGTTGGAATTTCTTATCAGTGAAGGTCACACTGTAGTCACTTCCTGTCTGAGTCAGGACTGAGTCAGCCACTTACATACCTGATATTTAACTCTTTCAGGCAGAGAAAGAAAAAAAGGAACACAGCATAGTTATCTGTGTGCTAGGCACTGTACATACACATGTCTATCTCATTATGTCACATTTCAGTTGTGGTATCCTTTAAGCAGCAATGCAGTCCTGCTCTTTTCAGCGATACAGCAGTACTAGTCAATGGACTGCTAGCTTTGTAATATTACACCAATGCCTTTTACAGGTGTATGTAGTTTGCAGCCACTGTTTGAGAGCTCTACCGATTCGCATACAACATAAGTGAAATGCAGTTAAATAAAAACTCTCTTGAGAGCTGCAGCCACTAAAGGTGGCCAATAAAGGTCCAATTTCCAGCGGAAAATCGTTTGAGCGATGAGATAATTCTGATAGTTTGTGATCGGATTGGTTGTAAATAATCTCCATTGAAGGGCACAATCGATTACAATTGTAAAAACAGCCGTCCAATTTGATTTTCGTCTAACCAAAATTTGGATTTTCTTGTTGATTGTGATAGATAGGAAGCAAAGATTGGTTCTTTGATGGTGTAGTGAACGATGTATTACGATCTTCCACCTCTGATCAGAATTATCCGATAGCTCGAATGATTTTTCACTAGAAATTGGATTGTTAGTTACCACCTTTATGGTGCCCATACAAGGTTTATTCGACCAAAACTATCTCATCTAATGAACCTCTAAAATAATATTTTTTTTCGACCAAGAAAAACGAACGATTATCCTGTTTTTTTTCAATAAAAATACGATCGGACATGGTTTATATTTGATCTAAATTGGAAATATCAAACTAAATTATCTGATTGAAAAAAATTACAAAATTGTACCATGTATGGGCACCATTAGAGTCCTCAGTAAGCCACCGGGGAGCGTTAGAGACACCCCAAGACTGTGGTGTCACCATGTCGTCATTTCCAAAGAATTCTGTAGCACAGACTAGGCAGTTGGCTGGATCTGACTGGCTTTCTCTGCTCTGTCCCTGGAGAGCATGTACTGGTGTTGGCAAAGTAAACTATGGTGAAGTAATGCAATGACACATGTTGCAAGTAAAAACTGGCCAGTTTAGGATAGGTGGGTGGACAGATTTGCCACTCCCGGATTAAACCTTAGAAATAAAGGTCAATCAAGGTACAAGAGTTAAAGATGAAAAAAATAATGTACAGAGAACAGGAAAAAATACAATTTTAGTATAGTTGCAGATTACGCCACTGTTTTTTTATGCTACAAAAAAAAATAAACATAAAAAAAATGTATAACATGCATTTTAGTAAAATGTAATTTTGTCTTCTTATAAGGGCCCGTTTCCATTACGGCGATTCTGCAGAGTTTCCCCGCACATGATTCGCATGGGGAAACTCTGCCATAGGGGATGACGGGGCCGTGGCGGAATCGCTTGCGGGTGCGATTCGGCAGGAACCCCCCGCATAATTCGCCGCGGAGGCTGCGATTTCCATAGCCGTGCATGGCACGGCTCATGGGATTCGCCTGCGATCCCGCCCACCCGCTCAGTGCGGTGTGGGTCTGCGAGATGCACGCCGCACTAGTGGAAACAAGCCCTAACAAAAAAAAATATTAGTATTTGCAACAATTCAGCTTAAAGTGAGCAACATTGGTTTCCCATGATGCATCACTTCTGAATATGCAAATCATCCCTTTATGCCCCTGAAAGCAAAACTGCACATCCAGAACCACTGCTATATAGTGAGAGCCTGTTGTTGTAGTGGACATGAACGCTTGCACAGGACAGAAGTGAAAAAGAGAGAAACGCGGCCTGTATATACTGTATTTAGAGAGTTTAGGCTGTCTAATTCCCCCTCATCTGTAACTAATCACCACCATAATTTGATCTCTTTAGCTGTCACTTCACGAATCCCGGCAGTCCTCGGCAGAGCAGCTAATTTCTAAACACAGCATGTTTAACCCTGTGTCTGTTTCCATGAAAGCAGGAAGTAGAAACACTGCAGATTTATTGCAGGATTTGTATCAGCTGTAACAAAGAAATGTTTTTCTTTGAAGGTTATTATGCTGTTGCTTATATTTTGGAGCAGAGAGGAAGTTCTGAGTTCAGGTCCGCTTTAATACATTTTATAGAGCCACATTAATCCAACCTGTAATACATACAGCCTGTTTTGGACTTTTTGGGACAGCAGTGCCCCAAGCGCTGCAGAAGCGACACACAAGCTGCAATGTGATATCCTGCGACTACCGGAAGTGCACTGGAAGTCGCCTGCTAATAAAAATTAAAAAAAATGTTCTGCGGCCGCACCACAGGTATAAAATTGTTGTGCGACTTTTTGTCTGCGGTGTGATTGTTCCAAATCACACCGCTCCCACAGTGCAACAGTGTAAAAAGACCCTTATTAATGCTGGCCACATGTGAGTATTTAGTAGTACTTTTGATTTTATAAAAAGATCTAATTTATAACATTTGGCTTAATTCATAAACAAATTTTTATTATTTATATATATTTTTTTTGAATGGGGGTGGCTTTGTTTTAACAGATACGATTTCCTTTTTTTTTTTATTGACGTTTATAACGAAGTAAGTAAATAGAAACACATATACATATTGTAATATTCGTACCAAAAATCTCTAAACGATATCCCGCCCTCCTAACACTCACATCAATGTTCCCCACCCCAGATCCATAGTTATCCACAATTAAAATGCTATTATTAAGAGGCCACTGGAGAGTTACGTAGAGAGCGCACTTCACTTGCGCAGACTGGCCGTGACTACCCGAAGTAACGGGACCCGATACCGGAGCCACGGGCAGCATAGGACGGCGGAGTGGCAGCGATCTGTGCGCATGGGGCTGGAGGAAGCCCCAGCTATGCACTTGTCACTATAAGTAACTATATTTTGCTAAACCTGTGATGACAGTGTCTGTTTTTATTGTACCATGGAAGCATCTTGTTCATAGGGTGCGCCCAGAAATTTACAGAGGTTGCTTTATGCTAATTTGAGTCTAAAACTAGACAATATTTTGTTTGGTGCAGTGAAAACCGATGCAATCAGTTTTTTCTTTTAACTGTTTATAACTGGCAAATCATTCATCATCACCAGAAGAGCATTTTTGGTTATTATGATCTTACAACAGTTAAACTGACAACCCTTTCATGGATTTTTAGAAGTTTCCAACCTCCTTCCCACATTTGGAGCATATTTCTATTTCATCATTGTATATGATGTGTAATTTTTATGCCATTTTTGGGGGGTACTGTATTCTGTATTACACTTGTCTTATCTCTTCCTAATGCAATGATATAAAAGGTACCTTAATGATGCAGTTCTGCCATGTCCGTCTCTGTGATACCAGACATATACTCATCCCACCTCTGATAAACTCAGTCCTAGTTGCTATGGTTGGAATCAGGTGGGAACATACCATATTTTTACGGACTATAAGACGCTCCTGACCATACGACACACCTAGATTTAGAGTACAAAAACCAGGGGAAAAATATATATATACTAAGCATGGTGCATCCATGGTGATGGGGCATCTTGCGGATTATGCCCCCTTTGTACCTCATGTCTCCTGTACCTCTTGGGTCTCCCTGTGTCCTCCTCTATCCCCCTTATGTCCTCCTCCTATGCCCCTTTGTGTCCTCCTCTGCATGGGCACTGTATTGTTTTGGACTATAAGACTCACCTTTTCTCCCCCAAAAGTAGGGGGGAAAAAGTCACTGCGTTTTAT
Source organism: Hyperolius riggenbachi (assembly GCF_040937935.1). NCBI lineage: Eukaryota > Metazoa > Chordata > Amphibia > Anura > Hyperoliidae > Hyperolius > Hyperolius riggenbachi. The sequence continues at coordinate 148,100,977 of NC_090657.1, read as the reverse complement.
GTTCTAATTGCAGGAAGTTCCCGACTTGTGAACACCTGCCAATATGAAGCTTCAACCCACCGCAATGGCGGGTACTCCCTGTACTGTACTGTACTCCCTGTTTCTCCTAGGAGAAAACTTAGGAGAAAGAGTGAATTGGTTTAGGCCCTATGGCCCATATGCAATTAACTTTTTTTTTCTCCTGGGTGATTATTCTCACACCAAAAATGCCCTTTAAACCACCAACCATCGAGTAAGAAAATACTAAAAATAATTTTGAAAGTACTTTTTAACCAAGTGTTGGGTACTATAAGGGAAGACGCTGAGAGCCCAGTATAGTGTAGTATGTACTGTAAATTGGGTATAGGTAGGTTATACTCACAAACAAGGGTTACCGTCCAGGTAACCACTATGAAGGCAGGTGAGGACATTAGACCTCTCCCCACTCAGAATTAAGAAGTCGCTCTCTGTAGATCGGGAAAAAAGAATTCCCCTCCACCAGGGGTGGAAACAACTGCAAAAGTAGTACAGAGGCGCCAACAGGGTAAAAACAATATTTCATTAAAATGGTTAAAATGAAGTAGGTAGCGGTGGACTTACCCCTCCAAAACAGACACAAAAATTGCTGTTTTAAGCAAAAATCAGTTTATTTACATACTCCGAACAAGGTGCAACGCATTTCGCCGGTATATCCCACTTCCTCAGGCAATAAATAGGAGCATATCACCAATGCGGTCCGGTACATAGCCTGGCGCCTCTGTCAGACAGAGGCGGCAGGCTATGTACCGGACCGCATTGGTGATATGCTCCTATTTATTGCCTGAGGAAGTGGGATATACCCGCAAAACGCGTTGCACCTTGTTCGGAGTATGTAAATAAACTGATTTTTGCTTAAAGAGAACCCGAGGTGGGTTTGAAGAATATTATCTGCATACAGAGGCTGGATCTGCCTATATAGCCCAGCCTCTATTGCTATCCCAAACCCCCCTAAGGTCCCCCTGCACTCTGCAATCCATCATAAATCACAGCCACGCTGCTGACAAAGAGCTTGTCAGAGCTGGCTGTGTTTATCTCTATAGTGTCAGTCTGCTGCTCTCCCCGCCTCCTGCAGAACTCCATTCCCCGCCTGCATCCCTTCCCTCCCTGCTGATTGGAGGGAAGGGACGGGGGCAGGGACAGGAGCTATGCAGGAGGCGGGGGAGCAGCCGAGACTGACACTACAGATGTAAACACAGCCTCACAGCACGGCTGTGATTTATGAGGGATTGCAGAGTGCAAAGGGAACCTTAGTGGGGTTTGGGATAGCAACAGAGGCTGGGCTGTATAGGCAGATTCAGCCTCTGTATGCAGATAACATTCTTTAAACACACCTCAGGTTCTCTTTAAAACAGCAATTTTTCTGTCTGTTTTGGAGGGGTAAGTCCACCGCTACCTACTTCATTTTAACCATTTTAAAGAAATATTGTTTTTACCCTGTTGGCGCCTCTGTACTACTTTTGCAAGTGTTGGGTACTCTTTCAATTGTAAAATGCTTAAAAGTTATTTTAAAGAGACTCCGTAACAAAAATTGCATCCTGTTTTTTTATCATCCTACAAGTTCCAAAAGCTATTCTAATGTGTTCTGGCTTACTGCAGCACGTTCTACTATCACCATCTCTGTAATAAATCAACGTATCTCTCTCTTGTCAGACTTGTCGGCCTGTGTCTGGAAGGCTGCCAAGTTCTTCAGTGTTGTGGTTCTGTGATGCATCTCCCCCCTCCAGGCCCCTCTCTGCACACTGCCTGTGTATTATTTAGATTAGGGCAGCTTCTCTCTTCTCTCTTATCTTTTACAAGCTGGATAAATCCTCCTCTGAGCTGGCTGGGCTTTCACATACTGAGGAATTACATACAGGCAGAGCTGTCTGCACTCTGCAGGAAGAAACAGCCTGACACTTCAGTGGAAGATAGCTGCAGGGGGAAAGAAACACACAAATGATCTCTTGAGATTCAAAAGGAAGGGTGTATACAGCATGCTTGTGTATGAATGTATTTTCTATGTGAAAAAACTAGAAAAAGAGACAAAGGGCCATACAAGCACCACTCAGGACTAATATATAGCAAATAATATCAAATCCATCTTTATTAATTATCCAAATGATTAAAAACATATAAAAACAACAGCGACATGGGTCTGGGGTCCCAAATGCAATAAATACACCTGCACTAATAACAATACATATAAATACCGTAGTGCTAAGATGTATACAGAAAAAATATATATATTGTTCAATATATTTCTGAAAAATAGATGCCAAATGCCTCAATAGAATACCAATATGAACAGCAATAGATAGGTGATGTATTAAATAAATAAATAAATATGGCGACTCCTAGAACAATAAAGTGCTAACAACAATGAGGTAGACCAATGAACAAAGTGACTATGTGCAAAATAAATGGAAAAAACGTGTATGAATGTATACAATAAATCAGACAGCCAAAAATGGCTGAATAGTGCGACAAAAGAAACACACTGACAGCGTGCAAAGGATGCACCAAGGAGCACGTGCGAACTGAAAGGCAATACTTACAGCATGGAGACAAAAGAGGCAAGAGGGAGGGAGACCCCAGGCTCACATGGAAGCCTTAGTGCACCTCGCGGGAAACCGCCCGCTTCTGAGGATTTTCTATGTGTGGACATACTGTACATCAACCTACTTCCTGTTTTGGTGGCCATTTTGTTTGTTTATAAACAAACTTTTTAAAACTGTTTTTAACCACTTTTAATGCGGCGAGGAGCGGCGAAATTGTGACAGAGGGTAATAGATGTCCCCTAACGCACTGGTATGTTTACTTTTGTGCGATTTTAACAATACAGATTCTCTTTAAAGAGAATATGAAAATTATCTCCTAGGAGAAAACTCAGGAGAGAAATAATTACATATGGGCCATGTGTTTAACCTTTTCCGGACTGCCTGCATTAGATCCTTCACCGCATTTTGTGGCTGTTCTTGCCTGATGCAGCGTAGGATCTACGCCGCCCGCTGTTACCGCTTCCTGACGTGATCGTGCGCACCCGAGAGGGGAGATTAAGCTGCCATATGACAGCTGGCATCTCCTCTCAGTGATCAGCAACCATCACGTATGGCTGCTGATAACGTGATCACTACGATCGCTGGCGGATCGTAGTGATCCCCAGTAATGGCGGGAGGGGGGAATGAAGAGGATCCACTCACCTCCCTGCCATTCCCGCGACGATTGGCGCTCCCCACCACTCTGGCTAGCATCTCTGCTCCCTCTGACGTCAGCGCCGGGTCTTGGCTTGATGACGTCATCAAGCGGCAACCCGTATCTGAGCAGCAGTAGGAGCAGATATACCGGCCGGAGCAGAGGGGTCCACTGCGTCTCATCGCTGGAGCCTGGAAGTTGAGTGAAGGATGCCAGCTACAGGGGGACACACGGCTACGGGGGGGGGGGACACACAAAGCCCAGCATGCCACACTGGGGTACCGGCTGCCGGACCCCCCAAATGTGCCCCCCCATGCAAAAAACGCCTGATCCTTAAGGGGACTTAAGGCTGGTCCCCAAATGGTTACAGAGACTCTGAGATAAATAAAATGCCTATTTTATGCGTACCTGGGGCTTCCTCCAGCCCCATAAGCATGGATGCGTCCCAAGCCGTCCTCACGCTTGCCTCCCGCAGTCCACCCGGAATCCTCTGTTCAGCCGCAATCAAACCCCAGTATGTGGCTCAGTCTGACTCCTTGTGCGCAGGAGGCCCCCTGCTGATGTCACTGTGCCGCAGACCGGAGAAGATTGCGACTTAACGGAGGACGGACGCCCATTTACACAATCCAAAACGCTTGTTCAGCACCTTCAACTCCGTTCTCCATCCCCCTCCTCCTCCTTCATCTTGCTTATCAGCTGAAGAATTTGCATACTTCGCTGATAAAATTGAAAAAATCAGTAGTGAATTCTCCACGCAGCCCTCAAATCCCACCTCCACACCTCTCATTGACTGCTCTCTAACTGCTTTCTCTCCACTCTATGAACATTCTCTCTCCTCTATAATATCTAAAGCTAATCTAACCACTTGTTCTGTGGATCCTATTCCCTCCCATTTCATTGCGCAGCTATCCTCATCTCTCATGCCTGCACTAACATCGCTATTTAACCTGTCCCTCTCCACTGGCATCTTTCCGTCGCCACTCAAAAAGGCTGTTGTTACACCACTACTTAAAAAACCATCTCTAGATCCTACCACACTTACCAACTACCGCCCAGTGTCTCTTCTCCCATTTGCATCCAAACTAATTGAACGCCATATACATGCAGAATTAAGCCATTATTTATCAGCTAACTCCCTACTTGATCAGTTCCAGTCTGGCTTTCGCTCTAACCACTCCACGGAAACGGCCCTTACCAAAGTGGCCAATGACCTTCTTACAGCTAAATCCAAAGGTCAATTTTCCATACAATCCTTCTTGATCTGTCATCAGCATTCGATACGGTCGACCACGCCTTACTCTTACAAATACTTTAAAATGTAGGAATAAAGGGCCTCGCTCTCACATGGTTATCTTCCTACCCCTCTGGAAGGTGCTTCACAGTCTCCTACTCAGATCAGATCTCTTCTCCTCATGCTTTGTCTGTCGGGGTTCCTCAAGGCTCTGTCCTTGGTCCCCTCCTCTTTTTTTCCATCTACATTCACGGTCTTGGTAATTTAATCATTCGGGTTTCAATACCACCTGTATGCAGACTATACACAACTGTATCTCTCGGACCCAGACCTTAACTCCCTCCTCAAACGTGTTCCTGACTGCTTGTCTGCTATATCCTCCTTCATGTCCTCTTGCTTCCTAAAACTTAATATGAGTAAAACCGAACTAATAATTTTTCCACCGTCTCTGGTCACCTCTCTGCCTGAAGTAACTATAAATGTTAACACTCCCATAACTTCAGTTCCCAAAGCACAGTGCTTGGGGGTAATATTCGACTCCTTTCTCTCTTTTATTCCTCATCTTAAATCCATAACCAGCTCCTGCCATCTCCAACTCAAAAATATATCTCGCATCCGTCCCTTTCTCACTCAAGACACAACCAAAATGTTAATACATGCTCTTATAATTTCTCTTCTGGACTACTGCAACATACTACTTTGTGGACTACCTTCTAACAGACTGGCCCCTCTCCAGTCTGTACTGAACTCAGCTGCTCGTCTCATTCATCTTTCTACTGGATCTTCCTCTGCTGACCCTCTCTGTCAAGCTCTTCACTGGCTGCCAATTAACCAGAGGATCCAGTTCAAACTCCTAACCCTAGCCTACAAAGCTCTCCACAATCTCCTCTTCCCGGTACATATCCTCACTAATTTCCAGATACAAACCCAATCGCAATCTCAGATCTGCACATGATCTTCTGTTGTCCTCCTCTGGAATCACCTCCTCACATTCACGTTTACAAGATTTTGCACGCGCTTCACCCCTTCTCTGGAATGCCCTCCCACAACACATCCGTCACTCGACAACCTTTGTTGCCTTTAAACACTCTCTAAAATCGAATTTGTTCCGACAACCATATGCGCTACCTTAGGCCACTTCCCTTTGTCCTAAGACCAAATTGCACTCCTACTAGGTATCCTAATTTAAACACACTGCCTTTATATATTTTATCGTATACTACCCCCCATTCCCTTTAGATTGTAAGCTCGCAAGGGCAGGGCTCTCTCCCCCTTTTGTGTCTTGGAAATCATTATACATTTTATGCATCATATTACTTTTATCACATTACCAATTCTGTATTTTGTATTCTGTATGTTGTATCATTTTTTTTATTTTGTCATTATGTATCTTGTAGATTAGTGTAAACCATTGTCTGTATTATGTACCCCATGTTTGTTTCTTACTTTGTAAAGCGCCATGGAATATGTTGACGCTTTATAAATCAATAATAATAATAATAATAATAATAATGGGGCTGTAGTAAGGCCCGGCTAAGTAATCTCTCTATCTCTGGGTCTCTTTAAATTCATGATGGAAGTGAATTAAACTTGAGCTTTCGAACAAAGATTTATAGAGGGAAATACATTGTTGTGCTCCCCTCCAAGCCCTAATTGTTTTCAAAAGGGGTAATTTTTAAGTGTGATTTGGGACCTCTAATTTGTGAGAGCGTCATATGCATCTGTCTGGGGAAGCCCCCATCGCACTTCGCAAGCATGGAAACCCCAAAATACCATCAAAACTGGGGTCGTAGCAGTGTAGACAATTTTGGTAAAAATTGAATGTTCTAATTTATGATCATGTGGTATTTTAGACTTATTTCCAAGACAATCTAAGATTTTTACACATGTGGTAATACAGTAATTTACTGAAAAACCACATGACAAGGTAGGGATGGTGCACACCTAGAGAGCTTCTGAGTATAGGAAAGTGGAAAATCGCTCTGAAGAGCACTAGAACAGAGCACTTTTCTAAGTGTTTTCAACAAAACCTTTGTACTTGCAGCTCTCCTGTAAAAAAACAAAAACAAAAAAAAGGTACACAAAAACGCTCCAACAATGACTAGGTAGAAATAGAAAATCGCTAGGCACATGCCTAGAATCGCCTAGAATCACCTAGAAAAATCACCTCTAAAAGCGCTGAGCGTTTGCGATTATGCTTGAGCTTTTAGGTGTGCACCAGCCCTAACTGAAATTTTTACCTAAGGCCCAGTGCACACCAAAACCGCTAGCAGATCTGCAAAACGCTAGCGGTTTTGAGAGCAGATTTCATAGCGATTCTAGGCATGTTTAGAGCGGATTTCTAAACATGCCTAGCGGTTTTGGCTGCGTTTTTGTGCAGCAGATTACACAAATTGTTACAGTAAAAGCTGTACTGAACAGCTTCTGTAACAAACGCTCTGAAGTAGCGTTTTTCAGAGCGGTTTGCGTTTCTCCTATCCTTTACATTGAGGCAGAAACGCTTCTGCAAACCGCAAACATGCAGCAGGAGGCACGCTTGCGGTTTGCTACAATCCTCAAACCGCCAGTGTGCACCATCTCATTGAGATGCATTAACCGAGTGGTTTGACAGGCTGATGCGGCCGGCAGATCGTATCAAAAACCGATCGGTGTGCACTGGGCCTTATGCAGTATTTAATTCAGTTTTTTTAAGGAATCATGGGGTATTTTATTCGGTATCTGATGGATCATTGCAGTGCAGGAGAAATTTATGAAAGATGAGATACAGACAGCATTCTTTATTATACTGTCATGTAAAGTGCAAGTCCGAGCTGCATAACATTAACATAAAAATTGTATCACCTCAAACCCATTAGTATCTTATTAACCATTTTTAATTACTACATAATAACATTGTGAAATTAGGGAAATATGTTTTTATAAATGTTCTTCTTTTTCTGCATAGTCTAATTTGCTTTCCCCTTTTCTCTGCTCTGTTTCCTCCCTTCTATAACCTTGCGAAGGGCTGTCGGTTAGTTACTGACAGCTCCCAGCTGGAGATAAACACGGAACATCTCACTTGGTTTTACTGCACGCTCTAATCTTTGTGAATTGACATTTATTGAGGTATTCACTGCACAAGTCGGTAATTTACCACACTAGCCAGTGATTTCAGTTTTCTGTGCGGTAACAGCCTTATTGAATTGACATGTCACAAAATATTTGTTAAAATCAGCTCTTTTCTGCTTTACCGCAGGGATGAAGGCCCGAGAACTAATGGAGCAGCATGCCAGGACAGGTGAGTTATGACAATGCAGCCACACGTCATGCAGCAGCCCCGGGGATTCAGGAGCAGTCGGGAGGAGACCACCTCGGGGGTTCGGCAGGGCGAGGGGCTTGCAGCAGTTTGCCTTAATGGCAGCCCCCTTTGCCTTAATGGCAGCGCTGGCTCTGAATCAAGTCAACTGTTTTAATAAGTCGGTTTATATTTATTTTGAAAGCCTTATAAAATAATTTAAAAAGACTGCATTCAAATCTATATGTAGGTGAGACCTCCAAGGAATGTCATTAGATTCAATAAGCATATTAGTATAGTATACTGTATGTATAGCTTTGGATAAAAAAAATCCTCTTCCTTCAAAAATGATCAGCTGCAAAAGTAGTAAAGAGTGTTATACAAGAACATAAATCAGTGCTTCCCAAGTAGTTGTTAAATTGACTGTAAGCTCATACTGCACTGCTTTGCAACCATGGCAACCGCAATCCTTTTTGAGTACAGACAGACTACAAACAAGATACGTTGGTCCCGATCCAATCCACTTCTCCTAAGTTTTCTCTTAGATCATTTGACATCTTTTGTTTAAAATAACTTTTGCACTCTACAATTGAAAAAGTACCTAAAGGTAGTTGAAAAGGTACTGCCCAGAGTTTTTTTCTTGCTGGCTGTTGGTTTAAAATGTATTTTACTTATAATGTGAAAATATCACCTAAGAAAAAATTCAAGGTAAAAAGTCAAACTGAAATACTGTATACAGCTGAACTCCAGGAATTGCGTTTTCCTCAACAAAAGTTGGATTTCCATTGAAAAGCTGTCTCTAGCCAGCTCACCAACTGAGCTAATAGAATACGTTAGACAATAAGCAAATAAGCTGATAATTAGCATTACAGCTTTATAATGAGCCTGGAAGAAGCTGTTTATTGTTGTTAACACTGAACGTAATTAAAACAAAAATCCCCCGAAAGACCCCTTAAACATTGTGATACCCAATGTACTCTACACAGTACATCCGAAGCCCCCTTTAAAGTGTACCTGACTCGGCACTTCCTTTCTGCTCTAAAAGATAAGCAACAGCATAATAACCTTTAAAGAAAAACATTTCTTTGTTACAGCTGATACAAATGCTACAATAAATCTGCAGTTTGTCTACGTCCTGCTTTCATGGAAGCAGACCTATTGTTAACATCCTGTGTTCACCAATTACCTCTCTGCCGTGGCAGTCAGCTGACACAGCTGAGGAATAAAATTACATTAGTCACAGATGAAGGAGAATTAAGGTGCGTACACACATGCGACTATAGTCGTTTGAAACGATTGTTCACCGATCGTTTCAAACGACAATCGTTTAAAAAATAGCAGCCAACGACCATTAAGTCTAACGACAGACGAGCTAGATCGTTAAAAACGAACGATCTAGCTTTTTTCCAACGACGATCGTTTGCAAAAGTAGTACATCATTGGAAACGGTCGTTCGTACTAGGCTTGACATGCGCATTTCGCTATTTCTCCATGAAACTTCTCATTTTTATGCGCAAGCGCAATAGTTGCTTTACGTGGTGTAACGTTCGTTCTAACGATCAGATCGTTACACACTTTTAAAAACTAACTTTACTTAGGTTGTTCTTTCGTCAATTAAAAGTTCGTTCATCCACAACGAACGATGGTTGTCGCATGTGTGTACGTAGCTTAAGACAGGCTAAACTCTCTAACTACATACAGGGTGCATTTATATAGGTTTTCCTTCTGTACTGTGCAGGAGTTCACGTCCACTTTAAACAAAAAGTTGTCCAGAGATATCAGTTGGGAATAATGGAACATGAAGGTACCAGTGATTAGCATTTTGGACCTTGATGAAAGGATATCTAGCAAACCCTGCAGAGAGAGGGCGGGAAGCCCAGTGGCAGAGGATGGTGATCAATAATATAGTATATGTGCATTTCATTGTATGTATGTGTATATACGTTCACAGCGCCTTTCGCCGCTCCCGCATGCACACATGTCCTCTCTCGGGCGCGCACACCTGCGCTTGCTCCCCCCCACCTCCTGCTTGCACCTGCGCAGTACGCCGTTGGCACACACAGATGCAGGTGGATGCAGACAACTGTGGCATTATTAGCTTTATCAGCTTTTAAACTCGGCCATGATAAGGCAGAGAGTGTACTTACAACTGCAAAACTAGTGGAAACCGTTTTAAAGCTCATGATGCAAGAAGAAATAAGAACACTTATTTTACTATTCATATAGGCACACAGCAACAGGTAATAGTGCCCAAAGTGGAGGTGACGAGACATTTATAAAAAGGGATAAAATGAACTATACAGGTATATTACATTTGGGACCTAGTTTTAGATCATTTTAAGCACACAGAGACTTTATAGACACATAACTGGAAAAGTGGCACTTACTTGTCATTCTGCCTCATCAGTGACAGTGGATGCCGATGAAACGGTCTGTATCCTTCCTGACCCCTTGATGGGCTTCTTACTACTTGTATTTCAAATATGCAATCCTCCCCTGCACCCCGTCTTTAATATGCAAATACTGTGGGTAAGGCCTGTTTTATTTCTTTTTGATGTACAGTACTGGTGGTTAAAGTTTCACAAGGCTGGGTGTGTATCATATAAACTTGACAGAGTTTATGCCAGTAATGAGTACTCATCACCTCTTCCAAGCTGCTCCTAGAGTGAGTTTTGGGAAAGGCATGGAGTGGAGTGTAAGATTTTAATTAAAAGACAAGTTCTGTGTAGAAGTTAGAATGGATGATAGTACTCCTCCTTATTTATGTCAGCTTGTTGGCTGACGTAATCCTTTAACCAAGGCATTTGCATGGTGCAGAGGAAAGATGGGTCATCGAGGCTGTGACTGTAACCAGACCCTTGGAGAATAGAGATCTATGTTAGTATCCCACGCATCCATGCATCCACATTTTGGCTCTAGGACTCTTTCCCAGAACGTCCTCCTGACAGCACCCCTCCTATGAGACTTGTCTCCCTCCTAAACTTTGGACAGGAAGCTAGAAGATACAAATTTGCATAACAGGCAGGCAGGAGTAGTATATAAAGATGTTACCCACCAAAGGTATCCAGTTGTTTTTCCTGTCCCGGACGGGACGCTTTGAGAGGTCTCCAGTGCTACTACGTCAGGCGGCGAGGGCAGCGGTGCAGCGCGGGCATACTAAGGCTGAGCAGGGGACTCGGCTGGTCCAGCGCACAGCGTGGAGGAGGCTTCTCCCAGAGATGCAGAAGCTTTATGGCGGCAGGAGCGCATACCGGAAGTTCCGGGCGGATGTGACGTCATGCGCATGCGTCCCGCATGACGTGTCAGCTGACGGCAGCGGCAGGGGCCGCGGCGGGGAAAGAAAATTGACTTCAGCTGCAGGTAATTCCGAGAGGTATATATATGTATATGTTGAGCCACGATCACCATTGCTGTCGGTGATCATGGAGGACGCTGTAGGCCCTTCTCCTCTGACTTCTGCGGAGTCTGGCGCTATCCCCTCTCTGGTGAGCTAGAGGTTATCAGGCTTTGAGAGGGCTGTTTGTAAGTGTCTGGGTCCACCTTGTAAGGCTGATAGTCTCTTTATTTCTTTTTTAGCCTAAACCCTCAAAAAGTGATAAGGAGAAATCGGTGTCTCAGCAAACTCAAGGTGGACAAGCTTCGGGCAGAACTGAGAAACGCTGTGTTATGTGTAACTCACGCTTCTATTCTTCCTCTACAAAGAAACTTTGCCAGTCATGTAGAGAGAAAGTAGTCAAAGAGGAATCCCCAGTGGTGTTTAAGGACTTGATGGGGTGGATGCGGTCTGAGATGGCCTCGGCCATTAAAGAGATAAAGGATTCTACATTGGCGGAGTCTGCAGTTCCTTCTACTTCAGCCTCTGTTACTGGTGCTATACCTGCTCCTTTAGACGGAAATCCTCCAGCCCTGGTGATTGAGGTGGGGGAAGCCTTACAGGTTCCCACTTCACCGCATCAAATTGCAGCTAAACGTAAAAGGAAGGATAATGAGTCAGGGGATTCAGAATTATCAGGAGAGGAAGGAGAAATTTCATCTTTAGAGGAAATTTCTGGAGAAGAGGAGGAGAACCCAGAGGTTCCTCAGAAGTTCGCTTTTGCACCTAACTTAATGAAGGACTTGTTGTCTGCTATGCAGAGCACTATGGGTATAACAGTGGAGCGAAAATCCTTGACCCCCTTGGATCAGATGTACGTGAGTTTGGCGGAACCCCAGAATTGCTTCATCCCAGTCCATTCCTCTCTAAAGTCAATGATTGGGAAGGAGTGGGATGACCCTGAAAGGAGGGCGTTTTGGCCCAAGTCTCTTTCTCGTCGTTATCCTTTCAGTCCTGATGATCAAAAATTCTGGGGTCCGGTTCCCAAACTGGACCCATCGTTTTCAAGGGTGTCCAGAAGATCCGATTTGCAGTTTGAGAACTTTGGCAATTTAAAAGACCCGATTGATAAGAAGATGGACAATCTGTTGCGTAGGGCATGGGAGTCAGCATCTTTAACATTTAAGCCAGCAGTGGCATCCACGGCAGTGGGACGATCCCTTAAAGCTTGGCTCACGCAGACTCAGTCTAAGATAGCTTCGGGGGTGCCCAGAGAAGAGATTTTAGAGGACTTTCCAAATTTATTTAATGCTACTAATTACTTAACAGATGCAGCGGATGATACGGTTAAATTAACAGCCAGAACAACTGCCCTTGTTAACTCGGCAAGGAGAGGCATATGGGTGAAGACTTGGCAGGGGGACAATTCGTCTCGCTCCAAGTTATGTGGTTTACCCTGTGAAGGTGAGCTGTTATTTGGTTCAAAGCTAGACCAGACGCTAGAAAGAACCTCAGACTATAAGAAAAATTTTCCGACAAAAAAGAGAGCTTTTCAGTACAAGGGCCCAGCTCGCAGTGGCAACAGGGAACCTGAGGCAAAGATCCCACCTAGGAAAAAGTGGATTCCAAGTAGAAACCAAAAAGGGAAGGCTCTTTTTCCCCGGCCCAACCAACCCAATAAGCAATGACGCCAGTATTCCAGTAGGGGGAAGGCTTTCCCACTACTACGAAACGTGGTGCCAGCGGTTCACAAGTCAGTGGCTCTTGAAAATAATATTGGAAGGGTACAGAATAGAATTCGAATATCCCCCACCCCAGCAGTATGTGGTAACTCCGCAACCAAGGTCAACAGACCAAAGAGAGGCGTTACAGGAGGAAGTGGTTTCCCTTCTGGAGAAAAGAGTGATCAGAGAAGTACCATCCTGCCAGAGAGGCCAAGGGTTCTACTCACCAGTTTTTCTGATAAAAAAGCCTCAGGGAGCCTTCAGATTTATTCTAAATTTAAAGGGGTTGAACAAGGCCGTAAAATACAGGAAGTTTCGAATGGACAATGTGAATTCTGTAATAACCCTGTTGCAAAAAGACTGTTTTCTAGCTTCTCTGGACCTCAAAGATGCCTACCTGCATGTGCCAGTCCATCTAGAGTCCCAGCAGTTCCTAAGATTTGCAATTCACCTTCAAGAAGAGGTAAGACATTTCCAATTTAATGTGTTACCTTTTGGGCTAGCTTCATCCCCTTGGCTGTTCACAAAGGTGATGGCAGAAGTATTGGCAGTCTTAAGGTGTAGATCCATTAACATCATTGCTTACCTAGATGATTTACTAATTTGGGGTAATTCTTTACAGTCTGTAAGTGATCAGGTTAAATTATGCATTGACAGTCTAGAGTCTTTAGGCTGGTTAATTAACTGGTCAAAATCTGCACTAATACCCAGCCAGTCTATGGAATATCTGGGATTTATTTTTTCCTCCCGCCAAGAAAGAGTTTTTCTCCCAGAAAGGAAAATTTCGGCAGTACTTAATTCTGTTCTTTCTTTTCAGGAATCAAGAGCCATCAGTATAAGAAAAGCCATGGCATTACTCGGTCTGTTAAGCTCAGTCTTCCCTGCAGTACAATGGGGTCAATTCCATGCCAGGACCCTGCAGTTGTGGATATTAAGGAGCTGGAACAGGACTATTTCAGCCCTAGAAAGGAAGATTCTGATCCCATACAGTGTAAAAGTGTCATTAAACTGGTGGCAGGAACTGTCTCACCTGTCAGAAGGTCGCATGTGGTTTTTTCCAGTTCAAAGAATCATAACGACGGATGCCAGTACATGGGGGTGGGGCGCTCACATGGACTCTCTTCCAGCACAGGGTCAGTGGTCCAGTACAATGGCAAGACGATCCTCCAACAGCAGAGAACTGGAAGCAGTATGGAGAGGCCTTCAATTCTTCAAGGATCAGATCAAGCACTGTCACGTCCTGATCAGGTCCGACAACAGCAGTGTAGTGGCTTACCTGAATCATCAGGGAGGGACAAGAAGTCCTCGGTTGTGGTCTCAGACAGCAAGAATTCTGCATTGGGCAGAGAACAGCTTATCTTCCATCAGGGCGATTCATCTGAAGGGGACTTGCAATGTTGTAGCAGACTATCTCAGCAGGTCAGCGATATTACAGGACGAGTGGTCTCTGAATCCAGAAGTATTTGTTCAGATCAGTCAGGCATGGGGCATTCCTGCAGTAGACTTATTCGCAAGGAGGCAAAATTCAAAGTGTCAAAACTTTTGCTCCCTGTATCCAAAGGACAATCCGTGGCAGATAGACGCCTTCTCCATAGAGTGGAGGTTGAACCTGGTGTATGCATTTCCTCCAATACCTCTAATATCAAGGGTTCTGAACAAAATTATGCAGGACAGAGCACAAGTAATCCTCATAGTACCTTTCTGGCCGAAAAGACCATGGTTTGCTCTGTTACAGAAGTTAGCAATATGTCAACCAATATTGTTTCCACTCAGAACAGATCTGTTGTCGCAGGGCCCAGTTCTTCACCCGGACCTCAAGCGCCTTCACCTTTCAGCATGGAGGTTGAGTGGGGAATCCTGAAATCAAAGGGGTTTTCGGATGGACTTTCTGAGACGTTAATACAATCCCGCAAGAAGGTTACGAGGCAGATTTATCAAAAAACATGGAACATTTACTGTGAATGGTGTACTAGAAAGGAGAATGATCCTACACTTTCCGCCTCAGCTCTGGAGTTTCTTCAGGATGGATTTCACATGGGATTAAGTGCCAGTACTCTTAAGGTTCAGACAGCAGCTTTAAGTGTATATTTAGAAAGAAGATTAGCTCAGGAAGAGTTTTTTCTTCGTTTTTTTCAGGGAATTAAACGTCTCAGGCCGGTGGTGATATCTAAGGTGCCTCCTTGGGACTTGAATATCGTGTTGCAGAGTCTTTGTGAACATCCCTTTGAGCCTCTGGATCAGATTCCGGATAAACTTCTGACGTTGAAAACGGCCTTTCTTCTGGCAATCACCACAGCCAGGAGAGTCAGCGAACTTCAGGCCTTATCCATTAAGCAACCTTATTGTACTATCTCAGAGGATAGGATTACTCTGCGTCCAGACTTTGCATTCCTTCCTAAAGTGTCTTCAAAATTTCATCGATCTCAGGAGATCTTTCTGCCATCATTCTGTGATAAACCAACGAATGAGAAGGAGAAGAAACTTCATTGTTTGGATGTTAGAAGGTGTATCCTTCATTATCTGGAAAGGACTGTATCTTTGAGAAAATCAGATGCCTTGTTGGTGCTGTTTGCGGGGAAATTCAAAGGAAGGCAAGCCTCTAAACCATCAATTGCAAGATGGATCAGACAAGCTATCACTGCGGCTTATCGGGCTCAAGGGAGACCTTTACCAACCTCAATTAAAGCTCACTCCACAAGAGGCGTATCAACATCTTGGGCAGAGAGGGCAGGCGCCTCGATAGAGCAGATTTGCAGAGCGGCCACCTGGTCCAGCCAAAATACGTTTGTGAAACATTATAGACTAAACTTATTAGCCAATACTGATCTGTCATTTGGAAGAAAAGTGTTGCAGGCAGTAGTCCCTCCCTAGTGTATAATGTTCTTGTTTATCGTCTCATAGGAGGGGTGCTGTCAGGAGGACGTTCTGGGAAAGCCAAGCTTACCTCGGGTAATGTCTTTTCCAGTAGTCCGAGTGACAGCACCCCTCCGGCCCACCCTATTAGAGGGGATAATTAAAGTATTGTTTCAGCAGCATATGTTGTCCGTGTCTTTTTTTATAACTGGATACCTTTGGTGGGTAACATCTTTATATACTACTCCTGCCTGCCTGTTATGCAAATTTGTATCTTCTAGCTTCCTGTCCAAAGTTTAGGAGGGAGACAAGTCTCATAGGAGGGGTGCTGTCACTCGGACTACTGGAAAAGACATTACCCGAGGTAAGCTTGGCTTTTCTTCTTCTTCTCTTTAAATAAAACTTAAAGTGAACCTCCAGACTAAAAATCTACTAAGCAGCACTGAAAAGGCTTGGTGTTTCTTTAACAATTTTAACAGAACTTTTTTTTTCTTACCCAAGCCTCATTTTTAGCTGCACAGGAAAAAACTGCACGGACATTTTTTCCCCTGATGTTGTGCAAAGCATGATGGGATGTCTGATGTTGTTGTTCTCGTTCTGATGTTTTGATGCAATTTTTTTTGTTTGTTTGTTTTGAATTTGAGATTTGAAGCCTAGCGCGCACAGCTGGGAAGGGTAATCAGCACACAGGACAGTTGGAACTGTCTCTCATGCTCCTCACCTTCTTTCAACCAAAAAGATGGCTGCCCCCATGAAAAAGATGAAATCACAAACATTTGCCCGTTCTTTTAAAACAGGGTGGGTAAAAGATTATATTACCCGACTTGTTTAATTAACATAACTAATGTAACTTAATGACAGTATGTTTGTTTGGGCTGAGGTTCCTCTTCAACCACTTAATCACTGCTACAGTATATCTACATCATCTGTGGCATCCTCCAAGCCACAATGACGTAGATATATACGATTTTAAGTTAAAGCCCTGCAGTGCACCATCGGAGAGCTTCCAAGCCCACCCTTCGGAACTCTCAGCTGCCTTACTAATAGGTGAAAGGGAACATGTTCCCTTGTAGCCAATTAGTGATTCCCCCCACGGATGAATGATCTCCCCCTTCTCCATGCACAGATTGCCTAAAAAAAATGTAAATCAAGCTGCCTCTCTCACCTTACCTTGATCCAGTGATGAGCCTGCAGCCCGAGCCTCCGATCACCGCTCTGTACTCAGCCGCGTAATGCTGGTTACCCAGGTCCCAGCTTGATGACGTCATCAAGCCAGGACCCGGGTAACTGGCATTACGCGGCTGAGTTCAGAGTGGGAATTGGAGGCACGAGCTGCAGGCTCATCGCTGGAACAAGGTTAGGTGAGAGAGGCAGCTTGATTTACATGGTTTGGCTGATGGGGGGGTGGGGCACATCTGGCTATCCACTCTGGGGGGGGGATAGGTTAAATACCTGCCAGGCATCTGGGTAACTGGGGGGGGGGGGTGGACATCTGACCACGGGGGCTCATTTGGTTACCTGGGGGGTAACCTAATTACGGGGGGCACATCTGGCTATAATTGGTGGGGGGGGGGGCAATTCTGGGGGCACATATGGCTATAATGGGGGAACTTTTATCCTGGGGACACATCTGCCTATAATGAGGGGTGCCAATCCTGGGGGCGTTACTGTCTCTCTGCACTGGGGGGTGGTACATATGAGGGACACATCTGACTATACCGGGCGTGCTGATATTGGGGTCACATCTGGCTATACTGGGATGGATGGGCTGATACTCAGGACACATCTGACTATATTAGGAGGGGGACATAAAACTGGTGGCATATTTTTGTTCCTTTTTTTTCATTAAAATGCCTAGAAAACTAAATTGTTCTTGGGACTAAATCCCCCCCCCCCCCCCTTCATTGAAAGCCTGGTTTGTCTTAAAAAAAAAAACGATATATAGATCATTTAGGTGTAGTGAGTAGGGATAAAGTTATTGCTGATTGAATAGGGACATAGCTAAAACGTCAAAACTGCTCTGGTCCATAAGGGGGAAACGTCTGGATGCGAAGCGGTTAAAGAAGCGCTGTAGTGACATAAAAGAATGTAGCAAAATATTCAGGATACTCACTTTTACAGTTTTTTTTTTTTTTTTTTTTTTTCTTTTTCTGGCTTCAGCATAAGATTCTTTTGGGGTAAGGAAAGATTCTACAAGGGGCAAACAGTCACTGCCTAAATCAGCGTTTTTCAACCTGGTGTGCCGTCCTCTTTTCCCCCCCTCCCGCACGTCCCTACGGCCGCCGCTGCTATTACCTTAGCAGCGGCCGCTCCCCCCTCTCCAGCGCATGTGTTTATTTAAGGAAAGCAGCGTATCTCCCGGCTGCTCTGTGATGCGCAGGAAACAGGGCTCGGTCACCATAGTAACGGCGATACATATCGCCGCTACAGGAAGCCGCTGCCCTGCTTCCTGTCGCATCACAGAGCAGCCGGGAGATACGCTGCTTGCCTTAAATAAACACATGCGCTGGAGAGGGGAGAGCGGCAGCTGTTAAGGTAATAACAGCGGCGGGGACGGGCGGCGGGCACCACCTACCCATACTGGGGCACTATTCTGGGGCACTATACTAGCTATACTGGGGCACTATTCTGGCTATACTGGGGCACTATACTGGCTATACTGGGGGCACTATACTGGCTATACTGGGGGCACTATTCTGGCTATACTGGGGGCACTATTCTGGCTATACTGGGGCACTATTCTGGCTATACTGGGGGCACTATACTGCCTATACTGGGGGCACTATTCTGGCTATACTGGGGGCACTATTCTGGCTATACTGGGGGCACTATTCTGGCTATACTGGGGGCACTATTCTGGCTATACTGGGGGCACTATTCTGGTTATACTGGGGGCACTATTCTGGCTATACTGGGGGCACTATTCTGGCTATACTGGGGGCACTATACTGGCTATACTGGGGCACTATTCTGGCTATACTGGGGGCACTATTCTGGCTATACAGGGGGCACTATTCTGGCTATACTGGGGGCACTATTCTGGCTATACTGGGGGCACTATTCTGGCTATACTGGGGGCACTATTCTGGCTATACTGGGGGCACTATTCTGGCTATACTGGGGTCACTATTCTGGCTATACTGGGGGCACTATTCTGGCTATACTGGGGCACTATTCTGGCTATACTGGGGCACTATTCTGGCTATACTGGGGCACTATACTGGCTATACTGGGGCACTTTACTGGGGCACTATACTGGCTATACTGTGGGCACTATACTGGCTATACTGGGGCACTATTCTGACTATACTGGGGCGCTATACTGGGGCACTATACTGGCTATACTTGGGGCACTATACTGGCTATACTGGGGCACTATACTAGCTATACTGAGGCAACTAAACTCCCTCCTACACTTGGGCAACTATGCTAGCTATGCAGCCGCACCCCAGCCCCCCCCCCATAGCCTGCTGCGCACGGCACTGTCCACTAGGTCGCGCAAACATAGCCGTTCCCCGGAGAACAATTTGGTCAGAAAGTGTTCCCTGGGCCGGAAAATTTATAAATCAATGCTGTGAAAAATAAGTGATTTTATTCATTACCTTATTTTCGCTACAGTTCCTCTTTGCATCTGTTAAAGGGATTCTGTGGTGGTCTGTAAAAACAATAAGTGTCACTGTCAGTTACCTGGGGCCTCTAATGGCCTCCTGTCCCGCGCCGTAACTGAAGAATCCTCCGTTCCCCGCATGGGTCATGGTCCAATTATTTGTCTAACTAAACATATGAGAAAACTTTGTACTGCGTCCAGGGGCGTCGCTAGCCCTATTTTGGGGGGGGCACGTGCCCCCAATCTGTCCTGGGGTTCCACGGATCTCCGCCCGGCCGCCGCTCACCGTCACTCAGACCTCAGGATCAGGCGGCGAGCCGGCGACTAATCGTGCGGGCGCTAGGACCCAGCGCCCGCACTGATATGCGGAAGTGACATCACTTCCGCATATCGAGTTGGTGCGTTCGGCGCCCGCTGGTACTGGTCGGGTCGCCGCTGATCCTGAGGTCTGACTACACTGCCAGGTAAGGGGGGAGCGGCGGCGGCGGCTAGAGGGGGGGCCTCCCTGTCACTCACTCACTACCTAAAGGGGCTCCCTGTCACTCACTCACTACCTAAAGGGGCTCCCTGGCACTCACTCACTACCTAAAGGGGCTCCCTGGCACTCACTCCCTAATGGGGCTCCCTGGCACTCACTCACTCACTGCCTGAAGGAGCTCCCCGTCACTCACTCACTACCTAAAGGGGCCTCCCTGTCACTCACTCACTACCTAAAGAGCCTCCCTGTCACTCACTCACTACCTAAAGGGCCTCCCTGTCACTCACTCACTACCTAAAGGGCCTCCCTGTCACTCACTCACTACCTAAAGGGCCTCCCTGTCACTCACTCACTACCTAAAGGGCCTCCCTGTCACTCACTCACTACCTAAAGGGCCTCCCTGTCACTCACTCACTACCTAAAGGGCCTCCCTGTCACTCACTCACTACCTAAAGGGCCTCCCTGTCACTCACTCACTACCTAAAGGGCCTCCCTGTCACTCACTCACTACCTAAAGGGCCTCCCTGTCACTCACTCACTACCTAAAGGGCCTCCCTGTCACTCACTCACTACCTAAAGGGCCTCCCTGTCACTCACTCACTACCTAAAGGACCTCCCTGTCACTCACTCACTGCCTAAAGGGGCTCCCTGGCACTCACTGCCTGAAGGGGCTCCATGGCACTCACTCACTTCCTGAAGGGGCTCCATGGCACTCACTCACTGCCTGAAGGGGCTCCCTGGCACTCACTCACTGCCTGAAGGGGCTCCCTGGCACTCACTCACTGCCTGAAGGGGCTCCCTGGCACTCACTCACTGCCTGAAGGGGCTCCCTGGCACTCATTCACTGCCTGAAGGGGCTCCCTGGCACTCACTCACTGCCTGAAGGGGCTCCCTGGCACTCACTCACTGCCTGAAGGGGCTCCCTGGCACTCACTCACTGCCTGAAGGGGCTCCCTGGCACTCACTCACTGCCTGAAGGGGCTCCCTGGCACTCACTCACTGCCTAAAGGGGCTCCCTGGCACTCACTCACTGCCTAAAGGGGCTCCCTGGCACTCACTCACTGCCTAAAGGGGCTCCCTGGCACTCACTCACTGCCTAAAGGGGCTCCCTGGCACTCACTCACTGCCTAAAGGGGCTCCCTGGCACTCACTCACTGCCTAAAGGGGCTCCCTGGCACTCACTGCCTAAAGGGGCTCCCTGGCACTCACTGCCTAAAGGGGCTCCCTGGCACTCACTATCGGGGTCCCTGTCACTCACTACCTAACTTGGGGGGGGGGGCTACCATATTAAGGGGGCATTCTGCCTATTTATGTGAAATGCTGTCTATTTATGTGCCTCATGACTGCTGAATTTGTCTTGTTGGGAGCCTTATGATTTGTTGGGGGCCTCAAGATTGCTGAATTTGTCTTGTTGGGGGCCTCATGATTTGTTGGGGGCCTCATGATTGCTGAATTTGTCTTGTTGGAGGCCTCATGATTTGTTGGGGGCCTCATGATTGCTGAATTTGTCTTGTTGGGGGGTCACATGATTGCTAACTGCGAAACTATGGGAAAAGCTGAATCCTTATCATATGAGACAATAGCATTAAACCTACTTTTTTAGCTTTTTAAAACCGAAAATAAAACTGGGAGGTTCTAAAAAAATTGAATACATTTTTCAGGAGTAGGATGGATGAAATTTGTTTATCTTCACAGTTTATTTTCAACTTGGATTTTCCATAATGTTCATGTAGGAGTTAAAATGTTTGTACAGTATTTAGTTTAAATTGCTGTTGCCACTTTGCGATAGATAAGTGACTTTTGGGTTGCAGTTTGGGCACTCGGCCTCCAAAAGGTTCGCCACCACTGTCATAATCTAATGTCCCACCATTGCTAGGTTCATGTACATTTGTCTCCACCCGTTACCACACCTATATTCTGGTCCATGGCCCACCCATTTTTCGGTGTGGCGCGATAAGCACGCCGCACAACGTGATCCTCATATTTTTGGCACGCTAGCTGCAGTGTGCTGAATTCTGCTGCCTACAGTATGTACAGTATACGCTGTTCTCTAGTGCCTGCACTGTGTGCTGATTTACCTCCAGTGTGTACAGTGTAAGGTGTTACTCTGTGCCTTTACTGATTGTAAACCAGCTATATTGTATGCTGATCCCTGCTACTTTCAGTATGTACAGTATTCGCTGTAAAGCCTGGTACACACATACAATTTTGATTAGCCAATTTTAGCTCTGTTCATAAAATTCATTGTCTGTTGGCCCACTTACTGCACGGGAGTGGTAAAATTGGGGGTCAGTGATTGACCAATCAAAATTGTATGTGCGTATACATCTTTGAGCTATGCCTATACTGATTGTAAATTATCTAAATAAAGGACAGGGGGCTCCATCCAATATTTCGATGGGCAGGCCCGTACATATACCTCCCCGCCTGGTGCCCACAGGTGCCCCCAATCTCCAAGGACCCTAGAAACGCCCCTGACTGCGTCTGTGCAGTAAGCTCCCTGTGGTGACATTCGTCTAGTTAGACATATAATTGGACGGCAGTTTTGCCATCGGCTGTAAATTTACGGGCATACCGTAAATTTTGATTCAAATTTAGTTGCCAGTGAATTCCGTAAGGAATTCAGCAGCGTTCATAACGGCCGCCCTGAGAGCAGGGGGGGAGGCAGCGCAGAGAAGGGAGAGGGCTGGGCACAGTGGCGGCAGGGGGCCGTCTCTCCCCCCCCACCTTCCCTCACCTGGGGCTCCCCCCTTCCTGGCTCCCCCCTCCGGGACTAAGTATTGTGTGGATGGCAGCAGGCGGGACTTACCTCTGCCTTGTTCCAAGCACAGAGGAAGTTCTGCGTGCCGCTGATTTGGTCTAGACCAGATCAGACTAGCGGCACGCAAAGCTCCATCCCGCGCCGGGAACAAGATGGAGTCCCCGCCCGCTGCCAGCCACACAATACTTAGTTCTGGAGGGGGGAGTGAGGAAGGGGGAGCCCCAGGTGAGGGAAGGGGGGGGAGCCGTCCCCCCTTCCCCACCACTGTGTCCACCGCTCCCCATTCACTGCGCTGCCACCCCTCCTGCTGGGGGACTCACTAAAGTCCTGGCTACCTATTTTTGGGACATCTATACACATGGCTACCTATTTTTGGGATATCTATACACCTGGCTACCTATTTTTGGGACCTCTATACACCTGCCTACCTATTTTGGGGACATCTATACACCTGGCTACCTATTCTGGGAACATCTTTATGCCTGGCTACCTATTCTGGGGACATCTATACGCCTGGCTACCTATTCTGGGGACATCTATACGCCTGCCTACCTATTATGGGGACATCTATACACATGGCTACTTATACTGGGGGCACCTATAGACCTGGCTACCTATACTGGAGGCACCTTTTTTGGGAGAACTGCTGCCAGATTATCTGTATTTTTGGGGAACCGCTGCTGCCAGATTAAGTGTATTTTGGGGAACCGCTGCCAGATTATGTGTATGTTGGAGGAACTGCTGCTGCCAGATTACAACTATTTTTGGGGAACCACTGCCATATTATCTGTATTTTGGAAGAACCTCTGCCAGATTACGTATATTTTTGGTGAAAAGCACTAAGATTACATGTATTTTGCCGCAGGGATTTCCCTCATTAAAAAAAAAATACTTTGTCAGTAAATTTTTAGGTCTTTGTCAGTAAAAAATAATGTGTAAGGTTGGCAACACTGTTGGACGGACGGTGACCCACTTGGGAACGGAGGATTCTTCAGGGACAGGATATCTGCACGGGGTAGTTAGAAGCCCCAGGTAAGTGACACTTTTTGTTTTTACAGACCGCCACAGTACCCCTTTAGCCACTTCAGCCTACAGTGTTGTTCACCTTATGCATCCGAGCAACTTCCACCTCCTATTCATTCGTCCCATAACTTTATAACTAATCACAATTAATTGATATATATCTTGTTTTTTTCCATCACTAATTAGGCTTTCTTTGGGTGGTACATTTTGCTAAGAATTTGTTTTTCTAAATCTATTTTAACATGAAGATTAAGAAATGGAAAACATTCATTATTTCTCAGATTTTGTACATTATAGTTTGAAATTAATACATGCTACCGTAATTAAAAATCATGTACTTTATTTGCCCATTTTTCCTGGTTATTACACCATTTAAATGATGTCCCTATCACAATTCATGGTGCCGATGTTTTATTTAGAAATAAAGGTGCATTTTTTCAATTTGTGTCCATCACTATTTACAAGCTTATAATTTAAAAAAATATAATATACTCTCTTGACATGCATATTTAAAAAGTTCAGACCCCTAGGTAACTATTTATGTTTTTTTTTTTTTTTATTGTAATTTTTTTTTTTTTTTTAGTAAAACATTTATTTGGGTAATTTTTGGTGTGGGAGGTAAACAGCTAATTTTAAATGTAATATGTAATTATTTAATCAAAAATGTATGTGGGTATAGTTGCCGATTTGGCCACAAGATGACCACAGTCAAAAAGTCCTGGAAGCGAACGATCTCGCTTCCAGGAACAAGGACGGGAACCTTTATTTTTTTTTTCTCTTCTTCCAGAAAGACAGCGGCCTCTGATAAGAGATCGTCGTTTTTTCTCCGGGGGACAGGGATCAATGAATGGGAAGTATAGTCCCATTCATTGATCGGGGGGCTAACGGCAGGCAGTGGGAGTGTGCGCAGGAGCGCGCACGATCGCAAGCCTCAGGCAGCAGGAGAAGCACAGTCTATCTGGACGGATATATCCGTCCAGATAGACTTAAGTGGTTAAAGATCCCAGCCAAACATATAAGAATGTCATAGCGGTAAAATGGGATCCATGCAGGAGGCGCTTAATAGACAGCGATGTTTATTGCAGCTATACGGTGGTGAGCTGGGTGCCTGATGCTAGAAAATCAGCTATTATTAGCCAATTGGATAGTACATCTACAACCCCTTAGTTAAAGTGAATCTGAAGCGAAAAAAAAAGATACTTACCTAAGGAGAGGGAAGGCTCTCGGTCCTACAGAGTCTTCCTGTTGCTCTCTTCATCCTCTCGTTCCCCCACAGGCTTCGTAGGGCTTCGGGAGCCCAAGTTCTCCCATAGACAGGCAGGTCTGTACTGCGCATGCGCGAGAGAGAGCGCGCTCGTGCGTGCGCAGTATGCGGTGGCCCATCTTCTGAGGTCCGAGTGCTCCCAAAGCCTTTCTGCAGCGGTAGATCGGTTGGAAACTGCTAATGGGGGAGCAAGCGCAGGAACGATGGGACTAGAAGAGGAACGGGAATGCTCTATTGCCTAGGTTCTCAACGTGTGGTACGCGTACCCCAGGGGGTACTTCTGATGGTTCCAGGGGGTACTCGGGCTTGATATAATTAACCAAGTATAACAAATTTAGAGTTTTAGATTATGATAAATCCTATATAAACAACACCAAATTAGTATTTTAGCTAATTAAAAGCAATAATAAATTCTTGGAAATGGTTTAGAACCAATTATCATGTACTATGATTAAAAATATATTTGTCAAGGGGTACTTGAGATAATGTTTACTATGCCAGGGGTACTTGGTGAGTACAGGGTTTTAAAAGGGGTACATACCAATAATATGTTGAGAAACACTGCTCTATTGGACCCAGAGCCTTCCCCCTCCTAAGGTAGAAATGTTTTTTTTTTTTTTGCTTTTTTTTCTAATTTTCACTTGAGACTCCCTTTAATACTAGTTCATTGGCTATTAGTAGTTGAACAGCTAGTACTTCAGTTACTGCTTCAGTAATTTAAAGCGGACCCAAACCAAACATTTTTTTAATTCAAAATATTTAGTTGCACCACTCTGACACATACAAATATAAATAAACACTCCTTCAAGCCTATGAGAATTTCAGTGCATGCTTTTCACCCTCCTCTTTGCATAACTAGGGTTATACAGGTGGCAGCAATTAGCAATTCCTCCTTTGCTGGACACCATCTACTCCACCAGTTTGCCAGATTATTTGCCGGCAATATGAAAGGAAGGGAGAGGTTTCTCCAATAAATCTACTACACCAGTTTGCCAGATTTGCCGGCAATATGAAAGGAAGGGAGGGGTTTCTCCAATAAATGTAAAATATTTTATATTTGTCATCATGCAGCTGAAAAAAGGCTGCTATTTATTATTATAATTTAGAAAATAGATTTTATTTTTGAAATCTTGTATTTTTAGTTTGGGTCCACTTTAACCTATTTTGGTTCCTGGAACGTAGAAACTACGTCCAGGAACCATGCGCGCTACCGCGCGCTCCCAGCCCGCGGTTCATTAGCCAGGCAATCAGTGAATCGGGCTATGGTACCCGATCACTGATTCCTCTCCCCCGCTGAAAAAGCGACAGCTTCTCTCAGAAGCTGCGCCTTTTCTGGCTGTTACCTCCCCCATGCGTTGCTCTAAGCGTATGTTACGCTTAGAGTGACGTCATGTAAACAAACTCATGGCCGCCATCTTGTGGCCAAAAAGGAATACTACAACTAAAAGTTAAAAAAAATGAAAATCAACACACATTTACATTATAAACCTATTGTTTACCTCCCACCCTCCCAAAACTACCCAAATAAAATGTTTAATAAAAAAAAAAAAAACATTGCAATAAAAAAACCAAAAAATGTAAATATTTACCTAAGGGTCTAAACTTTTTAAATATCAATGTAAAGATGAAATATTTATATATTTTTTTTTATTTTAAACTTGTAAATAGTGATAGATGCATAACGGAAAAAATGCACCTTTATTTCCAAATAAAATATTGTCGCCATACATTGTGATAGGGACATAATTTTAACGGCGTAATAACCGGGACATATGGGCAAATACAATACGTGAGTTTTAATTATGGAGGCATGTATTATTTTAAAACTATAATGGCTGAAAACTGAGAAATCAATTTTTTCCGTTTTTTTTCTTCTTCTTCCTGTTAAAATGCATTTACACTAAAGTGGCTCTTAGCAAAATGTACCCCCCAAGAAAGCCTAATTGGTGGCAGAAAAAACAAGATATAGATCAGCTCATTGTGATAAGTAGTGATAAAGTTATAGGCTAATGAATGGGAGGTGAACATTTCTCAAGTGAAAACGACGGAACGCGAATGGGTTAAGTTCCGAGGGGATAGTATTAGGCATTGGAAGGGGTATTAGTGTAAGGCATTCGGAAGGGGGAGGGGGTTGGTGTTAGGTATTAGGAAGTAGGGTTACAGTGAGTACGTATGACAGCGCCACCTGTTGAATTTGACACCAAATGGCTAATACAAGTAGTCCCACAAACGAGATAAGGACGTAGGTTAGTTATTAACCTGAATCTGTCTATAAGTTGAAACACTGTGCCATCTTTCCCCTTTACCTCCTCTATGCCCCTGTGCCACCAGTGTCCCCCTCTGTCACCCCTGTTCCCCTGTACCTTCAGTGTCCCTCTCTGTGCCACCCTGAAATGGATTAAGGTGAAGTGGGGCCCTGGGCAAGATAGCTTTTGCCCAGCGGTGATGGCTACCTAGCTTTTTTTTTTGTAAGATTTGGTGGGGGCTAGCATCAACCAGGCCCCTAGACTCTCTCCAGGCCCTAGGCAGCTGCCTAGGTATGCCTTGTAGATGATCCAGCTCTGGTGCCACCTCTGCCCTCTACTGTCACCTCTGACCCCTCAGTGGCACCCTCTGCCTCCACTGTGTCCCTCTGTACCACCTCTGCCCCCGTCCCCCTTTGTGCTTCCTTCTGCTCCCCTTTGGGCCGCCTGTCCTACTGATGATTGTAATGAGTTAATTTTGATTATGCATTGTGGCCTTGCTCATTCACAGAGGGAGCAGAATTCCAGAGGGTCTCAGCGCAGGATCACAGGTTTGCTGTAAACTTTATAAACTGTGTATGCAGAACTTGGAGCTTTCTAGTATACTGTAGTGTACCGCAGCAAAATGTAATTTTACCAACTAATAAAAAACATTTTTTCTTTACATTTTTTAAAATCAATTTTTTTTTAAATACTACAAGGTGTTTACACACTACAATAGCGAAAATATCAGTAATGTAATATTACCAATATTTTACTATCGGCATCACCCAGTGCCCAATTCAGTAGGCGGCACCATCATACATACTCAGCCAAGCATGCCTGTAGCTTCCCGGTAATGGTATGGTCGTTTGTTCATGTTGTCTTTACCCTGCTGGTCTCTTCTCTCTGAGTGCTGTGAGCTTCCAGATAGTACAATTCCTCAGGCTTATCAATTACATATGCCTCTCTCCCCTTAACCACTTGAGGACCTAGGGCTTTCTACCCCTTAAGGACCGGCCACTTTTTTTCCATTCAGACCACTGCAGCTTTCACGGTTTATTGCTCGCTCATACAACCTACCACCTAAATGAATTTTGGCTCCTTTTCTTCTCACTAATAAAGCTTTCTTTTGGTGCTATTTGATTGCTCCTGTGATTTTTACTTTTTATTAGGGTAGGGACGAATCCACAATTTCTTCGAATCCGAATACGAATCCGGATCCGAATCTAAAAAGGTTCTCGAATATCTCGAACCTTTCGAATCCCGAATCTAACGAATCCTGCACATAAGAATTGTGTGATCCGTGGTATAGTTGCCCGCAGTATAGGTACCCAGGCATAGGTGCCCGCAGTATAGGTTCCCAGGCAGAGGTGCCCGCAGTATAGGTAGCTAGGTATGGGTGCCTTCAATATTGGTAGCTTTCAGTATAGGTAGCAAGGTATAGGGGCCTGCAGTATAGGTAGCAAGGTATATGGGCCTTCAGTATAGGTAGCAGGGTATATGGGCCTTCAGTATAGGTAGGTAGCTAGGTATAGGGGCCTTCAGTATAGGTAGTAAGGTACATGTGGCTTCAGTATAGGTAGGTAGGTAGGTAGGTAAAGGGACCTTCAGTATAGGTAGCAGGGTATAGTGCCTTAAGTATAGATAGGTATGTAGGTAGGTAGGTATAGGGGCCTTTAGGTAGGTATAGGGGCCTTTAGGTAGGTAGATAAAGGGACCTTCAGTATAGGTAGCAGGGTATAGGGCCTTAAGTATAGGTAGGTATGTAGGTAGGTATAGGGGCATTTAGGTAGGTAGGTAAAGGGACCTTCAGTATAGGTAGCAGGGTATAGGGCCTTAAGTATAGGTAGGTATGTAGGTAGGTATGTAGGTAGGTATAGGGGCCTTTAGATAGGTATAGGGGCCTTTAGGTAGGTAGATAAAGGGACCTTCAGTATAGGTAGCAGGGTATAGGGCCTTAAGTATAGGTAGGTATGTAGGTAGGTATAGGGGCATTTAGGTAGGTAGGTAAAGGGACCTTCAGTATAGGTAGCAGGGTATAG
This sequence comes from Hyperolius riggenbachi, assembly GCF_040937935.1. Classification (NCBI taxonomy): domain Eukaryota; kingdom Metazoa; phylum Chordata; class Amphibia; order Anura; family Hyperoliidae; genus Hyperolius; species Hyperolius riggenbachi. Next base: position 148,071,993 of record NC_090657.1, on the reverse strand, counting down.
GGCCTTAAGTATAGGTAGGTATGTAGGTAGGTATGTAGGTAGGTATAGGGGCCTTTAGGTAGGTATAGGGGCCTTTAGGTAGGTAGATAAAGGGACCTTCAGTATAGGTAGCAGGGTATAGGGCCTTAAGTATAGGTAGGTATGTAGGTAGGTATAGGGGCATTTAGGTAGGTAGGTAAACGGACCTTCAGTATAGGTAGCAGGGTATAGGGCCTTAAGTATAGGTAGGTATGTAGGTAGGTAGGTATAGGGGCCTTTAGGTAGGTAGGTACGTATAGGGGGGCCTTTAGGTAGGTGGGTAGGTAGGTAGAGGGACCTTCAGTATAGGTAGCAGGGTATAGGGCCTTATGTATAGGTAGGTATGTAGGTAGGTAGAGGGGCCTTTAGGTAGGTAGTCTAGTGCCCCCCAGCATAGGTAGGTAGTCTAGTGCCCCCCAGCAGCATAAGTAGGTAGTCTAGTGCCCCCCAGCATAGGTAGGTAATCTAGTGCCCCCCAGCATAGGTAGGTAATCTAGTGCCCCCCAGCATAGGTAGGTAATCTAGTGCCCCCCAGCATAGGTAGGTAATCTAGTGCCCCCCAGCATAGGTAGGTAATCTAGTGCCCCCCAGCATAGGTAGGTAATCTAGTGCCCCCCAGCATAGGTAGGTAATCTAGTGCCCCCCAGCATAGGTAGGTAATCTAGTGCCCCCCAGGATAGTTAGTTTAGTGGCCCCCCCACCTGCATAGGTAGTTTAGTGCTCCCCAGCAGCATAGGTAGTTTAGTGCCCCCCAGCATAGGTAGTTTAGTGGCGCATAGGTAGTTCAGTGCCTGAGCCCCCCCCTGCCCCCATACTGTACCTGTCTGTTGTTCTCTCTCCCTCAGTTCGTCCGTACGTCCGTCTTCAGTCTCAGCCAGGTCTTCTACGCGAGCGCGACGTCCACACCGTCCACACCTCGGGCCTTCACTGAACTATAGGCGGAGCGGCGTCAACGTCATCACGCGGCGACGGAACGCGAGGTCTTCAGTGGTCGCGATGACGTGGCGGCGCATCACACTGCGATGGAACGCGAGGTCGGCGGAGGTCGCGATGACGTCACAAGCGGCGCAGGTAATGTATACACAGCGATCCCGGCGGCGAAACGTTGCGGCGGATGCGGCGGATTCGTCGGATTCGTATGCCCTAAAATGGCATGGGGATTTGAATCCACGAATCTCGAATCTTTCTTAAGATTCGAGGGATTCGTGGTTTCCCCAGATTCGAGGTCCCATCCCTACTTTTTATTATATTCATCAAAAAAGACATGAATTTTGGCAAAAAATGATTTTTTTTACTTTCTGTGCTGACAGTTTTCAAATAAAGTAAAATTTCTGTATACATGCAGCGCAAAAAATGTGGACAAACATGTTTTGGATTAAAAAAAAAACCATTTAGTGTATATTTATTGGTTTGGGTAAAAGTTATAGCGTTTACAAACTATGGTGCAAAAAGTGAATTTTCCCATTTTCAAGCATCTATGACTTTTCTGACCCCCTGTCATGTTTCATGAGGGGCTAGAATTCCAGGATAGTATAAATACCCCCCAAATGACCCCATTTTGGAAAGAAGACATCCCAAAGTATTCACTGAGAGGCATAGTGAGTTCATAGAAGATATTATTTTTTGTCACAAGTAAGCGGAAAATGACACTGACAACAACAACAAAAAAAGTTTCTATTTCTTCTAACTTGCGACAAAAAAAAAATGAAATCTGCCACGGACTCACCATGCCCCTCTCTGAATACCTTGAAGGGTCTACTTTCCAAAATGGGGTCATTTGTGGGGTGTGTTTACTGTCCTGACATTTTGGGGGGTGCTAAATTGTAAGCACCCCTGTAAAGCCTAAAGGTGCTCATTGGACTTTGGACCCCTTAGCGCAGTTAGGCTGCAAAAAAGTGCCACACATGTGGTATTGCCGTACTCAGGAGAAGTAGTATAATGTGTTTTGGGGTGTATTTTTACACATACCCATGCTGGGTGGGAGAAATATCTCTGTAAATGACAATTTGTTAATTTTTTTTACACACAATTGTCCATTTACAGAGATCTTTCTCCCACTCAGCATGGGTATGTGTAAAAATACACCCCAAAACACATTATACTACTTCTCCTGAGTACGGCGATACCACATGTGTGGCACTTTTTTGCACCCTAACTGCGCTAAAGGGCCCAAAGTCCAATGAGTACCTTTAGGATTTCACAGGTCATTTTGAGAAATTTCGTTTCAAGACTACTCCTCACGGTTTAGGGCCCCTAAAATGCCAGGGCAGTATAGGAACCCCACAAATGACCCCATTTTAGAAAGAAGACACCCCAAGGTATTCCGTTAGGAGTATGGTGAGTTCATAGAAGATTTTATTTTTTGTCACAAGTTAGCGGAAATTGATTTTAATTGTGTTTTTTCACAAAGTGTCATTTTCCGCTAACCTCTGTAAATGACAATCTTTTGATTTTTTTACACACAATTGTCCATTTACAGAGATATTTCTCCCACCCAGCATGGGTAAGTGTAAAAATACACCCCAAAACACATTTTACTACTTCTCCCAAGTACGGCGATACCACATGTGTGGCACTTTTTTGCACCCTAACTGCGCTAAGGGGCCCAGAGTCCAATGAGTACCTTTAGGCTTTACAGGGGTGCTCAAAATTTAGCACCCCGCCCACTTGCCAGGACAGTTAAAAAACCCCACAAATGACCCCATTTTGGAAAGAATACACAACAAGGTATTCCATGAGGGGAATGGTGAGGTCATTGAAAATTTTATTTTTTGTCACAAGTTAACGGAAAATGACACTTTGTTAAAAAAAAATAAAAAAAAAAAATTCTGCTAACTTGTGACAAAAACTAAAATCTTTTATGAACTCACCGTGCACCTCACATAATACTTTAGGGTGTCCTCTTTCCAAAATGGGGTCATTTGTGGAGTCTGTCCTGGCATTTTAGGGTCTCTGCAATCATTACATGTATGGCCAGTATTAGGAGTTTCTGCTATACTCCTTATATTGGGTATACAAGTAATGCACTCTGGGCTGAAAGGAAAAATGAACGGCAAACATACCTTGCTCCACATCAATGGCAGATCTTCCTCCACATCAATGGCAGTGATAACCTCAGGAGAGAGACACCCCGTGCCACCCTGCACTCAGGGTGAGCCACCAACTTATGTGACTGGGCCTCAGAACTTTAGTATACAGCATTATGCCTGTAGGATACAGCAATATGCCTGCCAATAGAGATGACTCTGTGTGGCATTAAAGCATCATATAAACCGGGGGTGTCCACACTCAAGGGAAATTCAAACATGCCGTCTTATATCGCCAACCCAGGACAGATCAGCAATATCAAGCATGGAAACCGATCCTTCTTCCGACTTTTATGCTTACCCGTTTGGTTTTCAAGCTTACCTCTCCTCTCCCTGCGACAATGTGCGAAAGACCACTGAGTGTGTGCCTACTCCTGTGTCTGGAGTTCCCTAGGTTCTAATAGTGTACCTGCTCGTGGTACCTCTCAAAACACGGCCCTACGCATAGGCCAGGCTGGTCAGGACAGCGGGGACAATAATAAACGGTGTCAGTCCTTGTTCCAGCCCTGCTGCAGACACGGCAACGTTTTCTTCGGATGCGTTGACCTGGGGCACACGGAAGCTGATAGGCGTAATGCCTTCCATGCAGTCGGCTAGTTGCATCTGGGGGGGGGGGGGCTGGCACCTCCTGGATACAGGATGTCCAGAATGATCTCTTCCTGAAATTGGAGGAAAGATCCAGTTCTCCCAGCCTTACTGTAGAGAACAAAGCGGTTATAAACTGCCAATTGAATCAGATAAAAAGACACTTTCTTATACCAGCGTCTTGTTTTCCGGGTAATTAAATAGGGCGCTAACCTCTGGTCATTGAAGTCCACCCCTCCCATGTTGACATTATATTCGTGGACGACAAGGGGCTTTTCAATGACCTTAGTTGCCCGTTGAATTTGGACTGTCGTGTCTGTGTGAATGGTGGACAGAAAGTAAACGTTCCTCTTGTCCTTCCATTTCACCGCGAGCAGGTCTTCAGTACGCAAGGCGGCCCTCTGCCCCCGTTCAAGTCTGGTGGTAACGAGCCGTTGGGGGAAGCCCTGGCGACTAGGCCGCGCAGTGCCACAGCATCGGATTCCTTCTAACTTTAAGTGCTGAAAGAGGGCCACACTTGTGTAATAATTGTCCACAAAAAGATGGTACCCCTTCTGGAACAAGGGTGACACCAAGTCCTACACAACCTTTCCACTGCTCCCCAGGTAGTCAGGGCATCCGACCGGCTCCAATTTTGAGTCTTTTCCCTCATAGACCCTAAAACGACATGTATAGCCTGTGGCCCTTTCACAGAGCTTATACAGTTTCACCCCATACCGGGCGCGCTTGCTTGGGATGTACTGTTTGACGCCAAGGCGCCCGGTAAAGCGTAAGAGGGACTCGTCTACGCAGATGTTCTGTTCAGGGATATAAGCATCTGCAAATGTTGAGGACAGGTGGTCTATGAGGGGCCGAATTTTGTGGAGCCGGTCATAAGCAGGGTCTCCCCTTTCATGACAGGTTTCGTCGTCGTTGAAGTGCAGGAAGCGCAGGATGGACTCAAATCGTGTCCTGGACATGGCAGCAGGGTACAAGGGAACATGATGTACTGGGTTCGTAGACCAATATGCCCGCAATACATTCTGTTTCATTAGTCCCAAGTGAAGAATAAGGGCCAAAAAGATTTTAATGTCGGAAACTTGGACTGGTTTCCACCCGAAAGGCTGGGCATACATGCTCTCCGGGTGCTCGGTGATGAATTGTGTGGCTTTACGGTTGGTCTCAACCACAATTAAGTCCAAAAGAACCTGGGTGATGAACAGCTGCAAAAAGTCTAGGGCCGTTCCTAGATGAGCTGTCGCCACCTGGACTCCAGACTGGGCGGTGAAAGGGGGCACTACGGGTGCGGCGGAATCAGGGGATTGCCAATCTGGTTGTGCCAGCACCTCTGGGAGTCTATGGGTACTACGGGCCCGTCTTCTTCTTTGTGGCTGCGACGGGGGTACTACTGCACTTGCCACCGTACCAGTTTCAACTTCCATGCTGACGCTCACCACTTCGCCAGGGTCTACAGAAGTACTGGTACCAACTCCAAGAGATGCTGCGCTGCTGGTGCCTGCCTCACCAAGAAAACTATCAACAGCGCTAGCACCACCCTGCTGCCCTTGAGGTGGATCCTGCGCCACCTGCGGTCTAACGACTTGGGGTCTGGTACGCCTGGCTCTAGCCGGGACCATAGCCTCGTCATCACTTTCGGTCAGGGAACCACTGCTTTCTACAGGTTCAAATTCGGACCCAGAAGATTCGACGGATGATTCTTCCCAAAAGAACTCATCCGACTGGTCCATGTACCTGTATACCTCGTCATCGGAAAGCCCCCTTCTTGCCATTTTGGATTGCTAAATTTATGGGGTTTTCCTCCGAGACTACCCAGAAAAAAAGAGCACCTATCTAGCAAAAAGGGAGTATTTGAGAGGTATTGGGGTTGGTGGGAAGTGGGGTCTCAGAGGTAATCAAACAATCACGGGACAATCAAATACAATTACAGCACAATCGACTCCAATCACAGCACAATCAAATCTGATGCACTCGGAAGGTGATGGGGGGAGGGTGGGATTGGGTGTGGCGGGAAGTGTGGTCTCAGGCAATCAAACAATCACGGGGCAATCGAAGCCGATCACGGGACAATCAAATACAATTACAGCACAATTGACTCCAATCACAGCACAATCAAATCTGATGCACTCGGAAGGTGATGGGGGGAGGGTGGGATTGGGTGTGGCGGGAAGTGGGGTCTCAGGCAATCAAACAATCACCGGGGCAATCGAAGCCGATCACGGGACAATCAAATACAATTACAGCACAATCGAATCCAATCACAGCCCAATCAAATCTGATGCACTCGGAAGGTGATGGGGGGAGGGTGGGATTGGGTGTGGCGGGAAGTGGGGTCTCAGGCAATCAAACAATCACGGGGCAATCGAAGTCGATCACGGGACAATCAAATACAATTACAGCACAATCGACTCCAATCACAGCACAAGCAAATCTGATGCACTCGGAAGGTGGTGGTTGGAGGTGGTGGGGGGGGAGGGTGAGGTTGGGTGTGGGGGGGGGGGGGGGGGGGGGGGGGGGAGGGGGGGTTGGGTGTGGTGGGAAGTGGGGTCTCAGGCAATCAAACAATCACGGGACAATCGAAGCAGATCACGGGACAATCAAATACAATCGCAGCACAATCAAATACAAGCGCAGCACAATCGAATACAAGCGCAGCACAGTCAAATACAATGCACTTGGACGGTGATCTGATGAGAGGCAGACACAGGGGGTTACTGATCAAAGATCAGTTAGTGATTGCTGGGGAGGACAGATGTAAACAAAGAGCAGGGGATGTAATCAGAAGGGGGGTATTAGGGCAATCGAGGGCCTGGGCAGGTGATCGGTTACCCCCGCGGGGCAGTTAGGGTCTGCTCTGATGGGTGGGGGTGCTGAGGGGTGATGGACAGGTGATAGACAGGTGATCAGAGGGGGATCAGGGGGTAAGGTAGCTGTATACAGATGTATACAGTATACAGGGGGGTAGTCTGGGATGGGGTGTGGGGGGTGATCTAAAGGTAGGGGGGGGGGGATCAGGGGTGACTAGGAGGCAGTTAGGGACCTAACGCAGGGTTAGTGATAGGTGGGGGGGGGTTGGGGGGTTTTAAAGGGGTGCAAGGGTGCTGGCAGGGGTCTGCTGGGGTGATCAGGGGGGGTATGAGGCCTGGGGTGGGAGATCAGGGGGACTGTAGGCCAAAAAAACCACGTGTGCTGGATACTCACAAAAGGCTTCCTCCTCGCTGGTGGTCTCTGCAACAATGAGACCACGAGGCGAGGAGGAAGCACGTATAAGGCACTTTGTTTACCTAACAAAGTGCCTTATATTCAGGGATTGGCTGATCATGCGGATTCCTCCGCTCGCCGGCTCTGCTAAGTGGCCGGCGAGCAGAGACAAAATGCCCGTGCATCGATCCCGGGCGGAGGATCGCGTCACGGATGACGCAATCGCTCCGCCCATGCCCTTAAATGGACCGCCGCCTCTGTGGGTGAGCCGGTCCTTAAGGGCTCCACTTCCTGGCCGCCCCTGTGCGTTAGGCGGTCGGGAAGTGGTTAACCCTCCTGGCGGTCTATTAAAAACCGCCAAGGGGCAGCGCAGTGGTTTTTTTAATCATTTTTTTTAAATCATGTAGCGAGCCCAGGGCTTGCTACATGATAGCCGCTGTGCAGCGGCATCCCCCCCACCTGCTTCGATCGCCTCTGCGATCTCCCATCAGGAAATCCTGTTCAAAAAACGGGATTCCCTGGAGGGCTTCCCCCGTCGCCATGGCGACGGGTGGGATGATGTCATCGACGTCGTGACGTCATTGGGAGCCTCGATCCACCCCTCAGCGCTGCCTGGC